>NC_091699.1:21355100-21980100 GCF_041296265.1 Equus caballus
TGTTATTTGTGATTTGTCATTCGATCCATTTATAATGAGGTTTCAATCTGTGAGAGACTAAAGCTTGAGTGACATTTCGGGAATTTGAAATTTTTGGTCTTTATCATTTCATGACATTCTTTCATTTCTTTACCCATTCACCCCTTCCTTGAACAAGATTTACCTAAAGACAATCAAGAATTCTTTCTTCTTTTCCAAGTTTGGAAGTTTCCATGAGAAACTAGAGTAAGAATATTTAATGACCTAGTATGGATGTCCTCATACTAAGCTAATGCTCGGAACCCAGTCACATCCCTGAGAATTCTAGACACTATGCACACAAGCCAATTGAGAAGACAACAGACTGGGATGCTGCCAATCTGAACAGGCTCTCAGGATCTAACTTAGCCTGGGGACTGATTGTTTGTTGAATCCTTACTAGATATAATAGGCTGAGAGTTGTGGTAGCAACGCTCACCACTCACCTCCAATTGAAGCCCCCTCAGACTTGTCTCCCAACAACTCCAACAACAAAACAAAGAGTGACTCTTTGTGGTGGGTTGCTTTCTAAGATGGTCCCTCATGATCTCCAACTGCAGGTATTCCTACCTCTGCTTGAGTGTGGACTGGACCTCGTGATTCACTCCTAATGAATAGACTGCAGCAAAAGTCACAGATCTTTCTTCTGAGATTAGATTACAAAAGACTGTGACTTCTGATTTGCTCATCCTCTCTAGCTCTCTCTCACTTGGTCACTTTTGTGCACTTCAGCTGCTGTGCTGTGAGCTGCCGCATGGAGAGTCCCATGTGGTAAAGAACTTAGGGCCAACAGCCTATGAGGAACTGACTCTGCCAACAACCATGTGAGAAAACCTAGAAATAGATCCACCCAGCTGAGCTTAAAGAGGACTGTGGCCCCACTTGACAACTTGATTGCAGCCCTGTGGGAGACCTAGAGCCACATGGCCCAGTTAAGCTGTACCTGGATACCTGACTCATAGAGATTGTGAGAAAGTAACTATGTGTTGTTTTAAGCTGCTGAATTACGAGGTAATTGGCTATGCAGAAACATATAACTGATACATATAAACTGACAACTAAAATTAATTCTCAAAAACAGAATATATATTATATATAATTATGTAAATAATTATATATAAATATATAATATAAATATATGTGTGCATATATATCTACACTTAATTGACTGCATTATTTTTATTTTTTTTAATTTATAGACCTATCTTTCCTATTTGGACTGAGAGGATGCAATATCTTTGGAGCCATGAGACAGAGTGCCTGGCATATAATAGGCACTGGATATTTAAGGAGATAGGTTCTCTTTTATTTTGAGCCTTGGAACCTTGTTAAATATATAACATAACATCCTCAAAGAATTGGCTTTATATATAACTACTTTTCTAGAATGTTATCAGCTTTAAGATATGGTAAAGGGGAGTGGTTAAGAGGCTGGATCAAGTCAGACAAATCTAGGATTCCATACTTGCTCCACTGTCATTCTAGCCCTAAGCCATGGGAAAGTCAATTACTCTTTCTTTGAATCTGGTTCCTCATCTGTGAAATGGTACTATTAGAATAATTATCTTCCTGGATTTGGGGAAGGATTAAATGATGAAGGGGAACAAGAGTGTGCCTGGCACAAAAGAAGTAGTTAATAAGTGTTAACAATTATGATGGTAGCTTTTAGATAAGTTTTATATACATTATCGCTTTTAACCCTTAGAAAATCATTTGGCAGATATCATTTGACCTGATTTCATTATGGAACATGTTGGCACAGTTACGTGGTTCATCCATTGTCACAAAGATTGCCATCATCATGTTACCTGAGGGATTACTTCAGAATAGAATTGCTTAAGTTAAATGGGATCATGAATAAATAGGGCTCAAGTGGCCCCTATTGTGCACTCAACAAATGTTGTGGGTATTATTGGAATGTTAAGATAAAAAGTCTAGGCTTCTTGGGACCAGTTTGGTGGTGCAGCGGTTAAGTTCACACCTTCTGTTTTGGCGGCCCGGGTTTCACGTGTTTGGATCCCGGTTTCTGACCTACACACCGCTTGTCAAGCCATGCTGTGTCAAGCATCCCACATAAAACAGAGGAAGATGGGCACGGATGTTAACTCAGGGCCCATCTTCCTCAGCAAAAAGAGGAGGATTGGCAGCAGATGTTAGCTCAGGGCTAATCTTCCTCAAAAAAAAAAAAAAAATCTAGACTTCTTAACTCTCATAATATAAAGCCCACTTCTATCCACTCCTTGTTTTTTCTCATTTTCCAAATGTCAACTCTGCTAATGACAAATAACAAAATGAAGACATAGAAATAAGATCAAGAACCTCTGATCCAGAGAAGAGCTTCTTTTTCTAGAAGTACCTGGAGACATTCTTGAATAAAATGCAGACTTGAGACATCCAAGCTTTAATTCCTCATTAAACCAGAAAGAGCAGGTGTTTTAGCCATATTTGATAGTCTCATTAGTTCTTATCATCTAACTGCATTAGTTTGCATTACTAGAAAATATTTTGTGTTTATTGGAGATAAAAAGATTTGGAGAGATTACAAATGAAGGGGACTTCATAAATAAAAGGAGATGGCCAATCAAAGAAAAACAGGGAGTCTATTTCCTGCATTCATTGGTGGATGTATTGTATTCATGGTTATTGAGAAGGATGTTTTATGATAATTTTAAAAACTCTACATTAAAAATTTTAGGAATAAAAAATACAGACATACTAGGATATGGAACAATTGTTGCACTTTAGCCGCCATAAATCCTTTTTGGATGAAAACAAAATACAAATCAATTCATAAAATAAATGCTGATTGGACATCAGATATTATTTAGAAGTAATTGTAGGGGAGGAAGAATATTCCTCTACCCTCTAGGTCCTTCTGGCTGGCCTAAGAATTGAATTGACATGAGACGGAATAACTGGAGAAAATCAAAGGTTAATAACATATATATATATATATATGAGATAAACCCAGGAAAACTGAGTAACTTTCCAAAATGGCCAAAATTAACACCTTAAATACCATCTTGAGTAAAAGACAGAGGAGGATGTTGGGGGTAGTGGTTTGAGAATTCAAAGGGGAGGAAGGCAATTTACATGGAGATGGAAAAGCAAATGTTCCGTAAACAAAAGTTTGCCATGCCTTGCAGAGACAATGGGACGTGAGGAAGACTTTGATTAGATGGGCTTTGCTAGGTTTTTCCCTATCTATCATACCTAGTTTATATTATACTATTTATTTTAAGGTATTAGCTCCTTCCTGGAACAGGCCTTCTATATTAAATTGTTTTAGCCAGTTAGGGGGAAGGTCAAAATTTCTTTCTGAGTCTTTTGTTCTTAAAAATTATCAAGCCAAAGAGACACATTTTTAGGTGGCAAATTCTGATCTCCCACATAATCATGGTAAAAATTCCATTAAAACACTGCTTACATATAAAACTCATTGCATTGTTTGCTTACTTACAATATCTAACCCCTCTGTGTCTCTCGCCTCTCTTCTACCCAAGAGAGAAACTGCCCACATCCCACATATAGGCTGGATGCATCATCCTTAGGATTAAGGGTAGGACTGGTGTTCAGTTCTCAAGAAAAATCAAACTACCTCTTTATTATGTATGTGGTTTTATGCATAAATTTTACCTGATATTCATAAAAAGAAAAATACCTAACAATTATTGACTAAAGACAGTGTGTCAGTTATTCTAAACTCTCTGAGGTATTATCTCATTTACTTCTTGTGGAAATCTTATGAAGCAGACATTCTTATTTCTCATTTTGCAGATGAACAAACTGAGGCACAGAGAGGTTAGGCCATGTGCTCAGAGGAACATGACTAGTACACGGGGGAGTCAGGATTTGAATTCAGACCATTAGAACCCTGGAGCCCATCTTCTTTACCTGCCGTAGTCTATTACATCTGATTCTGATTATTTTCAACACCAGTGAATTTTCCAATACAACACTCAGAGGCAGGAAGTAAAGAAACCAGCCTGGTGACGGTCTCGGCAGATTTTTTTCAGCAGTAGGAAAATTCCCCTACCGCCCATGACCCATGGGAATGGACATGGCAGTGAAACACTGCTCCTTCCCCACTCCAAGCCTCCCAGAGCCAGACAGCATAGAATCAGGTTGTGGACTGCCCCGTTCTCAGTATTTTAAGCCACGAGAGTGGCAGAAAATGATGGTTATTGACAAAGCATGTATTCATGGGAAGAAACCCACATAAAACAAATGAGCAACCTCTTCTATCATAAGAGGCTATTCTTTTTTTTTTCTCCAGCTATTTAAAAATCTCAATCTAAAACAAATTGAGTTTTGTTGGTAAAGAGTGATGGGAAGTATTTGTCTAAGCTCCCGTCCCAAGGCTTACAAAGTGACATTATCTTTCCCAAGGAAAGCCAGAGCCCAGAAGCAGTGGCAGACAGTGAGCTAGAGAGACAGGCGTGGGTGACAACGTAGTTTTCTGAATAATCACAATCCTCAAGCTGCAGGCACTCTTTATTCTCAGCCCCCACGAAACTTTAGCAAAGCACAGAATAAAACGATATTTTCTTTGAAAGAATATGATGAATTATGTCAGACTTTGTGAATTAAGCCACTCTGTTATGAAGCCAAAGCTTCCACTGCACAGATTTGGTGTAGATTAGGACAGAATAAAGACTTGATTATGGTTTCTGTTTTCTTTTAACTCTCAGTCACGCATTTCTCAATGTGAATTTTGTCCTCATATTATTCCTGGTAGTTGATTTGAATTTAGCATTAATAAACCTGACAGCAAGATGTAATAACTTATTGCTTTAATGTGTTCTTTACATTCAGACTTTATTTTCTTTGGAGGGGACACAGCAAGCATTAAACTGAAAAACACACTTTTAGGCGACACTTCGTGTATCTTAGGAAAGATGAGAGAGATTTTTGCAGTTGCTAGAATAAACATTTCTAATGTCTGTTATTCTAAAGTATATTAGATACACATAAATAAATCTCCATTAAAAAAAGTTCAGTAATTTAGTATATTTTTTGCTTGGCAAATACTTATTGTGTATTTATTGTGTCCTATGTCCATTTTTTAGGTTCTGGGGACAGTTAGGAATAATCTAGGTCTTCCTTAAGCTTGTATTCTAGTGAATAGAAATAGAAAATAAATTAATATATACTAATCAATAATAACGTAAGCTAATCAATAATAATGCAGTTTTCAACAATGAAATTGCTATTAACAATCATCCCCGTGAAAGAAATCGTTCCAAATTCACTTTTCATTTCTTCCCAAGAAACGTGCCTTCTAAATTTAAATCACGAATTTTAAAAGGTCACTATTTCTACCTAAAGTCCAAATCAAAGGTGATATATTGTCACTGAGATATTTTCAGTGGGGCAACTTGGGGTTATAAACTATTTTCTAGTGGGAATCTTAGGATAGTTTCCTCATTCTTTTTTGTTTTTGAGGAAGGTTAGCCCTGAGCTAACATCTGCCACCAATTCTGCTCTTTTTGCTAAGGAAGATTGGCCCTGAGCTAACATCTGTGCCCATCTTCCTCTGTTTTATATATGGGATGCCTGCCACAGAATGGCTTGATAAGCAGTCCGAATGAGGGAACCCTGGGCAGCCGAAGTGGAGCATGTGACCTTAACTGCTATGCCACCAGGTTGGCCCCAGTTTCCTCACTCCTGATGTCACAGTCTGAACACCTGGAATGATTCCATTGGTGTAAAGAGTGCTACAAATACCGTTCATCCCCCAGAATGACAAATGTGAAATCCTGGGCAGTAGAGAATGAGAATTGTGGCTGACACAGGCAAGGAGGTCTAAATCCAGAAATGAGACTGTTGGATGTTTAAAAATCAGTAATACCAAATATACAACATCCTTATTGAAATGTTCCCTGATGACATTAACCCACATTAATATGACTAGTTTCTGACTTTTTGAGTGCCTTTATTATCTCAATGGCATAACTAAGAACAAGTTTAAAATAAATTTATTGGCATTGCACATGTAGCATTTTATTATTTTTATTCCCTCTGCCTGTGTATGTTCCTCACAAGCATTGAAGCTCCTCACAACCTATACGACTTTGCATAATATATGTTAGGTGATTAGTGGCTTCTACATTTAATGTGGTTCATGGAACATGCAGTGTCAAGACACATGATCAAATGAAAGAGTTCAGAGAAGAGAGTTTAAACAACTTATATGTTGTATAAAATTTAATTTGGTCAATTTGGCGTTATGATAGGTAGAGAAAAGAGTGTAGCTCTTTAAACCAAGCCACAGCACCTGGTAGGAGGAGACCTGGTGAGATTATAAGGGGCAGTAGCAAAAACAACAAAACAACTAACCTTGTAATAAGGTAGTCCTAGGGAACTACAGAAGAACCAGAAGTCAAGAGCAGAAGGAGGCAGAACAGGCATGACGGTGGGTCCTGAGGACTGAGAACTAGGCTGCCACTGGGGGGTCATCTGCATCGAAGACACCAGAGGAAGTTTCAGTAGAGTCCTGGACAGCCAAATGGAGGAGCGAGGCAGTACAGTAGGGGAGAGCCTGGACCGTTAAACCAGACTGCTTGGACTGGAAGACTGGCTCTGCCGCTTACCAGCATTGCAAGCTAAGGTGCTTGAGCAAGTTACTTAACATCTGCATGCCTCAGTATCTCCAGTTAAAAAAAGTGAGGTGTTGATGATAAGAGTACATATTTCATAAAGCTATGGTACGATTAAATGAGATAGTGTGCGCAAAGCTCTTAGAACTGTACCTGGCTCATAGGGATTATAGTATTACATCAAAGGAAACTATCTGAGGTTGTAGATGATTGTGGATTTGTGTTAAGAAATTTTACGAAGGGTATTTAGGTTAAATCTCAAGCTTTGCAATTTACGGTCAGGATGAAGCTTGATTCTTCTTGAAACAGACATCATTTCTGGCTCAAGGATACAAAGGAGAAATCTAGCACTGGAACAATAATATCGGGAATACTCTTGATGAGACTGAATTTTAAAAAGTCCAATTGCTAAAATGCAGATTCAAGGATCATGAAATGCTGGGAAACGAATATTGGGTGGACAGAGCTTACACTGAGCCATCAGGGTGCTGCCAGAGAGCTGGTGAGTGGAAGAGGATTGGTCCTGGATAGGCCTGGATGCAAAGGTTAAGTGGCTTCAAGTGCGGGAATTTGTAAGCAAGGGTTCAGAAACTGGACAGAGGACTGCAATTCTGAGAGGAAGGTAGCTGTTTGTAAATTATTCTTGGCTACAAACAGACTTCTGGCATATTTGAGGGGAGAGAGACTTCTTCAGACACTTTGTAAACTATGAAGCCAGAGGGTGAGTCTCATCTTGACCTTGGTGGTGACCACCTGCTCCTTCTTACCCTTTGCGTCAACTCACCTACACTACAAAACCTTCATGTGAGCTCTCTCACAAGACAAATGACCACTCAGATTTTGTAGCACACATTTGACAGTTCAACTTTCTGTCTTGTCATCTTATAACGATAACATTTTTAGCTGAATTTTAGAATTTGGCTATCCATTTTGAGTGCCTGTAAAGCAAACTATTTTTTCCCAAATTTACTGAGATTTAATTGACATATAACATGGTGTAAGTTTAAGGTATACAATATGATAATTTGATACATGTATTATTGCAAAATGTTTACCACAATAAGGTTAGTTAACACATCCTTCATCTCACATAATTACCATTTTGTTGTTGTTATGGTGAGAACATTAAAGCTTTACTCTCATAGCAACTTTCAAGTATGCAATACTGTATTAACTATAGTCACCATGCTGTACTTTAGATCCCTGAACTTCTTCATCTTATAACTGAAAGTTTGCACCTTTTGATGAACATCTCCCCATTTCCCCGACGTCTCAGCCCCTGGTGACCACCATTCTACTCTGTTCCTATGAGTTTTATGTCTTTGAGTTCTACATATAAGTATTATCATACAGTATTTGTCTTTCTCTGAGTTATTTCACTTAGCATAATGCCATCAAGGTCCATCCATGTGGTCACAAATAGAATTTCATTTGCTCTCATGGCTGAATAATATTCCATTATTATTCCATCTCCTTTATCCATTCTTTTGTATATGAACACTTAGGTTGTTTCCATATCTTGGCTATCGCTAGTAATGCTGCAATGAACATGGGAGTGCACATTATCTCTTCAAGATCCTGATTTCATTTCCTTTGGATACATACCCAGTAGTAGTAGTTGTTGTATTTTTAATTTTTTGAGGAACTTCCATAATGTTTTCCATAGTGGCTTTACCAATTTTACCTTTCTTCTAACAGTAGTTGGCGGGTCCCTTTTTCTCCCATCCTCACCAGGACTTGTTGTCTCTTGTTTACAGTAGTCTCATAATTATTTGTATTTCTGTTGTATCAGTTGTAATGTCTCCTCTTTCATTTCTAATTTTATTTATTTGAGTCCTTTCTCTTTTTTTCTTGGCAGTCTAGTCAAAAGTTTGTTATAATTTTTTTATATTTCAAAAAAATAATTCAGTTTTGTTTATCTTTTTTTATCATTTCCCTACTCTCTATTTCAATTATTTCTGCTCTAATATTTGTTATCCTTCCTTCTGCTAACTTTTGGCTTAGTTGGTTCTTGTTCTAATTCCATGAGTTGTAAAGTTATGTTGTTTATTTGAGATCTTTCTTTTTTTTTAACGTAGGCATTTATCACTATAAACTTTCCTGTTAGCATTGCTTTTGCCACATCTGTAAGTTTTGGTATGTTGAGTTTCCATTTTCATTTGTTTCAAGATGACTTTTGATTTCCATTTGGATTTCATATTTGAAATGTTGGTTTTCAGGAGTGTGTTGTTTATTTCCACATATTTGTGAATTTTTCAATATTCCTTCTCTTATTGATATCTAGTTTCATGCTGTTTTGTTTGGAAAGATATTCAGTATAATTTAAGTCTTTTAAAATTTGCTAAGACTTGTTTTATGGCCTAACATATGACCTATCCTGAAGAATGCTCCATGTGCTCTTGAGAAGAATGCGTATTCTGCTACTGTTGGATGGAACATTCTGTAAATGTCTGTTAAGTCCATCTGGTCTAAAGTATACTTCAAGTCCAATCTTTCTTTATTGGCTTTGTAACTGGATGATCTCACCATTGATGAAAGTGGAGTATTGAAGTCCCCTACTATTTTTGTATTGTTGTCTCTGACTCCCTTCACATCTGTTAGTATTTGCTTTATATATTTAGGTTCTCTGATTTTGGGTACATATATATTTACAATTGTTATATATTCTTGATGAATTAACCCATTTATTATATTATAAAATGAGCTTCTTTGTCTCTTCTTATAGTTTAAAGTCTACATTGTCTGATATAAGTATTGCTACCCCTGTTCTCTCCTGGGTTTCTATTTGCATGTATCTTTTTCCATCTTTTCACTTTAAGCCTATGTGTGTCCTTGAAGCTAAAGTGAGTCTCTTGTAGGCAACATATAGTTGGGTTTGGGTTTTTTTGTCCATTAATCCACTCTGTATCTTTTGATTGGAGAATTTAATCCACTTACATTTAAAGTAAGTATTGGTGAGTAAGGACTTACCACTGACATCCTGTTAATTGTTTGACTGTTTTGTTTTTCCCTTGTTTCTTTCTTCCTCTCTTGCTGAATTGATGATTTTGATTCTATTCTTTTGTCTTGTATGTATCTACTTACTATAGGTTTTTGTTTTGAGGTTGGCTTGCAGCTTACTTGAAACAGCTTATTTATGTAACAGTCTATTTCAACCTGATAACATCTTACTTTGATTGCAGACAAAACTGTACCCTTTTACTCCCTCCTCACATTTTGTGATTTTGATGTCATGATTGCATCTTTTTATATTTCGTATCCATTAACAAATTATTTTAGCTATAGCTATTTTTAATACTTTTGTCCTTCAAACTTTACACTAGAGTTAAGAGGTTAACACATCACCATATTACAACATTAGAGTATTCTAAATCTGACTATATAGTTATCTTTACCAGTGTGTTGTAAACTTTCATATGTTTTTATGTTTCTAGTTAGTGCTCTTTCGTTTTGGCTTGAAGAACTCTTTCAGCATTTCTTTTAAGACATGTCTGGTGCTGAGGAACTTCCTCAGCTTTTTTTGTTTTTGGAAAAATCTTTATCTTGCCTTAATTTCTTAAGGACAACTTTGCTGAGTAAAATATTCTTGGTTAGTAGGTTTGTATTTTTGCTTTCAGCACATTGAATATATCATCCCACTTTCTCCTGACTTGAAGGTTTCTGCTGAGAGATTTACTGATAGCCTTACGTTCATTCCTTCATATGAGAAAATTTTTTTCTCTTGCTGCTTTTAATATTCTCTCTTTGTCTTTGATTTTAGACAGTTTTATTATAATGTGTCTTGGAGAAGATTGTTTTGGGTTGAAATTTTGACATGACTTCTTAGTTTCATCAACTCGGATGTCCAAATCTCTGCCCAGGTTTGAGAATTTCTCAGTCATCATTTCTTTAAATAAGCTTCTTGCCCCTTTCACCACGTATTCTGCTTCTGGGACTCCAAGGATGAAGCTCTTTTCTCTTCATGATACTCCAAAGATCTCACAGGATTTCTCCATTCCTTTTCAGACTGTTTTCTTTTTGTGCCTCTGACTGGGTAACTTCAGATGATCCATATTTGAAGTCATTGATTCTTTCTTTTCCTTGGTCCATTTGTCTGTTTCAGCTCTTTCTTTGAATTCTCCAGTTCAGGCACTGCATTCTACAACTCCAAAATTTATGCTTGGTTCTTCTTAAAGTCTCTGTATTTTTTTCCTGATTTTGTTAAATCACTTATCTGTGTTCTATTGTAGCTCTCTTTAGAAGAATTATTTTGAATTCTTTGTTGGGAAATTTATGTACCTCAATTTCTTTGGGGTCAGTTACTGAAAGTCTACTGTGTTCCTTTTGTGGTGTCATGTTTCCCTGATTCTTCATGATCCCATAGCCTTGTGTAGGTGTCTGTGCATTTGATGAAGCAGTCACCTCTTGTAGACTTTACAGACTGACTATAGTAAGGAAAGACTTTCACCTGTAGGTAGATACCTGCTGGATAATGCTGTGACCCTGATTCTAGTGGTGCAGCGTGCCATGTGCAGAGAGGTGCAGTGGCTCCAGGTCTGGGGGGTGTGGTGTCTCATTTGCCCAGACTGCTGGAGTCCCCAGAATCAACAAGTGTGTCCCTGGCAAGAGCTGTGGGAATTCCACAATGACTGAAAGGGCTTTTGGGGTCCGCAGTGTCACTCCAGGTCTAGTGGTCAGGGACCAGAGCAGGTAGTAATGGTGGCCAGAGCTGTTGTTGTGCACACAGTCAGCTGTGGGGGCTAGCTACAGGCTCCTGTGTAGTGGGAGGGGCCAGTTTCAGGCATATATGTAGTGATGGGGGCCAGGGCCAGCAACAAGAACCTGGGCTTATTGTGAGTGCACTGTTAGCTGCACAGCCCCTGACTGTTGGTATGCACTCCTGTGACTGCAGAATCTCTCAAGAAGTGCATGGCAGTGGGTACTTATGATGGGGGTCAGACCAGCAGAGTTCTGCTGCACAGCTGGAGAGGCTAGATGCAGGTGAGTCCTGTGGGGCAGTCCAGAGCAGGAAACAGGTTCAGATTTAGTCCAGTCACCAGCTATGGTGGTCCTGGTTGTCTGTGTGCACTCTTGTGGCTGCAGGATCACCCAACCAGTATGTGCACAGTACTGAAGCCTGGTGACAAGGTTTGGGCTAGGAGCATGCAGGTGCACAGGTAAGGGGTTCTAGCTGTAGGTATGCCCAGTGATGCAAGCCAGTGACTGGAGACAGGGTCAAATCCAGGCACAGAAGCAGATGTGGGATCCTTAGTTGTCTGTGTGCACTTTTGTAGCCGCAGGAGCTCACCACGGCGGCATATGGCAGTAGAGGATGGTAATAAGATTCAGGCTGGTTGCATGCAAGTACACTGCTGGAGGAGCTAGCCCCAAGAGTGCGAATGGCATTGGGGATCAGCTGGGGAGGCTAGGCTGATGTCTTACACTTGCTCAGCTGCAGACATCTGGGCTGGTTGCCATTGAGACTCCTGGACTCTAGCTGGGGTGGGGATGAGGAGAGAGCTGGGAGAGACTCAGATGTCTGATGTCTGAAAGAGTGAATAACTGTGGGCCAAAAATCAGTAAAATCTGCAGGGAGTCTGTAGTGGCTGTGCTGGCCATTCGTTTCTTCAGTGGTGAAAGCAGCTGGGGTTGTCTGCAGGGTAGGTCACCAGGAACCATGGTGGTTCCTGCCGCATGGCTGACAATTGGAGCCCCTGCTCTTCATCCTTGTTCCTAACTTTCTCTATACACCTCAGCTTTACCAGTCTCTGGGCGGGGTGAACCAAAGCAGGCCCTTCAGTTTCCTTTTAACCGACTTTTAGAATTTGACTATAAATTCTGAGCACCTGTGAAGCAAACTATCTCTTAACTCTCATTATTTACTCTCTCAGCTGTTAATTATGTGTCTTTGTGTGTGTGTCTATCTAGCCCCCGTGCCTGACCACTATAGGGTCTAGCACAGTCCAAAGGACAGGAAAGTCCCAACTAATGAGTAATAAATAAATACGTGAATTTATAGAGAAGAGCCAGGTATATTTTTCCAGTTAGGGACAAACTAAATTGTGTGATCAGCACGTGGCTTGATCTGTGACTCATGGACTAGTGGGATTTGCTAGACAGAGTGGGATTTTCTGGTGACAATTTCTAATCTCCGATTCCCACCTCCTAACGCCTCTATTTTAAATCTTTGTTGCTGTTTTGAAGTTTCAGAGCTAAAATTGAATGTAATATTATAGAATAAGTTAGCCAGAGGGGCTCTTTTAGATTTTAGTTTTCTAATTTGTGTCTTGTTTGGAGGTCTAGGAAATGACCCTGTGATGCCAGCCCAGGTCTTCTCAATTGATCCATCAGAGCTTCAGTTTCTCTACTTTTCTGGCCTGCAGCTCTTTAAGTCGCAAGAGACCGGCACATCCATCCCTTTCTAATTTTCCAGATCATTGGACAGCAGCCTTCAGAGAATCGCCAGGTATCCACAGAGACCTCAGGAGGTCTACACATCACCCATTCCTAATGGAAGCTCATCAGTCACCTCTTAACTTAGGTTCTAAGGTCACAATAAAGTGAATGGCTAAACACTAAATACCTGGCTATTTCAGTCCAGTAATTTCTTTAATTACCTGGATACTTTATTGAAACCTGTAGTTTGTGATTATTCAGGTGTTTATGGAGAACAATTCTTTAACAGCATAAATAAAGATGTGATAACCCCCCAGGGTTTAACTTTATTCCAGGCAACTCAATTCCAAAAATATTTATTAAACAGTTTGTGCTTGAAACTGTTTTGTCTTTTTTTCTCTTTATTTTGAGGTTAAAACCCAATAAATGTTAATTCTACATCATGATTTGCAGGTTAAGAATATAGTACAATTACCTGAGATTTAACCTACTCAAAACTTAGTAGCCTATGGACCGTGTTGTTTTGATTTTTAAAGTAAAAACTTTAATTCTTCCTTTAGTAACAAAAATGTGAGACAAAAAGATGTGATTTAAGTGACTTTGAGACAGATGGATGATTATATCTAAATAAATAATCTAAATCTAAATAAAATAAATAATGTGGTCTTTTGTGCATCAACATTACTGGCCTATTATTATCTGTCATGAGCCCATGAGAGAAGGAAGAGTGCCCGAGGTCTGATTTATCAACTTTATTCTAATCTCCTGCTTTTGAGTGTGATGTGAGGGTAAGAATACAAGTTTGGAACTGTTCAAGATTCGAATGTCAGTCCCTCCACTTATTCAGTGTGTAGCTGTGGGCAAATTATTTAGACTTCAGCTTTGGTTTCTCATCTGTAAAATGGCAAGCTTCTATATTTCTCTTTGGGAATACAGCAATATTTAGCAATAATGTCTGTAAAGGGCTTAGCATGGTCTCTAGCACATGGTAGTCTGAAAATAATGTTGCTTCTTTAAAATGTATAACAATGCATATTATTTTTCAAGAAAATGTCAAACATTCACGGCCACTTATAAATCCTCTCATGCCTTACCTCATCCTTTTACATTTTTTCTTGATCTTGTCTCACTCTAATTTATTCTCGAACCCTCAAAATACTAGAGCTGTGATATGGTCTGAATATACACGGTTCACTTTGAAATTCCAAGTATATGTCTACATTATTGTCTCTTTGAACATGTGACTTAAGAGGACACGGGAAAATAAACGGACCAAGGTGCATTTCTAAGGCATATTTGTCTTTGGAATCAGACAGATTTGAATTTAAATCCTAGGTTCAATTTTTAGTAGTTTGTGCTGAATTTTAGCTTCTTTAAATGCAAAATAGGAGGATATGAAGGAGCTTGAATATCCGTCAAAAGAGGAATGGAAAAATAACTTATGGGTAATTTATAAAATGGAATATTACTCAGCAGTTAAAAGAATTAACTAATCAAATGACTATGCATAATATATACATCCATATATATATGCACACATATACACACATATATTCTTATATATTTGTATGTAGTATATATAGCATAATTGCACATATTATATACATATATTCTTAAACATCCTTATTATGATTATAAATCAAAACAATATTGAATGAAAAATGCAAGATACAAACTAGTGTATATGATCTGATGCAATTTATATAAAACATCTGTGGAAAACACGACTATTTACAGCTATATAAATGCTTTACAATAATTACAAAGTGGATATTTTAAAAGTAACAGAGTATATTTTAAAGTTTAAAAATTTATGAAAATTGTTGCCTCTGAAAATGTTGGAAAAGGAACAAGGGATTGTTAAAAGGAAGTTAGCTTTATGTCAAAAATTTTATTTAAAAAAATGAAAGCAAATAATTCAAACTGCTAAAGGATGACAATTCTGGATATGGACTTATACATGTTTTCTTTAATATTCTTTATGTGATCTCAATTGAAAAATCATAAAAAGAAAATTTTTTAATGAGGATTATTTGGGAGAATTAGCATAAAATGGTTAGTAAATCGTACTTTTAAAGCAGTGCTGTTGTTCAAGACCAAAGGGAGTCAAGGGCCCCTCACAGGGATTGTGTGAAGGGCAGCTGGAATGAAACTTCTGCATCCATGTATTAGGAATCAGAAACCGGGATTGTCGTCTACTCATTATAAATGTTGTAACGTTATTGATTCATCAATCATATGTCAAACCTAGCCATATAGAAATATAAGATTTCTCTTTTCCTTCTTCTTCTACTCCTCCCCCTCCTCCTCCTCCCTTCTCTTAAAATGGAGAACATATTGAGATAAAATTGAACCAAGAGCTAAAAGACCACATCATTGGGATCTACCACATCTTGTCTGAGCCAGAGCATCTCAGATACCACTGCTTAACAAGCAAAACAAAAGCAATGTTAAAAAAAAATGCTTATAGCTATTCACTAAATATTTATAAAAAGTAAATCTAAGCCTAAAACTTGTTATTTCTAAACCAACTACCTGATTTGGCCATGTCCAAGCATCATGTATATTATTATTTATTTTTGTTGTTGTTTAAATTGATACCTGTTTTATGGCATAAGTGAGTTTTTGATGTTTCTATATTTCTGTTCCATAAATAGAAAACTTCACCATAAATAGTGGGTAACAGTAAAATAAACGCAATGAAATCATGTTATTAAATTATAGTTAGGTACTATTTTCTGCTTATGGCTCTGAGCATGAGGCCTCTTACTTCTTTCAGAAACACAAGGTTTTCAAGTACTACCAAATTGACTCTTTTTTGATGTAATTAGAAGGATGACTTACTGAGAGATTTGAAGTAATTTAGCCTTATATCCACATTTTATCTAAACCATTATTCATGCCTCCCAAGACAAACTCCACGTTTGGAAATCACTGCTGTATTCCAACACCAGGATATTTTCTATTCTACATCCATTTTGTCTTTTCCTATGCAGGTTCTACAACCTAAAATAGTCTTGGAAGTCTTTTCTACTTAAAGAGGAATAAGGAGCTAATATCTCTTTTATATGTGAAGCTCAAAAATTGGGAAAATAGACAAAAATACATAAACGTAGTTCACCAAGAAAGATATTCAACTGACCTTTAAACCTAGAAAAAGATGCTCAAGTTCACTTACAATAGGAAGAATGCAAATTAAAACTACACTGAGATATTGTTTCATATCGATCAAATAGACAAAATTTGACAACGAACTCCTCTAATTACATAGAACTTTTTTGCCAATGTCTGCAAATGCTTATACTGTATTTTTCAGTAGCCTCTTATGGGATTTAGGACTATCACTAAGCAGGGTTAAATAAATAATTTTCTGCTTCTCTGCCTGTAGCTCAGATGTACCCAAAAATTGGCATGCATGAGAATCGCAGCAGGATTTGGTAAAATTAACAAGGCCATATTGTACTTCCACAAACCTGAGCCTCTGAATTCTTTCTTAGCTCTTCAAGTGATTCTGACATGTCACATGCGAGAACCACTGCCACAGCCCTTAGAATTTCCTGTGAAAGAAACAATGTAGAATCGAAATACCTGAAATTAGAAATACTTTTCAGATTATTGATATGAGATTCTTATTTGAAAATGCCCCATGTTTTTACTTTTTTTTTTTCTTCTCTCTCTCTCTCTCCAAAGCATCATGTGTGTCAATCTTAGGAGCTGCTGTTTGTTGCACAGTTTTTGAAACTGTGCTGGAAGACGGTTGCCTGAGACTCTTCAAATTGAATTTCATGTATTGTATACATTAACCAAAGTCAGACAATCTCAAGCATGTATTCTATGTTTGGTGGAAGTCTTTCCCAATTTTTTAACTAATGCTTATGAACAGAAGCAAAATTTGTTTATCTAGTGGTATGTGTAGATACACATACACATACAAACACTTACACGTCTCTATGAACTAAAATATTACATGTTGGTAATAGACATGTTTTTATCAACCAAAGAGCCTAGAAAATTGTTTGGCTTACCACAGGCATTACAGATAGACATAAATATATAGATGGATGTATATGTATATATGTATAGACGTATGTACATGTATATATGTATGTGTGTGTATATATCTACATAAACGTATGTGCATATTTACACATAAATGCATATGTATGCATATGAATATATGTATTTATATTTATGTTAAAATAAAAAATTCCTGGATATCTTTCTTCAAATACTTCAGAGGGATTTTTGTTTAGACTCAAACTCAATGTTTCTCAAAGTGTAATTATAAAAAAAACCCCACTGAAGTCTTAGATACTTGATACAAGTTCAAATTCTTGTGCTCCACCTCAGTCCTAGAAAACGAGAATCTCTGGCTGGAGCCTGAACATTTACAATCTATCAAGCTTTCCCCACTAGAGATAACTTCCAGGAGAGCATATATTTTTGTCTCTTATTTACTACTGTTTCCTAAAATGTCTAAAACAGGCTTGGCACAGAGTAAGCATTTGATAAATTTTTGTGAAATGATTGAAAAAATCAAAGGAAATGCCAAGATCATAAGGATATTCTGATGTGCACTATCATTTGAAAACTATAGCTGTGTGTTTAGAAGCTGGAGCTGGTGTGTTGAATTATGAATATGCAGATTATGACCTGCTGAAGGAGGAGGCACAAGCCATCCACGCGGGGTCAGCAGGTAGTTCCCTCGGCATCTGAGTTCTCACTTTGGGGAAGTGAAAAACCAAGGAATCAATTTTATTGAAGGCCCAGTTTCAAAACATCTACCCATAGGATGTAAGGTCACAAGATTTATTACTTAAAGATCGCATGAATAATGGTGGGTGGCACAATGAGCCAGGGAAAGGACAGTCCTCTGTCTTAGGTCACCAGCAAGCAAGAAATAGAGAGCAAAGTAGCAAGCACCTACTACTTACAGGGTGGTTGGGGCAGAGGTCATGAACTCTTCACAGGATTAACTCTAAGTGGTTATTTTAAAAGACACCTCGATAAAAATGAAGCAGGAAATTAAGGCGAGAATTCTAAGCTCAGGTCCTTATCTAAATGTCCAGACTTTTGGTGTGAGCAGGGTTATCATACTATAAAATGCCCAGGCAGCAGCTCGAAGTAGTTGTTTTTCTCATCACAAGCTCAATCCTATTGACCCTTCAACCTAAATGTAAGACGCTGTCTCTTGTATATATTCAGGTTTCAAAGCCAGAAAAGTATGGTACTCACTGTAGAACAGAAGTCACGGAGGCAGAAGAACATCCCTTCTCTGCTGCTGGGGCCGTGGCACCCTTGGAGCTCTCCGTGGTTTTGAAACTGTTTTCCCTACTTCCGAGGAGTAAAGTGTAACATTTATTTTCATTTCCACCTTGTTGCTCTTCAATAACCCATATACTAGACCTATCAATATAGAGAAATGGTTCTCAACTGGTGGAAATTTTGCCCCCAAAAGGACATTTGGCAATGCCTGCCCTCATTTTTTATTGCCAACACAGATGTTAGTGTGTGTGTGTATGTGTGTGTGTGTGTGCGCACACTACTAGCATTTAGTGCATAGGGGACAAAGAGGCCGCAATGCACAGGACAATACTCCATACCAATGAAGTGTCAGATACAAAACATCAACAGTGCTTCTGTTGAGAAACTATCACAGAATAGTAACCATACATTGGTTATCCTGTCTTCAAATAGGACCAAGTTTAGTTGAAGTGATTTCTTTGACAACAGAGCTCCAAGGTACTCTGTCCTCTCCATTTGTATAACTACTATGCCTATCCAAGTCACTGCCATACTTCACCTGAACTATACTAGTGTATTTTTCATGCATAGTCATAACTCAATAAATGCCCCTCCATAGTTAAAAACTTCACGCCTCTCACTGCCTTTAGAATACAATCCAAATGTTTAACCATGACCAATAACGTCTTTTGTGATTTGACTTATATCTACATCACCAACTTAAAACAGGACCATTATCTTTATGTTCAGTGTCCTCTATCCACAATTTACCTTTTTCTGATTCAAAGCATTCAGTCTTGTCCTAGTAAAACCTCTGATCCCCACTTTTGCATGACTAACTTATAGTCAGCCACCCAGTATCAACTTAATGCCTTCCAAAGGGGTTTTCTCTAACTACTCTAGTTAAAGTGACTACCTCCAATTATTTATCACAGACTGATTTTGTATTTAATTATACTCTTACTTATGTCATTTCTTACACCCTTGCTTTAATACAAGCTTCACGAGGAAAGATACCACATATATCCTCCTTACCATTGTGTCTCCCACATCTAACCCAGCTCTTGGCATATAATATTAAGTAATCATGGAATGAAGGAATGACCTATAGAAACATTTCTTATATCCAAAACAAAGTGGAAATTTTATAGCAAAACATGCTGCTCAGACAAAAAAATATATTGAAAAAAAAGAGAAAGACCATTCGTTGGGAACAAGACTGAAGTGACTCACTCTCAGAAAAACAAAATAAACCCCTCCTAAAGTGATTCCACTTTGAAAATCTAGATCAGTGTTCAGCAGTGCAAAGGCTTAAAGTTACAACTCAGAACAAATCAAATCATTGGAAGTAGTCCCATTTTTAATTAAACATCATCTCTACACCTGGATCTGCTGCATACCCTGTTTAGTTTGTTAATTATGTTGTGTGAGGAGTAGAGCAAGGCACTCAAACTGAATGATTTATTGACTCTAACAATGTAAATTCTGTGTTTTTGAAGACACTTTGGGCATGCTCGAGACAAAAGAGATAATTGGTTTGCCCAGAGCATTTCAGTTTCATTTGTTCTTTACTTTCACATATATATGAACACAAAAGAGATCATTTTGTTTCATTTCTATTGATAGGTCCATAGTGTAAAGTAAATTATGTTCTTTGTTTTTTGAAAAGAAACAGCTTTTAGACAAATGAAAGAAGTTTGTCTTGTGCAATCGATGCAAAATAAAATGTCAACCTAGTACAGGAAAACTTTTAGGCTACTATAGTTAATATTGATAAATACTGATATACACTCTAAATTGTCAATGGAGGCCACAAGAATAGAGATCAAATAAAGCTTTGAATTATAATTATTGATACTTAACATGTAATGAGTTCAAAATGAATTCACTTTTTCTCTTTTATAAGGGAAAACGAATTTTTTGTATGCAAAAGTATGCATCCTTTTTAGGAGGAGAAAACTACTTCAGTTGTGTTTAGGTTAATTTCTATTTAATCCAAATGATTATACAAGAGCATATGGAAATAAAGTTTTACCCATTCCAAGGAGTGTGAATTCAGAAACTACTGACACATTTGTCCTGGAAGCTGCAGAGTGGATGGGAGATGATAGGAGGAAATTACTGGTTCACAGATGATCATCCCTTCCCTTTGGCAAACACTGATTAAGGCTAATAAACTGAAAGATATTCCATGCTCATGGACTGGAAGAATTCATGTTGTGAAAATGTCCATACTACCCAAAGCAATCTACATGTTTAATGCAATCCCCATCAAAATTTCAATGGAACTTTTCACAGAAATAGAACAAATAGTCCTAAAATCTGTATGGAACCATAAAAGACCCTGAATAGCCAAAGAAATCTTGAGAAAGAAGAGCAAATCTGAGGCATCACATTCACTGATTTCAAACTATATTACATTACAAAGCTATCACAATCAAAACAGTATGGTATTAGCATAAAAACAGGCACATAGATCAATGGAACAGAATCAAGAGCTCAGAAATAAACAGACACATATATACATAAATTAATTTATGACAAAGGAGCCAAGAATATACAATGGGAAAGGAGAGTCTCTTCAATAAGTGATGTTGGGAAAACTGGACAGCTGCATGCAAAAGAATGAAACTGGGCTACTATCTTACATAAAGTACAAAAATTAACTAAAAGTAGATGAAAGACTTGAATGTAAAACCTGAAATGATAAAACTCCTGGAAGAAAACATAGCAGACTCCTGGGTATCCATCTTGGTGGCGATTTTTTGAATTTGACACCATAAGCAAAGGCAACGAAAGAAAAAATCAGCAAGTAGGACTACATCAAACTGAAAAACTTCTGCACAGCAAAGGAAACCATCAATAAAATGAAAAGGCAACCTACTGAGTGGGAGAAAATATTTGCAAATCATGTATCTGATAAAGGGTTAATATCCAAAATATATAAAGAACTCACATAATAACCGCAAAAAACAATCTGATTTAAAAATAGGAAGAGGATCTGAATAGACATTTTTCCAAAGAAGACATACAGATAGCCAATAGGTACATGAAAAGATGCTTGACATCACTAATCATGAGGGAAACTCAAATCAAAACCACAGTGAGATACCATGTCACACCTGTTAGATTGGCTGTTATCAAAAAGACAAGAAATAAGAAGTGTTGACAAGGATGTGGAGAAGAGGGAACCCTTGTGCACTGTTGGTTGGAGTGTTAATTGGTGCAACCACCATGGAAAACAGTATGGAGCTTCCTCAAAAACTTAAAAATAGAACTACCATATGACCCAGCAATTCCACTTCTGGTTATTTATCGGAAAAAACAAAAACGCTAACCCAAAAGAAGGCATATGCACCTCCACATTCATTACAGCATTATTTACAATAGCCAAGGCATCAAAAAAAACCCTGAAATGTCCACCAACATATGAGTAGATAAAGAAAATGTGGTATATATACATATATATATATATATACACACAGTGAAATATTATTCATCCATAAAAAGACTGAAATCTTGCCTTTTGCCTTTTATGACAACATGGATGAACATTGAGAACATTATCCTAAGTGAAAAAAGTCAGATAGAGAAAGACAAATACCATGTGATCTCACTTATACGTGGAATCTAAAATAAAATTTAAAAAAGCCGAGCTCATGGATATAGAAAATAGATTGGTAGCTCCCTGAGGTGGGGAGTGAGAGGAGGGCAAAATGGACAAATGGAGTCAAATGGTACAAATTTCCAGTTATAAAATAAATGTTATGGGTGTGTAATATACAGCATGGTGACTAGAGTTAATACTGTATTGCATATTTGAAAGTAGTTAAGAGAGTAGATCTTGAAGGTTCTCATTACAAGAAAAAAAGTTTTTTCTAACTATGTGTGCTGATGGATGTTAACTGGACTTACTGTGGTGATCATTTTGAAATATATATAAATATCAAATCACTACATTGTATGACTGAAACTAACATAATGTTACATCAATTATACCTCAGTAAAAATACAAAAAGTAAGTTCTAGATATGAGTTAGAGGTACAGCAGGAAGTGCCTTAGATGTCAGAGTAAAGAATTTGGGCTCTCTTCTGTAGAAAATGAGAAGCCCTTCAAAGTTCTCAAATGGGAAGTATGAGAGGGGTGATTTCAGAAGACTCATCTGTTAGCGGGGAGCACAAAGTTTTGGAAGGGGCAGGCCATGGCTAGAGACACAGACATTGGGGTTATCTGAATACAGGGGGTGCCTGAAGACCTTTGTGGCTGAGACCCACTAGACAAAGGGGAAAAGTAAGAGGGCTGAACATAAAATTGGAGGAAAACAAGAGATGGGGAAGAGAAACCAGAGCAAAACCGAACAGAGCCCGGAGGACCACAGCAGAGTGCATCCTTGGGAGTCAGGGAAAACAGGACTTCAGGAGGGAGGATTAGTCAGCAGTTTCTCAGCTGCTCTGGAAAAAAAAAAAAGAAAAAGGTTATTTTTCACTCTATCTTCTCTTATTTTTTTCTGTCTCTCCCTTGCTAGGAAAATTTCGATTGGGACAAACTGGTTTAAATAATCTTTAGGGATTCCTAGAATGTGGATTCTGTTATATGCCTTACCAATTTCTTCCATGGAGAACAATATTGGAATCTTTTCATTATAAAAGGTATGGCTGGTTCTCTTCTTATCATTGGTTTGCAAAATATTTGTTCACATACATATATACATATATGCAATTGAAAAAAATTATTTAAAATAAATTATAAATGTCCTTATCATTAATTGAAAACTTTTCACAGTACATCTGAATTTGGGGCGGGGGGATTTATGTACTATGAACATTTTAGTAAATGAACTCTTTTCCTCTCCTAATAACTGTCATTAATCACTTAATTTCCGTTGAATGTTCCATTGTGAAGCATATCATTAAAATGATATTATAGTACCTATGTTACATTCAGAGAAATTTATTTTTCTCCTAATTAATGGTTAAATATTTCTCTGTCTTCAAAATCATTTTATGGGGACTGAACATTTTTTTTCCATTTTATTTACTTGATTTTTTAAAACTTAAGCTGACATGAAGATAAAGTAAACAATTCTCTATATCATTTTCACAACCAAATGGAACAAAGAACTTTTTCTATAAGTAAAAAAGAAGAACACTTCTTCAACTAATGCCCATAATTGTACAAATGATCTCACAAAGCCTCAGTAAACTTGAGTGAATTATTGCACTCTTTCCACTAACAAAGATCTGCTTCGCTATTCTTCTTGAAAAAGTTCAGTAATATCGTGGAATACTTTCCCTTTACGCAGCTGTATTAAAAACCAAAAAACAAGGGCCAGCCCAGTGGCACAGTGGTTAAGTTTGCACATTCTGCTTTGGCAGCCCAGAGTTCGCCGGTTTGGATCCCAGGCGTGGACCTATGTACTGCTTGTCAAGCCATGATGTGGCGGGTGTCTCACATATAAGGAGGCAGATGGGCACAGATGTTAGCTCTGGGCCAATCTTCCTCAGCAAAAGAGGAGGATTGGCAGCAGATGTTAGCTCAGGGCGAATCTTCCTCAAAAAACAAACAAAAACTTCTAGGCAGGAAAATACCTGGAAGTAAAAACAGTATTTGCAATTCTTGGTAAGTGAATAGAGTACCAGAGATTTTCAAGCAATGGAGTAACATAATATAAGCTTGCTTAATATACCATAAAAATGCCAGTTAATGCACAGAATATGCTCTCATTGGCACTATTTCCTACTTGGTTCCGTTTCACAATTCAAACATTATTTTCTGTGTAATCCTCCTTAACATACCTGTGTTTTTTTCTTTGCCTAATATAGCACAATAATTATAGTTCGATGTAGCTGCTATTCACTAGAACTTACATTTGTATTCCTTCAAAAACAGAATGACAATTATTCTTTCTACTATGTTGAAGGTCTGGTGAGCATAATAGACTACAGTATCAAGACTAGGTATATTTCTTTTGTTTGTTTGCTTTTCCACTTTCTTTCAGTCTGGGTGTCTGTATCCATGTCTAACATACTGCATGTAATATTTCATAAACATTTTAGTCAATACATGGTGAATATTTTTCATATCATCAAATATCTTCTACAAAGTTGTAAAATCATTTAAAATAATGTCATCAAGTGGCCAACATATAGAATCCATAATTCTCTTTTCTGTTGAGCATTTATGAACTTTCCTTTTTTTGGTGAGGAAGATTGGCTCTAACATCTGTTGCCAATCTTCCTCTTCTTGCTTGAAGAAGATTGCCACTGAGCTAACATCTGTGCCAATCTTCCTCCACATGAGATGTGGGATGCCACCTCAGCATGGCTTGATGAACGGTGTTTAGGTCTACACCTGGGATCCAAACCCGCAAACCCTGGGCCACTGAAGCATAGCGTGCAAACTTCACCACCCTGCCACTGGGCCAGCCCCTATGAACTTTCTTTGATATTTTAAATAGTGATGAAAAAGATCAAAATCTTTTAAAATTTGCTAGTTTTACCAATAAAATGTGGTGCCTTACTATATATATCCTTTGAGAAGATAAAGTACAGCCATCATTAATTGAGGAAATGGGACAGTGTGCTTTAGAGGATGGATTCTCTCTTTTGTTCCTCACATAAACTGGATAAAGTAGACATTATGGTCCACATTTGATACAGGAGACCAAAGCTCACAGAGATTAAGTCCTGTGTCCTGTGACACAAAGTTAATAAGTGGTAGAGTCAGCTACATTACCCAGACATATCTACTCCATTTTTATAATGATATACTGAGTTTTCTCATTAATTTATATGATCTGTTTATATATTAAGCATTTTAATTCATTGTCTGCATGAATACATATAGTAGTTTTTAAATTAAACTATTTATTTTGAGATAATTGTAGATTCACTTGCAGATGTAAGAAATAATTGAGAGAGATCTCACGTATCCTGTACCTAGTTCCCTCACTGGTGACATCTTGCAAAACTATAGAAAGATATGACAACCAGCACATTAACATTGATACAGTTAAGATACAGAACATTTTTATCATCACAAGAATTCCTCATGTTGCCTTTTAATAAGCATACACAGTGGGAGAAACAGGGTAAATTATATCGACTCCATCTTCCCGGAAACAGAAGAATTTCAACATTTTATTTTTTAAAAAAGCCTTTAACATTGAGTCAAGTGCTCCAAGAATAACTTCTTTAATAGAAGTAGGAATTAATTTCTATATAAAGTATAAGGTTTGCCTTATTTTAAGTTGACCTTGAGAGCACCTATCAAGAGTTCAGTCAGAAGTCCTTTTCTGCAGCCATACATTAGAATACAGTTCCACAGGCTGTTTGCTAGGTGGCAGATATTATTCTACTCACATAGCACATTAACAGATGAAGAAATTGAGGCATTACATGACTTTGCATAACATCAAATAGATCCTATGTGATGAGAATAAAGAACAAATACAAGACTGCCTTTTTCCAGAGCCTTACTCTTTTCACTTGATAGATGAGAAAGCATTTCGCTAAATGGATCCATTGAAAAAAAGATATAACTTTCTCAGGAAAAACCTATACATGAGAGGTAAAAGAGCTGTTTCCAGAGAAAGGCCAACAGGTATCTTTATGCATTATAGATCTTATCACCAAGAATAGAGGTTAGGAATAGAATCCATTCACCAATCTATATCCGTTGATTGTCTAGTACATGCCAGCAGCTCTTAAGCTCTGCGGACAATAGAGAATACTTCCAGGCTTATGAAATAGCAAGTGCAAAAGGCCTATTGTTGGGAAAGGCAGTCTTGCGCATGCAGTCTTTTGACCTCATAAGAATAAGCCTTGGACTTGGAACACTTCCTTAACAAGAGAAGGATATCTCACAGCCTGTGTTGGGTTTGTCCCTTGTATGGGAATATCTTTCCCTGTTTCAGACTCAATATGTATCCTTTGTTCTGCATAAGTGTGTGTGATATGACACATGGACAATCTCACTGCCATATCTGTCCCCTGGGGGTGGGGGCAGGGTCTTTTGTTCTGTGACACAAGAGGGATGTGTGCCGACCAACAACCCTGCATCAATGGCAGGGAGGGACCTACTGGCCATGGAGGTCCAATACCCACTACTAAAGCTGATCTTGCTCTGTTTCTTCTCTGTGTGAGCAAAGCATTATTCCAGCTAGCACTTGACTGCATTGTATTTTCCTTGGGGACTCTGATGCAGTAGGCAGAAGTGCTCAGACTTCTACTCTTGATAACAGGTAACCTACCACTTGCTTGACACCTACTCAGAGAAGAGAAAAGGAAATACTAGTGTGGGTAGATTGCCATATGCAATGGGGTGGGGGTGGTTTGGAAAGTTAGGCAGAGGTCATATCATGTAGGCCATGGCAGGACATAATAAGGCATTTGTATTTCACTCAAAGTGTGTTGACAAGTTACAGTTGAGTGTTTTAAACAGGAAAATAACTTCATCTGATTGAATTTTGGAATGATGACCATTGACTGTGTGTAGAAAGAGGACGCAAGAGGAAGTACATAAATAATTTACAAGACTGTATCTCAATCATACTAGTGGGCGTTAGCCTCTTCTGTTGAATGCAGAATATCAGAAGAAATTAGATCAGTCAACCTATGTGAGGTGGGATGACTTATTATGTATAAATATAAATTATAACTAATCTTTAATGACCACTTGCTTTCTGTTAAGCACTGTTGTAAGTACTTACACGCATTATCTTTTTGCATCTACACTCTCTCTGAAGTAGCCACTGTTATTATCCCATTTGATAGATGAGAAATGCAAGGCACCAGGAGATTATGTAATTTGCTCAAGGTCATGCTGCTAGTAAGGGGTGAAGCCAGGATTTAGATTAAAAAATTGGCTCCAGAGTCTATTCTCTCGTTGCATTTGTCAGGGAAGAAGAAATGTGATTCCAACATAAGGAAGAAAATTGTGCAAGGTCATCTTTAACTTTCCTTCTAACTCTGAGTCCCATATTTCCAAAAATAGATTTTTTAATGTGATTTTCAACTTGAAAAAAGACTCTCTGCTGATTCATTTCCCTTGGGTAAGAATTACTACTTTTGTAAGTAAACAAACTTCAAATTTTATTTCACGCTGAGCTACTGTAAGCAAATTTACAAATTTTAAAAATATTTTATGAATAATTTAAAAAGATGTAATTTATTTCTCATATTGCCACTCTAGGACCACAATATTTAACACTTTCATTTCTATTTTATATTAAAACAAAAGTTGCTGCGAGTGATAATAGAATCAATGCTTGATGAATGGTTTTTGCTTCAAGTGCCTTCTCTTTGCCTAGATCAATATATTTTGTCCATGCCGCCTTTCTTTAATTCTTGGTAAAGATTATATCACCATGTCCTTAACAGCTGTTAGGGAGGTTGAGAATAAGGAGCCATCAAGTTGTCACAGTTAGACCACCAATTCCTTTATATTTCCCTTCTGGTAGATAAGCTCTTCTAGAGAAATCAAACCTCATTATACAGTTAATGATTGCTCTTCGCTCTTATTGTCGGCACTATTATTTTAGAGAATACATTATGCTTTAATCATACGTTCTTATGTTATGATTTTATTAATATTTGCATTGTAAACCTCACAAAGCCAGAATTATATCTGCTTTCTTTTTTCTGCCTATCCAGAGTAACACAGTGTTTATCGAATAATTGATGTTAAAAAGCAAATCATTAATGAATAACTAAGAAAATATGTGAGAAGACAGAGAGCTGGCATGGGTGATTTGGTGTTGGAGAAATGCCTTTGAGTCTTAATTTGGGACAGGAAATTATCTGGAATCAATTTAGAGAAGATTAGGGGAAGCAGTTGGGGATGAGGGCTAGATGGATAACAATAGACGTCAAACTATATACTTCAAGGAGCTGTGCCTCGATATAAAAGCTAGGAAGAGAGATGTACTTCAACAAAGAATCTTGACATGTAAGAAGCTATTAATTAATCTAGCCAGAGCTAAAACATAGAATCCCTACTATACTAATGAAACCAGTCAATAAATATTCACAAATTAACATTTGCCTAGAACTCTACCAAACTGTGTGAAAATTACCCATAAGAGATTTGCTGCTGGACTTCAAGAATGTCATAATCATATAGGAAAGATGGAAATATCATCCATCAACATGTGGGTACATGTAAATTCAAAGACTGAAGAGATCTGAATCCATGGGAATTTACTGTGGTAAATGAGTTCAGTCTGATGGTGCACCAACAAAACCAATAGCCAATTTATCAAGGTAAAAAGGTCCACAATTACTTTGCTTGAGACTACATTTATATTATGAGAATAAATATATAAAAGGTCTGAAACTGAATGTTACAGTGCAATGTTAGCTTCAACAGATCTTTTCTAAATATAAGGTGTGATTGAACAAATATTTATACATTAGTTATTTCCTACAATTTGGAGTAATATAATTTAATTTTAATTTTCAGAATATTACAACTTTAAAAGAAGAATATAAAAACTGATGTGCTTAGGTTTATTTGTTAAATTAAAACTTCAAACTTTGACCAAGTTTCCTGGTTTTTTAGTAATATTACGCTACCATGGATAATATATATGAATTTTTTGCATCGTCATACACCATATAGTGCACATATTATAAACGAACTGAAATTGCACTTCTTATGAGGTATTTTTTCTTTTCTGTGCATCATTTTAAATCATAAAAACGACATAAATTTAGTATATAAACTGCTCTGTATCATGTAGATTATGAGGCTAATTTCTTAGAAATGCAATATAAATCAGATATTTCTCAATGATAAAATATTTTTAAGTTTGGTGTCAGATAAAAGCGTGAGGAAAAGTAAATTACCTGGCCCTACATAAAATATATCTACGTGGAAAGGAAAGGAATCATTGGCCTTGAATTTGTCTGCTTTTGTGCTACTATATTCTCAGTGCCAAAATCTGCCTTTGAACTGATATATTCCCAGGACTGGGTATATAGTAGATATTCAAACTCTTTTTTTTTAAGTAAATTTTTAAAATTAACCTTCTGTTAATTAAATTGCATATAGATAAACGAGCATGATACAGCTCAAAGAATCATTAAAAAATGAACATACATGTAACTAGCATTCAGATTAAGACAGAGAAAATTCTTTGTATCCAAAAGTCCCTCCTTTGCCCACTTCTAGTTACTATTTTCAGACTCTTCCACAGGGTAATAGTGACATGGAATAGAAGTGGATTAAGAAATAAGATTAAATGATCAATGCTAGGTTTTCATGAATGACAAGATAATTGTCCCCAAACCATTTGCCTTACCAATTTGAAATGCGACATGTGCCAGTTACTATCCTTTTAGTAGCTATCATTTTAAATGTATTTGTTTCTAGTATGAGTACTGCATTTACTAATCAATTTAAAAATATTTTAATATATGTTTTGGAAAATATCCATTTATAACTCTCCTTTTTCTGAAGATGCCTGAGCGCTCTTGCACAGGTATTAATCTAACCGAAATTTGTCAAACAAAAAAATGCATAAAATTTTTATCACTGTCTGATAAATGTACAAATATAGATTAGATTAATTAAAAGGAACATTGATTTCTTTCCAAACTGGCATCCTCTTTTTTCATGTGCCTCATAAAACTTTGTAGTTTTCTTCATAAAGGGCCTTTACACTGTCGTTATGTTTATTTTTAGAAGTTATAATTTTGAATTTTAATTTGGCAAAGTCTTTTCCTGCCATTTTATTTTCAAACTAGTTATTGTTGCTATCTAAGAAAATTATAAATTATTTTATAAGCAGCTAAGTATTGGAATTTTAATTAATTCTGATAGTTTTAAAATTATTTAATGAATAAATGGTGTTTAGTTAATAACTTTTATTAATTGAATAAATGGTATTGATTTTGAAAGGAAAACACCCCTGATGCCAATTGTGAATAATATCACTAAAAAGCAGCACATCTGGAGGAGGAAGATCCAAGATGGCGGCATGAGTAGTCTTCTTTGTCTCTCCCCCTTCGAATCTACAACTAATTGGACGTTCATTGCTTAACAAAGGATATCCATATAGCATCTCAGGACGCCTGAGAGACCCATGCTGCTATACATCGGAAGGCGGATGGAATTCCCTCTGGGAGGAGGTGGAGATAGGTGAAAACTCTCCAACCCCGACCCCTGAACAGCCTAGTACCTGCAAGCAGCTTTCTTCCAGCAGACACCCCCAGAACATCACCAAACACCAAGCGCAGGAGGGAGCGCACACCAGAGGAGCGAACGGTGGAAACAGGTGGCCAGAGCCCTACCTAAGACCCCGCAATTACACCTAAGCCCAGAGGGAAGCTCCAGAGTTACACACTGGAGGCGGCGGGGAAAACCCCTACCCGCCATTAGCGGAGAGGCCCCACCTAGCATCAACAACGGCGGGAGGCTCCCAGAGAGAATCCCAAACTGGGCGGTGGCCCGCCAGCTGCCGCCGCCGCCTCCACTGACTGCAGCTATCACCCAGGAGGGGCTCAGGACTACCAGAGATCTCCTGGGAGAGGACTGGGTCTGGGTGGAGCTCCAGTGGCCGGCTCTGTGGCCCGGGGGGGAAACTCCAGAGTTCCATCCGGGCAGCAGGCAAAGTCTCTACCTGCCATTAGCGGAGAGGCTCCGCCCAGCATCCACAACGCTGGGAGGCTCCCGGAGAGAATCCCCAATGGGGCAGCAGCCCGCCAGCTGCCGCCGCCAGACTCACAGACTGCAGTTGTCGCCCGATCTGGGCTCAGGGATAATGGAGATCTCCTGGGAGAGGACTAGGTGCTGCCGCCGGTCCCACAGACTGTGGCTGTTGCCTGGTCGGGGCACAGGGCTACCAGAGATCTCCTGGGAGAGGTCTGGGGCTGGGTGGAATTCCATTGACCAGCACTGCAGCCCAGGGGGAAGCTCTGGGCTTCCATCCTGGCAGCAGGCATAGCCTCTACCCACAAATAGCAGAGAGGCCCCTCCCAGCATCCACAACGCCGGGAGGGTCCCGAAGAGGAGAATCCCAGGCAGGGCAGCAGCTGGCCAGCTGCCACTGAACTCAAGGTCTCTGGCTATCCCCCAGACAGGGCAAGGGGCTCCCCGAGATCCTAGGGGAGAAGACTGGGGCTGGGTGGCGTTCCAGCGACCCGGCTCCATGGCCCAGGGGGAAACTCTACAGTCTCAAAGCAGCCTCAGCGATAGCCTCTGCACAGCACTAGTAGAGAGCATCTACCTGGCAACCACAAGGCTGGAAGACCCTGGAACAAAAGTAGCATAGCTAGGTGAGCTAACCACAGACTGCAGAAGATGCCCATAGTTCTGCTGTGACCCATAGTGGACAAGTGAGATTTTGTGGGCGCCGACAGTGACAGAGCTGCAAATATAAGTGATCCTGCCCCTGGCCACTGGGAAAGCCCATAACACCATTGCAGACCCAAAGGAGGGAGCACGTCTAGGTGGTCTGCAACAGTGGGCACCAGCAGCCTGAAGCCCCCTTGTCACAGCCCCCACAGCTGAAGAGGGAACACACAGGACCACTGTGACTACAAGGAGGGGCCCAGGCCCAGTTAGAAACAGCTGATAGGGTTCCTGGTTGGTGCAGTATAAACAGCTGTCCCCCCACCATACCAGTAGAAGCAAGTGGAAGCAGTAACTAAACTCTATCTCTATGCAGAGGCACAAATCTACACCATCAAGCAATATGAAAAAATATATTAAATCTCCAGAACAGAAGAAAAATGACAAACACACAGAAAATGATCCCAAAGACAATGAAATATATAACCTAAATGATGATGACTTCAAAACAGCCATCATTAAAAAACTCAATGAGTTAAAAGAGAATTCAGATAGACAACTCAACTAGTTCAGGAGCTATGTCACAAAAGAGTTTGATACTATAAAGAAGAACCAAACAGAAATACTGGAAATGAAGAACACAATAGAGGAGATTAAGAAAAATCTAGATGCACTGAACAGTAGGGCCGATATTATGGAGGAAAGAATTAGCAATTTGGAAGATAAGAATATAGAAATGCTGCAGGAAGAGGAGGAGAGAGAACTAAGACTAAAAAGAAATGAAGAAACTCTCCGAGAATTATCTGGTGCAATTAGGAGATGCAATGTAAGGATTATAGGTATACCAGAGGAAGAAGAGAGGGAGAAGGGGCAGAAAGTCTATTCAAAGAAATAATGGCTGAGAACTTCCCAAACCTGGGGAGAGAGATGGAACTTCATGTGACAGAAGCCAATAGATCTCCAAACTTTATCAATGCAAGAAGACCAACCCCAAGGCATATAGTAGTGAAGCTAGCAAAAGTCAACGACAAGGAGAGAATACTAACAGCAGCCAGGCAGAAGAAATTAACCTACAAAGGAACCCCCATCGGGCTATCAGCAGATTTCTCAGCAGAAACTTTACAGGCTAGAAGAGAGTGGAATGATGTATTCAAAAATCTGAATAACAAAAACCTGCAGCCAAGAATTCGCTACCCAGTGAAAATATCCTTCAAATATGATGTAGAAATAAAAACTTTCCCAGATAAACAAAAATTAAGGGAATTCATTGCCACAAAACCTCCTCTTCAAGAAATCCTCAGGAAAACCCTCATTCCTGAAAAATCAAAAAAAGGTAAGGGGCTACAAAACCAAGAGCAAAGGAGATAAGTAGAAGGACAACAACAGAGAGTAGCAGCTCTACATCAGAACAGACTAAGCCATGGGACGACAAACAAAGGAAATTGAAGGGAACTGGAAAACAAGACATAAAATGGCAGTGGTAGGCCCCCACATTTCAATAATCACTGTAAATGTAAATGGATTGAACTCTCCAATCAAAAGACACAGAGTGGCAGGATGGATCAAAGAACAAGATCCAACAATATGCTGCCTCCAGGAAACACACCTCAGCCCCAAAGACAAACACAGACTCAGAGTGAAGGGATGGAAGACAATACTCCAAGCTAATAATGAACAAAAGAAAGCAGGTGTCGCTATACTAATATCAGACAAAGTAGACTTCAAAGCAAAACAGATAAGGACAGACAAAGAGGGACAGTATATAATGATAAAAGGGACTCTCCACCAAGAAGACATAACACTTATAAATATATACGCACCCAACACAGGAGCACCAAAATTTGTAAAGCAACTCTTAACAGAACTAAAAGAAGACATCAACAACAATACAATAATAGTAGGGGACCTCAACACCCCATTAACACCAATGGATAGAACATCGAGACAGAAAATCAACAAAGAAATTATAGAATTAAATGAAAAATTAGACCAGATGGACTTAATAGATATATATAGAATACTTCATCCAAAAACAGCAGGTTACACATTCTTCTCAAGTGCGCATGGAACATTCTCAAGAATAGACCATATTTTCGGAAACAAAGCAAGCATCAATAAATACAAGAGAGCTGAAATAATATCAAGCATCTTTTCTGATCATAATGCTATGAAACTAGAAATGAACTACAAGAATAAAGCAGAGAAAGGTGCAAAAATGTGGTGACTAAACAACACACTACTGAACAATCAATGGATTATTGAAGAAATTAAAGAAGAAATCAAATATCTGCAGACAAATGAAAATGAGAACACGACATACCAAATCATTTGGGATGCAGCAAAAGCAGTCCTAAGAGGGAAATTCATTGCAATCCAGGCTCACCTCACTAAACAAGAAAAAGCTCACATAAGCAACCTCAAACGACACCTAACAGAATTAGAAAAAGAAGAACAAACAAAGCCCAGAGTCAGTAGAAGGAGGGAAATAATAAAAATAAGAGCAGAAATAAACGATATTGAAACAAAAAAGACAGTAGAAAGGATCAATGAAACAAAGAGTTGGTTCTTCGAAAAAATTAACAAAGTAGACAAATCCTTAGCCAGACTCACCAAGAAAAGAAGAGAGAAATCTCAAATAAATAAAATTAGGAATGAGAGAGGAGAAATCACAACAGATACCAAAGAAATACAAGGGATCATAAGAGAATACTATGAAAAACTATATGCCAACAAATTGAACAACCTAGAAGAAATGGACAAATTCCTGGACTCTTACAACCTCCCCAAACTGAACCAGGAAGAAATGGAGAATCTGAATAGGCCAATCACAAGTAAAGAAATAGAAACAGTAATCAAAAACCTCCTGAAAAATAAGAGTCCAGGACCAGATGGCTTCTCTGGAGAATTCTACCAAACATTCAAAGAAGATTTAATACCTATCCTTCTCAAACTATTCCAGAAAATTGAGGAAGATGGAGCACTCCCTAACACATTCTATGAAGCCAACATCACTCTGATCCCCAAACCTGACAAGGACAACACAAAGAAGGAGAACTACAGGCTGATATCACTGATGAACATAGATGCAAAAATCCTCAACAAAATTCTGGCAAACTGAATACAGCAATACATCAAAAAGATTATACACCATGATCAAGTGGGATTTATACCAGGGACACAGGGATGTTTCAACATCCGCAAGTCAATCGACGTGATACACTACATTAACAAAATGAGAAATAAAAACCACATGATCATCTCAATAGATGCAGAGAAAGCATTCGACAAGATCCAACACCCATTTATGATAAAAACCCTCAATAAAATGGGTATAGAAGGAAAGTACCTCAACATAATAAAGGCCATATATGACAAACCCACAGCCAACATCATACTCAATGGACAAAAACTGAAAGCCATCCCTCTGAGGACAGGAACAAGACAAGGGTGCCCACTTTCACCACTCCTATTAAACATAGTACTGGAGGTGTTGGCCAGAGCAATTTGGCAGGAAAAAGAAATAAAAGGAATCCAAACAGGTAATGAAGAAGTAAAACTCTTGCTGTTTGCAGACGACATGATCTTATATATAGAAAACCCCAAAGAATCCACAGGAAAACTATTAGAAACAATCAACAGCTACAGCAAAGTTGCAGGGTATAAAATCAACATACATAAATGAGTAGCATTTCTATACACTAACAATGAACTAACAGAAAAAGAACTCAAGAACTCAATCCCATTCACAATTGCAACGAAAAGAATAAAATATCTTGGGATAAATTTAACCAAGGAAGTGAAAGATTTATACAATGAAAACTATAAGACTTTCTTGAAAGAAATTGACAACGACATAAAGAGATAGAAAGACATTCCATGCACATGGATTGGAAGAATAAACATAGTTAAAATGTCCATACTACCTAAAGCAATCTACAGATTCAACACTATCCCAATCAGAATCCCAAGGACATTCTTTACAGAAATTGAACGAAGAATCCTAAAATTCATGTGGGGCAACAAAAGACCACAAATTGCTAAAGCAATCCTGAGTAAGAAAAACAAAGCCAGAGGCATCACAATCCCCGATTTCAAAACATACTACAAAGCTACAGTGATCAAAACAACATGGTACTGGTACAAAAACAGGTGCCCAGATCAATGGAACAGAATTGAAAGCCCAGAGATAAAACCACACATCTATGGACAGCTAATCTTTGACAAAGGAGCTGAGGGCCTACAATGGAGAAAAGAAAGTCTCTTCAACAAATGGTGCTGGGAAAACTGGACAGCCACATGTGAAAGAATGAAATTTGACCATTCTTTTTCACCATTCACAAAAATAAACTCAAGATGGATCAAAGATCTAAAGATTAGGCCTGAGACAATAAGTCTTCTAGAAGAGAATATAGGCAGTACACTCTTTGACATCAGTTTCAAAAGAATCTTTTTCGACACTATAACTCCTCAGATGAGGGAAACAGTAGAAAGAATAAACAAATGGGACTTCATCAGACTAAAGAGTTTCTTCAAGGCAAGGGAAAACAGGACTGAAACAAAAAAATAGCCCACTAATTGGGAAAAAATATTTACAAGCTACTTATCCAACAAAGGATTAATCTCCATAATATACAAAGAACTCACACAGCTTAACAAAAAAACAAAGAACCCGATCAAAAAATGGGCAGAGGACATGAACAGACATTTCTCCAAAGAAGATATAAGTACAGCCAATAGACACATGAAAAGATGTTCATCATCACTAATCATCAGGGAAATGCAAATCAAAACTACACTAAGATATCACCTTACACCCATTAGATTGGCAAAAATATCCAAAACCAAGAGTGACAAATGTTGGAGAGGTTTTGGAGAAAAAGGAACCCTCATACACTGTTGGTGGGAATGCAAACTAGTGCAGCCACTATGGAAAACAGTATGGAGATTTCTCAAAAAGTTAAAAATAGAAATACCCTATGACCCAGCCATCCCACTACTGGGTATCTATCCTAAGAACCTGAAATCAGCAATCCCAAGAGTCCCATGCACCCCCATGTTCATCACAGCATTATTTACAATAGCCAAGATGTGGAACCAACCTAAATGCCCAGAAATTGATGACTGGATAAAGAAGATATGGTATATATACACAACGGAATACTACTCAGCCATAAAAAAGGACCAGATTGCTCCATTCGCATCAACATGGATGGACCTTGAGGGTATTATGTTAAGCAAAATAAGCCAGACAGAGAAAGACGAACTCTATATGACTCCGCTTATAGGTGGAAGTTAACATATAGACAAGGAGAACTGATCGGTGGTTACCAGGGAAAAGGGGGGGGTGGGGGGAGGGCACAAAGGGGGAAGAGGTGTACCCACAACATGACTAACAATAATGTACAACTGAAATCTCACAAGGTTGTAATCTATCATAATCTTAAAAAAAAAAAAAAGTAGCACATCTGTCCTGTGCCTCATTATCTTCATCCATGCTGTCGTGTCAACATTTCACTAAAATTCTCAAGGTTGAGGTAATAAGTCCTTCAGTAACACTCCTCTTTAGCTATTCAGTAAAGATCCTCTTTAGTGATCTAAAACCACTTTAGGTGTGCTCAGATATGACCAAAAAATTTGAACAAAAACATTTAAGAAAGAACTGAATTTCAAGTTAAGACTGGAGTTAAAGGGTGGAAATGGGTTAGAAGCCATCTAGCCCACATGAATTAAGTCGTTGCTCTGAGAAATTAGAGATGAGAAATTCGACTTGGATTGGGAACTGCTCTGAGTGCCCTGGAAGGCAGACTCTGAGATGGAGAGTAACACAAACAAAGGTTATTAGGGATTTTCTTGGGATCAACACAGATAACACAGAAAGAAAGGAAACAGGAATGGTAAAGAGAGAAGCTGACTTCAACATAGTTATAACAAAGACCTCAGCTAACCCCATGGAGCTCCGAGGCTATGATGCCCCCTCAGCAGTATCTCAATGTCACAAGGGGTGTGTCTTTGCATTCCTGTAGGGAGGAGTGTCTGGACGAATGCTGCCCCTAGGAAATGGGCATGGCTTTGGGCAAAGCAGCTTTCTTCAGATGAGGGAAATTTATAGTCAGGGCTGACAGGTGAGGGCTGTTTGCCAGCAGCAAGTGCAACAGCTGTGGGGAATAAGTTCTTCAGTCTCGAAGGGGGATCTGGATAGTACATCATAGCAACCGCTAGTGTAACCTATGTGTAGGCATGGGAAGTCAAACAGCTACTAGAAGAATTAGTCAGACAGACGCCTAGAAGGTAGATTTCGTAAACCACAGACTAGGAAATCAACATCATTTCCTAGCAAGTAAATTATTAAATAGATGCTTTTTAAGCACCTGAAATGGAAAGTGGTACCTGAGATGTGCAATGTAATATTAATTCATTTCCATTTTCTCTGAATCAGGTAGCTTGAATTTTACCAAATAAGAAACTTGAGGTTATAAGCTAACACTAAACTCAAGATAAAATAAATCATATTTTCCATTTGAAAAGCAAAATAAAATAATATTGGAAAAGGAAATGTATGTAAAGATGTATAAGAGTGTGTGTGTGTATGTGTGTGTGTACCAGCCAGGAGTTGATAAGTCTTTTGCTTCATCCTAAGCTGGCTAAACAAAGCCTGGATGAGGCAAAGCCTGGTTGATGGTGCAATGATCAGTTGAATGTCAGATTGGCATTATACAAGAGTAAAGCCTTATGGCAGAGTCTTATCTTGTGCTCTATCCTATTTTAAAAATATTTTGAATGTAGGTACAGTTTGCTTCAAATATCCCTCGAGCACGTATGCATCAGGTGTAATGATAGGTTATCTATACACATTATATCATCTAAGGACATAATTGTATATTCATAAAATTTATAGATGATTCAATCCAGAGAGGAATAGCTAATGTATTGGATGGCAGCATGAGAATCCCAGAAGATATTTATCAGCTATTATCATACTCTACATCAGATAAGATAAAGCATAATAATTACAAATCCCACAATTTCATTCCAAATAGAAATTCACAAACAAAAATTAAGATTGATATAAGTAAGAGGAAAACATGAAAAAATATACCCACTTAAGGGTTTTGGTTGACTGCTAATTTAATACAATTCATGAGTGTTTTGTAAAACAGCTAAAATTACATTGTGTAACTAGTTTTTCTGTGAATAAGACTGTTGTTCCACAATGAGAGAGTTTTCCAGATAGAAAGCCAAAGCCTTAATTACGCCGTACCCTTTAGGACCAAATTCCACCGAGTCACTCCTGCCTTGAGCCCATAAAGCACTTTTTTGCTAAGCTAGTTCACACTGGTTTATTGCAGCTTGTAACAATTCCTTTCCCTCTAGGATGTGAGAGAATGAGACATTGCATATCACCCTAAAAGGCAGGACAAAAATTAATCACTGACATCTCAAAAGAGAAACATAAGGATTTAGTTCACGAGAAAAGTTTGTCTAAAATTTAAGTTATATGATTTAGAAAATGCTACCAAACAAGAGAACATATTCTAGGTCACTCAGAGTGTTCCAGGAGATGTTAGAAAAACTTGGAGACGACTTAGGCATCAAGTGGAGAAATACACCAGATAACCTCTGAGGCCCCATCCAATTCTAAAGATCTGTGATTGCAATTAACAATTTTATGATCAGCAATTATTCTGCCATTAAAGAAGATTGTTTCACAGATAGTCAGTCAAATAGCTACTCTGTAATATTCCTTTAAAGTGTCCCTCCAAAATAAAGTAAATGTAAAAACTCAGTTATAAAAATGCATAATCATAGTTTAAACAATTTCTGTTGCATTAAGAAGATGCATTGTAGATATAAGACTTTATTGTCAAAAATTTCCATAGCTTTAAATGAAATGAAACCTATAAAAAGGTATAAAATCTCACAGGAGACATACGTGGTGGGAGACCAGAATCTTCTACTCCTAGTGTCTGTAAATAACTGCCAGTTTGGAGTGAGAAAGCTTTTCAAAATCTAATTTGGATCCTACAAACCAGACTGTCCATAAAAACCATATAATAAACATTCCCCATTGGCAAAGAACTTTGAGGATGTAAAGACCACTTTTTACCAACTGTGAAGTTTTGGAGAATTGACTCAAATTCATACATTGCTGATGAATATTTTCAATCCCTACAGTGCCAGCAGGGTATCTGTTCAAAACAGATGAATCAGGAGGCAATTTTTGAGCAGAATCAAATTTCCTGGATAAGTGGAAAGTCCATTTCCTTCAGCAGAATCTGGTGGTGGTGAGGATCATGTTGGAGATATTTTATTTTATATCTTTTGTTCAAATGCCTTTAAGACATTGATTTTTATAATATAGTGTAAAAATATGGTCATTTTAGAACACTTTAAAAATCGTACTTTAGGGGGCTGTCACCACAGTATAGTGGTGGTTTGGCACGCTCTGCTTTGGCAGCCCAGGTTCGTGGGTTTGGATCCCAAGCGCAGACCTACACCACTCATCAGCCATGCTGTGGCAGCGACCCACATATAAAGTGGGGGAAGGTTGGCACAGATGCTAGCTCAGGGCTAATCTTCCTCAGAAAAAAAATCGTACTTTGAAAACTTTCAAACTTTGAGAAATAAATAGAAGAGAATAAAAATCACCTATGAACAGATGACTATGATTAATATTATGGTACATTTAAAATCTTCTATAAATTCTATTTTTTTGGAGGGGAGATTTTTCAATATATATTTTTTCATCATTTTTTAAATCAACATTATTTCAAAAACACTTCCCAATGTCATTACATATTTCCACTATTTTAGTGACAGTACATAATTTCATTCCTTCATTTTTAGTTCTTAGTTTGGAGAGAATCGCAGATCTCTTTGACCATCTGGTGTAGAGGATGGACATTTTCCCCAGAAAAATGCAAAGATACACAAAACATGGGCTCACATATGTTACCAAGCTCTACCAAGATAGTTCAAGAACAATTCAGGAAATTTATTCTAGTTCTTTTGCACATAGTGCATCTCAATATATTTTGTTTTCATCATTATTTTAAACATTTCTATTTGCCTAGTGTTTCTAAGACATACTCGAAATTTATGTGTATGTGAATATTTCTACATGAAATGGTATCTTTGTTACTGAAGAGAGGTACAATTGGTATACTCGATAAATGTAGAAGCTTTAATATTGTTTACTAATACAGATTAAGGGAACTAAAAGATAACTTTATATTCCAAGAGTGAACAAGAATGGTATAGGGACAGACTTAATTTGGCATTGTGTGAAATGTAAATCATGGATTTATCTTCTTACTCTTTTTTGCTTTACAATTACCTCCACTGAAATGGATTTTGGAGGCTGTACAGAGCTGTGGCTATGAGTTTTGAGTTTTGAGAAAGACCTGGGATCAAACATCAATTCCTTTGCTGGAGAACCTTCTCTGGGCCTTTGATACTTCATCTGTAAAATGGGCCTGGTGATGTCCATTGACAATTAAATACTGGCAATGGATGCACTACATTGAGTACTGTGCCTGGCACTTTGAAAACATCCAATAAGTAAAACTAATTGCTGTTGGAGTGAGAAAGACAGTGACACTCAAAAAAAGTTGTTTTAGGGGCTGGCCCCGTGGCTGAGTGGTTAAGTTCGCGCACTCCGCAGCAGGCGGCCCAGTGTTTCGTTAGTTCGAATCCTGGGTGAGGACATGGCACTGCTCATCAGACCACGCTGAGGCAGCATCCCACATGCCACAACTAGAAGAACCCACAACGAAGAATACACAGCTATGTACCGGGGGGCTTTGGGGAGAAAAAGGAAAAAATAAAATCTTAAAAAAAAAAGTTGTTTTAGTGCCTCCAGGAACAAGTATGTGAATGACAAGTGTATTTTAACTTTAGACCTGTGAATTCCAATGATCATGTTTTACCCCTCCATAACCCCAAGGCATAGTGAATATTTACCACATGCCTCTGATCGTCACTTCCTTTTCTTTTTCGTTTCTTTCATTTTACTCCAAAAGAAGAGACTGAGGAACTCAGTGCATGTTTTACCTGATTGTCCTCTAGCCTTTCTTTAGCTACTTCAGTAGGTTGTTTTTAGCTCTTGCAAAAAATGAGCTGGGCATACAGGCTCTTAAAAACAGAAATATCATGTTAGGGAGGTGGATAGACTTCTCTGGGAATCTCTATGAACATCCTTATGTGTTCCTCAATAAAGATGCTCTAAATTTAGACAAGAGGAAAATTTGCGATTAATGCCAGATTGCATAGGTGACCGGTTACTTGTCAATCCTACATCCTCCTGACAGGACTGAAACACTATTCAACAATACAACCATGAAGACAGATCTCTAACAGGAACAGACGGCTAAGAAATGTGCCTTCCAACAACTAAACTGCACTTGTCAATGAAACTGATCAGTCCTTCTGTGGTGCTGCACCCTTTCAAACCATTGATTTATCTAAATTTGCCTCTTTACTCCTAGGGCTGCCATCTAGGTGTTCTGTGTTGGACTGTCAATTTATTCAATCATTCATCAGTTAGCTATTGAGACACTAGATCAATGTTTGGCATATCCTGGACACTCAAACATTATTGGTAAGAATGACACATAGACCAGGCAAACTGCTTGGTATAAGGATAAAGTGGGGGACAAGACAAAGTCTTGGCCCTCGTAAAACTTACAATCTAGTAGGGGTACATACACATTAAAACAATTATATTCCTGTCAAAGAAATGACTCTTTTGCAATTGTGCTAAAAGTGTAGAAGGGTGTTTATAGGGTGCTGGGGAAGGTATATTCAGCAGGTACTTATTCCAAGGGTAAGGAAGGACATTTTTGAGGAAGTAAAATTTCAGCTAGAGGTTGCCATCTCATAACCCTCCATGAGGAAACAAGTGACAGGCCTGAGTGAAGCTGGATTCCAAGTGCCAATGAACATATTTATATGTGTCCTGAAGTCTCAGAACCCATCTAAAAGGGTTATTCATCATCTAAGGGTACCAGCTGCTGAGTACCAACCCAAGTGTTGCCAGATCCTCATTTTAAAAGAGGTAACCAAAACTGCCTTCTTTCTGTGCAACCTTGTCTCTAATGCATCAAACACGATGTGTTCAACACAGATGTTTGTAACCTATATTATGCTGATGTTTAAAGGTTAAGTTAGGGGCAGGAGTGGGTCAGAAGAGGAGAGGGGAATTCTGAGAAAAGTGAATAGCATTAGCAAGAGTCCAGAGTAGAAAAGGTGCTCTATGCATTTGAGAGTAAATTGTGGCGAGTTGATAGCGATAAGACCGGCAATCTAGTTGCCTCCATGCTATGTTGCCCAGCAGCTGTTTTAAGAACTTTAGCGGCCATCCTCGTGGCATAGTGGTTAAATTCACATGCTCCACTTTGGTAGCATGGGGTTCACAGGTTTGGATCCCGGGCGCGGACCTAGCACCACTCGTCATGCCACGCTGTGGTGGAATCCCATGTAAAATAGGGAAGCTTGACACAAATGTTAGCTCAGTGACAATCTTCCTCAAGCAAAAAAGGAAGATTGGCAACAGACATTAGCTCAGGGCCAATCTTCTTCCCCCTAAAAAAAGAGAACTTTGGATCTTATTCCTAAGGACAGTGGAGAGTTACTGCAGAATTTTAAGTGAAGTGTGAAGTATGATAATTGCTAGATGAGAGTGTGTCAAATCATATAAGCAGTTATCTTACCCAGCAGTGGACCTCTTCTAGATCCTCTGCCACTCAGGGTCAGAATTTTAAGACAACGCTTCCATGATCCACATGACACTTATCAATAATCATAACTATGAGATTGTAAATTATTCAGACAGAATCTGAAATGTGATAGCTGACACAATTTTGAAGATCATCTATCCTAGACCTGCCATGTGAAGAGGTAAAGAACAGATCTAAATATATTAACCTGTGTATCAAATATATCACACCTTTAGAGACAGATAGAACTAGAACCCAGCATCTACTAGCCTCCTGCTCTTTTTATAAACCCACGCCGCTCTCTCTCTATTTTCATTATTCTAAACAAAAGTCTACATTACAATGTCATAGTATCCCTTGTCTATCAAAATTTGCTTTATCAGACATTCTAAAGAGTGCAAAAATCACAAAAATAAATGTGTTGATGCAGAGATAATATATATAAGCTATGCATTGATAATATCAATGTAACTATGAACATTACGTTCAGATATCTGCGTGAAGACATCAATTCATTTACACTTATAGGAACACTGGAAAAATACAGTAAAAGTTTTGACATTCACTCTATGCAGAACCATCTTTCATCACTATAAGACACAATACAAAACTGTTCAGTGAAAAGCACATTGGTTTGGGCAGGAAATGATCTTTATTGTCATTTTTAATATTATCTAGGAAAGTTATTGATTGCATTGTGCCCTATTTTCATCACAATAGCAATCTTGGTTAATATTTTCTTAACCCTCATTATGGACCAAATACTATTAATGTTTTAATATTAATGTTTAAAACTTTTAAAAGTGTTAAATGTTTTAAAATCTTGAGTCTTTAATCATTTCTACAATCATAAGATATAGTATTATCATTTTCATTTATGCAGGCAGGGAAATTGAGGACCAGAGAAAAGTTACAGAGCTAAGAAGTCTCAGAATGGGGATTTGCACTCAAGCAGCGGAGCTCCAGCGTTTGTCATTTAAATGCTATGTGATTTTACTGCTTACTTCTAGTTTCCTACATTACATCTGAAAAATTAGAGCTATGTAAAAGAACTCTATTTAGAAACAATGCAGCTACTTTTGGATTTAAGAAAATGAGTTAATGCACTTGTGTTCAGACTATGTCATAGTTAGGGTAGAAATTTATTTGGAGAAGACAGCTAAGTATTGGAAAGACTTTGAAAATTGAATGAATACAATTTTCAATATAGAGTGATGTGGGAGATAAAAAGATGGTGTGTCGATTTCATGGCAGACTGTGGGAGATGGTGGAAAAAGATAAAACCCACAGTTTGGCATGGCCACGCACTTCCCTCAGGAAAGTGCCTGGAATTTGAGGTCCAGAGACTTGCAGTCTAGCTTGGGTACCATAGTTTCCCCACTAATTGACTCTGGGGACTCTTAAATAGGGATATTTTCACTCATTTTACAGCAGAGCAGTGGGCACTACATGAGATAACACTTGAAAACTCTACAGTGAAATGTGCATGTCTTGTATGATTAGTTATACTATTAGTAATTAATTATTTAAGGCCTACAGGAAAGTAGTGTCAACATGAAGCAATAAAGAAGAGGAAAATTGCCTAAAGAAAAGGCATTAATTATTCATTCAAAGGATGGATATTATAAATATATTTTTAAAACAAAAGTACAGGTGCAAATAATATGTACCTATAAGTATAGTAAAATGACTGGCCAGACTCACATCAAATTGCGAAAAAATAGTTTTCTCTTGGTGACGACATTGGAGGAATAGTGGAGTTGTGTGGTGATACCCCTTTACATAGAGGCAAGTATAATTATGTATGAACACCTATGTTCATGCATATATGCATAAATATGCTAGATGTATGCGTTTGTTTTTAGTGCCGTGGAGTTGATTCCAACTCCTAGGGACCCTGTGTACAGCAGAGCAGACTCTTGCCTGCTCTTTTTGTACCATCCTCTCACCTTCCAGTCCTATATCAAGCAATGCTATTCACAGGATTTCATGGCCAATTTTTTTGGGAGTGGGTGACCCAGTTCTTCTTCCGAGTCTAGCTTACTCTAGAAGCTCTGCTGAAACCTGTACACCATAGGTGGCCCTGTTGGTATTTGAAACAATGGTGGCATAGCTTTCAGCATCACAGCAACATGCAGCCAACATAGTATGATAACTGACAGATGGGTGATGTGGTTCCCTGACTGGGAAACAAACACAGGCCATGGCTGTGAGAGCGCCGAATCTTAACCACTCAACCACCCAGGCTGGCTACATGCATACACACAGATAAATCTTATATAGATACAGATACATGATAAAATTATTGGTAACTTTAATTGTTTTGTCTTTCTGTACTCTGAAATTTTATAAAAAAAGAAAGAATGATGAAGCATTATATAAAGATCTACTTATAAAGAGTAGAAATACACACACACTTAGATAAGAAGAAACTACCAAGCCTTTAAAAGCCTAAATAGATAATGTAGGGAAAAGGAAAACATTGATACAGTATGAGAGCATATTTCATTGGCCTAGAGAAATAGAAACTCTGTGATACTGGAGAAAACTCAAGATTCAATTATTAAAAATAATAGACAACATTTATTGAACACTCCTCATGTTTCAGGCATAATCACCAACACAGTCACATAAAACTCTCCAGCTAATCCTATGAATGAGATACTGTTATTATTCCCAAATTCATAGGTGACGAATCTTAGGGTAAAAGCAGTTAGTTAACTCCTGGAAGTGACCCAACCCATGAGTGACAATGCTAGAGTTCACACCCAGGTCTGCCAGACTCCAGAGACCTCAGTTTACCACTTCCCTATTGTTATAATGCTATTAACTGGTGGAAATACTGAATATGTGAAAGCACATCTTTAGGAGAAAAGGAAAAAAATAATAAAGCTTTTAAGGCAAGGCAGGACCACTGAAGAAAATGTGCTCACTATCGTATGTCATACAGAGTTTGTAGTGGTTAAGCAAGCTCGTGGCAGACCATTTCGAAGACAAAGCCGATAGCAAAATCCTTGAGACAAAGCTGATCAAATATACGAGGACTTGAGAAAACACCAGGCATCGGAAAACATTCACGCTACTGAACTCCAACTATAAAGCCTTTGCAGAGATTTGTTTTATGACAGTCACTGAAAGAATGGCTACATGTGGCAAATAGAGCAATGGTTTAAAAGACAAAGCACACTCTTTTCTGTTATACTCTGAGGAAGTATGCCAAGTGTAAGGGAGGTAGACAGAAAAACTGTGAGGATTATAGAGGAAAGTGAAGACAGCAGCAGAGCACTGCAAGCCATAAGCAAGACGCTAACAATAACTGCACACTTAAGTATTTCAGCGACCAACTCGCTCCTTAGAAGAAGGTAAGGAAAAGCAGGGAACTGAGACTTCTAAAGAAAAGGAGGTAGTAACTCTTTCCTGGAGCAAGTGGGCAAAAAGTAAAAAACGTGGAGGCCAGCACTATAAGTTATAATCCTTACTTATGCTTCTGGTGCAAAGGTTGAAACTGTAAACAAATATGCTTCAGAAGCCTCCAAGAAATATATCTTATGCATCCTAATCTTAAAAATGGACCTCTGTCTCATGAAAGAGTTCACAGAAAAAAAATACATGAAAGAGCAAGGGTATTGTGAAAAACTCAACTGTCATTATAATATAGGAGGTAGCATCTGTCAGTTTGAACAACAATCGGTCTGAATAACAGACACGTGCTTTAGTGCTGGAAAAGTAAAACTGCATCTTATTTTTTTACTGAAAGAACTCTATGTTCTCCTCAGGGAAATCATTTCTGCCTTTCATAAAACCAAATACCTGCCACCTATTGGTTCTTTCAAATTGTCTCTTTGGGACTACAGGATCAGTTATTAAGAGTACCATCAATAGTGAGGTAGACACAAAGATAAGGAGGACAAAGAAGCAATTTTCCCAGGGCCTACTCTGGAAAGATAATCTACAATGAATTTGGCATTACTGAAATCAGTTGAAACAAAGTATAAAATGGAAGGACTGGGCATCAATGGAGAAAAAAAGTAGATGAGATAAACTGACAATTATACTAGGCTAGACAGATCTCACCTAACAGAAAGAGATGAATTAGAAAGATGAGACAAAAGTGGGGGGCAACTATTGTTTGATAGAGGGGGAAGAATAGCAATTATGAAAGAGAGAAATCCTATGTATTGCCAGAATGAGTATTAGGAATCTAGTCATGAGAGAGAGAAAAAGATGGGGAAGTTACAGAATATAGCCAAGGACTATAGGAGTTGAAAAATAACTCATCAACTTTGACATAATAGTTAGGGCACACATTTCTATGCAGTGCGTATACCTAGCCTGTATTTGTGATTGCGTAATAAATATTGGATTACTAAAGTGCATGGAAATGTTAAGGAAAACTTGTCTTTAGACTACTGGGGAAAATGGGAACACTTCTATTTAATAGGCTTAGATGGATGGTAGGAACTTCAAGATATCAGATTCAAAGGATGCTTGTAATTGTGGCTGATGTAGTCAACCCTATTCCCCTCTGGATGTCTCTAGAAAGAATGACTGGTTGCCTTTTGGGGTTGAGTTTCAAATGTCACATTTGGTCAGCGTTGGGTGTTACGGCATAACTTCTGGCGCTTTGGGGAGAAGCCACAGTGGAGTAAGAGAAAAGAAAAGACATTCAACTGCTGTCACTAGGCTCTAGAGCACAGAGAACCGCAGAGGATGAATGAGCAAATCATGACCCCTGAATCATACCACATGACCCTTCCATGCCCTGCTCTATCCCACCTTCTCCCCTAAGTGGAAGCCTCATGCCCCACTTGATCTATGGCCTTTTGGTGCTGTCCAAGGGCTCTCTGCATACAGAGAACTTGCAGAAATCTCCGTGTCTCCTAGGGTATTAGAGTAAGACAGTGATGGGGGAGAGCAGGGAGGAAGGAAGGATTGGGAGAGAGAAGGTATGGTGTGTTGAATTTTATGCCCCCAAACAATACGCTCAAGTCTTAATCTCATTACCTGTAACTGTGACCTTATTTGGAAATAGGGTCTTTGCAGATGCAATTAAGTTACCAATGGGTCATACTACATTAGGGTGGGTCCTAAATCTAATGGCTTTGATAAGAAGTATACAAGGAAGAAGGCCCTGTGACAATGGAGGCAGAGATTAGAGTGACACAGTAACAAACCAAAAAATGCCAAAAGGAAACAGAAGCTAGGAAAAAGGCAAAGAAGGATACTTCCTTAGAGCCTTCAGAAAGAACATGGTCCTACTGTCACGTTCATTTCAGACTTCTGACCTCCAGAACTGTCAGAGAATAAATTTCTGTTGTTTTAAGCCACACTGCCTACGGTGCTTTGTTATGGCAGCCCCAGGAAACTAGTACAGAGGGAAAGGGATGGGGCGATGGAGGGAGGACAGACTCACGCTGCAGTCATAAGAACATAAACGCATTCTGCTTCACTTAATCATTAATCTATCTCTGTTGCAAAGAAATTCATAAACTGTCTTGGTGTAACCTTGACAACAACATCATTAGTGCCTATGTGAACAGCTTGTTTTGGAATATTTTTGGTTTTTCAAACTCATCAGCATAAAAATATTTGAGTAGACACCTGTCAGCCATGTATATTCAGCTATGTATACAATAGACAAATGTATTCATACAAACATTTATTAAACATTAAAATTAAATAAAAATTGTAATTAATGATAGATGAAATAAAGAAAAACAAAGGAATATTTTAAATATCATTATGTTTATTAATGATACACAAAGTCTTTTTTCTCACTAAACTGGTATTACATGACATATTATTACTAATAACATTTTCAGTGAAAGCAATTGGATTGTATGCGTTTTATCATTTTTTTTTTAAATCCTGCTTTAACACTTTGTCGTAAAGCTTTGAGAAGCCCTGGTTCACCGTGTCTCAATGACGGTACGAACCATCAAAGTTACCTCGTGGAGATACAGGGGCCCATTGTTGGGAGGGGCTTTGTTGACTGTTTTCACTAAATCATGGAACTCATTTTCCAAGCTCAACCACCAGTTAATGTAAGGTTTGCATTAAAAACAGGCTAGTGAATTTCATCTCCCTTGCTGTCCATCAGTTGCATTTTTAAGCCAACCAGAAGGTGTATTTTTCCAGGTTGATCAAAGTGATTAAAATTCATTAAAACTTCTCATGTAAAGGATGTGGAAACAACTTATAAAATCTCAAAATCCTGCTCTGAGCATAAGTGTCCAGATATGAGAGGTTTTATAGGTGATATACTTCATATTTTTAAAACAAACTCAAATAATGATGGAAATATTCCCACACATCTGTTTTTAAAAGCTTTCTCCATTCCATGATTTTCTTTCTAAAGGTAGTAATTTTTCTCACTCACTGTTAAACATCATTGCTACTTTGAAGATACAAATTAAGTGTGACAACAACACAATAGTGATAGCTTCCTTTATAGGAGAAATGAGTAAAGTTTTACAAGGTGTGGTTTTGGGGATACTGGAAACAGGGCTGATCTCTTCCAATAATGGCATGAAAAGAGTCCCATCCACATAATGACCTGTCAATGTCTTTGTCAGGGGAAATGAGAAACCCTTTTATTCTAACATAAGCAAGATGTATATATATACTCATATATATGTATATGTATATATACTCATACATATGCATTATATATATATACATACTATACACATACTACATTAATACATATGTATATATAAGTATATACACACATGCAAATGTGGTTATGTATACATACATTTTATATAGTATAGTCTAGGCATATATATATATATATATATATATATATGCACACACACATATGTATACATGTATATATGCAGGCCTATATATATCCTGAGAGAAGAGAGATTATGGCTTAGAATCAAACCTTCTCTCCAGTATCTGGCACTTTGAATATAATATTTCATGCAATCCTCACACCAGTTTATAAGAAATTGTTACTAATGTTGTCCCCTTTATGGAGGAGGAAAATAAAATGATAAAGCATATTAAGTCAAATAAGTTAGTATAGGTCATATCGATAACACTTATCAAGGCTTGATGTTAAAATTGGAAATATCTGATTCAAAAATTAATGCTCTGATATCAGCTCTGTTCTGATTTCAGGTTGTGATGGGTTTGAGGGTAAGGAGATAAAGAACTCAAATACACTAAAGTCCCTATGAATACTCACTAAGTGTCTCAAATGGGGTAAAGTTGGGGGACGTAGAAGAATAAGGTGTGGTTAGAGGCTGGTAATAAATGCCTCCTGCAAAATTTTGCTTAGGGTTCATTCATATTTGTGATCTCCTTATATAAACAGTTAAAATGGTCAACATTACATAAAAAATGTGAGTGTAAAAAGGACAGAACGTCACCATGCTGTTGTGTGAGACACTGCCTTGAGACTTTTCAATACTTGGAGTGGATATACACAATGTACGTCAAAGCTTTATGAAGTAGAGCAAAATAAGAATGCAAGAAAGAAGGTTAAGTGCAGTCAAATTACTTTTTTCCCTTTTAGTAATCTCATGTACTAATTCAGTAACTCCTGGCATGCTCTGTGGACATCCATTATGCACGTACAAGCAAAACGTTTCTGGCATCTAGTCACAATACAGCCTTTTTCTGTCTGTTTGGTTCTTTATGACATTCAGTGTATTATGAACATGAAAAGTATATTTAGGAGACGAAATTAAGAAAAGAGAAAGGACAGTATTTCTCGTGTAAGGCTGTTGCACTAGTCGCTAGGAAAGCAGATGAGAAAATGAAAAATTGCCTGAGAGTTTTTGTTGGAGACTTGAGCCCAATTTATAACGAGAAAATTAAAAAATAAGAAAAAATAAAATAAAATGGGTTGCAAGGGTATATAGACCAGGGCACAATCCAGGTGCAGAAAGAAGTGGAAACCAACAGCATAGAGAGGTCCTGAGAAGTAGGAGGAGGAGCTAGGGCCACACCAGGAGTGTGAAGAGAAGAAGGCAATAGCCAAATATGGGAGACCAAGAGTCCTGGCAGAGAAACCGAGTACAAATATGAGGAACACGTGTTAAGATAACACATGGGGAACCCATATGAAAAATCCTGTAGTTGTGATGGATGGTCTCTGTTTGGTTTAAGCTAGTTCTACGTGGGGTGCCTGAGCTTGCTTTTGACTCTGGCCTCCGACTAAAAAAGATAAAAAAGCAGAAGACACCGAAACAGATATTTACTTTCTACTCCTTCTCTCTTCAATTTTCAAAGTACATTTTTTGACTAGAAACAGAAAACAGACTTGAAAAATATCCATGAAACATTACTGAATATTTATTCTTGTAAAATAAAGTTAATTTGACTTAAATTGTGCACCTACCACATGCCCGGCACTATTTTAAATAATTTTAAGAGAATTATTTAATCTAGTCCTCAAACAGCCTTAATTTTGAGCATATAGAGAAACAAAATTGACAATGAGTTGATCATTGTTTAAACTGGGTAATGGGCAGATGGACATATATTAGACATTTCTCTTTAATCTTGTATACATTTAAAATTTTCCAAAATTAAAAAATTAAATTACAAAAAGTAAGCAACCTTAGTTATAAAGCATTAAGAAAATTAAATTTGGTAGGGGCTGGCCCCGTGGCCGAGTGGTTAAGTTCGCGCGCTCCGCTGCAGGCGGCCCAGTGTTTCATCGGTTCGAATCCTGGGCGCGCACATGGCACTGCTCGTCAGACCACGCTGAGGCAGCGTCCCACATGCCACAACTAGAGGAACCCACAACGAAGAATACACAACTATGTACCGGGGGGCTTTGGGGAGAAAAAGGAAAAAATAAAATCTTTGAAAATTAAATTTGGTAGATTTTAAATATTTAATCACAGTCAAAAACAAACAATGAGTGATAGATGTAGAATTTAGACCCAAGTCTCACTGGTTTCAGAATGAATAGTACTAAGGCTACAGCAGCAATAGCAGCATCAAATGTTCAACATATAAACTATGAGAGTATCTACCTCAAAATTCTCATATCAGGTCACAGTATACTATCAGAGCAGGTACAGAACAAAGACATTCAGTTTCTTTCTAGATAATTTGTGTACAGTATATTGATATCAGATAGAACAATATCTGCCCCATGACATAAGTTTTATCAGATATTTAATGAATAAATGTTTTGGTCAATAATGACATCAATGTGAGTCTCTCTCATTCTTTTAAATTTTGAGCTACTGTTTCACAATATCCCAAAGTAGGGAGTTAAGAGCACAAACCCTAGAATCTGATAGACCTGAATTTGGATCCTTTGTCATTATAGCTCTCTGAACTTGGTAAACTACTCTAAGACTCAGCATCCTCCTTTGAAAAATGGGGACAATAAGATATCTAAGCATAGAGGGTCATGATTGACAGCTTAATGGGGAAGTGTGAATAAAGTACTTAGCAAGGTACATTGGCCATGACAGCAACTTAAAAAGTTATTGGCTATTATTATTAATATGAACCTAAACTGTAGGTTTATGGAAGTCTCCAAGAGAGGCTGATATTTCAATGGAGTCGAAAAGATTGCAAGGAATTTGATTAGTGAAGAAAGAGGAAGGGATGGCCATTCTAAGAAGAGGAAATACCAAAAGCAAAGACTTGAAATCATAGACACCACAGGGCTCTTGTGCTAGGTGGATAGAAAATAGATGAAGGGAGTCACAGGAGATAAGTTTGTAACACAGCGGGCAGCTGTCTTGCAAATTCCTTGAATGATGTGTCAAGTCGTGTTGACTAGAGTACATTGACTGCCAATCTTCCTCATAAAAATCATCTAGGGTAATTATTAAATATGAAGATCACCAGGATTTGCTCCTGGAAATTATGATTTAGCAGGTCTGGATTTGAGTCCAGAAACGTGTTTTTATGTTTTTAAAAATAGTTTTAAGGGGCCGACCTGGTGGTGCAGTGGTTAAGTTCGCATGTTGCACTTCGGTGGCCCCAGGTTTGCCAGTTTGGACCCCAGGAGTGGACCTACACACTGCTTGGCAAACCATGCTGTGGTAGGCATCCCACATATAAAGTAGAGGAAGATGGGAACAGACGTTAGCTCAGGGCTAATCTTCCTCACACAAAAAGAATAGTTTTAAGTAAGTTTTACCTTTAGAAAAATTTGAAAAACACTGGGTTTAGAATATGCATATGTGTATTATATATACATATAAGATACATATATATGTATATGTGTATAATGTAAGCAGCATATTCATAATTATATATATGTAAGTATGGAATATTTGTATATTTTGTATATTATTGTAAAATGACTATCATATAGTCCACAAATAGAAATAAAATGTTTACACATATTTGATATGTACATAAAACTTTGAGGAATAATATGTATGTATATTCTCTACATAAACACAAAAGTCATGTATTTTATGTCTCTACTATATTAGTCAGGGTTCTCTGGAGAAACAGAATCAGTAGGATATATACACGTTTAAAGAGATGTATTATAAGAAATTGGCTCACACAGTTATGGAGGCTGAGAAGGCCCATGATCTTCCCTCCACAAACCTGAGACCCAGGAGAACTGATGGTGTAACTCCAGTCTGAGGTCAAAAGGCTGACAACTGGGAGAGCCAATGGTGTGCATTCTAGTTTGAGGGCAGAAGAAGATTGATGTCTCAGTTTAAGCAGTCAGGCAGAGATAAGGAATTCTCCCTCTGCTTTTTTGTTCTATTCAAGTCTTCAACAGATTGCTTGATGCCCACCTACACTGGGGAGGGTAATCTCATTTACTCAGTCTACCAATTCAAATACTAATCTCATCCATCTCATCTGGAAACACTCTCACAGATACACCTAGATACAATGTTTAGCCATATATCTGGGCACCCCATGACCCAGTCAAGTTGACACATAAAATTAACCATCATATCTACAAATATACAAATCAAAATTAGGCTGACACGCTATTTTTTAGTTTATTTTCTATCTAGAGTGGGAGTGGAAAGGTTCTCTACTTTGGATTATATTCTGAAATCCTTGAAAAAAAGAGAGAGAGAGAGTGAGAGAGAGAAAGAGAGAGAGAGAGAGCTTACCCATAAAGGATAATGTCTGATCATTGAGTGACTTGCCAAAAATTTGCTGAAAATCCTTACTGAACATTTGAGCATTCTTAACTACCACCCACTGACTCATCTAAGGGACATATTGGATTTGGAACCTGGCAAGGAAAAGAAAGTCTTCTCAGATTTTTTTCCAAAAATTCCTTTAACTAAGCTGGCACCTTATCTTCTCAATTGAATTGTGCATTTCTTTAAGGAAATAGATCATCTTCTATAACCCTTTCATGATGTACTGTAGCTAGTATGCACTAATGAATAGATATGAATTAATAGATTAAAAAGGAAAGAAAGGAAGCATATTGCTAGAATTGTCACACAGAGTCAACTGAACATCTCTAGGGATGCAAAGAGTTTTTCCAACCACCACGCGACAGAACATGCTATGGCTGCAGCCTTACAAATTAAATGCGTAAAATCAGGTTCAACTTGTAGGAAGTAGATGCAACAGCATCAGTAAAAAAATAACAAAATTAAAAAAAACACCACTACAACTCTCAAGACTATAGAAGCAGTCAGATACTAGAACACTGGAAATCATCAACATTAGTTCCCCTTGAAAGAACTGCATGAAAACATCAAAGATGTGTGCAAAGAGATTTTTTGTGCTCAGTTTAAGAAAATGTTATTTCCTGGAGACAGTAATTTTGTGCAATTTCATTATATAAGAAACCAGCTTTAAAAACAGAATTTCTTGAACAAATCACAAGACTAAAACATAGGCAAGATGAAGACTAAAGATATGTGCAGCCCAGAGATATCTTTATGTGGATGGTCAGCTTTACCAGAGAAGAACACCTATGGAGGAGTAGGGTCAAGAAAATTCTTGAAATTGACAAGGAAAAATGAACTTCAACATCACTCAACAGAAAAATATACAATTGGAAAGCGTTGGTGGGGAATAAAAGAAAAGGAAACTTGCTTAATAGTCTTTCTTTTTGCAAAAAATTACTCAAAAAATGAACCCCCTTTTTACACGACAGTCTCTTACTTGTCTAGCATTATAAAGTGTGGTAAATTAGTTTTCAAACTCCCCTATTATTACTCTTTCTAGAGACTGAGCTGTGGTTTTAGAAGGCAATGGGAGAAAAAAAGGCTTGACGATGTCAGTCTAGCTGCAAAAATTTCAATATGTCATCAAATGGAGGGCAATGTCAAAAACATCTCTTTCCCCTGTTCAAAAATCTTAACATATGAAAAACAATATATGTATCACTCCTTCATAAAAAAAAGGGAAGGAGTTTCATTCCACTTTATAAAAGGAAGCTTTCTCTTCCATTCAAAAAAAAAGCCAGCATTTTGAAAGCTGGGAAAACAGACAATAAATGATTCCATGAAAAAGTGTACAAAAAGTACTTAACAACTATATTTAAGTATTGTACAAATCGCTTTAAGGAAAGGCGAAAGAGGCAAAAAAAAAAAAAAATGAAGGATGAAATTGAGTTCTACCATTCTCTACTTAAATGCAGAATTAAACGTGGAAAACATAAAAAAAGATTTGGGGTTGGAAACTAAATGAAAACAAAACATGCTTTATAATGTTACATAAAAGGCAGAAAAAAGTCAATCCTCCTTTTTTATGTACAACTGTGAATACAAGAAAAATAAGTAAATCAACGGAAAGTCTTGTCGATTAAGTTCAACACCACTTAGCATTGGGCCAATGAAAGGGAAACAATACAAAGTGCATTTGTGAGATTTTTTAAACTGTGACTATGAACTGGGGCTGTGAATTGCTGAACGTGTTTAAATTGGTAAAATACTTATTACCTGACACATATGAAGGAAAAGGGTTCAGAATCCTACAAACTAGAAAATTAGTAATAGATCTTTAGAACCACCTAAATATTTTTCCTGTAGTACATAAATATGTGATGGTGAGATAATGCACATTATGAAAAAATGTCAAAACAGGAATCAACTTTGACAACAGGAGTATTGGAGACTATGCAGTAAAGGATAATAAGGGAGCCAAAAATGGTTTCTTTGGTAAGAGATATATTTTAATCTAATGCCAACAAGTACATTTATCATGTACTTATGCTAACCAGGTCTTTATCATTACAACAAATTGATGCCAGGGCTCTTTACTTAAGGTAAATAATGGTAAAGTAAACCCTATTTCTTGTGCTATATGTCTTTTGAAAAGCACCACTTAATTTTCCCACTTCCTCCCTGAGGTGCTTTGACTCTGGATGCTTAGTGCCTAGGCCAGTAGGTACATAATAGGCAGACAGACACTCTATAAAACTATGCATGGCAATTGGGTAATAGCTCGATTGGTTAATAATTTCAAACAGCACAGTCCATTGACACAGACCATCTTATACCAACATTTCAGGCAACAATGTAATTATTACCTTGTAATTATTAACTGTTTTAATTTTTTGAATCCATCCATATTTGCTTTTTTAAAGATTTTATTTTTTTCCTTTTTCTCCCCAAAGCTCCCCAGTACATAGTTGCATATTCTTCATTGTGGATCCTTCTAGTTGTGGCATGTGGGACGCCGCCTCAGCGTGGTTTGATGAGCAGTGCCATGTCCGCGCCCAGGATTCGAACCAAGAAACACTGGGCCGCCTGCAGCGGAGCGCACGAACTTAACCACTCAGCCAGGTGGCCAGCCCCTGAATCCATCCATATTTAATGTCTGGTTTTGTATAAAAATAACTCAATATCTACAAAAAATGCTAACCATCTAAATAGAACATTTTCAAATGAAGAGTTGTTCCCAATTGGTTAGAATTAGATGTAAAGAAACAACTCAGCCTATAGATATGAATATAAAATAGCTATGAAGTTTTACTTTTTTCCAAAAGTTTTCAGCAAACAAAAAATCATATTTTTTTCAATTGGCGATTATTCAAGGAAAATACATACACTGCATATAAAATGTAGCTGACAACGCACTAATCATATGCTATAGTATACAGTATTACATATTAATTGTATACTATTCTATATGCTAATCATAAACTATATTGTAATTTATATTAAGGTCCAAAGAAGACATAAATGAAGATTTTCACATCTCTAATGTGACAGAAGTCTATCTTTTGCTGAAGATAGAAGTCTACAGTTAGAAGAGAAATCAAATGGAGAGAAGAAGTAATAATTTCCTTGAAAATATATTCTGATTTTACTCTGTTGAATTGAAACAGAGTCCAGGTGAAAGTAAACAATGATTGAGTGATTGATATTTGAAGCAATTGATAATTAAAAAAATTAAACTATGCTTTTTAAAATTCCTCATTTGAATAAAGAATTTTTTAAGTGATATATTGAAACAGTTTTTAATGTTCACGCTTATTTTGATAATAAAATATTTTTAGTGCAGCACTGCAGTGATGTTCATAGTTGAAGATGACAGGATGACAAAAGGGAAATCTTCACACATTTTAATGATTACACTTTCTTTACAGTTCAAGAGCAGAGGTACATGTGTGTGTATCTATAATTATCCGTCTGTCTGTCTTTCCAGAGAGATGGAGGAGGGCAGGTGCCAATGCCCTACTTGACAATTTTGCCTGTGTCCTGTCATGAAAGAGAAAATAGTTCCATTTAAATCAAATTATCTCAAACAGATAAAATTTCTAAATACCAGTTAACCTTATAGGAAGAAATAATCCTGAGAATATAAGCTTAAAAGTTAGTTACAACTCAATATTTCCAGTTATTTTGCAGTCAGATTTCAAGATCAAATCTTTCATTTTCTATATTTAATTTAATTTAATTTTTTTATCCAATTTGACGTTTTTTATTTGGAACAATAATACAGGAGCAAATATGCAAACCAAAATCTCGCATATACAAAATAAATTGACAATTTTATAATTTTTGTGAATGTATTAAACACAGTTTCATAAGAAACAGATCTTCCAGAGAAAAATATTTACTTTTACAAGAAAAATATTCAGATTTAAATAATTATTGAGCCCAAAGAATAGAGAATATGCATTTTTAAAAATCAACTTAAAATTAATATACATTTTATTAACTAAAAATTTTCTATGTCAATATCTCTCTAGCTCATTTTAGAAGAAATGCAATAGGACCAACAAATTACATAGAAATATCTGTTTGGGAGAATTGTATTTCAAAAGCTGGAAGTAATAAAATATTTTGCAGCCTCATAAGCAAAAAACATTACATTCTCTAGCTTAAGATGCTCACAATGGCGCCTCTCATCTACCTGTGCCATATGCCATATTGAGGATCGAGGGTGGAAGTTTCGGCCTAAAAGATTTAGAACGTAGTCAAACATCCTTTGAATGGCTTTTACAACTGCTTAAGTGTTTGCACAATCACAAAGTTTGAACAGCATAACAGCATTAGTATTCAATAAAAGCAGATGCATTTGGTTCTTATATTTGAGTGAGTGAATAAAATGTTCCATCCCCCTGAGGTACTGAAAGACCAAGATGCTTTATAATGACTTCATAGTGTCCTTTTGCAAGGCAGGGTGGTGGCTCATGTCTCGGAGAATGAAGGGCACACAGGTGAATTTAAAATCATGAGTAAACCCAATAAAAATCTTTTTTATTCCAAAGAAATAATGGATAGTAGTAACTTTTGTCTGTATAAAGTTGAATCACATGAGTGAAAATGTTCGGAATAAAAAATCTTACACCTGTCCTATTTAACCTGTATAGTTATTTTGTAGGTGTAAATCCTAACAGAATTTCCTGTAAATTTTAGTCATGTAATAGCCATTTAAAAATTGTCCCAAACTATAAAATTTCTTCTAAAGAGTACACTTTAGCTTTTTAAAAAATCAGTATCTTTGAGGAAACAATGGTACTGAGTTTTTAAAAATTATTAATGTGTCTATTAGCAACACTTTCAACTATGCATTGTGTTATCTTTCCAGCAAAGTCCTGAACTTCCTCTAGTCGTCTGAATCTTATCATCCTAATACAAAATTTCTTAACGTCAGGTCAGCCCAGTGGTGCAGCGGTTAAGTGTGCACGTTCCACTTCGACGGCCTGGGGTTCGTCGGTTCAGATCCCGGGTGCAGACATGGCACCGCTTGACAAGCCATGCTGTGGCAGGACTCCCACATATAAAGTGGAGGAAGATGGGCACGGATGTTAGCTCAGGGCCAGCATTCCTGGGAAAAAAGAAGAGGCTTGGTGGCAGTTAGCTCAGGGCTAATCTTCCTCAAAAAAAAAAAAAAAATTTTAACATCTATCACATATCTTCAGTATTATTGGACCATAAACTTAACATTCATTGACTTCAGTGAGCTAAATGAAGACAAAGCTTATATAGCTACCACGTGTACAAAATTTTCCAGGACAGATGCCATCATTTCTTGCAATTCCCTGAATATAAAACTAAATTAGATTTAATTTTTATAACATCTGGAATCTTTCAAATAGATATCTGACAAATCAGGGAAAAATTGTGTGTGTGTGTACATTTTTGGTTTAAAACGTATAATTACTACAAGAACCTCTCATGTTAGTGAGACTTCCAATTTCAATTCTTACATTCCACAGCATATATTTTCCTCTTTACATATAGGAAATTTTACTGTGTTTTCATATCGTGAAAATATTCATCTGCTTTACAGAAAACTTAGAAAATACAGATAAGCTCCTGATAAAAGGAAAATAACAATCACATGCAATTTCACCATTCACAGCTTATTTCAGTCTAGGTTCACTTTCTTTCACATCTTAAGTAATTAATTTTGACCTGCTTCTCACTTCCTCTGTACTTAGGTTTCACATTGCCTCCATTCTACTATTCTTCTAGCAGTGTGATTTTTGTCACTGAGCTCTATTTCTTTTATTCCTCCTGCTCTTACCTCCTTGAGCAGATCTTTAACAGGCAAGGTAAGATTTCTTCTCTTCCAGAAAGTCTGGGGGTCCTTCATTTTTCTGATTCCGTTTCCCACAATAAGCAGAGGAACCTTACCTCAAAGCCAATTCCGGTAAATTTTCCACGAAGTCATTCTGCTTGTCCTCCACTTGAGTAGAAACGATCTTCATGGAGCTTCAGGTAGAGACTCTTACCTCACTCTCAACATTCAACTTGGCTTTGATTGTAGAGACCTGGTCTCCATCTGAGGGCAGAGACTTCTCACTGCCACACACATTATGTGATTTTCTCTCCTCCCTGAGATGAAGCTCAGCATTATCTTGGCAAGTTGTCCTGTTCTTGGGTCTCTGAATAGCACTTTTCCATAAAGGGTGAGTGCTGGTTCCCTGCATGAACTTTCTGGCTCAAAACATGATGTTATTGACTAGTTCGTACTATCCAATGGTTTAAATGGTGCACATTTTATAACTCCTGTTGGAAAGAAAGAACATAAAAAGACATAAAACTTATAAAATGTTCAAAAGCATAAAAAAACAACCTCACTTATGTATTCCAGAAGCCCATAAAGGTTATTAATATGTGTGTGTTTGTATCTGTGTGCATGTGTTTACTTTAAAACATGTGAAATACACATTAATGCATTTTTCTTTTATTGGTAGAAATCTCAAGTTAAAAACAGGCAGTATTCTTTAGTTCAGGTTTTTCTTTTTGAGAAAGGTTAGTCCTGAGCTAATATCCACTGCCAATCCTCTCTTTGCTGAGGAGGACTGGCCCTGAGCTAACATCCGTGCCCATCTTCCTCTACTTTATATGTGGGACACCTGCTGTAGCGTGGCTTGATAAGTGATGCATAAGTCTGCGCTCAGCATCTGAACTGGTGAACCCCGGGCTGCCGAAGCAGGGCACGCGAACTGAACTGCTGCGCCACTGGGTCAGCCCCTTTAGCTCAGGTTTTAAAGTGTTGAAATAAGAGTGCTATTCAGGTCTGCAAAATATTGTATAAGGCATTTTCTTTCTTTTGTAATGCTGCAAAGGTTTGTTGGTCTTTTTGATGAAGCCAATTTGAGAAGCCATTGGTACAAAACAGAACAAGAGTTAGACCCTGCCACTTGGAAGGCACTATGATGTTGTCATTCAGTGATTTCACTTCAGAAAGAATTAAATGCACAAAAGGATTAGGGAATCTGGTGTGATAGATTTCTGCCCGGCTTCTAGTACTAATTAGGTCAAATAATTGGTCAGATTTCAACACATCTGTGCCTTTGTTTTTACAATTATAAAATGAGGGTGATTGATCAATTATAAAACGGGAGAAATTGACCAAGTGATTTCTAAATTCCCTTCTATCCTTAGAATCATATGAGTCTGTCATTCTGTTTGTATTATCCAGGAAACAAAACAAACAAGGAAGCAATCAATTCTGGTGCACTTTAATTTCAAGCTCAGAAGAAAGGTTTTATGAGATATGGTACTCTTATGCTCTATGGCGAGTGTGTGGTCCTGGGTAAGTTAAGATAATTTCTTCAAATGTCAGTATCTTCACAGGTGAAATAGGAATAATTTCATGGGTCTTACCAATCTTATGGTGTTCCCATGAGCAAAAATAGGCATAAAGACACTATTAATTTTAAATTTCAATGCAAATATGACATCATATATAGGTATATGCAGATGTATATCTTTCAAGTATGTACATGGTAGTACTTAGTATTTTTGCCTTAGCTCGCAACATGCTTGCTGGTCAGGTGACTGATTACTACTTTCCACCACAGTTATCTAGTGGTTGAAGTGAATGGACAACACCAAATAGAGTCTTACTATGCCATATAGAGGTCTGGACAGAAGGAAAAATGGAAAGTCTTTGCCTGTGGAAACAAAATAAAAACTTTCCTTCTGGAGGTATGACTCAAACTCTCATTTATTTCCTCATCTGAAAAATGGGGAGAGGTTTGACTATATCAGGAGTTGGTAAGCTATGGCCCACAGGCCAAAGGCAGGTGGTGCTGCCTGTTTTTATAAATAAAGTTTCATTGGAACACAGTACTATCCATTCGTTTATGTATTGTTTACGGCTGCTTTCCCAGGACAACAGCAGAGTGGAGGAGTAGTTGTGACAGAGACCACATTGCCTGTAAAGACTAAAATATTGGGGCCTGCCTGGTGGTGTAATGGTTAAGTTCCCCTGCTCTGCTTTGGTGGCCCAGGGTTTGCAGGTTCAGGCCCTGGGAGCAGACCTACACACCACTCATCAAGCCACGCTGTGGCGACACCTCGTGTACAAAATAGAGGAAGACTGTCAGAGGTGTTAGCTTGGGGACAATCTTCCTCAAGAAGCAGAAGAGGATTGGCAACAGATGTTAGCTCAAAGCCAATCTTCCTCACCAAAACAAAACAAACCCTAACATATTTATCTAGTCTTTTTCTGAAAAAGCTTGCTCACCCTGTACAAGATGGTCACTCTCCTTTCTACCGGCACTGGTCTTCTAGGGCAAAATTACCTCACCAATGTGTAACTGGATTAGTTAGAGGTCATTGACAACCATATCTCAAACAATGTATTTTTCTCTTAAGATAAGAGTCCCCCAGTGAAAGACCAGCCTCCCATGTAACTGGGTGTGACCAAATAGCTACCTTCTGTCCAATGGCACATGCCACTCCACATGAGTGAATTGATGTGTGCAATTTTTGAGGCAAGTTGTTAAAGGGTTGTTGCCTGTCTTCCATCCACTCTCTCTTTCCAACTCCTGCTCTCTGCAAAATTGTTACAAATGGATTAGACTTATGGAGATGAAAGAAAACAGGGCCACTCTGCATCCTTCAGACTTTCACTTCTGGATCATCATGTGAGAGAAATTAACTTTCATGTTGTTTAAGCCTCTGTATTTTGGAACATCTTTGTTAAAGCAGCTTAACAGCACACTAATACTGTGCCTGCTGTCCCAGATTAATTATTCATGGCACCCCCTTTCACACTGAAAAGTGTACTGGATAGGATGACAAATGACATAGTCACCCTAACTCTAAACACACCAGAGGTTATTATTATATTGTGAGCTCATTCTCCCCCTCAAGAAATATTTTTGCTCCAGTGAGCATTATCATTCAACTACATTGTTTGTTATAAAAAGTACTCTCACCTTTGAACAACCTGAAGGGCAGGGACTGATGCTTTTTTATGTTTTGAAAGTGAAACAGGACAAACTCTACAAAGCCTTTGAAGATAAAGGCACAGGACAAAAAAGCAGCTCAGCTCAATCCTTACTCTTGAAAAACATGGCTTCAGAACTGTATTGTCATCGCAGAGTTGCAGTGGCTTTCAACTTGAAGATTACCTGACTATCAAAAAACAAGAAAAGCCAACAATTCCCCGGGGGACAGCAAAGTCATGGCCAAGAGTTAACCAAAAAGAGTGAGGGAGGAGACCAGCCCTGGTCTGGGAGGAGGGGAGGACTTTTAAGTATTAGCTCTTTTTTTGAGAACTGAAGTAAATAATTCTTTACATTTTAAAATTTCTCAAAGGTCTTGAGCAGAAGACAAAAATCTTATGACACAAAACTGCAAATCAGAACTGGGAACTGAATGTTGGGTGAGATTGAGAAACATACTCCTGTCCTCATTTAAGGATGTCTGGGCCACCATTCCTCCTTCCTCTCCAGAAGGCACCACCTCACCACCATTTGCCTTGTGCATCAGGACTAACCCCATCATGCCCTTTATTCTTGTTTTTGTGGGTCACTAGGAATCCCACATAATCCCACATTTCCAATTTGTCTCTGAGCATCTCCTTTTCTGTGTCCTTTTCCTGCCATTCTCCAACTCCTAAAACTTTCTCAGTACGTGTTGAAACTGAGGGTCAGATATGAGCAAAACCTATGTTTTCAACCTCTCTCTGAATATTAACTTCGCCTTCTTGCTGATTCTTCTATGAGGATGCTGCTTCTCTACAGTTCTTTCATTTGGTGACTTTTTTCTTCTTTCCACAGCCCTGTTTCTTCCCAGAGGTGTGCTAGGGTCCTCCTTGCTTCTCATTGTTGTTTTCAGACATCTCCCTCTCTTTTCTCTGAAAACACCCACAGATCTGAAGCTTGCTCCATCGGACTACACCACCTATTAGCCATCCTTTTCTTAGTCATTCCACAATATTATTCCTTGGAGATTTTATCACCTGGTTTACTGTCATTCTCTAAAATTAGTCTTATCAATTCTTTGTGAGTTAAGTATGCCTGTGAATGATTCTTCGAATTCCCTGGCCTCTCAACTCCTTGACATCCTTTACTCCAGAGAGCCTGTCCTTCCCGAACACAGTTCTTCACTCTCACTGATGTTTCTTGGGCCTTGTTATTACTAGTAACTCTATTCCCTCGATAATATCAATTTAACCACCCCATTCACCACTAATGCCTAACTTTTTACTTATTTTTTTCTAGTTTTATTAAGATATAATTGCATGTAATATTGTGTAAATTTAAGGCGTAAAATATGTTGATTTGATACACTTATATATTGCAAAATTATTACCACTATAGTGTTATTTAATACCACCATGTCACATAATTACTATTTCTTTTTCGTATTGAGAATATTTCTTTCTTTTTAAATTTACTCCCTCTAATATGCCTACTCCAACGTTTTCTGAACTACAACCACAATCCTTTGAGCTTACCAACTTTTTCCTCTTCCTCACCCTCCTCTTGTTCTCTCCTTTTCTTTAATGAGCCTAGTTAGATTCCACTATTAATTAGTATAGTAGTTCCCTTGCATACATGCTCAATTCCCTTTTACCTCACTCCATTTGCTAATTTTACCTTGCTAAACCTCAACCTTGGGCAAGCCAGGTTTTCCATTTACTGATCACAGAAAAATTGGTTGAAGGAAAACACACAATGTATTAAATGGCCTTACATTTTCATGACCACTAATCTCAAAAGGTTTCTTTGTGCTTCCCCAATGTAAGCACTCCGTGGCCCACAACAGCCAAACCCAGTCCAATGTCTGGTTTTACAAACAAAGTTTTATTGGAACACAGCCACATCCATTTGTTTAGATATTGCCTGTGGCTGCTTTCACTATAATGTCGAGTTAAGACATTGACAGAGTCTGCAAGACCCAGAGCCTAAGATATTTACAACCTATTGACTCTCGCATTCTCCTAACAGACAATTTTCAATCTTCTCCTTCTTCTCAACTCTTTGACAATACCTCCCTGATCTTCACGTTCAGCTGAAGCCCTTGTTTTCTATTTTATTTTGAAAAAGAAGCAATAAGCATGGCAGATCCACAGGTTACCACCACTTCTATTTCTATTTACCAGTGTCTACACCAATAGAATTGACAATTTCGATTCTGACTGACAATTTCCCTTTTGTCGGTAAGACGAACATGCGTGTTCACTTTTGCTCTAGATCCTCTTTCTTCTTATCCACTCAAGAGTGTCACTCTAGCAATTATCATTTTCTTTACTAAATTATCTGTTTTCCTCTCTCTACTGAATCATTCCCATTAACATACATACACGCTTTAAATTCTTCCATCTTCAGAATTTCTTCCTTTGATTACCACATTTCCTTTCAGCTAACAATTCAGATTTTAGTTCTCCTTAACAGAAAAACTTCTCAAAAGAGTTGTTGTCAACATCTCTACATTCTCTTCTGAATTCATCGCAATTGGACTTTTAGTCCCATCGCTCAACTAAATTTCTCTTGTCATGGTCACCAAGAACCTGCATTCTGCTAAATCCAATGGTCAATTTTCAGCTTTTTTTTTTTGTACCTGACTTATTGGCAGTACTTAGAGTGAATCCCTCCATTCTCCAAACTGTTTCTTCAGTGGGCTTCGAGGATACCATACTCTCTGCTGATTTTCTTCCTACTTTACTGGCTTCTGCTCTTCCCCTCCCTGATCTCTAAACTTCAGTGTACCTCTACACTCTCTCGCTCATCTTATCCAAACTTATGGGTTTTAATACCATCTCTATTCCATGATTTCCAGACCTCTCCTCTGAGTTCCAGACTCATACAACCAACTGTTTACAGGCTTCTCAAAAAAGTACATGTCTAAAATCGAACTCCTAATGCTCATCCTCCAGCAAAATGTAATCCCCTCCACAATATTCCCCATCCCAGAGAATGGCAACTCCTCCTATCTGATTGCTTCCACCAAAAATGCTCTGTTCAGCTGATCCTCTTTCTTTCATACCTCCTTATCTCAGAAGCTGTGTACTTACAGTGGCTTGTCATGCTCTCTACAACCGAGTTTCCAATGCCTCTGTGACTCACCTCTAATTATTCTCCCCCTCACTCAATCTATTCCAGTTGCACTGCTCTTGGTTTGAACTAGGAATGTTGCAACCTCAACGCCATTGCACTTATAGCGCCTCCATATTCCTTGCTGACAAATTATAATCCTTATCTCTGCTTTATTTTTCTCCCTAGTATTTAGCACTATATGATGTGGTTTATTTACTTTTTATTATATATCTGTCTTCCTCCACCCACTAGAATGTAATCTCTGTAAAACAGCAATTTTTACATATTTTTTCTTTGGTGCAGTATCCCCAGGATCTAGAATAGTTCCTGGCTCATAGTAGGTTTTCAATGCATATTTCTTGAATTAAAAAAAGCATTAACATTCTTTAAAGAGCACAAAAGTAAGCAGATACATAAAAATTGCTGGAGGGGAGAGAAGAATCAGGTTTTCTCACAGAGACATTCTCTCTTTTCTGATCCTGAAATACTAGTAAATACGATTAGTCACAAGATTGTGCATGTGTATGTTTATTAATTTAGACTCTGTTTAATAAAGTGTAAGTTGTCAGTTCCGGAAGCTTTTGTTATGAGATTTAAAGTGGAAAACAGGCTGCCTTGCCTATTTTCCTTCTTGTGAGTTAAGTTTTGGAAAAATCCCTTATGATCACACTAATTATGTTCTATTGCATTGACTTAGCTTACAGACTAGGCTACTGCCTTTTATCTCCCATTTACTAGTGCCAATGCAACAGCTTTATAAGCTGTGAAACGTTCCATTTTTCCTAGGCAAAATGGACTACCAATCATATGTCTGCTTGGGATGGTCAGTGTCTCCTTCAAAAAGTCATGCCAGTAAAGCCCTCATTACGACAGGAAGGGGAGTCAAATGATATAAGCCCAAATCCTCTGTCAGTCACTCCGTGGTATGAAGGTGTCCATTGAAATAACCTAATCATCTCTGAGTATAGATGTGGGGATTGGGTAGGAGATATAGTCAAAGAGGTTATTACTAGATTACCATTTTAGTTCAATTAATGCATTCACTCATTAAATTCATTTCAATTCAATTCTTCAAAAAATATTTATTGTACATCTGCTATGTACCATGTACTGTCAAGTCCACTGGGGATGTGGTAATAAATAAAACTGCATATGGTCAATATTATTGTGAAGCTTAAATTCTATTAGACAAAAATTAAATATAGAAATAGAAAGGTAAATATAAAGTAATGATTATAATTATGATATACAGTCACACATTGCGTAATGACGCTTAGGTCAATGATGAACCACGTAAATGAGGGTGGTCCCATAAGATTAGTATCATATAACCTAAGTGTGTAGGAGGCTATGCCATCTAGGTTTGGGTGAGTACACTTTATGAAGTTCACACAATGATGAAATCACCTAATGATGCATTTCTCAGAATGTATCCCTGTCATTAAGTGATGCGTGTCTCTACATAATATGTGGTGATGTGGTAGAAATTATAGAGCTACTATAGAGCTGCCAGTGAGGGCTCATGAGGATGACTTCTAATAATAAGATGAGACCTAAGTTATGAGGAGTCCACCATGAAGGGATATTGGGAAGAATCAATGGGAGCAGTTAGTTCTGATACAAAGACTTGTAGGCAAGAGTAAATAAATACTGTACGTGCCTTACAGTTGTGCACATTTTATAGCTAAGTCACAAAGTGGTCAGTTCAGAGCTGCTTACTCCATAAAAATAAAGTTCACTGAATATTTAATAATAAAATTAATAGGCAACTGCTATAAAAATGTGGACAATACAGGAACATAAAAAGGAGTTAAAACTCATATATATTCCCACCACCAAAGGTGTTATTTTCTATGCACATGTAATGTGTTTCTGCTTTCATTTCTTTAACATAGCAGCAAGCATGCTTCATTATAACTCCCATACAGCAGACTTTAAGTTTAGTATTCATAATTATGACAGATTCATCTAGTAATTCTGGAATTTAGGCAGGAGGTCTTTTAACTCTCATCCTACAATCATGGCAATTTTTCCATTCTGATTTAACATTTTTTTTGTATATATTAAGCACTTAGGAAGAATTAATTTTGCTTTTTTTTTTTTTTTAATAATTAGGGAGAAAATACACAGAGCTGGTATCTTAGGCATACATTGCCTAACAAGAAAACCCAAATTCCTATGGGTAAGCCTAAGGCTGCAAAGTTACAAAGATGGAGTAAAGAAAATGTTAAAAGATTTTTGCATGATTCAAATCTTATACCAAGGTTGATGATAGTTATCGAGCTACATAAGGAACATACTACCTATGAATGAACTTTGTGAAATTAAAGGCTATTCTGGATAAAAGAGTCCTATCTGGGGGTTGGCCCCGTGGCCGAGTGGTTAAGTTCGCGCGCTCCGCTGAAGGCAGCCCAGTGTTTTCTTGGTTCGAATCCCGGGTGTGGACATGGCACTGCTCATTAAACCACACTGAGGCAGCGTCCCACATGCCACAACTAGAAGGACCCACAACGAAGAATATACAACTATGTACTGGGGGGCTTTGGGGAGAAAAAAGAAAAAAATTAAAAGAAAATCTTAAAAAAAAAAAAAAGAGTCCTATCTGTAACTATGGTCCCCAATGGATCAACGTGTTGTCTCGATACTACTGGTATCTAGCTGACAAGTGGGAAGAATTACTGGCTAAGGTCTGAGAAACCTGGGGCTAGTACCAACTTTACCAAACTGGATAATACTGAGCAAGTCATTCAATTTCTGCGCCAGAAATATGTCATTTGTAACAAAGCATTAATAATATCTGTCTTTCAGCCCCTAAGGTGTTATGAGGATTAAATGCAGAGTTTATCTAAACGCATCAAATATAGTAGGTTAATTACTATAGTGTATTGATTGAACTAGGGTATTATATATTAAAAAGTAAAACATTCTGTACAAGTTTAATACGTAGTATCCCTATTTTTCATATCTGTAGTACACAAGGCAACAAGGTGCACACAAAGTCATTACCAAAATGTTCTGAATGCTGGAGTTCATCCATTTGAAACTTTCCCTTTTAATCAAAGTTTTAAAGTTATTCTAGGATAATGTTTTAGGTCATCTGGAGACTATACAAGGACTAGGGGTGGATATTCATCTGTGGTTTCCTTCCACAAACTTCATGATTTCAGGGAGAAGAAAGCCAAAGAAAACTTGCTGGAACTGTTTTGTTGTTGTTGTTTGTTTGTTTAATGGAAATTCTTTAGCAAATGATTTAATCAGTTGTTTGTACTGATTGGATAATTAGAATGCATTTAATCAAGTGCAAAACATCTGGTCAGTTTGATTGAGTCATTATTCAAGCTGCCAATTTTATTTTAAAGACACCAATAACCACATTAGAATCCTTATAGCTAGCCTCAAATTTCTAAAAGGCTTGAATTATTCCCTTTTCTCTTTCGGTTCAGAATGTTTGGTAAACCTACTACCAACATAAATATTCAAGTCCAAATTATCTAGGTAGTACCCCAAATATGTTTACTTCAAACTGAAACAAAGCCATCAGGACAAGCAAATACGTTGCTAAAAGTCATCGACTCTCTTCTGGTCCTTCTTGCAGCTGGGCTGGCCCAAGGCAAGGGCAGGGACAACAACCCAAGCAACAGGCTTTCATGATTGCTTTAACGCAGGCCAACTCATCTATGACACTAGAAGAATGAGCTTCTTCCTTGGTGAGACTGCAGTTTATCTCGCACAATGATTCTGACTCGTGAACAGTGTATAATGCAGATATGCAACTATGTAAAGTATTAACCACACAGATATGATCAGCATCAGAGGGACAAGTGTACCAGATGTTCTTGAATGCATGCTTCGATATATATATCAAAAATCTCTCTTTCCTTTGTTTTTGTCTATTAAAATAAACTTTAAGTTTGAATGTACAAATATGTTGTCAATCTCAAACCTCATCATTTTACTCTCAACAATAACAATAATAATAAGAGCTGCAAGTAACATGTATTGAATATTTACATGGTTTATCCCATCTATTATCCCCATTTTATAGATGATGGTATCTAGGATCAGAAGGGGCTAAATAGCTTGCCCATGGCCAGAGAGCTATTAATTGGTGGAAGTGGATTCAAATCCATGCCATCCATCTCTGGAGCAGATATGATTAACTACTGCATTACAGTGTTTATAAGACTAGCGATCTGAAGCACCAGTGATAAAATCCAGAGTGAGTATGACTGTGCTCAAGAATAAACTTCTTGGGGCTGGCCTGGTGGTGTAGTGATTGAGTTCACACAGTCTACTTCAGTGGCCCAGGGTTCTTGGGCCTGGGTCCTGGGCACTGACCTAGCAGTGCTCATCAAGCCATGCTGTGGTAGCATCCCACATAAAATAGAAGAAGATTGGGATGGATGTTAGCTCAGCGACAATCTTCCTCAAGCAAAAAAGAGGAAGATTCACAACAGATGTTAGCTCAGGGCCAAACTTCCTCACCAAAAAAAAAACAGGAACTTCTTACAGTTAGACTCATCATTATATGCCATTACCAGTTATCAAGTACAATTATGAAATCCACTTTATTATATTTTGAACTATTTTTGATATACCTGTCTTCCTCTATGTTGATGGGCTTCTCGCACATGCTTCCAATAGTAAGGCAAGGTCAAGATTAGTTTACCTACCTGTTCCTCCTTCTAGATCTTGAGCTCTCCAAGAACAGGGATGTTTCTTTATTCTCCTGTGTCTCCAGTAACTAGCACAGTCTTGGAGGCATAGTCTTAGAAGCACTGAATAAATGATTGTTGAATAAATATTGCTGCTAATACTCAGGAAAATAAACAAGATGACCTTTTGAATATCTCCCAACTTCATTATTCCTCAACACAGATCTTCACAGGGAACTTACTGCTCCCAGTAGCTATTTAAAGCACTGAAATGCCCCGCTGGATGAATGCAGTTCAAGCTTTTACTAAAGTTTATTATTCAGCTTTAATATAGCTGAGAAATGATCACTTTTTAGCACCATGCATAGTAGTTTCTGTATTTTGGCATAGCAATGGGCTGGCAAAATTAAATACATATACTAATTTCCTAATGATAGGATTGCTATTTCTAAGCGAATAGTAGGGCCTGTCAACATTCAAATGCCATGAATTCCTTGAAAACATTGAGTTAGTAAAACATGGCAAATGGGCCCTCCGCATGATGTATATCAGAAAAAACAAGAATATAGCTGCTGGAAAAATAGTGTTTGAGTTTGAAAGCTGGGGCTACCAATTTCTAAATGTGGAAACATGGGCAAATTATATAAGCCATTGCCTTGTTCCTCATCTTTGAAATTGGGGATAATAAAGGGATGTTAAAAGACTTTTGTGAGGATCAAATGCTTTAAGCCACATAAAGCACTTCCAATAATATCTGGCACACAGTACTCAATATCATTTCTTTAAGTTCCTATGGTTTATTTCTTTAGAACATCGATAATTATGAGAATTCTCTCTCCCTACTTTTGCTTTGGAACTACAAAAAGTAAAGACAACTAGCACAATAATGGCATCTTGGCCTTAAAATGTGTTTTCTAACTGCAGTTTTGTTTTCTGTCTGCTTTCAATGAAAGAGAAGCCTAAGAGATCTACCATCTTTCAGGGAGAGCGTCTGTTTTTGTTACCTTATCTGATCCTCAAATCAACCTAACATATGAGACTTAGAGAAGTTACTTAACTTATTCACAGTCACACTGCTTGTCAGTGGCTGAGTTCAGATTCAGACTCAGTTCTCTCTGATTCAGAAAACTTTATCCTAGAACAATGTTTTCCATTCTACATGTTGGAGAGATTTGGAGATGCTGGAGTTATTTTAAAAGATTCTTTAATCCTCATGTGCAGCAAATACTGTCTGTAAAATGACGGGTTACTGCGTGTCATAAAGATAAAACAGAATTTCAGCACACTAAGAATAGACATAAACATAATATTTTAATAAATTCACAATATCTTGTTATTATATAGTTTCTCAACCAACAGATCACAAAAATACAAATGGAATTTTGTCATTTAAGGGAGTCACATAGCTCTTCTGTAGATCTTTCTCTATGACATGCAGGACAACACAACCAGACGGAAATATCTTGGTATAAACTGTGTGGAGGACTTACCATGGGCCTAGAGGAAAAGTGAAGCCCCTATAGTGTGCCTGCCACCCTGAATTTTTATTGAATGAATGGATAAATGAATGAACATGTATGTATACAGATACATATACACAAACAGAAAGGGACTGTTTGTTTACAGCCCATGAAGACAACTTAAGAACACTTAGGAGCACCTCATTAGCAAGGGAACCATAATTCCCCTTCTCCTCCCCTGCACTTAAGAACATCTAGAATAGCTATTCGCATAAATGTTAATCCCAGGAAGCTGTGAATTGGGATTTCTTTATAAAAAGATTTGTGTGGAGTGGTAAGTTTGGCAAAATACTATACTCTATAACCATCTCTCAGAGATTCATCAGGCACATAGGCAAATTATAGGTTCTGAGAAATCTTATGGTAAGAAAACCCAGACATTCCCTAACCTATTTGATCGTAGACCCTTTGTCCCATAACAGCCATTAGCCTCTAACAAAACCAGTTATCCAAGGCACATAATTTGGGAAATAATCTCCTACGTTATTCTTATCCATCAAAGCGTCAGCTAGCTCCCTTTTGATACATCATGTGATTGAGTTGTTAAATGTTCTTTTTATTATTCAAAATATAAGGGGTAGTTAAGGTCTTTCGCACACACGAAAAACAAAACCTCACAATTCCTGAAATGGTTCTTTAAACCACAGAAGCCACAAAAGCAAGCCCCTTGCTGACTGTAATGACAGCTCATGGGCATCCAGGCAGCAACGCTTCATCTCCCTGACTGCCCTTTCCCTGCGTGCTCAGTTATGTGCTGGAAAGTGATCCCTGAGGGAGAAAATGGCTCTGTGGATTGTTAGCAGGTCACATAGCTGAGTCAACTTCGAGGCTGCTGGGAGGCAACTAATGCCTTTGTAGGTTGGGGAGAAAACAAAAGAAAACAACCACCTCTGGGAAACTCTACGGCTCAGTACAGTCACTAGCAGGCAGGCCACAAGATTCCCACCATGAGACCTCTCTCCACAGCTGCCAATCTCTGAAAGCCCCAGGCTGATGCCACTGAACAGTGGAAGGGGACTTTGAGGCCTTGTTATCTTATACTGGGGTGGTGAGAGCAAGGATGTCTGTGTTTGGAGGGTGACCAGCGTGATACCTTCCAAATCCCTTTTAAGAAGTTATGCTCTCCAGGCGTACGGCCTAATCCTGGCATTCCTCTGCAACAAAAAAAGTTGAAGGAAAGCTACATGCTGATATTCTCTGATCTTGTTCACAAACCATCACACTTTGTTCATTGAACTCTACACTCTGGGGACTATACTAGGCCCTTCAGGAGGTGGAAAATGAGGAACATAATGCTCTGTCCTTTGCCCCTCAATAAGTCTACAAACTAATTTGTTAAGGTAACATGGATGAATTTTAAAAAGACAAATGACCATGAAAACCAGTTTATAATTAGCATTGGGTAAACAGAATGGATTGCATTTGCTGGAGAATGACAATCCAGACAAGGAGAATGGCTTTGAGCAAAAACTGGGAGGAAGCAGTACAGTTCAGTGAAGGACTTTGAAGAAAAGTTTGAAGGGGAGGTTTAAAATGAAAATGGACCTTGAATGCCAAGCTATAGAGTACAATTTAGGCATTAGTATTTTTTGAGAAGGGAAATGAGCTAGCTTCACATATCTCTAATGCTATACTGTCTTGCCCTAAAAACAGAATCCCATTGCTTCAATCATATCCAACTATTTGTTATTACCCCCATGCACCATGTTCTCTCATACTTTTCTCTGGCAATGCTATTCTCACTCTTTCGAATGCCTTTTCCAAATTTCTAACTTGCTGACCTCACCCTATGGTTTATGTAATTCAAATATTCCAGCTGACCTGTCATTGACTACAATGTGACATCAATGTAACATGTAACACCAGTGCTCAAATTGCTAGAGTACTTAGCCCCGTCTATGTAACCGTTACATATCAGCTCCCTTTTAACATCTTTTCAGCTGTTTCTGAGAGGTTTCCAGGAGAAATGTCTACATTCAATTCTTTGATTTTTATTAGTTGCCCCCAGGACAATTGCTCTTGAGGGGATCATCTCTTCCACTTCTGCACTGAGCTGTCTTTTGTGATCATTCAGTGGTGGCCTCCGAAAGGGCCAGAGCTCTGTAGTGTATCATGAACTAGGAATAGTGAGGTTGGGGAAGGGGTGATATGAGATAACAGTCCTTTTTGCTGATTCTGTATTGAACTTTCTCATCTAAGTCTTCTTTGAGAAGCCTAACTAAAATTATAAGCCATGCAAATAATTCTTTGGATTCATATCTGAAAACTTTATTTAGGCGTGGCTGGGTCCCAGAGCCTTGTATGATGTCATCAGGACTTGATCTTGCTCACTCGTTCTACCTCTTGGCTTTGCTTTTCTGTCTGCTTCATGCTCAGGTATAGATACAACTGGCATCACTGGCTGCAGAGAGCTTCTTTACCACAGGAACTCCAAAAATGTACTGAGATGGCCTCTGTTTTACCTGCTTTGTGTCACATGCCCATTCCTGAACCAAAGATAGTAGCGATAAAATATATTGACTGACTAGGCCTGTATCATGTTCCACCTATGGATCTAGGGGTGGATGAATCTCCTCTGAAGTATTTGGCCTAAGACTAGAAGAGAGTTGCTTCCTAATAATAAAAGGAAAACTAGGAGTATGTTACCAGAAAATTAGCAAATGGATGTTAGAGAGGATGTTAGATAGGTTGCTTGAAAGCAAGACCATTTGTGTCCCAGGTCTCACAGTCTTTTAGCTTGTAAGCTCTCCTTCTTCTGTTGACTCTAAACCCCTTTTCCAAAGCAATAAATCAAAAGCAACCCAACAGTCTGAGGAAATGGAGGACAAATATTATGCCATACTATTCATCATCCTTGTCTCTCTGTTCTCATCCCACCAAGAACATGAAGCCCTCTGAACACCATCCTCCCTCTCCTTTCCCATTTCAAATCATTCACTCTTACATCAGACAATAAACAAAAATGCCAAGAAGAACCACCATGGAAATATATGCTCACCAGATTTGCTGACCAAAAATCAATCTGGTTTGGCCTCAGCTAAAATATTCAGGCAAGTTTAAGTTGCAACTCAGTCATTGCCTCTTCTAGGAGTCTTCTCAGATACAGCTGGCCATAGTTGAGGCCCCTTCTTGTCAGTTCCTTAAAATCCCTGTTTATATCCGTATACTCTGCCATCCCAAATTTCTTGTGTCTCTTCAAGCATGAGGGTCTCAGTAGCAGGATCTATGTCTTTTTTCACTGAGTCACAAAGCTTAATTTATTATCTTTCATACTAACCCCCTATACCTAGAATGACGCCTAGGAGAAAATAAGCCCCCAGAAATATTTGTTGAAAGAAGAATTCAATAAATAATGAAATAATGAATAATGAAAGAGTTGGTTTAGGAACTTTAATCCATTGGCAGGGTACAGGTAGTTTAAAGGGGAGAACGGGGATTGGAAAAGATTAATTTTAAGTCAATTATGTTTCTTATATCCCAAAGCCACTACCAAAAATTTCGTGAAGTTCAGTGTGTAACCCAATCAGAAGGTAACTCACAAAGCAAGTTGATTAACATGTTCTCTGGTCACTGGGGATTTTAAATCTGTTATAGACAAAACTGGCAAGAAACACAGGTAAAAAAATACAGGAACCAATGACATAAATTCGAATTGTTTATAAGCCCCAGGTAAATATATAATATAGGCTAATAGGTAGCAAAGGAGTTTAAGGGGTGGTAGCAGAGGGAGGAAAAGAGGAAATAGAATTTGTATTGCTAAACAAGGTAGATTTTGACAAAACTAAAAAGACTGATTCATCCCAAACTGCTGATTTACTTAGTGAAAGTGAAATGATATGAAGTCTTTCCATTGAACAAAGTCTGAGGCAAAGTGATGGACAAATTATCTTTTAAACATTTACCACTGATAATGAAAAAAACAATCAAAAGAAAGCACAGGCTTTCTGAATTCACTCCTCTCTCCCTTGAGAAGCTCAGTGTGATTCCAATAAGAAGAGAAATTTCTATGTCTGTCTCTCAGGTTCATTTGAAAACTGGAATGTCTCTTCAATTCACAGATTGCAAAGTGGAGAAGAGGGATGGTCTGCAAGTTTATAAAACTAACCGAAAAGCTGGAATGGGAGAAATTGTCCAGGGTGGAACTACTGGGAGATCCAAAGGCATGAAGAGCATCACTGGCCTATAACAGTATCATTAGGTCTCTGACGAGCTGCAGGAGAGCCTACCAGTGAAAGGGAATCACATTATGTCTTCCACACCATTCTTTCCTCCCAGGTGAGGTCAACTTTAGACAAATACATATCCCTTTGTTCAATATACATTTGTTGATGATATATTAATCATGAAGCACCTTGCTAGCACTGGAGATTTAGAGATGAATAAAACTTAGCCATTACTTCTCATTCTGATAATGACAGTGTGTCTCATGTTAGAATAGTCATGTTGAAGATTACAGTTATAAACTCTGCATGAAATATAAAATACTCTTTGAAGTGATTGAAGAGATAATAAAAGGAGGTAGAAATTGGAGGGTATTCAATCCTTGAAAGAAGAGAAGACCACTGGGCGAGATTCACTTTATAAGGTTTTTGCAGTGAAAGAATCCCTGTGCTCACAGTGAAGAATGGCTTAATCTTAAGCAAAAATACATTTCTGATTTGCTTGAGATATCAGAGGATGGAATTTATGCTGCCAAAGTGGCTGAACATTGACAGAAAAAAAGCCTGAAAGGAAAGAATACAGTTGAGGGTAGTTCAAAATCCAAGTATAATCTCTCTCAAATTCTTTTTTTTTTTTTTTTTTGAGGAAGATTAGCCCTGAGCTAACTGCTGCCAATCCTCCTTTTTTTGCTGAGGAAAATTGGCCCTGAGTTAACATCCGTGCCCATCTTCCTCTACTTTATATGTGGGACGCCTAGCACAGCATGGCTTGCCAAGTGGTGCCATGTCCACACCTGGGATCCAAAATGGCGAACCCTGGGCTGCCAAAGGGGAACGTGTGCACTTAACTGCTGTGCCACCAGGCCGGCCCCTCTCTCCTCAAATTCTTGACTGACGCTTGAACTGTTCTCGTGTGGGAGATGCTACAAAATTCTCAATGAAAAACAACAGATGGAAGGCTGAATAAACAGAATAGAGATTTTAGCTGCTACCAACTACCACAGGAAGAAAGCATAGTTTGAACTCTGCCGAATTATATTTTGGTAAATACCTTTTGAATTTTGTTCCCTAACAAAAAATAAAACTAAGTCTAGTTCAAGGTTATTATCTAGTAAATTAAATTCTTGAAAGGAAAAAAAAACCCCACATTCATTCAGAGAAAGATAGTATAATCCAGAGTCTTCACAACATTCTAAAGATCCTGTACACAATAAAAAATTGCTACACAGGTAAAGAAGCAGAAAATGTGACACAGTGAGGGAAAAAAAGTCAACAAAACATGTATCCTAAGATGACCCAGATTTTAGAGTTAGCAGAAAAGAACTTTAAAATAGCAATTAGAAGTTTGCTCAGAGTTTTCAAAGAATGTTGGACAACTAAGGAATCACATTTCAGAAAGGAAATGGAAATCACAAAAAGAATGAAATGGAATATCTAGAATAGAAAAATATATTATTTAAAATGAAAAAGTCAGATGGACATAGAAGCATTTTGGAGATTAAGAAGACAGAATAGTGAATGTCAAGAAAGATAAAAAAAAAAGATTAAGTAACAAGTAAGAGAGAAAAAAATGAAACAAAATGAACAATGAATCAGTGACATTAAGATGATAAGTGGTCTAATATATATGTGTTGGAATCTCTAAAAGAGAGACAAAAGAGAGTAATTTTTTAAAAAGTATTTGAAGAAATAATGGCAAAGAAATCGCAATTTCAGTAAAAAACATCAGCCTAAAAATCCAAGCTTAGCAAACTCCAAGCAGAATAAATACAGAGAAAGGCACACCTTAGTATATCACAAACTGCTGAAAACAAAGACAATGAGACAATTCTTGAGAGGTGCCGGAGAAAGACTCATTACATTTAGGGGAACAACAATTTGAATGTTAGCTAACTTCTCATCAGAAACAGCGAAAGCTGGAAGACAATGAAACAGAATATGTTAAATGTAAAGTCATCAACCCAGTATTCTATCTGCAGAAGAAAAATCAGTCAAAAATGAGAGAAAAATAAAGATTTTTAGATAAACTAAATTAGAGAGAATCCATCACCAGCAAACTTGCAGTGCAAAAAATGCTAAAGAAAATTCTTCAGGATGAAGAGGAATGATACAAAATGAAACAAGTATATACAGGGGCAAAAGATAAAAAGGAAAGCATCAGAAATGATAATAGATAGTAAACATAAAATAATTTTCTTATTTTGCGTCAATTTCTTTAGAGGTCAAGTGATTATTGAAATAAAAAAATTATAACATTTTATTATAAGGTAAATAATGTATATAAATGTAAATATATGAAAATAATAGGAAACAAGATGGGGGAATAAGGAATTAAAATATTGCAAAGTTCTAATGTTTTATGAGATCCAATAGATTATTAAATTTAAATGGACTGTGATATGTTACGGACTCATATTGGGATCACTAGAGAAATCACTAAAAATATACAAATAGAGGTAAATAGCTAATTAAATAAAATACTTAAAAATAATTAATCCAAAAAGAAAGAAGGAAAGAGAAACAGATGAAGTAAGAACAGATGGGACAAAAAGAGAACAAATTAAAAAAAGATTAGACAAATGTCGGCATATCAATAATTACATTAAATATAAATGAAATACATCCCAAAAACAGAAGATTGGATAAAAAAGTGAGACGCAACTATGTGCTATGTAAAATACTTGCAATTTAAATACGAAGAACTACAGGGCCGAAAGCTAAAGGATGGCAAAAATTAAGCCTTTTGAACAGTAAGCATAAGAAATCTGAGGTGGCTTTATTAATATCAAACAAAATATATTTCAGTAAAGCTGATCTTAAAAACTGTGCATTCGTCTGTGTTACTTCAGAGTGGAGTCATCTATAAATGTCACTTGGGTCCCGTCAGGTAATAGTTTGGTTCGACTTTAATATTCTTTCTGACTTTTTGTTGCCTCGTTCTTTCGATTTCTGAAAGAACAGTCTTATCTCCGACTATAATTATGAATTTGTCTACTTCTCCTTTTAGATCTTACTAATTCTGTTTGGTGTATTTTGAAGCTCTGCTCTTATGTATGTGCTCATTTGGGTTTTCTAGTCTTTTTCAGGAATTGATGTTTTTTCATGCGTCTTGTTTGTTCCCAGAAATAATTCTAATTCTAAATTCTACTTGGTCTGATATTTATATAGCCACTTTAGTTTTCCTTTGATGAATGTTTGCATGGTATATATTCCTCATCTTTTTACTGTTAACCTATCAGTATCTTTTTGTAGACATAGTAAAGATAGGTCTTGTTTTAAATCCACCCTGATAACTTCTTCTTTCTAATCAGAATGCTCAGGTCTTCCATATTTACTTTAATTGTTGATACATTTGGGTTTAAATCTATCGTATTACTCTTTGATTCTTGTTTCTCCTAACCATTCAGTTTTCTTCTTTTCCTGTTTTCTTTTGAATTATTATTCTTATGATTCTATTTTATCTCCATAATTGGCTTACTATTTATATTTCTTTGGGTTGTTTTTGTGGTTTCTTTAAAGTTTATAGTATACGTCCACTTATCAAACTCCATATTCATGTTTATTGTAAAAGCCTTACAACAATATACTTTCACTTCTTATATCCCATCTCTTGTGCTATTGTTGTCATACGTTTTAATTAATGCAATTTATTCTAATGTTACAAACACCGTTAAAAATGTTTTCTTTAAAAATGTATGATTATTATTTAAGCAAGAAAAAAGTGAGGGAAAATGCACTTTGTATTTACCCACATGTTTGTCTTTTTGGGGACTTTTCACTCCTTCATGTATGTCCAAATGTCATCTTGTTTATTTTCCTGCTGCTTAAATAATTTTCTTCAGTATTTCCTACAGTGCAAGTGTTATGGCAATGCATTCACCAAGTTTTTATTTGCCTTAAAAAGTTTCATTTTGGGGTTGGCCTGGTGGTGCAGCGGTTAAGTTCACATGTTCCTCTTCAGCAGCCTGGGGTTCGCTGGTTTGGATCCCAGATGTAGACACCGCTTATCAAGCCATGCTGCGGCAGGTGTCCCACATATAAAATAGAAGAAGATGGGCACAGATGTTAGCTCAAGCCAATCTTCTTCAGCAAAAAGAGGAGGATTGGCAGTGGATGTTAGCTCAGGGCTAATCTTCCTCCCCCCGGAAAAAAAAAAGTTTCATGTTGGATTAGAAAATTCTAAATTGAATTTTTTTTTTTTTTGCTAAGGCAGATTTGCCCTGAGCTAACTTCTATTGCCAATCTTCCTCTTTTTCTTGAGGAAAATTCACCCTGAGCTAACATCTGTGCCAATCTTCCTCTTTTGTGTAGGAAGGTCAGAGCCACAGAATGGCTGCAGACAAGTGGTATAGGTGTATGCCCAGTAACCAAACCTGGGCCACAGAAGTGGAGAGTACTGAACTTAACCACTAGGCCACAGGGTTGGCCCTTGAACCATTTTATTTTTTCATTCAGCACCTTAAATGTGTCATTCCACTTTCTTCTAGGCTGCATCAATTCAGATTAGAAATCCATAATCAGTCTTATATTTATTCCTCTATACATAATGTCTCTTTTTTCTTGAATGACTTTTTAAAATATTCTGTTTATCACCAGTTTTCAGCTTTTACATTGTTTTGTGATTTTATTTGTCTTCTACTTGAGGTTCATTGAACTTCTTGGATGTGTGAGTGTATTATTTTCATCAAATTTGGAAAAATATTAGCTATTATTTCTTCTGCTATATATATATTTTCCTTCTATAAAGATATTTTTTCTGCTCCTCCTCAATCCCTGTTTCTAAGACTCCAATTTCACGGGTTTATTTAGAGTAAATTCTCTAAGAACTTTACCAATTATATGATATCTATTAAGGATATGTTTCTATTGATTGCTTTTATTTTCCTAGATGTGGGTATTATTCTCCCGCCTATATTTGCATAGCATGTAATGCCAGATGTTCTAAATTTTATGTGTTTGGCTGCTGATTTTATTCTATTTCTTTAAAGAGTACTGCATTTTGTTTTGGTTCTCAACGAAGTAATTTGTAAATCACTTTATCCTTTGAGCTTCGCTTTTATACTTTGTTGTGGGTCTGAAAAACCTTTATTCTTGGACTAATTTAACCTCGTTACTAAGGAATGATGATTCTCAAGAAGCTATCTGTAATGGATTGAATTGTGTCCCCTGAAAAAGATATGCTGAAGTCCTAATCCTCAGTAGCTAAGAATGTGACCTTATTTGAAAATAGAGCCATTGCAGATATAGTTAGTAAATTAAGTTAAGGTGAGGTCATACTGGAGTGGAATCAGCCGTTAATCCAGTATGACTGGTGTACTTATAAGAAGAGGAGAAGAAAAACACAGGGAGATTGCCATGTGACAATAGAAGAAGAGATTGGAATGATGCATCTTGAAGCCAAGAAATGCCAAGGATCGTCAATAAACTGGAAGCTAGAAGAGGTAAACAGATTCTCTCCTAGAGGTTTCAGAGAGAGAGCTGACATCTTGATTTTTGAATTATTCTCCAGAATTCCCGGGCAATAAGTTTCTGTTATTTTAATCCACCTAATTTGGGGTACTTTGTTGAGGCAGCCCTAGGAAACTAATCCACTACTCAGTTCCCCATGTGTTACAAAGTTTCTCCATTCTGGCTGTTGGGGATGTGAACTCTTCGCAGTCGCTGTGTGAGCGTCAGGAATTCTTTGGCCTATTGCTTTCTTGGGATAGTTTCCTCTCCTGCCAATGGCTCAAGGGCATCCTCAATACCTCTCTAGAACTTCCTCCTCATGAATAATCTGACTTTCAAAGTCTAGTCCCCTCAGTTACTTCACTACCTGGTTTCTGTCTCTATAATTAAATGAGGCTACCGATTCTATTTTGGTTCCCCTCCCTGTACTGCAGCCTGGAAACCAGCTCCAGGTGGTAAGATTGGTGAGTCATAGGGCTCTCCTCATGTTTCTCTTTTCACAGGGATCACAGTCTTGCACTTCCTGTTGTCCAGTCTCTGGAAACCACGGCTTCATATAATTTTTCTTATGTTCTTACGCAATTCTCATAGCAATTACTCCTTCATGGGTAGAATGGAAGTGTAATGCATGTTATTCTCAAGGGAACACGGTGGTTTCACCAGACAGACCAAATGCCAGGCCATAACGTAAGTGTAAATTAACTCAAAAGATTGAAATCTTACATAAGTACTTTCTATCTGGATACAATGTACTAAATTAGAAATCATAGCATAAGAATTTTAGAAAAGCCCCAAATATTTGGAATTTAAACAAAACACTTCCAGATAATCAAAAAGTTGATAAAAAAATAAATAAGGGAAGCTGGAAAATATTTTGGCTAAATGATAATGAAAATTTAACATAAAATTTTGAGGATATAGATAAAACAGTACTTAGTGGGAAAATTATAGTTTTATATGTATATAATTGAAAAGAAGAAAAGTTTAGCATTTAATTAGAAAAAAACAAGAGCAAACTAAAACCAAAGTAAGTAGATGAATGGACATAATAAAGATAAGAGCAGAAATCAATGAAATATAAAACAGACAAACAGAGAAAATTACCAAGCCAAAAGTTAGGTTTTTGAAAATAAATTTCTAGAAACAGCTGATGAAGAACAAAAAAAAGAAAACAAATTGCCCAATATCAGATGTGAAAATAGCTATGTAACTACAGATATTATGTTTAGTAAAAAGATAAAAAGAATATTTTGAACAACTTTATGGTAACAAATTCACAACTTAGATGTAATCGATCAAATTTCTTGAAAAAGATAACTTATTAAAACTGACACAAAATGAAATAAAAAATCTGAATAGCCCTATATTCATTAAAGAAATTGAATTAATTGTCAGACTTCCCATGTTTGGATTGAGTTGTTTTCTCGAATTGTTTCCTCCCACACAAAGTTGCAGGCTAGTAACCTCTTTGAATTTGAACTCTTTCTGTTTATTTAGTTTTTCTTTAAGTTCAAACTGATATAATACATTAAAAAAAAAGTTTTCTATGTATTAAGTTAAAATATGCTCCAGTAGAGAAAAGTCACACCCACAATGTCTTGATGACAGTTCCTCTTCTATTTTGGGCTGTGAGTCAGAGTGCTGTGGGAAAATGTTCTTATGATCATCAGAAGCGCTATTTTCAGAGTGTCTGCAAAGTACACCTTTGAGATTGTTAAAAGCTCTGTTGTCCAGCGAGAAGAAGCTTTAAAATGTTCTCAGCTTTTAATAAAGAGACCTAGAACTGTAACACTGATGTGATTTTTACCCTAAGGACACGTTTTTATTGGCCACCACTCTGTATTTGATATTTGCATTGAGTCTATTTAAATTGTAAAGTGTTTTGCTGGACAAGTTGAGGATGAGAAACAGTTTTATTTTGAAACCCATTAAGTCCTGGTTCTTTCCTATTTCCTCTAAATTATGCTTGAAATTTAGCTCATCTTTCTCCTGTCATGGTATGCCAACGTTATCATGGGCAGCGCATAGAAGGTTGTTGCCGCTTTCAATTGATTCTGATTTGCTAATTGTTCTTCCAGAACACCACCTAGATCCAGCTTCTTACAATTCCTATAGCAGTAACCATACTGCCTCTTCATTTCCACCATCAGTCTCCTTGGAGCCCTTCGGGCTTCTATCTGCCATCATGTCATAAGCCAACACCACATATTTTAAGTTGTTGTTACTGCAGTACCCTATTAATAGGTTCCGATTTCTATTTCAGTTATATATTGTTGTATAACTATTCCCAGAACATGTTGACTCAATTTTATTTACTCATGACTTTGTGGGTCAGGAATTCAGATAGGGCACAGTGGGTATGGCTTGTCTCAGAGCCATGTGATGTGGATATGTGGGAAAAATAATTCCACCAATATTATTCTATTGATTAGTGGCTAGACTAATGGAGCTATCACTCCACTAAATCTAGTAGAGCTAGAACTGGACTCAGATTTCTGGATTTACAAAGACAAATGTCCCCTTTTCTGTGCATATGGCAAGCGTTAATAAATTCTTATACTCTTTCCTGTTTATCTCCAGAACCCATACTCAACCCAGCTCTACATCTATGTACCTCCTACTAACCCATTGGAGTTATTCAGAAGGTGAAATATTATTAAATAAGTATTCTTGTTGGAAGGAATGTTAATGAGATTGAAATAGAAACTGATGTTTATTTTTGACATTGCTATGTTTGTTTCATAAGCGAGTTCACATGATCACTGTTATATTTGGTTATTTTTAATAGATATACAATAATCCAGAATATAAAATACTGTAGGAAAAAAGAGTTCAAGATCTTGTACCACCTCTCATAGTACCCTTCAAGTTACAAAAGAGAAATTTACATGCTTCTTCTTATATATTTGCTTTGATCAAACAATTCCATGTGATTTATCCCAGTTGTCTAATACAGTTGTATCCATCCTTCAAGACAGAACTCACACACTGCTTCTTTCGTCAAAAATGTCTTGATCATCCCTATAGAACTGATACTTCCTCTACTGTCTTAGAGCATATAGACTATTAACTTCTTTTTATCATCTCTTTGGTTACATTAATCTCAGCACATTTTATGTTTCTTAAGTGTTAAGGATCACGTTGAATACAAGAGTAAATGTGTGAATAAATGAAATGCAGTGATTTTCTGTCACATGAGCTGTGCCTTTAGTTACCAGCTGATCTTGGTTGTTGTAAGGAGAACTCCTCAGGATTTTAGTAATAATACAATATTATCGCATAATAATTGAGCACCTATTCCATGTCAGGCATCTTCTGAATGAATCCTTAAAGAAAACCATGAGGCAATGTTAATATTTACATTAAAAAATGACAACAATATTGAGAATTACAGGTTAACTTATGTGCCCAAGTTCATTTAATGCCAAGCCATTTAGGTCTGGAAGAAAGTCAGAACAGAGAATTTTCTGATTACAAAATTCTTGCTATAGTACTTTCCTCTATAATTTACCAGGGGAAAATTACTACTTTCTTTATCATAGATAAAGTATAAAAGCAACTAACGAGATACCAATCGTGTTTGCTAGGCATCTTCAGTGAGTCAAAATTTAATGTCATGCACAGATAATGGTAAAAAATTGATGAATAGCTGAAAATATATGGATAAAATACATACATTCCCTTTATATATAATGGAGAAGATATAAAAATCCTCATTGGGAGAGTTGATAAGTGAAGAGAGATTTGAGAAGATTGGATGTTTAGGCAGAGAGGCTGCAATTTCATCTTCCTGGGGTGATCACTAACCGCTATCTATGTCAGATCATTGCATATCACACACACAGCTCAATCATGTAAATAATTATACGATTCTTGTTCTAAAATAAGGATTCTGCAAATAATTAGGCAGTGTTATAAATAATATTACATAAATGGAACAATTATTACATTTTAATTAAACCCAACAATTAGATTCTACTTAGGCAGCGGAAATTGTACCATGTATTCATTAGTCAAAAATCATCTGATAGGTTTTACTTATTGCTAATAATACAATAGTGTCACTTTGATTGTCTTCGAATTAATTTGCTCTTCAGTATATTCTCTATAACGCTGAACATTAACACTGCCTTTGCAGACACATAAAGTCAAGAGATACATCTAGAAATTCAAAACTCACTGCCCTTTTTCTTTGTATAAATGTTACATTTGATTTTGGAAACTTCTTACTTCCTGTCTCTCCAAGAACTTCCCTTTTGGGCCTTCTGTGAGTGTCTATTTCCTAGGATCCCTCCTGTTACCAATTTCTATATTAGTCAAGGGCCAGTCACAGAAAGCACACCAGTTATTTTAATAGAGATAATTTAATATGGAGAATTATTACTAAGGATGCAGTCGTTTACCAGGTAACTGAGAAAGCAAAAAGAGAACACCAAAATATTACAGAGGTAACCCCTGCAAGAAACAGCTATCACCCCCTAGTACTGGGGAGACATAGGAAGGTGGTAAAACTTAGAAGCTTGGAGCAGAGACCTCTGGAGCTGAAAGTCAGACCTCTGAGGAGGAGGGCCTGCTCAGCTTGTGCTGTTTTCTCTGAGCTCAGAGGATGAGCCCCACGGGGCTGGGACCAATGAGGCTGAATCTCCATGTTATAGAAATAACTGTGAGCTAGGATCATGTGCTGCCTAGGAATGGCTGTGCCACTGCTGGGTGAAGAAGCAAGTCTGGGGCGATGCTGACAGGAGCACATTTGAGGAGCAGGGAGCAGACATGAAGCCTGCTGGAAGCCAACAAGAAGCAGAAGAGAAGGAATAAGTCCTTTTTTCCATCCAGCACCCCCAATAGTCAGAGCCTAACAGGGAGCTGGATGGAAAGGCAGAAATGTGGTTTGCAAGCTTCCAGCCTCAGTCTCGTAAAGCAGAGTGTGAAAGCATGAATTTGCAGTGGAGAGACTGTAGCTTAATAACTTGGACACCCTCCTTGACATTTTCATTTTCCACTTGATCAAGAAGACCTTAAAGGCAGCGACATTTCTTATTTATTCCTATTTCCTAAGTATCTAGCCTGGTGCCAAATTCGCAGTGGCACTCAATTTTTTCTTCCACTGAAAAAAAAGACAAAGAAAAAAGTGCGTGTGTGTGCAGAAAGAGACATAAACTGACAGACTTACAAAGACGGAGGGAGTTTCTACTATGCGCTGGACACTCTCTTTCAGCAATTAAACAGGGAACAAACAAACACCCTGCTTTCAGAGAGCGTATATGCTCAATAGGTAGTGAATGAATAAACACAATACTGCGGATTTCTCCTTTTCTCTAAAATGGTTTCCTTACAAGCACGTTCTCCTTGCCCCCTTCTACCTCTCAATAATGTCTTCTGGCTCCTTTGCTGGCTCCCCGTTTTGTTTTTTCCTTTTTTTTTTGGAAGATTAGCCCTGAACTAACAGCTGCCAATCCTCCTCTTTTTGCTGAGGAAGACTGGCCCTGAGCTAACATCTGTGCCCATCTTCCTCTACTTTATATGTGGGACGCCTACCACAGCACGGCTTGATGAGCGGTGCCATGTCGGCACCTGGGATCGAACCGGTGAACCAGGGGTGCCGAAGCGAACGAGCGCACTTAACTGCTGCACCACTGGGCCAGCCCCTGGCTCCTTTTTTTTACCTCTACCCTTAGACATAGTTATTTCCCAATTTTGAGTCATCATGTCTCTGCACTTTCCTCACTCTGCTCTCACCTCTGAGAATTCATCAACTCCTACAGGTTGGACTGTAACCCAAATTTTCCCAACTCAAATCCTTCATCGGTTGCCTGCTAGAAATTTCCATTTGGATATCTCTCCATAATTTCAAACTCAACATATGTAGTCAAAGCTCATTCCCCAGGACCAGCCTGGTGGTGTAGCGGTTAAGTGCGCATGCTCCGCTTTGGCAGCCCAGGGTTCGCTGGTTTGGATCCCGGGTGTGCATGGCACAGCTTGACAAGCCATGCTGTGGTAGGCGTCCCACATATTAAGTAGAGGAAGATGGGCATGGATGTTAGCTCAGGGCTAATCTTCCTCAAGTAAACAAAAAAAATCCAAAGCTCATTCCCTCTTCCCTGAGACCCCTCATACCTAGCAGGGTAAATTTTGGGTAAAACCATTTCAATTTATGCATGTGTATAGGTCTGTGTGTATATGTGTGTATTTATAGAAACATATTTATATGTTAATATACATATATATAAATATATGCCTATGTTTATATATGGCATATGAACATATATACATGTGTAATGGGTCATAGTACAAAATACATTTTCTACTAGGAGTTCTGGTCAAAAATACTTGAAAGCTGATGGAATATGTATATGGGCACTAAAATAGTGGCTATATGGAAAAATAAAAATCAAACAAAATCACTCAAAACCTATAGAATTTTGTAATCAGAGCAATAACCCAAACAATACTTTATACCCTGGTTGATAACTTAGATAGCCTAGTCAAGCTACTTTGGAGAATTTTGAAGTTTCACAAAAAACAACAGTCTTGGACTGCCGGCTTACAGGTATGCAACAAGAGGAGAGAGAAGTAGAGCTTTGTGCCAGCAGGGCTGCCTTTAAGGTAAATGTCAGAGGAGATGGAACCTGCCTTCAGCAGAGAGACACGCAAGGCTAGGGTCTGCACCTCTGTTGGGGAGGGAAACTGGGTGCCGGCATCTATTTTTAAACATTCGTATCTTCCCTAAAGCCATTCAGCCCCAAAGTTGGCCCCAAAATAGAGCTGAAACCTTTCTGCGCAGCAGTCAGGCTTAGAGCTTCTTTCTTCCTGGTGAAGTATTAGACTCTGGCAGTTATTCTGGCTCTCCTTGCCTAGGAAACACTGCACATGAACAAACGCTACTTTCACATTAGAATATCATTACAACTTCTCTGGCCATATGTCCCACTGCATTCAGGCTTGTCTGTTCCCTTGGAATAATTATTAATAGCACTTCTTTCACTCTCAAAAGTATCTGAGTTTGAACAATAAATTATAAAGTCACTCTAATTATTTTGCTATTTATCTGTCTATTGTAGAAGAAAGACTGGAAATTATGTATAAGAAGTTATAATAAATGCAGTGATAGATAGTAAGAATGCATTGACAGAAATAACAGAGAAAGCATACTTAATAAGATGTTTTAGTGCTAGTCTCCATGAAGAAGTGGCATTTAAGCTGAAGTGTAAACAGGAACCGGTAGAGAAAGTGTGGCCAGCAGACAACAAGGCAGAGGAAATAGCTTATGCAAAGGCCCTGTGGTGAGAAACAGTCTGGTAGGTTTGACAAAATGAAGGGCAGCCTATGTGGCTGGAGCTTTGAGGGGAGGGGAGGCAGAGAAGGTGGCTTGAACATGAGTGGTCTCAGGGTAGAGAGCGGGAGCCACAGATGAGTTTGCAAATCCAAATGGCAGGACTTATTGATGAATTAAACAGTCGTGAGGAAAAGAAAGGAGACAAGGATGACTCTCGAGTTTTTATAAGAAACCCGAGAGATGAGGATTCAATTTGTAGCTCTCTCTCTAAATTCTTAGATATCCTTAGTGAGATCACTTGTTTCTGAGCCCCAGTTACCTTATCTGTTGAAAAAAGATGGACTTGATGCTGTTTAAGCATCCTGCCACCTTTGACATTCTATAATTCTATTTCTCTCTCTCTGTCTTTTTTTTTTTTTTTTTTTTTTGGTGAGGAAGATTTGCCCTGAGCTAACATCCACTGCCCGTCTTCCTCTTTTTGCTTGAGGAAGACTGTCCCTGAGCTAACATCTGTACCAATCTTCCTCTATTTTGTATGTGGGATGCCACCACAGCATGGCTTGATGAAATGTCTGTTCCCAGGACCTGAACCTGTGAACCCCGGCCCGCTGAAGCAAAGCACGCAAACCTAACCACTACACCACTGACCCAGGCCCTCTATAATTCTAAATTGCATTTCTCTTGCTTCACATGCTTATTGCATCATATGCAAATTGGGGTATATCCTTTCACACATATTTGTCCTGTTCAAAGATTAAATGAAACATTTCCCTCAACAAGTAAACTTGCTCTCTGCGGATTTTCTCAGTGTAATTCCTCTAGGTTTGTCTCTGTGGTAATGCATTTCTCCTCCTTCCCCTTTCATTCCCATTCTACTCGTTTTCCCTTTCAGACTTGGCAGGGCTCTCCATCGTTGGAAATGAAGATTGGCAAAGATAGTCCAAAATCGATTGTCTTTTACCCCTCCTCTTACAAACACACACACAAAAGCAAGCATCAGCCAGCAAAGGGGAACGCTGACCTAAGGTCACTGCCACTACATTCTAGCTGGTGACTCTCCCTGGAGTAATTTGATTAAACACCTTCAATTTACTTTGCAGAGACAAGTGCTGCTTCTATTGGCACACAGAGACTCTGAGGGAGCTTCCAACATTTAAAGAAATGTGTCTATTTATTGAACAGAGCTTTATTTTCTCCAACAATTGTGTTTCTGATACTCTAGTGTATTCTTTCAAGGTACTTAGAAAATTTACAAAAGAAAACCCAAGAAAATGTATTTGCACACGTGGGAACAGACACAGATAAGCAAGGATATATACCATTGTTACTTTCTAGGCTAGATATTAAAGTACATTTATCAATTGTGCATAGAGTGTGCTGTTGGGTTGACTAGTAAATATAGACACCTTGTTTCCATTCTTCCAAATTTTCCCAGAGGAAAGGCCCACAGTGTAAAGGTGGAGTGAATTGTGAACAGACTCTTTCAAAGTGTGATCCGAAGATAATCTGCACTGTAAGAAACGCAGATTCTTGAGTCCTATGCCAGAGTCATCAAATCCAAATCATATGTGCGTTTGTATCCAAGAAAGCTTCCTAAGGTTTTACGTGCATAGGGTTCATCAGTGCATCATGTTAAAAATGCAGATTCTGATCCAGGAGGTCTGGGGTGGGCCTTCGGATGATGACTTTCTCAAAGCTCCCAGGCAATGGCCATGCTGCTCATCCACAGGCCACACTTGGAGGAACAAGGCACAAAAGTTTGCGCACCACTGTGTGGTCCAGCACTGATGCACTGCCATTGGCAGATCTCTCCTGCCAGTTCCATTTCAAAGGTAATTGGCTTGCTGCTGAAGGCCTGAGAAACAATACACAGCGGAGAATGCTTCCACTAATAGGGCTCATTAGAAAGGAGTCAGAAAACAATATGATCATTTTTACAATTTGGAAACGCCCATTCAAATTTGCCTTCCTAATACATCAAGCACAAAGCATAAAAAGGTTCAGTGGGATCATCTACCTGTGGGCTATTTGACGTTCAATTTATTTCCTGAGCAATCTTCATTGGGCATTGCCTGTATCACCTTTCTTCCCGTCACAGCAAAGGGGAACAAGCTGTCAATATGATCAAGGAAAACATGGCTTCTCAACACAGATGCTCAGCTTCTCATCACTGATTACCCCTCTACCAAGTAATTTCACTCTTTAAACAGACAGCCTCCTATGTCAACATGGCTGGGGATGGCAAGAGCTGCCTGTAATGTTCACGTTTATTCTTAGTCTAACTCATATGCAGCTCTGTTGCTGTACCATTTAACATTTGAACTTGCTAACTCCCACCCTTGCGCTGTTTTTAAGGGAAATCCTTTCATCTCAATGGGCTCACCAAATCTTGTGTGTGTAGATCTTTTGCATCATACTAATTGTAGTTGTCAAGAAATAAAGGTAGGCACTAATATTTACCGATTGCTAATTTCATGTGCAGCATTCACATCCTTATCTGGTATAACATTCACAGTAATACTCCAGGTGTTTAATTATGTCCATTTTCAAATATAAAGAAACTAGGCTAAGAGACTAAATGGATCCAGTAATGAAACTTGTAATGGAAACAGAATGCAACCCAGGCCTAGATACCTCATTTCCAAACCCACGTTATTCCTCTCGAAAACTTTTGCCTTCTTAGATGTTAGAATTAAGTGAGGTGACATGATATTGACCACTCGTAAGGGGTTTACAGGAAATATTTATGTAGGAGGAATTTGAGCAAAATGGTCTCAAAAGAGTCTCTCAAAGCCTGAGGTTCTATTGCTTTGTGAATACATGAATAAAATATTTTCTATGTAATGAATTGCCAATACTGTATTCCATTGAATCATACAAAAACTTAAATAAATGGACAAAATCTTCACCAGATAAGTGATTTATTTTCGAAGGAGGTAGAACAAAATAGATTTCATCCTATAACAAAAAAATTAATAAGTTCAGGACAGAGGAGTTCTCGTGGTTTGGTAGCAATTTCTATGAAGAAGACAGACAACCAAAAACCCTGGGTTTGATTGGTCACAAATTCAAAATTATCCAAAAATAAAATATATTTTCTTTCAAAGCCATAGAATCATCAAATGAACGAGCAGCATATCTTCCTTCTCAAAAAGGACAGTGTTGCTAAATTTGAGACCGATTATGACTATAAAATGGGTTTAACTAGAGTAAGCTCTGTAACTGCCTTTTAGCCATAGGAACCTCTGAAATTGTAATGACGTATTCAGTTCTTGAACAGTAACAAAGTACATTTTTAAAACCCAAAATAGTTGATCATGCTTAAAATAGTATAAGGTAAAGATTGCAAGCCCAGTGCTGACAGGGAAAAGGCAGGTAAGATAATGAATACAACTAACCCAGCGGAAACTGGGATAAATGGGAGATTACTATACTCATGTAGAAGAAACCCAACCAGTACACCAAATAATCACTGTATTAAAAGCAATTAGCTGCAATTTGTGAAAATACCAATGAACAGAATGACCATTTCTCCAAAGATTTGTCTCATGCAATCAATTTTCTAAGGAACCATTTATCAAATTACTGATTCATCAGAAATTTGTTTCCATTAACCAACTTCTAAGGATTAGAGAAATTTGTGTTGCTTGTTATATTTTAAAATCAGTCTTTGAAATATTTTTGTACAATATTGGGGGGATAATTTTCTTTTGAATTTTGATTTTAAATGCTATGCATTGTCTAAAATATCAAAGATTTTATAAACAGTAAGTAGCGTAAGTCTCTCTTTTCTAACTCATTTTTAATCCACTGCATTTCGCACTTCTCTTATGCATGTATCTGCTTTCTTCAGTGGGACAGAAAGGGAAGAATTAACAGCACATATGTAGGAAGTTCGGGCTGGAAGTTTGCATGTCAAACAATGGGAGTAGTAATAGGTTTCTGCTAGGACTGTTGTAAGAATCAAATTAGGCAAGTTATATGAAAGTTCCTAGTACTTAGTAAGAGGGCAATAAATATATATTTAAGACTTCATTTATTCATCTGTCAATGGAAGAATACTATGTAAGTTTTTCTTATCTAACATTAAAAAAGCAAGGAGAAATTTCTTCCATATTAACTTTGCATTCAATTCTCCATCTTTCGTGTTTCTGCTTTGCACAAGGATGGCCAAGCCTGGTAACACCAAGAAGAAACCTGCTCTGTGAATATAATGAAGAAAGCTAAAATATTTAAAGAGGAACCATAAACAGGAGCATTCTAGAAAATTTTTAAAAATTAGGTAAACATAGCAAAATTTGCTTATTTAACATATATCCTAATAGGTGGATAGAAAGTTTTGAAGGATGTAAAGAAATAAGGAGAGAAAATAATGAAAGAGAGTATTGAGTGAAACAGAAGATTGAAAAGAGAAGAGAACAAAAATTAATTTCAGATAGATTATACATTTAAACATTTAAAAATCTCCTCTAAAACTCTTAGGACAAAATATAGAAAAATGTACTTAAAATATCTCTATAAGGAAAGTTTTTCTAAGGCATCCATAAAAAGCACAAATATAAAGAAAATGATTGATAAGTTTAGCTATATAAATTATTACTTCTCTTTAGAACAAAGGACAACATTTGCCAAGCCCCCAAACAAGCAGCAGTTTGGGAGAAGATATTTGTAACCTATATCACAGACAAACAATGACCGCCATGTTTGAAGAACTTGTGCAAATTAATTTAAAAAGGCTAGTGATCCAATAGAAGAATGAGCAAACAATGAATGAGCAGTTCTTAGGTGAAGAATCTTGTTTGGGCAATGAATACATGAAGAATATTAATCTCAGTAGTGATCAAGGAAATGCAGATTTTAAAAAGATAACATTTCTCTTCCACTAGATTGGCAAGAATATAAGGAAACTGACACTGGCAAGAGTTGGATAAAATGAGGGAATAGTGATCATGTAGGTTGTATACATTTTCACAAATCCTTTAGAGACTATCTTTTCAAAATATTGCTTCATTCTTTGTTACCTATGATGGAAAAACTCTTCTAAAAGTCCATATGGAGACATGCACAAAGATATTACTTACAACAATATTTATCATAGCAACAAGTTTTTAAAAATTCCAGCTAAGAAGAATAGCTAACTGAATACCCAAATTATGTCATATCCATACAATGGAATACTATGTAGCAACCACCATAAAGGAACTCAGTCTACATATGTCAGCTTGAAAAATTTACAAACACAATAGTGAATTTAAAAAAGGAAATTTTCATAATGATATATATAGACCTTGCCACCAGTTTTGAGAAATATTCAAAAATAATAAAACAGTAGTTTGATTTGACCTTTGAGAGGCTCTTGTGGAGTAAAATCTAACACATAGACAAGAAGAAAACGTGTCAACTTCAGCATAGTGGTTACCAGGAAGGGTATAAAAAGGAACTTAAACTATTTTCTCTATATACAGAAGATTTTATTTCCTCAAAAAATCATGAAAACCTTATATTAAACTATTAATATTTTTTAGGGTGAGTTCATGGCTGTTTTTCCATATTTCTTCTGACATTTTTCTGTATTTGAAATATTTCATATAGAAACAAAAAAGGGAGAGGGAAAGAAAATGAGACAGAGGGAAAAAAAAGAAAAAGTAATAGTTTAGAAGACAGCAAATAGTCAAGAAAAGAAGAATTGTGACTAGAAAATAGGAAATAGAAATGAGAAAAAATAAGGGAAAAAATTAAAAGAACATCAAAAAAGTTAGTGCAGGAGGAAACAAAGATTCGTGCTCTGTCCCCTCTCTGGTCCCATGTCTGCTCTTTCTTGCATCTCTTTTCCATTTGCCTCAGCTCCTCTTTCACAGGAGTTAGAAATATGGAACAAACGTAAAATCAAGCTATTGTATAACCTATTTTTTATACACAAATGCATTCATGTTCCATTCTCTGAAACAAACTCCTCTGAGGAAGTGCTACACAAAGTATTTGGGACCAGATAAAGACAGACTGAGCTGGTATGGAAACGCGCATAGCAATTTGACAGAGTTAATTTATGTCTCTTGAATATAACAATAAAAACCGTGGGCGTGTATTCTGTATATCATCTTTTAATTTCATTGTTTTATGTTTATTATATTTCACAAAAGTATCAGTCTGCAACAGATTGGAAATTTTAAAAAGAAGAAGAAGAAAGAGTTTTCAACAGAGACTAAGAGGCACTGCTCTGGGGATCAGAAAAACAGAAGGCATTATCCCCTTTGTGGGATGTGTGTGTGCATCTGTGTGTGCATGCTCGCACTTTTGAGTTTAGGGAGGGGCTGTTGCTTCTCAGTGCTTTCGAGAGTGTTTCTCTTCACTCTTAAATCTAAGTTAGGCAAGCAACCCAAGCAACGCAACGAACAAAAAAGTCCTTTATTTTATCCATTATTTCAACAGAAACTACTCTGATATTCAATTTAAAAACGATCTTTACTAAGGATTAAGAGAGAACAACACCATCCTCAAAGAGAAATAACCAAGGAACATGGAAAGCACTCTGATGCCCACTTGTGAAAGAAAATCTAGCCCATTTGGAGATCTAGCGCTGTCCCAGCATGGGATCCCACCCCCACACACACTGCATCCTATTGCTGTAACTGGCATGAGAAAGCTCTTACCTCACATCTTGAGATGATGCTTTCTGATTCTGGCTTTTGCACCCACTTCTTTAAGAAGGCTGACTAGACAGGACAAGATAGGAGAGTGGCTAACAGGGCAAGCTTCAGAATCAGATAGAACTGGTTTCATTATCAGGTTTGGCTACTTTAGGCATGATTTTGGAAGAGTTTTATAACCATCTTGTGCTTTGGTTTCCTAACCAATAAAATGGAAAATGAGGATAATGAACACCTACATCATAAGATTACGGTGAAGAAAGAAGCTTACGTGAAAAGTGCTCTTTTCAGTGACTGAAATAAAGTAGTCAATTATCATTATTTCTAGTACTATTAATATTATTATTAATAGTAATAGTAATATCTATCCCTCAGGGTCATTCTCAGAAAGAGAATAATCTAACTATACATTTATATGAAAGTAAATAAAATATAAATTTTTGACAATTGAAGTTTTGTGATACATGCAATAAAAGCAACAATTAAACCAACACAGAAAAGCTGTTTTTTAGAATTTTACCAACTATCTTACTGAAGAGTGAATAGACATTCTAAGAAGCTCCAGAGGTCAGAACAAGAATCAATGAGTGAACTTTATAGGGTGGCAAATTTTGAGTCCAAAAATCCTGGCATTCTTAAATACTGGAACTCTAATACAAACAAATGGATTGATATACAGGGGAGTATATTATGTACTTCATTGTATACATACACACACATGTATATATACACACACACATATATATATACACACACATAACACACACACATACATAGAAAGAAAGAGAGAGCATTAATATGCCAGGCTACATGGAATGCTTTCCATGTAGTATATTCTCTCATTTGGCTTATCAGAATCGTATACCAGGGATGTATCCTAACTCTCTTACACATATAAGGATATTCTATCTCAGAAATTTTAAGTAATTTAACTAAAGATTCTGAGCTTGAAGAAAGGTCAAGACCTGGCTTGTCTGGAGTCAACAAAAATGTCTGGAGACGTTTTTGGTTGTCTTGATTTGTGGTTAAGGGTTCCTACTGGCATCTAGTATGTAGGAGCCAGGAATGCTGCTAAATATCCTATAATACACAGGGCAGCAGCCCTCAACATCAGGGAGCTATCTGATGCAAAATGTCAGTAGCGCTGAGGTTGAAAAACTCTGCTATTTCTCGAAAGTTCTTCGAATCTTTAAGACTGACTTCTACCAGGCTTAGTTGTATGTCATTGTGAAATTTAAGAATATGCCCATTGTGTTTGTACCTATACTATATGTCTCTAGCTCCCTTATTTCTCCTATTTTTCCATTTCACTTTTCTTCTGCAAGGTCTCTTTTAAACATGATCTTCCTGTAACAACAACTTGTTAAAACTGGTATTCAATCTGTTAAAATATTGTTTAGCTTTCTTGTCACTAAAATGCAATAGTTACCGATTCTGAGGGATTTATTTTATGTGTTGATATTTTCTACTCAGAAGACAAACTTGGATTCCAGTTCCTTTGGGGGGTTATTTGTTCCCATTTGCATAGTTTCTCTGAGAAAAGTAATGCCCTGTGTAAATGCACGTTTCACAAGCCGCTGGAAAACTCCAGGCGCCCTGTTTTCCAGCAGCACCACATTTTGGAAATTGCCCACTATTGTGGTTCTGTCATTTTGGGAGCAGGAGCAGAAGGCACCCCTGCATTTCCATTCCTTTAGGTTTCATCAGGGCAAGACATTTCCCCAATGATTTCCACCTCCTACATTGAGACTCAAGTTCCAAGCTGCACAGGGCTGTTAGAGCAAAACGAGAGTGATTTGAAGGCATCACCAGAGCTTCCTAGTAAGCAGAAACATGCCTTTAAGACAAAGCACGGCTTGGCTGGATGCCTAAGATGTGGTAGGCACAATCTGTCTTTGGCATCTGTATCATGGTTGTATTATCATAATTGAAGCATCACAGTATGGGGAAATGGCATATTACCTTCAATTGATACTTCCATCAACCTCTAAAAATAAGATCGTCCTCACTTCGAGGAAATTGAACTATTTTAAAATCCTGAGCTTTACATAACCCAATAGAAATGCAAAGGTGGAGATTTATATAAAAGGAAACATCATAGAATAAAGCAAAGAAACTTGGAAAAACGAAAGTAAGAACTACTTTTAAAGAGCTTAACCCAGTCTTTACATGTGTAGAGTTTCGGAATATAATGAATGTGAAATAATCATTTGTTCAATAAATCTACCCATCAATCAATAGTTATAATTCTACCAAATTAGTTATAATTCTACCAAATTATAACTAGTCATTGTAATATCTATGCATGCCTTAGAAAATATCCATATTATTAAAATGTTGAGCTAAAATGAGATGTTAACAATAATCACAAACAATTTATACTTTCCAAGACTGTTTTTGTGCCAGGCACAGTGTTAAATACTCTATATGAAGCGTCACTTAACTCACAGAAAATTCCCATAAGGTAGGCTGTAATATTAATATACTCATTTTAAAGATGAGGAAAAAATGTGTGCTCAAAAATGCCAAATACATTTGAGTTCTTTCACAAGTGGGATATGAACCCAGTTCTACCTGAATTGAAAGCTCATCCTCCAAAGCACCATGTAAGAGTCTAAATGGGTAGGTTGTACTATCTCAATCTGAATTTGTACTTACTGAGTAAACTGGTATGGAGGTACCTGTCAGGCTTTATCCTCCAGGACTCACTTTATTTAAGTACTAACGCCAGAAATCCTAAATTGGCCCTAGAGGTGCATCTGCTTGTCCCTAGAACCACGCACAGCAGCTGGGAGGATCCATCTGAGGTACCCAGTCTCCCTTCCTCCTTAGGTGTCTTCTTGCTGCTCTCCTTCATTCATATATTCAAGAGGCCCATGATTGCTTTCCTGGGAATTATGAACCTGTTTTTGTATCTTAGCTCTAACTGGGCTAGATTATCTCTGTGCTTCTTGGGATACACTTGCTTGCAGACTTTATATTCTATCTTGGACCCTAAGCTCTGCAGAGGCTGAATTGAATTCCACCTAACAGGTCAAAGGAGAGCCATGAGCTTGGACTTCACACTCATGAAGGGTTTTAAATTTACAATTTTGACATTGTCTCCAAAATTGGAGATAGACTTACAGCATAGATACACTTGCTGGAACGAGGGATAATATGCTCATCATAGATCTTTAATTATGTGTTCTGTTACCTGACTCCACCACTATACTAGCAATAATTTTTAAGAATTATGTGACTATCATGTGAATTGCATAGTCATCATCATGTATTATATTTTTATGTTAAAATTGTTTATATGTTAGATGTAAGCATTTAAATTATATCAAATTTGATAGCAATATTTTGGCATTTATTATGTCTTTAATATTATCTGTCACAATAAAATGAGGTGACATGATCATCTTTTGAATGATGGAGGGACTTGTGCACCAGTCTTTGAGTTTTACCTACACTAGCACATAATGCCAGGGGCAAGCCTAAAGCAGAGAGTAAAATACACTGATGGGAGAAAGAAGGGAATGAGGAAAACTAATGGCAGTTCATACTTCTCTCTCTTACTAGAGTTTCTTAAGAGTAGGCACTCTAATTTTTTATATAACCATAATATTTAACAGAACATAAGCTTCTTAGTTTCTTCTATTTTTTCATTTGGTGGCTCCAAAGATGACAGCAAGATTTTGTTTTAAATCTCACAAACTTAACAGATTTTATTTTATGTCAATTTTTCCAAGCTCCTCCCTGACTCCCCACAGCGAAGTAGAAGCAACATGTTGGAGTCCCAGGGTAAAGACAGTAACAAGGTGGAAATGAATGTGAAAATCGTAAAACAATTGAAATCAATTCAAAGATCTCAAAATTCCAGCATTCTTGGGATAATTAGTGGAGAGGTGAATATCCTGTTTATGCTTCAGTGGCTATTGAGGAAATCACTGTTAGCATCTGTTACAATAACTGATGTACACAAGAATGATCCCTGCTTCTCAAGGGGAGGTTAGATTTCATGCAGCATCTTCCATTGAAGAAGACAGGGGACAGTCACGTTCCTTTGGGAAAGATTTTCACGTCAATGTCTAAAGTGAAAGAAAGTCGTGGTGCCTAAAGCCTTGGATATCTGGAAAACTCACTGATAAAAGTCCACCAACTTGAGAGAAATAAAATACTTGATAATAAGACTATGACCTTCATTGACTGGTCATTAATTTGGTGATCTGGAATATCTTTTGGAAGGTTATAGCTGAGATGGGAAGAATTAATAATTAATAATGTTTACTCAGAAAGTATCATGATGTCCATGTTTTTATCTCAGGGCTATCCATTTTATCAAGGAGTTTTAATTGACTCTCCTCCACTGCAATGCAGTAAGGGAATCAGAATGCAAGATTTCAAAATACTCAGATTAGAAGAGGGTGAAGCCATCCTGGAAAAACAAATGAAGCAGGCAGACTGCATTTTTCAGAGCTTCATGCACTCAGTTGAAAATTTGGTGATAAAGACCCAGTGGTCAAAGTGGACTTTGAACACAAACACGTATGGAAATTTTTTAAAGAGTGTTTGCAAGTCTTGAAAATGATCCTGATACAATAAAACAACAAATTCCTGCACAATATAAAAGCAAATGCTTGTGGAGTCCTCAGAAATGTTTCAACCGAACCAGAATAATACTGTTAGAGAAATATGGAACGGCTAAGATCAGGCGCTATTCTATTGATTTTAGTGTCTCTCTTTGCTCATTTATTAGTGAGAAAGGAACAGATGTTTTCATGAAAACTTCATAACACATCCTTTTAAAGTCTGTTGAATACATTTATGTTTAAATTGATGTATAGTAAAGTAGCTTGGGTTCTCTTTGCACAGAGGACTTTCTAAAACATGTTTCATAATCGTCTAGACTGAAGACCACCTTTTCAGTAAAATGTCAGGTAGTCCTTGTCAACAAATGGTTCTTGAGCAATTCGACATACCACACACACAAACACACACAAAGAATCTTGACAAAACTCTCACCTTATACAAAAATTGACTCAAAGTGGATCAAAGACTTAAATGTAAAAATATAAAACTTTTAGAAAAAAAATCATTAAAAAAGTTTTTGGAATTTAGGGCTAGATGAAGAGTTCGTAGGCTTGACACTAAAAACATGGTCCACAGAGGAAACGTTGGTGAAATGGACCTCGTCAAAATTACAAACTTTGATTCTGTGAAACACCCTGTTAAGAGGATGAACAGATAAGCTATAGAGTGGGAGAAAATATTTTCCAACAACGTATCTGACAATGTATTGATACCTGGAATACATAAAGAACTGTATAAAAAAGACAATCTAATTAGAAAATATACAAAAGACATAAATAACCATTTCATTGAAGAGAATATACTGATAGCAAAATAAAGCACATGAAAAGAAATTAAACATTTTTAACCATTACAAAAATGCAAACTAAAAGCACAATAAGGTGTCACTATCATCCATCAGGATGGCTAAAAAAAATTAGTGCTAACATCAAATGCTGCAGAGGATGTCGAGAAACTACATCATTCATACATTACTTATGGGAATATAAAATGGTACAGCAACTCTGAAAGATAATTTTACAGTTTCTTAAAAAACTAAACATTCAACTACCATATGACCCAGCAATTGCCCTCCTGAGCATTTATCCCAGATAAATGAAAACTTATGTTACACAAAAACCTGTGCATAAATGTTCAAAGCAGCTTTATCTGTAGTAGCTGAAAGTTAGAAATAACCCAGATGTACTTCAGTGAGTCATGGTTAAACAAACTGTAATATATACATACAATGGAATACTGCTCAGCAAGAAAAAGGAATCAAATTTTGATACATGCAATAAATTGGATGAATCTCCAGGGAATTATACTAGGTGAAAAAAATCAATCCCAAAAAGTACATCCTGCATGATTCCATATATATAACATTCTTAAAATGACCAAATTATAGAAATGATGAAGAGGTTAGTGGTTTCCAGAACTGAAGGAAGCAGTAGGGGCTGGAAGAAAAGGAGATGTGGCTATAAAAGTGCAACATGAGGGATTCTTTTGGTGATGGAACTGTTCTTTATGTTGACTTCATCACCACCAATATCCTGGTTGTGACATTGTACTATAGTGTTGAAAGATACTATCAGTAGGGAAATGGGATCCAGGCTACCTGAGATATCTCTGTATTCTTCCTTACAACTGCATGTGAATTTACAATATCAAAGAGTTTAATTTAAAGAAAAAAAGGCCATACGTATTTTCGGTTTTGCAGGCCATAAAGTCTCTGTTGCAACTACTCAGCTCTGTCCATGTAGTGTGAAAGCAGCCAGAGACAGCAAGTAAATGGATGAACATGGCTGTGTTTCAAGAAAGCTTTACTTATCTAAACAGACAGCAGACCCGATTTAGCCCATGGCCTATAGTTTGAAGACCCCTGTCCTCAATTAAACAAGCCCTAGAAAAATGATTATATGTAACCCGTAAGAAGTATCGTGCACCTAGCCCAATTCTAGAGCCATGTCACAGCTAACGAGACAGTTCAGAAACCAAAAGGTAAATTTAAAGTAATAAATCCTTAATTTGAATTTTTAATACGCTAAGAGGAAGATTTATATCACAGCAAATTCTTGATATCTCTCCCTTTTACTTTGTATTCACATTTTCAAATTCTTTTTCAAGTTTTCAAATTCTTGAAAAGTCCCTTCTCTATCCCCTGCCCTCATGTTTTTAACTCTTCCTCATCTCTTTCCTCCACTTTTAATAATCTCTTTCTCTTCACTCTTAATAAATAGATTGAAAACTTATTTTGTTAAGTCCTCCCCTTTCTCTATTAGAAAGTAACAGTGGTATATATCCTTACTTAGCTGTGTCTGTTCCCACGTGTGCACACACATTTGCTTTGGTTTCATTTTGTAAATTTTCTAAGTACTCATAATCCTCCATTTTCCACTAACTCCAAAGAACAGGTCTGCTGAGGGGCGGCCGTCTGTAAAGAAAGGGTGAGGGGGAGAAAAGGCACTAGCAAAGTAAGAAGTCTCCTTAGTGGTTGACAGAGAGGCAAAATTGGCAAAAACCCATTCACTAATCCTTTTTGTCATGCTCCTTAAGATCACGTCTGGATTAAGTGGGACATACCTATCTGTCTAAAGTTGCCTTGATTAGAGGTGAGCAGTTCAGGGACTGTTGCTTTAGCCTTTCCTTGCTACACAATGCCATACACCAGATACATCAGGACACATTGTTCTGAAATACTTGCATTGCGAAGATAACTAATTACACATTCGGTTTTTTCAGAAGAGGGTAAGGAGTTCTTGTTTTGTTTTTGTATAAAGCTTTCCCTCTCTGAATCCAACAAATCCAGCCACAAAGGACATTTTGTGTTTATTATGAATGATGACCCCTAAGTTTCTTCCTACATGTTACATGTCCAACTCTCACCCTGGACCCTTTGGCAGTGCACATGTTCATCCATCTTGAACAGAATGCCCTAAACTGATGAAAGAGAAATGAGGCAATCAAATAATGCCTGTCAGAAAGCAAAATATGCGCAGCATATTTCTTCTCATTACTGCATATTATGAGGGCTAATGTCAGAGATGAATATCTCTAGTCAGAGCCACTTATATAGGAATTTACATTTAAAAGTAATTGCTATAGATCATAATTGGTTGATTAGGTGTTCTCAACTCCTTAGGCCTTTTTCAGACTTTAACTACATGATACATGCCAGGCTTTCAGAAGGCCTATTTGTGTAAAAAGAAATGTAATTTGTCCCTTATAAAATATCAAGTTAGAAAATGTTATGACCTAATTCACATCCTCCCAGACCAGCTATTGTCTTCCATGGTAGGAGTCACTGACTATCACGAGAGTAAGTGACATGGAGATATAAATTATGGAGTTGATCCCAAATCTATCTAACTTGTTTGAACCATCCCACAAATTGGTTTTTAAAAAGCCAATCATATTATTTTATTAATCTCAGTAATCACAGTTCTCCGTGCCACATCAGTGAGTTCATTATATACCTCTTGAAGATTCTCTCTTCTTGAATTATGTAATATCCAAAAGGATTTGTATGGGAGCAAGAAACCAGTTGGGCCTCTGTACCCCATTGGAAAAAAAAAAAGTATCTCTTCAAGTCCTCTTTTGCTTTGCTTTTTTGCTGCCACAAAGTCCCTCAGTCACCGATGAGCTCTATCCAGCACCAGGTAGGAGGAGAGTCCACTACCAAGATAATGCTTCAGTGTCCTGAAAGGCACATAGATAATCATTGATTCTCCAAGGGAAGACAGGCTCACTTCCTCAGTGCCAAACTGAGACCTAGATGCCCTGCTGTAGGACTCTTGGTGTTCCAACTCAAATTGTTTAGTTATTTCAATTTGCATTCACAACAGCAGGTCAGGGAAGCATACAGGACAGGAACAGAACTGGTGTTTGTATTCTGTACCTCATGGATCTAGAATCCCTAACTCCCTTCCCTCCCCAGGGATTTATCCATGGAAGCCAATCAGATTTTCCCTGTCAATTGTTAAAACACAATAGGGATAGCTGGTGGTATAATTCAGTCCGAGGCCCGGAGCCAAAGGCCTGAGAGCACTGGTGCTGCTGGTATAACTCCCAGAGTCCAAAGTCTGAGAACCAGGGGCTTGGATGTACAAGGGCAGGAAAAGATAGACTTCCTAGCTCAAGAAGAGAGAGAGAGAGAATTCTCCCTTCTTTTGCCTTTTATTTATTTGGGCCCCCAAGGGATTGGATGAGGCCTGCCCATGATGAGGGCATATCTCTCTACTCAGTCTACTGAACCAAATGTTAACATCTTCCAGAAACATCCTTACGGACACACCCAGAAATAATGTTTTCCCAGATAGCTGAGTACCCCTCTTCCCAATCAAGGTGACACATAAAATCAAACATCACACTCTCTCTCGTATCAGCCGGTGTATGAACTTTAGTCTTAGAAGTAGCCAATTCATCACTCACAGCATTCATCACACAATGCACCCCGCCTGCCTCTGTGAGACAGAAAGGAGCAGTGGAAGACAGGAAGGATTTAGAAGGAAGATCAGACTTGGAATCAGAAGACCTGGGCTTGGGACTGCCTCCTCTACTTCCTAGCTGCCTGTCAACTTATCTGAACGCATAAAATGTGCATGCTCATAAGAGACCTCCTGGGTTGTTGTGAGTGCTGAAGGAGATAATTTACCTGAGACTTCCTAATGAATGATGAAGCACCAGGCAGACCCAAAGAGGTGTTTTTGTTGCCCAGAGATAATTGAGACCAAAACCACTTTCTGAGCCTTCACACCTTGATTGCGTATATATAATTTGGAAAATTATAGTGTGTGGCTAGTTCTGAAAAAGAGGAGGTAACCACTTGTCTTTGACTTTCAAGGATTTTGGATGAAATTTGAAATCAGAGGAGCCCAAAGATTTAGCTTGGGAAAAATGTGGAAATAATAGCTCTATGCTGATAAGAGCAAACATTTTAATTCTGAAATCCCCCACTGTGAAAAATGCCATAAAATTCTCTTTGCACAGGTAATGTATTAATTATGAACCAGAAACCATTGTATATCCCAGTTCCTGAAAAAGAAGACAGTACACTGCTATTTGTCTTTCCCCTAAAAGAATAGCTGGTTGATTTTTAAGGTGGAGTAGGAATACGTCCTGTTTCTCTTTAATTCTCACAATAAGCCTGTTAAAGCCGGTAAATGTATCTGTTGAGCCTCTGGAAATGAAAAGATCAATTTCACACAAGCTTTCAAGAAATGAAACTTCGTTATAGCTAGCTACTCCTTCACTGTTACTTCAGTCACTCATTGCTGAACATGTCCACTAAAGCTTATTAGCAGGTGTGGGGTAACTGGTAATATCAACATTCACTATAATTAAGAGCACAGACGTCACCAACCTTAGGTCTGAGCTTACGGTCAAGCTTTGATATTTACTACACAACTGTGAGAAATTTCTTTTAGACTGTAACCCTGTTTCATCATCTGTAAAATAATCATAATAGTAATACCTTCTTCATCATGTTATGAAAGCAAAATGAGACAAGGCAGGAAGAGGTTTTGTCACATCGCCTGGACAGTGTAGGTGCTCCATAAGCCTTAGCTATCAAAATAAACAAACCAAGCCCTAAACATCCGAGTACTCAGCCCTCTGTCTCCTGCTGTACTACTACATTTCAGGTAAATTTTATGTTTGACTCCATAAAATATCTCTATTTGTTTGGCTCTAAAGATAAAATTCTTCCAAATCTTTAAGAAACATTGACATTCCAGAAAGTTAGGCTGTAATCGCGTCTTGTAGACTAACCTGTGTGCTCAGTCTTGAAAGTTACGACATAAAAATTGGGATGGAAATAGACATTTTGGCAAAAATTAGTTTTCTGCTGATAATAAAATGATATCATCTCACAAATGAACTCATGTAGTGATTTGAGTCACATAAGTAAATGATCAGACTGTAGTTAACCAGGTATTTTTTTCCTGATAATAAAACGATATCATCTCACAAATGAACTCATGTAGTGACTTCAGTCACATAAGTAAATGATCAGACTGTAGTTAACCAGGTACTTTTTTCCTAATGTAATCTACTTCAACCAAGAACAAATTAGCACAGAAAACTTGGACTTACCCCTGGAAATAAAAATGAAATAACAAAATATATTGGCCCAAGAGGAAAATGCAGAAACATGACAATTTTAAATTTTTTATCTCCCAAGTGAGTCATAATTACCCCTGTTCAGCCTCCTACTCCTAAGGTAAATCATAGAAATATGGATTGGAATGACCTTAAAGAATACGTACTTAGGGCACTCCATTCCATGTAAGTCAAGGTAGGTTTAGCCTCATGATTTCCAGTTGAGACTCAGACTGGCTTTGTGGAAGATGGTAAGGACCCCTTTGAAGCACTGTCATTGTTCCACGTTGAGGGGTAGAGTCTACTGGTATACCAGCTCTCCCTGACTGGGCTAGACAAAATGAGCATTGCCCAGGGAAGGAACGATGGGGCAAACCATTGCTGTAGATAGAATGTTATAATAATTATATAAAGCTTCATTATAGTTCTTTACCTTTCTCTCTCTATCCTGGGGCTTCTCTATTCTGCTACACTGCATCACTGCCTCAAGTTCTTGGTGTATCCTTTCTTAGGATAACCTCTCTCCAAAATCACTAACATGCCTGGAAAAGGAAATGCTTTCCATTGTTTGAAGGAATTTGGGAACCAAATAGATGTGGCGTGAAACAGACTCTGCCACTTATTAAATATGTGAACTTGAGCAAATTTCTTATCTTCTCTGCATCTTGTATCCCTCACTTACAAATAATATTGTTGTGATGATGAAATGAGGTAACTATTCTAGAGTGTTCAGCACAATGCCTAGAATATAACAGTGTGCCCAATAACCAACAGTTTTCTTTCTTTTTCTTTCCTGTGCCAATTCACAACTCTCCACCCCTAGAAATTTAGTCAAGTTACATTATGGAGAGATAGCTCTTCACAGATTGAAGATCAATGTTTCTTGTTTAAACAAACTTCTGTGTCTAAAAATAATAGTATATATTTACTGGTATTGGGTTTCATGTGTTTAATCCCATTTAATCATCTCAGAAGACTGTGAGAGAGATATCAGCCTTATTCCTTTGATAAAGCTATCAGAGTCGAGGCTCAGAAAGGTTAATAATTTGGCCACCCTCTCTCAAAAAATAAGTGAAAAAGTTATAATGTAGACTTAGCTCTCTCAACCTTTAACTCCTGCCCTATGATTGCGGGAATTCTTATGTTACTAATAAGTTTGAACTAGACCCCAAGCAGTATTCCTCAAAGTAGAGTCCTTGAAATCACCTGTGTCAGAATCTACTGTGATACTTATTAAAAATTCAGATTCAGGGCCCAGCTACAGGCCTATTGAAGCAAAATCTATGGGTTTTGAAGCCAAAAATTGTCTATTTTTAATGAATTTTTCAGATAATTCTTCCTCTAAGGAAAGTGTCAAAGGCTTTGTTATTATAGGTTATTGCACATGACTTTTCTTAACCCCTGTCCCATGGAGTCTAGTACAGAATTGGTCAATTGATTTCTAGTTAACTAACAAAAATATCTGTAGGATTTACTCATTTAAAAAAATAAATGAATAAAAATGAAACTTTGCAGCCCTAAACTCTGTAAATGTGGTAAGGAGAACAACAGATCAGACTTTCCATCTGTCCTTGTTTCCACATTCCTACCCATTGGAGGACTTGGCTGAGTATAGGATCCTAGTGTACATACAAAAATGCACTAGTCCATTGAAATTACTGGGGCATAATTATGTTCTCCTGTACATTAGTTTAGGAAACTATTCTTCCAATAGAAGAGAAAATTTTCTTGTTAAGAAAGGGATGGCAGAGCTAGATTTCCTTTCTTTCTTTTTTTATTTTCCCAAAGCTTTCCTTTAAGTAAAAGTGTATTGTCAGTAAGTAGTTATATTTAGTAAAGTTAAGCTTTCAAATGTGGAACAAATATGTCATGCAGACTCTAAAATACTGCTGTGAACTGGCAAAAGGCAGTTCGGGGTTTCAGGTGCTGGAAATATATAAAGACATATATTGCAGAGTTTGTGCTACCAAAAGGACATCTCAAGGAAACAAATAGACCTATTTATCCTGAAGCCTGCCAGGTCCAACCAGCAAGATGTGATTTGCTGAATGGCGGGGCTTATTTCTGTGAACTAACAAAAGCCAGAAAGGGATCGTTAGAGAGTTGGAGATTGCTGAGTTTCCATTCCAGACCTCGAACTACATACAACAAATGCTGAAAGGGAAAGACGCAAAGATCAAGAATCACTGACTGGTACTTTTGTGAAGGCACTCTCAGAACTCAGGAAAAAAAAAAGAAAATTCTTCCTTCTCCGTCCCCCAGAGGCTGCCCAACTCAGTGAGTTGAAAGGCAAGTTGGAGAACCAGCAGCTTTAGAAGACTGATTCAGTTCATTGCATGATCCTGGCCTAAAGACCTATGGACCCCTTAGCTTGCAAATGGAGATAAACAAGCTCACCATCCTTCTGTCTCCTGGTTTTGGAGGTGAATGGGAGTTACTGCTAAAGGCAGGCAAAATACACTACAAACAGAGGATGAAAAATATTTTCAGAAATGAAAGGGACTGTAGTGGGTATTGGTGGAATATCACCCTCAGTTTCTGGAGGGGGTGACAGTTGGCCTAGGCCAATCAATGTAAGTAATCCTCTTTGGAAGTAGTAAATTGTTCAGGTCCTTAATCAATCAGTACATGGAATTCACCCAGCCAGAATGCCAGGTAATTTTTATTCATCTTCTATCTATCTATCTATCTATCTATCTATCTATCTATCTATCTATTTATCTAATTTTTCAAACATTGTATTATAAAAATTATCAAACATCAAAAACTGTTGGAAGAATTTTATAGTAAACTTGTGTACCTAACACCTACATCCTACCAATAATATTTTATTACTTTACCTTGTCTTTATTACTTTACCTTTATCTTTTTACTTTACCCTATCCATTCTTCTATCTATCCTTCAATCCGTCTTATTTTTTATGCATTTCTGAGTAAATTTCAGAGATCAATGAATTTCACCGTAAATAACACACATTTATATAATTGAATTAACTATTCGATTATAATTTTCTTCTTTTGACATAAAATTTATGTACAACAAAATGCAAAAATCTTGAGTATATATTTTTTTGCATTTTGACAAATGCATATATCTCTGTAACACAAAAGCTTATCAAAATATTAAATATGACCAGCATCCAAGAAAGATTTCTCATGTCTCTTCCTTGTCAAATTCCACCATGCTATTCCACAGGCAACCATTGTTCTAATCATTTTCCACCGTAGACTAGTTTTCCTTTTCTTAGTCTTTATATAAATGGAATCATACTGAAGATATTCCTGTGTAAGTTTTCTCCTACTTAATATTATTTTTCAGGTTTATCTATATTGTTGGATATGACAGTAACTTTTCTCTTTTATTGCTGAGTAGTATTTTATTGCGTGAACACACCGCAGTTTGTTTATCCATTTGCCTGTTGTTTGATACCTGGACTGCTCCAGTTTGTTGAATAAAGCTATCAACGTTCTTTAACAAAAAGAGGAACAAGGGTACATAGAAAAGTCTGCCCCAAGACGGAAGGCTATTTTAACAGTGACATTGTTTAGAGTTGCTAGAATATAATAATAAAAAGCAAACCAATTTTTTTTGGTTTTATTCTTGTTTTTAAATTCTCTACATGCAATGCACCAACTTACTGCCTGTGCCTGGGTGAGCTGCTCCCACTGCCTATCACACTCCTGTCTTAAAACGCCACTGACTGGGACCATGTCCACATGGTTCATCAGTCCATGTTCTGGTGTAATGTCTGACACATCCATGTCTCAATAAATATTTATCAATTTGATAAATGAATGATCTGTCATTGACAGTTATAGAGAAAAGCAGTAGAATTCAAGTGACTTTCTTGTTTCTAAAGGCTTTCTTACAAGCTGCTATATGTCCATGCTAAAAATAAATATGCCAAAATATGAGGAAACACTTTTACTTTCATAAAAATACTTCTCAAATATTCTCCTGCAGGTTTTTATTTTAGTCTGTTGGTCAAACCATGTCTTATGTAGAGATATTTGACATTAGTGTAAGATAAATGACATATTGTCACTGTTCATTGAAATTTAAAACAGAGTCACAACAAATGAGTCCTTAAACTGTTTAACTCCAGCTCTAAAAACAAGCCAAAATTTATTTTCATATGGTCTTCAAAGAAGTTTGCATCTGTCTGAATAAGTGGCTTAGGTTTGAAAAATTTATTTTGGAATATTGTGTTTGCCTATTTTCAGGGCTGTTTTTACTAGTGAGAAAGTCAATTTAAAATGTCACCACATCTATGAACAAATTTATTTGTAATTAGTCTTCTGCTCTACTTGGAATCCTAATTTATTGTATTATTTTGACCTCCTGTTTGTGGTTTTTCAACAAATAGATTTTATTATGGTCATGTTTTACTGAGGGAAATGACTAGCAAATGACCATGAAACAAAGAACTGCTATTTCCTTGGAATAAGCACAAAATTACTTCTGAAGATTTGAAGGCAAACTTTAGCATTTAATTTTTTGTAATACGAAAGGCATGATTACAAGCTCTGGAATCAAATGATTGGTCCCTCAGTTTCAATCTCACCATTTCCTATTTGTGCGAACTTAAAAAACTTACTAAACTTTTCGGTACTTCAGTCTCCTTTGAAGTGCAGGCAATACACACTGACCCAAACTCCTAGGCTGGTTGTGAGGATCAAATGTGCTTCTGCACATCCCACACTTAGTCCGCGAGGACAGCTGAATGCATATGCCAGAGCTTCTGTGTCTTTCGATGTTTAATGTCCAACAATCTTTCTTCAATGTTCACAACCAAGGTCTGAATTATTATGAACACTTTGCAGACAAGGCCACTGAGGCTCTGAAAGACCGCTGCCGTATAATGAGTCTGCAGGTTTCAAACCGTGTCTCTAACTTCACGCCCTATTCCCTCGCCATTAGACCGTAGCTAAAAAAAATGTGTTTGGCAATAAACGGGGTCAAGCTCCTTGGACTATTCAACTATTACAAATGCAACAAAGTATTTTACTGCATCTAATAAATATTTCATAACAAAACTTGATAGAAATTCCCTTACCTCAAGTTTCACTTAAAAACTGAAGAAGTAAAGATATTCAGAATAGTTTATCATTTTCAGTAAGCTAGGAAAACTGACTTTTCCTGAAGTAAAATATGTGAAAATTGCGTGAATGTTTGGAATTTAAGACCTAGCCCATTTTCCATGTAGGCATCTGCATTTCACTAGCTTTGATTTGACAGGCAAGATAAATTCTCGAAAATGCACTGATGCATCTCCAATGGACAGAAAATTCCCAAATTTATTGAACTAGTTGTGTTATGCCATTTAATTTTTGTATTGCCACCTTGCCCTCTTAAGGATTGTACATAGATGGAACACTACACGAGTGTAGTATTAAGATTCATTGTCATACATGCTTCACTGAGTCAAATTCAATGGTCAAAGGTGGAAGGTGAAAATAAATATGCAATCCCCAGGTGGGAAAGAGAAGCAATGAGGCAGAGAATTCCTGACTCATAAATCTTTGCCCTGCCAGACAGGCAGAGAGAATGTAAGCTAATGAGGTGTAAAAAGTACAAATCCATTTCTGGATTACTATCCGTCTTCAGAATCGTGGCTCAGAGATGCCCAAAATAAGCAGGCACAATCTGGCTAGACATTCATGGCTCTAAACATCTTCCCTGCCACCTTCCCTTAATCAGTGGTGAACCTCCTGATGTAAAACGTAATTCATATCTAGAGTAGGAGAAGCTTTGTGAGTCAGAATTTATGGTACATGATTATTATATTTTCAGGAACTAGGAATTTGATAAAGAGGAGAGGAAAAAATAAAAACTTGTAAACATCATCTGAATTTCAGTTTGTGACTTAGAAACCATCTGATGTCCTTCTGTGATGATTTTTTAAGCTTCTCACTTAGGCAACATCTGTTTATGCACCGTGTATTTTCCAAGTAGCTCCTTCTCTTTATTTATTCTTTTTTAGAATAAGACGGCTTTTTCCCAAAGTAGGATTTGGTTGAATATGAAATATAAGTCCAGTAGTGGACTCATGTGTCCACATTATCCAGAAATCCTGGCATGAGAACTCAGCCTGTGATCAGATTGTTTCCTTTCTTTCCCCTACTGTCCATTCTTGAGTTAGTTATTCCAGAAAACAAGAGTGAAATGTAAGCAGGGAGGACTTCATGGGTATGCAAGCTGGGCAGTCATACTCAGAAGGGCCTTACTCTTAATTTGGTGCTCTGTTGTTGCCATCTTGAAATTATTAATAATTTTATCTTCACACTTGTGTTGTATTTTTTTTTTTTTGAGGAAGATTAACCTTGAGCTAACATCTGCCACCAATCTTCCTCTTTTTTGCTGAGGAAGACTGGCCCTGAGCTAACATCCGTGCCCATCTTCCTCTACTTAATATGTGGGACGCCTGCCACAGCATTGCTTGACAAGTGATGCATAGATCCGCATCCAGGAAGCGAACTGGCAAACCCCGGGCCACCGAAGTGGAACATGTGAACTTAACCACTGTGCCACCACACTTGTGTTTCATGAGCAAGGTTCAGTGGGACAATGGAGCGTGCATGTGAACAGAGGAGATACGCACAATATGTACGTCTGCTGCTATTCCTTGCCATTCTGTTTGCACGTAGTGGTGCTGATGCCCCATAAACACAAAATTCTGACGGCTCCCCAGTCTGTGGGAGTTCAGCACAACTCAAGGGCAGTACAAGATAAGTATGTTCCTTTTATGACCAAGTAAGTGGGGTGCTGACAGCTCTGAGAGACTACACTTTCTGTTCAAACTAGAGCATGCTTTGAAGATAGAAAGAAGACAACATCATTGTAAGAAATATGAACAGCTAAGGAATCCTATCCTATATTTTCTTTCTTTACTGCCCTCTATCAGCCAACCACTTATGCAAAAATGATGACACAGAAAGAAAAGGAAACAAGAACAACACATAGTTTCCTTTCCTTTCACTCCCTCCTTACCTACTCCACGCCAAAGTTATGTTGGCAGAATATGCACCTTCTAAGAAGAGAAGTAAAAACAGTCATGCTAGTTTCCAGAGGTATTTCTATTCTTCTGTTAAGAATGAAATACATATGCATATTTGAGCTGGAAAATAGGAATTGTGTAATTTTGATGATTCCATCCATGAGTTAAATGCTCCTATATTTTCATTTAAAACAAGCATTGCCCAATATAAAGATGAATGGTAAAATCATGCTAATAATTTAAAATTTTAATTCTTATTTATATAGAAAGATACTAAAATATCAAATCACTGTGACAAGATAAGAAAGACCACAAGAGAAAGGAAAAGAGCTTTATATTTTAGTGCCTGTAAATGGCACTTTTATCTGCATTTTCATTTTGCACTGGACCCATACATTATGTAGTTGACCTTGAATGCAGGAAAATGCTTTTAATTATTAGGACAAAATATTTTTCCCAGCAATAATTGAAAGTGTCTTGCGGATTCAACAGAAATATATTGACTATAGAGTAGATGATTTTGGTAGAAAAAATCTCATATAATCTTCCCTCTCCTCCATAACTGGGTTCTGCACATGTAAGTCAGCTAGCCTTATTCTGTCCCCATCATATTCCAACCTCGCTATACACTGCAAATTAAACTTCACTTTGAATATTAGTTCATCAAAGGCAAGAACAAGGAAGCATCGGTACTTTTATCTTCACGGGTCTGGGGTAAAAGAATTTTAAATGGTGCTCTGAACTCAGATCCTGATGCATGTTGTATTGTTTCTCTTCTTTGCCAGGGAAAAGATTGAGCGCATCACCTTGGTAGGTTAACTTGTGGCCGCCAATATATCAGACAGCTGAGAATGTCTTATTATTTGATGGAAATTAGCAGATTTCCATCAATATAAGTATCATATGCAGACACAAGACTACATCAATCAGTCTGTCCTTTATGAACTGTAGTTTTGGGGGATGCCCATTATAGACCCTGTGGCATACTTGCCTCCTAAGCTTTAAAAGATTTAGAAAACAGGAGCAATCGTAAAATGCGAATGAGTAATAGGAAAGGATTAAAAGTTGGCTAGAAAGCAAACCTTAGGAGCCCACGTCCTTTTATTAAAGAGTTAATGCCATGCACTATCTGTTCAAATATTTGCTGAGCACCTGCTCTGGGAAAGGTATGTGGAAATTCCAAAAAGCGCAATGGTGAAAGTGGTCCAGTGAGGAAGAAAAGATTTGGGAATGGTCACATCCTTCCATATTAATCAGCTTTATTCCTATCACAGTTGATAATTCATTTCCCCTCTTTATCCTCAATGAGATTATAATCACAATAGAGTTAGAATAATTATTTATAGAACCTGCAAAGAACACTTTTGCTGGGTAACGTAGACCTGGCCAAATATCAAGAAAGTAAATCTTTGAGAAAAAAGAAATCATCAGGAGTTAGAGCTTGAATGCCTTGCCTATCAATGCTTATCAGCTTTGACTATTTCACTAACTGAAATGCATAGACAAAATTTTAGGAGAGACGTTCATGTCTGAAACAAACACACCTAAGCAAACTTCCCCCAACACCTACTCCAACCTTCTAAGAAAATTTTTGCTTGAAATAAGGGGTGAGTTACCTGATGTAAGAAATAACATGGAACTACCTGGAGAAGGAAATAGCAGGTCCTGAATGCAATAAGAGGGAATCAGGTGTTAGAGGATTTGGGAAGCTGGTAAAAAGAGGGAGCCAGATGACTACAAACAAAGAAAGGTAAAGAAAAGAAGTAAGCAATTACTGTAAGAAATACAACGGGAGAAGGATATGTTTTTTAGACAGTATTTTTAGAAAGACCTTCTGTGTGCTATCTGATGCAATTTCCCCTTTGTTATCTTTCCCAGAGTTCCTCCGTAAAGAGTCACGTTATTTTTCAAGGCCTTCTGAACTCTTATTTGAATTTATTTTTGGACCTGACATGTTACCTTAAAGGGGCTTGTCATACGTAGGTTAAACAAAAAAACAGTAAAGAAAACAGAATTAGGAAATGTCTTTGGTAGAGGAGGTTAGAGGTTAAGAAATTGTCAACGGGGGAAAGAACAAAAGCAAAGAAACTGAAGATAGACCGTGTCAGGAGGGTAATAGGAGGGCAGGTAGCTCCTGGACTCTATGGCAGAATTCTTCGAATTTACAGGAATTTAGAAAATACTTGAGTGGTGTGGGGAGAAATGTTAAAGGCATCATTTTGCCCTGCTGAAGGCAGTTCAGGACAGTTTGGGTGACATTTGACAATAAATAGTCCAAGCAAAATAATATAATAGATAAGCATAGAGGCCGGGGCTTCAAGCTGACTCATATTGCTTACACTTGCTGGTTGTTATTTAATGTCATCTCAGAGATTGATAATCATTCATCCTTGTTTGTTTAAGGGATAAAATAAATGAAAATGCATATTAATGGCTTAGAACAGTGCTTAACACCAGCTCAAGAAGTGGTAATTTTTACTATTTCTTTTTGAGAAAACATTGAGAACAGATACCTTTCAAAATTGAGATTTTCAGATTTTAGAAAATTAATACAGTACACATATAACTAGTGGGAGTCTCAGGCAGCGAGTCATAACTGCAGATTAATATTTCTGTAGCAGAAGGTATGAATATACACAATATTGGTTTATATAAAGATTATAAATAGTCTCTCACCAGATTACATAAGTTCTTATTGCCAAATAAATTATAAAAATAAAGCAAAAATTGTGGTTTTCAGATTCTTTTTCAATTTCAGAATTCTGGATCGAGAATATTGGACCTGGGCCACTATCAGCACCGTTTTCATGACAAGCTGATTTATTCAATCCTATGTTTCCCACTATCTTCATCTGCATTTCTACCGTATCAATATCAATATCAATGTCATATCAATAATGGATGTGAACCTTGAGAAGAGTCAGGCTGAATTTTGTTTTGTATCTTGTTTAAGAAATTAGCAAGAGAATGTGAGATTCAAAAAACAATGATGTAAATGCTCAAAAGATGGAAATAATGTAAAAAAAAATGCTAACGTCACGAAATGTTTAACCCTATTAAATTAAAAAAGCAATTTGACAAACTTTTATAAAATGAGTGTGCATACTAAAAGTGCAAAATATGAATAGCACTAGATGCTTGGATTAGAGGCAATACGTATTCTCTATTGATATTTTTCTGTGTTTTTCAATCTTTTACAATAAGCATTGTTGATTATATTTTAGGAAAAAAGCACATTCATGTTAAGGTATATAAAATGAACTGGGAAACTAGAAAGAAGGTGGGCATAGGAAAGGTTTTTGATATTGCTATACCAAGATGTGGATGGAACATTGATAATTCTTTAGTAAATTGATAAATATTGAAAGTCCAAGTGGCCGTTTAAGGAGCATCATATGTGGTGCTTTAAAGATGGCTAAATTCTTTCACTGTGTTCCCACTGAGAGATGGAGACCATCTCCCCTTCCCTTGAATGTGAACCACACAGTTAGATGTCTGAGTGTAGAAGAAGCCTGGCAGTTCTTTTGGTTTCTTTGAACTCTTAATTTCTACATGTTTCCTCTTGAGAACACCTGTCTTGGAACCACACTTTCATCTGTGATATGTTCATTGTCCATGGAGAGGTCACATGTATGTGCTCCAACTGACAGCCAGCCCTTCAGTTCCAGCTACGAGAGGGAGTCATCTCGAATGTTCCAGCCCAGTCAAGCCTTCAGTCAATGTTCGGTTTAGATAACATAGGATTGGAAACCAAGAGAAACACCAACTAAGCACTGTTGTTTTCCAGAACTTCCCTGATTTTTGACCCCCTAAACTCTGAGAAAAATAAAATAGCTATTTTTCCACTAAATTTTGTGACACTTTGTTTATAGCCATAATAACCAGAACAGCACACTTTGTAAACTTGAAAAGAGCAAGTACGAAGTCCTGGCTAATGTACCATCCCTACCGCTTCTTCTTGAAATGCAAACGAAAAGAAAAAATGTAGGCATACATAATTAAATACATTTTGGAATCATTGAAGAGGTTTTTTCTCAATCGGTATGCTTGAAGTTTCATAATTCCCCAGGGCTACGTGTCACTCTGTCACTGTGAGTTATTGTATAGTTAGTTTGAGAAAAATAACATAAGTGCAACACAGAAAATTCCCCCAAGGGCTATTTATTAATTACTACCCAACTTCATAATTGTAGTCATAGTGGAAGATGGAATTATTTTTCCTCTCAATGGGCTTTTGTGTTCTCCTTGTCAAAATCAAAAAAGGGCATGCCTGATGACAATCTAGTCTGTAAGAATCAGTAAAATACTGATCTGAACAATCGTTATCTTTTTTATAAAGTCTACCACAGTTTAATTTGTGAGAACATAACAGAGAGAGAGGCTAAGTTGAGGCAGCTGCTTGTTTGAACATGGATGTATTCAATTCCCTAACTGGTAGGGTGCTCAGATACCATAGAGATAAGCATGTAATCTCTTTATCTTCTTCTAACAAGCAGAACTTTCTACCTTATTCATAGGGATAATTTTTTCCAGCTCCATAGGAAAAGGCAAGAACAAACACTTGAGGAGCAACTGCAGCAAACGCTAATTGACAATGCAGCTGTGAAGGCTTTTCCTACTTGTAAGTTTGTTCCACAAATTCAGGATCAGAATATCTGGAGGGCTAACTGTTCATACGCTTTGCAGTTGGATTACATTGAGCTCCTTTTGCTTTTCGGAATGGATTTATTCTATCAAATTGGGCTGTAATATAAACACGTATTGGGAAAATCTACTTGCCCCTGTCTATTTGGAGTCTTAGAATTCTAGAACGTAAGAATTGGAAATAACAGAGGTTCTCCAGCTCAGTGGTTTTGCAGACTCTATTCCATGGAACTTTATGGTTTTTCATGGGTTCCAAAAGTTTTGGTTTAGCACTTATCTTTTAAATACACTTTACCTGTTTTTTCAAATTAAAATATAAACACCACACACATTAAAGACACATAAGGACTATATATTAAAATCCTAGAGAGCCCCTGAGTGGTGGGGGTCTCTGCAGACGTCTCTTCTGCCTGGGGCGTCTCAGAAGGCATCTGGGATTGGACTGAGGACTGAAAATTCACCACAGTTGGAACTCTGTAAGGAGGCATGGCAGCTAACTGTAAGTGAGATATCCTTGATGGAAACCTGGATGAAAACTCAGAAAGAGGAGGGGCAGGCTGGGCTTTCTGGGTGTGGTGAGCATCAGCATCCCACAGCTGTGTGTCAGAGACCACAGCCCTGGGGCTCTGCCTTGCAGTTTTGTTATAGGTCAGACAGCTCTTGTCGGTGAGTCCAGACTGAGGATAGTAGTCTTTATTCTTGGAAAGAGTCATGCCTTTTCTTCTGCTCCGTCTTTAGGGTTGGATTTTTGGTTCACTCCTGGTTGGGAGGTAGGCCGGGTTGAAGGTTTATTATTGCTGTGGTTACCCTTAGCAACACCACAGACTTCAAGCCATCTAGAGATGGCCTGTGTTTAGGGTGGGGGCTGGATTTCCGGAGAGTTTTAATAAATGTCTCGTTGGATTTCAGTTTTCGGCTTTCCCTTCATGTTGGACCTCAGTGAGAGCCTATCTCTTCCAGCTCTCCTGGCAGTATCTCACTGATGCCTGCCATTGATGCTCCTCAGCCCAGTGTTGGGGAGCAGGGGAGAGCCCTTAGGACCCAGCCAATCTCCAGTCTCGGGAAGGCACTGCATTCCTGGTGTCATGAAGTGGCCTCTTCAGAGCTCCAGCCTTGCCTAACGTTGAAGTTCCTCCTGTACATATTCCTGCCTCTCCCTTGGAAAGATAAGCGTTTTTTCACATTTTTTTCAATTCCTTTCCCCCAGTACCCTAAAGGAGACAGTTTCTGTTATCCTTCCCCAACAGATTAAGACTTTTTTTCATCTAGGAGATGGTGTTAGGCATATATTTTTTACTGTATCTTGAAGAAGAGTGATATGTTGAAAATGTTAGTATACGTTAAAGAAAGTAAAGAAAAGATGAAGCCACACCAAAAAGACATTTTCATCTTAACTTGTTTGACCAGGTAACAGTTTCCAGCCCTGTGTGTAATTTTTTCTGAGATCCAGTGCTTCATGGATCATGTGTTATGGGGAACAAGTGAAATTAAGGAAATTCTCTTCACACCTATTAAAAATAAAATTTAGTCAGCAAGACTACAAACTCTATAATCCTAGGGTGATGTTCTCAAAAGACAAATAATCCCTGAAATTTTTTTTTTTTTTGAATGAGGAAGCTTGTCGCTGGGCTAACATCTGTGCCAATCTTCCTCTATTTTGTATGTGGGACACCACCACAGCATGGCTTGATGAGTGGTGTGTGGGTCTGTGTCTAGGATCTGAACCTACAGACCCCAGGCTGCTGAAGCAGAGTATGTGAACTTAACCACTACGCCACTGGGCCAGCCCCACTCCTGAAGTTTTACTAGTTGCTTGGCCATTGTAAGAAGGAGAGGTAATGAACTCTGCAAAAATGTGTAGACCACATGCCCCAGGTAAGCAAATGAGTCCATCCCATGTTTCCCTGCAGGTGCCTGTCTCTCTCTAGATTTTCTGTTAATGACCTGAAACCTCAGTTCAGTGATAATTTCAAGAAAAGTCAAGAACTTACAGTTTGTGTTTTTCTTGTTATGATGGTTGGGAAGCACTACTACCAGCTCTCTGCTGTGGTAGACATTATGGGAAATAAAGAGAAACAGAACACGTGATCTCTCCTGACAAGATGGATGCATTAAGAGGGGAAGTAAGACAGAGCCAAGATAAAAACACCACCAATTTGGACTTATTTAGAAGACCACTAGAAATTTAGAGACCACTAGAAAGCTTTAAGAAAGAGAAGATGTTGGTCTGATTCTCAAAAATGCTGGATTTCATCAAATGGAGAAGCATGGGAAGGACACTCTAGGGGTAAGTAATGGAATAAATGAAACCTGAGTTGAGAGGATTTAAAAGCATCCAGCTTAGGGCTGGCCCAGTGGCATAGTGGTTAAGTTCACACACTCGACTTCAGCAGCCCAGGGTTTGCGGACTTGGATCATGGGCATGGACCTACACACCGCTCATCCAGCCATGATGTGGCAGCATCCCACATACAAAATAGAGGAAGATTGGCACAGATGGTAGCTCAGGGCTAATCTTCCTGAAGCAAAAAAAGAGGAAGATTGGCAATAGATGTCTGCTCAGGACCAATCTTCCTCAACCATCCCCCCCCCCCAAAAAAAAGAGTCCAGCTCATTCCACCTTCAGAAGGTCCAGGAAAGAGTGTAGTGGAAATAAGGCTGAACAAAGGGCTTGAGATAACATTATGGAGAGCTTCAAACACCAGACTGTATACAGTTTGCATTCTTGATACCTATCACTACACACCAAATTCTCAGGAAAATCCTTTTAGTATACAGAAGATCTACTTCTAGAAACCAATATGTAAGTCCAAAGGTGTTTGAACATTACAACAAAGTAGAGGAAAAGGGGGATGTTTACCATCAATTCAAAAACTGTGTATTTTACTTACAGCCATTTAAATATGTGAGCTCTGCAATGGAAGTCCTTATCTGAGCAGATTCTGATTGCACACCAAGTACCTTTTTAGTGTTCATCTCCCTCCCCAGCAAACCCTCTGGGCTGAAACTCTCATGCCTTGTGTATGTCCAGTAGACACGTTAATCAGGCAATAATACTTTATGTGGGGGCTATTGCTAATACTTGTTCTTTTCCTTGTGATCATGCATAACTCTCTGAACAAAGTAGAGTAGTATTGTTTCAGGGCTCATTCAAGCATATAATAAAGTTTCAGTGAATTACAGCAGGCTCTTGCTTAAAGGACCATTTGGTTAGTTGTTCTCTTGAAAGACTTGGACCAATCTTTTTGTACACTTCAGTAGACAGGTTTATGCAGCCTGGGATGAGTGGAGTCGGATTTAAGTTTACCTTGAGGCGTCAGCGTGTGTCAGTTCCTATGCCCCACAGCATTGCCTAAGGGATGATGTGAGGGGAAATCGAAGAACCACCCCCATTTGCCTGCTGAAGAGCAAGAAATTCTTCCTCAGAGAATCAATGGGACGATGACAATAAATAAGAGATGCCCATCTATTTCATTTGCCTTTGCATTAAGGCTTTGCCATCTTCAAAAGCCTCTGTTAAATAGAAACCTCTGGAGTGGTAACATTTAACCAATAAAATCTCTCCTTCCTGGGACTTAGTTCATTATAATGGTTTGCCAGCTTCCTTCTTCCTCAATGCACCTGAGGAATGACGATAATCCCCATTAACACTGGCAGCTCGGTGACTACAAGATGGTGATAATGTGATTGCTTATCATGTGTTAGATCCTGTTTCTGATTAATTTTAAATATTGTCATCAGAGCCTCTAAATAACTTTATTTGTTAGGGACTATTGTTATTACCACTTTAATGAGCATTGAGGATTAAAGAATTGTTTTCTTAAAATCACACATTAGGGAGTGACAAAATCTGAATGTACATCTCTACCTGTCTGATTCCACAGTCCACAGTTTTATCCACTGTGTTCTTCTGCCTCTCCCTGGAAACAAAAGTATGCCATGATAAAGATTCTCAGGCAATTGATATATCAAAGTGAGATTCCTGAGGATTATTAGTTATGAGACTACTTCATTTAATGCGACGAGAAGGGGAACGCAGTAGTCCCCAGAACTGGCTGAGAGCAGGAGGAACCGGAATTTCAAAAACTTCATTGTCCACTTCCCAACCTGGCTGAAGGTCAGGAGTCATTTCTGTCCTTCTCTGTGTTAGGCGTACATTTTTTATTTTAGCTGGAAAAATAATGAAATGTTAAGGAAGGCTAGTACAAACAGAAGGGAGCAAAGAGAAGACGAAGATGAACCAAAAAGACCCTTTCGTCTCAATTTGTTTGACCAAGTTTCCTTCCCAAGCTGTAACTTTTGCTAATATTTAAAACTTGATTCCAGAAAAATGAAACTTTTCATGAGTTGTGTGGTATAAGGAAAGCAGTGAAATTAAGGAAACGCTCTTCACACATATTAAAAATTTACAAAAATTTAGTCAGTAAAACTACAAAACCTATAATTCCAGGGTAATTTTCTCAAAAGATAAATTACCCTTGAAGTTCGAGAAATTGTTATTGACCATTGTAAGAAGGAGAGGTAAAAAACTGTAAAAATGTACGTACTTTCTAAGCGTAAAGAAAATAGTCATCTATTCATTTTACTGGCCAAGGTCATTTTTTGGTTGTTTGGCCCTTCAAAAAAGGCCCAAATATTTTGCGCCAATGACTTCATATTTCTGGATAGACACAGTTGAAATAATCTTACTTTTGTCATCATTATCATCAGAGGTAAAATTTTCTAGGCTATATACTAATCATAGTATATAGCCTAGACGAATAAATTAATCATTTTATAAACAGAGTATCTGAACTTTCTTTAGATTTTTTTCTTTAATTATTTTATCATTATCAAGTCTCATTTGTTTGCAGGATCAGAAATGCAAGCCACACTCTTTTAAAGAAAAGAGAAAGAGAGAAGAGGAGGGAAAAGAAGAAGAAGAAAGAGGAGGATGAGGAGGAGGAAGAAGGGGAGGGAGGGGGGAAGAGAGAGAGACTAGAAAGATAAATGATTTGCGAATGTAACTAAACAAACAGCATCCTTGACTGTTTGTGTATCTTGATGCAGGCAAGGCTGTATGCACGTACTCAGATCCAGTCCTAAGGAGCTCTTAATCCTCCCTTCTCTCTATTCTCTGCCTTTTTGGACCATCAATTCTATAAAATTTGTGGGATAATAAAAAACACTATCATGTGAAATAAACAAAGCAATTATTTTTTTTTTAAAGATTTTATTTTTTTCCTTTTTCTTCCCAAAGGCCCCCCTGTACATAGTTGTACATGCTTCGTTGTGGGTCCTTGTAGTTGCAGTATGTGGGACGCTGCCTCAGCGTGGTTTGATGAGCAGTGCCATATCCGCGCCCAGGATTCAAACCAACGAAACTCTGGGCTACCTGCAGCGGAGCGTGAAAACTTAACCACTCGGCCACGGGGTCAGCCCCTGAACAAAGCAATTATTAAACGCTTCCATATCAATACATTGAGATGCACACTTTCCCACATTTTAATGTAGCAAATAAAAAATAATACTGCAAGCAACAGGAAATAAAAGAAATTTGTAAAAAAATTATTACAGGAGTAAGGTACAGCCAGCAAATTATTCTTTTAGTGTAATCCAGAAAAGCTGCATGGTGAAGAAATATTTGACCTGCATGGGCAATTTTGGGAAACAAGAGGAAGCATATCATCAATTCCCAAGGAGCTTTATACAGATATTTTGCTTAAAAAAATAACAAAACCCATAGATAGAAATTATTGATAAATAATAAAATAATTATATGTTTGATTAAGTCCTGATGTCTTTTAAAAACAAAGACAATGTTATCAGGAAGCTCTAATCATGAGGAAATGAAAGACAAGAATGCCTCTTCAATTATGGAAATAAAATGTAAAGGAAGCTAGACCTCCACATTTCTAAATTTACCTCAATGTTCTCATCCACACAGACTATTTTTTTAATTGAGATTCATAATAGTTTACATCATTGTGAAATTTCAGTTGTACATTATTTCTTGTCTGTCACTACACAAGTGCTCCCCTTCACCTCCCGTGCCCACTCCCCACCCCCTTCCCCTGGTAACCGCTGAACTGTCTTCTTTGTCTATGCGTTTGTTTATATTCTACATATGGGTGAAATCATCTGGTGTTTGTCTTTCTCAGTCTGGCTTATTTCTCTCAGCGTAATTCCCTCCAGATCCATTCATATTGTTGCAAATGGGATGATTGTCTTTTTCATGGCTGAGTAGTATTCCATTGCATGTGTATACACCACGTCTTCTTTATCCAATCATCAGTCAATGGGCACTTGGACGGTTTCCATGTCTTGGCTATTGTAAATAGTGCTGCAATGAATGTAGGGGTGCATATGTTACTTTGGATTGTAGATTTCAAGTTGTTTGGGTAGATACCCAGTAGTGGCATAGTGGGTCATATAGCATTTCTATTTTTAGTTTTTTGAGGAATCTCCATACTGTTTTCTATAGCGGCTGCACCAGTTTTCATTCCCACCAGCAGTGTATGAAGGTTCCCTTTTCTCCACATCCTCTCCAACATTTATTGTTTTTTATCTTGGTAATTACAGCCATTCTGACTGGTGTAAGGTGATGTCTCCTTGTAGCTTTGATTTGCATTTCCCTAATGATTAGTGACATTGAGCATCTTTTCTTGTGTCTGTTGGCTATCTGTATATCTTCCTTGGAAAAATGTCTGTTCATATCCTCTGCCCATTTTTTGATGGGGTTGTTTGGGGGTTTTTTTGTTGAGTAGTGTGAGTTCTTTATATACATTGGAGATCAACCCCTTGTCTTATAAATGATTTGCAAATATTTTCTCCAAGTTGGCAGGTTGTCTTTCCATTTTGTTGATGGTTTACATGGCAGACTTTTTTTTTTTTTCAATTAGAAGGCTTTCTCTTTCCAAGTTAAATTGAGCAATGGGCATGATTTATATTCAATTTTGTGAGTCAAGTATTTTTACCTTCTGTCTTAAAAGATAAATGGCCCTATTGATATAGATTCCATATTTTAACTGATAAGGACTTTGTGAGGAAAAAACTAAACTGTTTATATAAATACTCAGTGTGTGGGGACTTTTTCCAAATGAGAGTGAGTGGGAAGATGGGATAAGGAACCATTTGAGACTTTTAGCAAACACACAGCAATGTGAATCTGTAAGATTGGTGGATTTCAGAAAAAATCTCTCTCCTGATTGAGGAGAAATAGTCTCTGATGAAAAGCTTTGTGTTACTCTGCTAATGTCAAGGATAAGTCCATTAAAAAAAATAAATAAACATAAAAGCAACTTACTGAAAACAAAACAAGACAAGACATTTGGCAAGAATCTGAAAGCCATTGGACATCTGCAAAGGAAACAGAAGTGACAGCCACCCGCTCACCAAAATGGAAGTGTGTTTTACCAAACACAATGACAAAGAGACAAAACTGAAATAAATGCAGTCCATTATGCTATCTGACAGTATTCTCTATGTACATGATATTTTATGTATGAAAATTATACGGAAAACAATTGCACATCTGCTCTGTGTTCTCATAAATAATGAGGGGGGACCTGTTTCTTGATGATGTAGCCATTCATGTATTTACTCAGGTCAAACCAATTGTGACCCAACTTTTCAAAGGTTCAAAGGCTACCCTCCAGCTCCAGTTGTGATATAAAATATTTATGGGATTTGCTAGGGGAAAGGGACAGAGGACCTTTCCATTAGAAATGGTCGGTCCTGTTGTGAACCATAGACCATCCTAACTCTATCGTATGATAGAATGCTACAAACGTAGAATGCTACGAATTCTATTGCAGCATTGCAGTTGCCCTGCGAGAAGGAGATGACTTTATTCACGAGTAAAACTGATCTCAGGTCAACGCTCCCTTTTTATTGGACAACAGAAATAGACCTTGCTTGTGGGTCAATCAAGTCCTGTGGAATCAGGTGCAAGCAAACCTCCTACCAAGTATTCAGCTCTATCAAATCAAATAATAATTTAGAAAGAAAATGGAGCTCTAAGGATCCTAATGCTCAGTGGGTTCCTTAGTGCCTGGAACCTCCTGTAAACATGCCTCGGGAGCATTTGGTAGCATCCAGACAGAATGTTGAGCCTCTTGGCCTCCTTCTCTGTTTAACCAAAACGACTCTCTGCTTTTCTGTGTGTGATGTATCAGGCTACCACAAAATTTTCACTTGAAGAAGGTTTCCATGGCTTTAGAAAGTTTGAAACTGCCTGACCAATATCTCATAAAGCACAGACTAAAGGACTTGTCAGAGGTCACAAACCAATCATTGATAGAGGTGAGATCAAACTCATGTCTCCTGACTGCAAAACCTGTGTGTGTGTGTGTGTGTCTGTGTTTGGTTTGTTTATTTGGTTTCATTCCTCAGCTTAGGCCAATGGTTTTCAACCTTGGCTTAAATTAGAATCACCTGGGGAGCCTTTAAAACTCTCTATGCCTGGAACACAACCAACTGCTATCACTCAAAATCTCTGGGGATAGGACCCAGGCACCTATGGTTTTTTAAGGCATCCCAGATGATCCTAACGTGTAACCTTGGTGGAAAACCAGTGGCCTTGGCAAACATTTTTGGAATTTTATGTTTCTCAATAAACAAATCCTGAGCTTGATTTCCTGCTCTGACATGCATCAGCTGTCAATACCTAAGTGCGAAGCAATAGCTTGAGGTCTGTTTTCCCCTTTGTAACTTGATGGGATTGGAGTAGGTCCATGGTTTCCCAGCTATGCTCTTGGGAACTCCTATGATGTCTGAAAACACATTCTGAGGGGTATGAAAAGGGCAAGAGAAGAGTAGATACTGTTCACGGACCTTTAGCCCGTTTTTATCTTTTTCCATGAAATATTCTCACCTGAGCTTTTAAGACAGAATGCCACGGCTTTTTAAGGTTTTAAAATTACAGGGCTTAGATAACTTCTAAGATTATTTCAAAATTTAACTTGCAGGGGATTGTAGAATTCTATAAAGAATGAATCCACTTACTCATTCTAAGGTTGTAATTCTTTAACCAGTGTTTGCAATCTCTAATTCCTGCCAGTATTCTCAACATATATTGCGTGGAAAGGAGTAGAGCCAGAAGCGGCATTAATGCTAATCACCCTGGTTTATCGAGTGCCTAAACAAAGCATACTTCCTTCTAGATACCTGAGAGCTTTTGGGGAGAACATCCATCTCTGTTTGCCCAGGGCTGTCCTGGCTTTAGCACTGAAAGTCTTGTGTCCCAGGAAATCCCTCAGGCCTAGGCAAACCGGGACAGTTGGTCACCCTATGACTAGGTAGAGGTGGCTCCACTCCACTTTATAACTTCACCCTACAGTCTCTGGGTATGCCCAATTCTTGGGACACACGTGCCTGAGTGGATAGGTCATTATAACCCAGAAATCAGCTATCTCATTTCATCTGAAGGTCTCTGGAGCGTCTGCAGGGGCCAATAGTAGTGTATGTCTAGAGAAGAAAGCTGTAACACTTGGATTATACTTGGATAGCACTTAATACATGAAGCATTTCCAGAAGCTTTGTCTCCTTTAACTGACCCTCTCATATTTTGCATTACAAAAGATTTAAATTATCCATTTTTATGCCTTCCTCCTTTAGTCGGCACAATTTCCATTTGCCTGCAATCGTATATCCATTTCCTTCAGCGTATGCTTAAAATTCGATTTCCTTCCCTTGTTTTTCTCTCATGCTTCTAGGCTATCTTTCTTTCTTACCTTTATTTTTTGTAATGTGCTTCTACACTTGGAGATTTATGCTGTGGCAGGAAGCCTTTATGCCTAACGTTGTGATGTTTTCTCCCTTCTTCTTCTGCACGCAACAGTCATAGCTATCATTTACTGGGGACTTACTATGAACCAGACAGTGTATTAAGCAGCTTTAAGTACATTATCTTATTTGATCTTCACAACAACCCTAGGGGATTAATGATGAGCAGATAATGGCTTTGAGACAACAAGGACCTGGCTCAGGTTCACATGGAAAATGTCAAAACTAGGATTCAAATTCCCAACTCTCTCTTCCCATAATCTTAGTAATCACACTAATTTACTTTCCCAGACATTTTTGTTGCCTTGTGCTCCTACTTTATCCAAAACTATTTGCCAGTTGTCTCCAAGAGATGAATCCCGTTTCAAAGCTACCTTATGGGAGACTGGACAGGCATTGTATTTCCCATATGAGAGATAAAATGACAGAAACACAGACTTTCCTAAGATCAAAAATGTGTTACCAGAGCAAAGACTCTTAATTCATTTTACTATTTAAGATGTTTCTAAAATCAGAGTTAGTTTACCTCTGGGAGGTCTGGGAATGTGTTTCAGGAGTTTTGAGTTCTCCTAGACATGTGTTCTTAAATTTTGTGTCATCAGTTTAATGACGACTAGACACAGCCATATAAGCATGTTTGAAATCCTCTATCAATGTGGTCTAATAAAAATTTCTGTAAAGAAAAATATTATATATGGAAATATTCTATACCTATATTGTTCAAATATGGCAGCCACTAGCCATATGTGGCTCTCAGGCATTTGAAATGTGCTTAACGCAGAGAGAAACAAAAATACTTATGTTTAATTTTAATTAATTTAAATTCAATATCAATAGACACATGTCTAATTGGTATCATATTAGACCATATCCAGATCAGAGGTCTGCAAACTACAGCCATGGGTCAATAAGCTTGGTAGAACACAGCCATGACCATTTTTTTATGTTGCCTGTGACTGCTTTTGTGCCACCATCATAGACTTGAGTAGTTGTGACAGAGTTGTATGACCACCAAAAACTAAAATATTTATTATCTAGCCCTTAAAAGAGACAATTTGCTGATCCCTGGTCTAGACGGCCACTTTAGACCCGTCTTTGCATTTGTGTTTATAGTGGTCTTTATGCCATTATAATTTGAAAAATGAAAAAGTGATGGGAAAACTGAATCAAAGCACAATAGTACAGACATGCCAAGAACCTGATAAACTGCACTGTAGCAGTCGGTACCCTATTCACATAGCAATAGAATACTGAGTTGGTTTTAACTTTGTAACAACTTACTACAGATTATTAATAGAAAACGTGGTATTAAATACACAAAGAAGAATTTTTCTGTCTCTAATTCAGTCATTAATTAGACTGGATATTAATTTAATTTGGATTTAATAGCACTGTAACATTAACCATATCTTCAACTCAAGAAGACAACTGTATGAAATTGTTACATTAAATGCGGCACTTGAGGACTGCTCAATGGCAGAGTTTGGGTTAAAGATGAGTACGAATAGCCCGAACCTAGCTAACGAAAACTTAACGTCATTAGCAATGTTTTAAACAACACTGTTTTATGCGGATAAGAATTAGTATTGTTCAAGAAAAAACAGAGATAAATTAAGCACCCAAAACACACCCAAGTTTCTATATTCCTATTATTAACCCCAACATGAGTGATTCTGTTTCAGCCAAACGAGATCATCTATCACATTTAACTAGTGGTGGTAATTTGAATTTCATGTGATTTATTTCTTTGTTTAAATTTATTTTGTATAAATGTTTCAAATTCACAAATAAAGAAAAAGATAAAGTAAGACAGTACAAAATAGGTGAAAGAGTGGAAGGTAGCAAAAGACATTGACAAGGACTTCAAGGACCCCTTCAAATTTGAGGATTTCCTGCTGGGGCCACACCACAAAGACCCCTCCCCGGAATTCACCTTCCCATTGCCTCTGGTCGTAGTGCTGACTGTAGAATGAATATGAAATCACAAGTTTTATAATAAAGCATTTTGTATCAAATTCAAAAACTTCTGTTTGTAAAATCTTCTGAGATGATTAGATGAAAGAAACAGTATCAGAACAAAGTGTCATTATGGTTAATAAAATTGCCTGAATAGCTGCAGTGACCCACAAAAAGAAGCCAGCTTTAGTTTCAGATCAAAGCAGAGAGCACCAGACACTGAGCTTTTTCTACAGTCTCCATTTGGTTGAAAAGATTACAAATATATTCAGAGGTTTTCCACTGTCGTAATCTGCCCATATGATTACAAGCAAATGTAGGAAAAAATCCCGACCTATTTCCACAATCTATTAAAAACTCTTCAAGAGGCAATGAATTTTCAACCATCTCTACTCCGTTTAATTGATACAGATAAGAAATAAGCAACACTGCTGAACGATAATTAACTCTGCTTTCTTTTTTTTCTTAAGGATTGGCACCTGAGCCAATAACTGTTGCCAATCTTTTTTTATTTCTTTTTTTTCTGCTTTATCTCCCCAAATCCCCCTGGTACATAGTTGCATATCTTAGTTGCAGGTCCTTCTAGTTGTGGCATGTGGGATGCTGCCTCAACGTGGTCTGACGAGGAGCAGTGCCATGTCTGCGCCCAGGATCCAAACCGGTGAAACCATGGGCTTCCGCAGCAGAGCGCGTGAACTTAACCACTTGGCCAAGGGGCCAGCCCCTTAACTCTGCTTTCCAACTCCATCTTATGCCAATATAATTTAGGATGACATTTGATCACTGGTCATTGGAACATTATTCTACATTTCACACCATAACATTTTATAACAAGTGTGATCACTTGATTATATAATACCTAAAATAAATTAAGAAATAAGATCTAAAAAGAAGGTTGTTTAGTTATAACTTCTTGTTAATGAATTTCTAATGTTTTGTAGGCTGAGAGAGAGAGAGAAAATAGAATAAGGGAACTATAAACCTATATGAGCTCACAGTTCACTAGTCTTCTCTTTCAGTCTCACCAAATAAATCTCTGCCCACCTCCCAAAGAGAAAGTAAGACAATGTCATAAATTATTTGAATCATATATAAAATTAGACGTCATTCGGTTCTGCAGCACCAGCCTTTTAGGAGCCAGTAGACAAAGTCAGCATCTTGGAAGCAAATCCATGACTAACTTTTGTTGAAAAATCTCTTTCCAACACTAATGAGGAAGAACCCCTCCTAAAGTGATGTACATACGAACTAGTCTACCTGGGAGATGTTTCCTTTATACTCTGCTAATTAAAGGAAAGAGATTGGGTTACTCAACTGCATATGTTAAGCCTGATTGATATTAATCCTTTTTCTACTTAATAAATCTGCAAATTATTCCTCTTTAAGACTTCATTATGTCAGGAGTAGGGAAGGTTTATAGCTCTCAAAAAATACCCAAGGGAAAAACAAATCCACATGCATGTATAGAAACATGCATTCTTATATGGAAATAGGAAGAGAATTTTAATGCATCAAATCTACAAATAAAATATACCCCAAATTATTGACGGTTCAGTAAGAAAGGAAAACTCTATTAACCTCTAAAAGGGAGGCCACACAGCATGTATATTCAACTTAGAAAAAAAACTATTCCAATTAATGACCACTCCAAACTAAGGTGATGGATGTATTTGTGAGCTCTGTGATTTCAAGGCTCTTCGGTTTGACTGGCATGGCAATGTAGGGAGCTTCCCTGGGGCGCATGTATCAAGTTCTCTTGCACTGAAATAGAGTAACCATTAATAAGGATGCTAAATATTGCATAACTTTAAATCCAGACATTTATAGTTTTTAATAGAAAAAAAGAAACCAAAAAGAGCCCATTTGCCGAATATTTATTCTATGTCTACTTATGTCTCTGGTAGCATAGACAGATACTCTGTTGGGTATACAGTAGTGTATAAAATTAGATACAGTTTCTGTGATGGGTATCTAGAGAGGAGAAATAAATATGAATCAAATAATCAGCATGCTACAACATAAAAACTTACACACACAAACACAAAAGATGCACAAAAGATAAAAGGAGCATAAGCATAAGTATTATGAAGGAGAGTTATACTGTGCCATTATAGTGCATGATGTGTAAGATTCAGCCTAATCAGAGAGGTCAAGTAAGGTTAAAGTTTCAAGGAAAAACATTCCAAGCAGAGGAGAATGGCATGTGCAAGTGTCCTGGGACGGGAGAGTAAATGGCACACTCAAATGGTTGAAGGAAGTCCAATGTTGTCATAGAGGATAGAATAAGAAGGCTCAGTAAAAGCAATAAGGTCAGACTTTTGGTTTCTGGCCCAACATTTAAAGAGCTTAAACATTATCTCTCCCATCCTCACAATAAAAGAAAAGCTGAAGAAACTGAAAATCAAAACTCTTCTGAGATCCATCAGAGAACTGAGGTCACAAGGCTAACTGCCAATTCAAAAATGGGAAAGACAGGGCAACACAGAGAATCAGAGTTTACCAGGAGCAGAAGCCACAGCTCTCTCCCTGGTAGGAATACTCAAAGAGTGATTGACTAATTGCTGGACACGAGGTGCTGACTTGTTGAGAGAAAATGTCATGGGGTGCCATCCTCAGGAGAGCATCTATGCTTTTGTGAGGTCTACCTCCGAAAGTATCACCAGGTTCTCAGGATGAGGACAGCAGAAAAATCTCCTCCTCTTTCTGCCAGGGGCAGATGAAAAGTAACCATTGGAAATATACCCAGAATATTCTATTTTCATTAGCAAAGGCCTGCCTTCAAGGGAAAAGATTTTATCAGAGCTTAACCAACGTGGGGTTTGCCAGAGCCAAACTGAGAGAAGGGAAAAGAAATATCCAGCTCCGGCCTCCTCTAACCTTCCTGTCACACCTAAGAGGGGAGGATGAGAAGCACTTGTGAACGGACACAGCCCAAGACTGACACCTAATTATAGGAATATAAGGTGTTTCCCTTCCCCAACACTTTACTACCACGTCAACAGGGCATTGTTATAACAGGAGATTACAGCCAAAAGGAAATGCAAGGCTCAGACTCTAGTTAAGGAGTATCTGGACAACAAAAACAGCAGGGGAGGCAAAAATAAGGACACAGAGGAAAGTTTGGACTCCAGCACCTGCTGGTATAACAAAGAGTAAACACAGCCTAGCTGCTGGCCAGATAAACTTACAGCTCACACTGAAGACCTATTTACCTCAGTGCATCTACCCAAGGCATCGTATGTCTGACTTTCAACAAAATTACAAGGTATGCAAAAGACAAATAATGCAGTCTGAACAGACAAGACAAGCATATGTTAAAAGGTAAACGGAGGCACATTAATATTTTTCATGACTTTACTTAAGCATACATCTGTTGGAATCGGCCAGCACAAAAATGAAAGTGGTTAGGAACGCTCCACCGATGGTAGCTAGGCAAGAGGTTTTTATAGAGAAGACATAGAAGCAAAACAAGGAAATTATTTGATTGGCTATAGCTTAAACAGCTGTCTGGATTTAAGAAAGTTTAGTTGGCTGTTTGTGATTGGTTGTTCTTAAGTTTCATTTCCTCAGATTTGACTGACAAGTTTCGGTTTGTTTATGTAGGCTGCTAAGGCATCAGAGCCATTTGTCACATCAGACTCCTTGTTCAATTATTTTAATGCATCAGAACTAGACAGATGTGGCACAGATTTTGGAATTATCAGACTGGGAATTTAAAGTTACTATTATTACTATGCTGAGGGCTCTAGTGGAAGAAGTGGACAACATGCCACAGAAAAGATGGGTGACGCAAACAGAGAGATGGAAATTCTAAGGAAGAATCAAAAATAAATAAATGCTAGAAATCAAAAACACTGCAACAGAAATGAAGAATGCCTTTGATGGGATCATTTGTAGATTAGACATGGCCAAGGAAAGATTCAGTGAGCTTGAAAATGTGTCAATAGAAACTTTCAAAACTGCAAAGAAAGCAGAAAAAAAAATGAAAAAGAAAAAAAGGAAACAGAAAAACAGAATAGAATGTCCAGGAACTATGAAACAATTGCAAAAATTGCAACACACGCTTATTGGAAATCCCAGAAGGGGAAGAAGGAGAGAAAGGAGCAGAGGAAATATTTGAAGTAATATTGACGGAATTTTCCAAAATGAATATGAGAAACCAAAGTACAGTTCCAGGAAGCTCAGAGAACACCAATAAGGATAAAGAACAAAAAGTCTACACCTAGGCATATCATATTCAAAGACAGAATATGCAGAAACTCAAAGACAAAGAGAAAAATCTTGAAAGAAGTGATTTAACAAATACTTTATCTATAGAGGAACAAGGATAAGAATGATATTGGTCTACTTTTCAGAAACCATGCAATCAAGAAGAGTGTGGAGTGTGGAGTAAAATATTTAAAGTGTTGAAAAGATAAACAAACACCAACCTTGAATTCTGTATGCAATGAAATGATCTTTCAAAAGTGAATGAGAAATGTTCTCCCAAACAAACAAATGTTAAAAAATTTGCTACCAGTAGACTTACCTTTTGAGAACTGTTAAAAGAAGTTTCTTCAGAAATAAGGAAAATCATATAAGTCAGAAACTTGGATCTACATAAAGGAAGAGTGTTAGAGAAAGAATAAAGAAGATAAAACAAAATCCTTGTTTTTCTTATTCTTAATTGACCTACCAGATAGCATTTTGTTCAGAATAATAATAGCAACAACATATCATGTGATTATAGCTTATGGATAAGTGAAATGGATGACAGTGATGTTCAAGGACGAGAAGGAGGAATTGGGAACATTCTCTTATAGGTATATGCACTACCCATGAAATGGTATCGTGTTATTTGAAAGTGGACTAGATAAGTTTTAAGTGTATATTGCAAACTCTAGAATAACCAATAAAATTTTTTCTTAAAGGAAGTATAATTGTATGCTAAGAGAAGAAAAATATGGAATCATAAAAATACATAATGAAAAGCAAAGGAGACATAAAACCCCATTCTCCAATCAGCTTATCAGTAAAAAAGATGTTGACATTTTGAGTGCTATATGTCTGTCTCCTGTGTCTTGTGTTTCATTTGATTCTGAATACGTAAGAAGAAAGGGATATTATTTGCTAATCTCCTTAAAACGCCAATTGTTTATAAAGGGCCTACAGTAGGTAAGGGAAGATCAACTGCCGAGGTCCTGGTGGCTTGACCCAGGGTGGTAGTACTTGGGATTAAAGATATGTGCAGATTTTACTAATGTTATTTTGTGCCTGATCAACTTTATAATTTCTCCCATTTAAAAGTTTAACATATTTTATAGCAACAGTTAAACTGAATGGTTAAACATTTCTAAATATATTCAGCCTCCTAAAGGGTTATTGACATTAACATTTCTCATGTGCATTAAAAAAAAGAAAAACAAAACTTCAATTAAAAATAGCTAACCAAATTAAAAGTAAATGGGAAAATTGGACTTCAGTATAACCAGATCTAGATTATCTAATGTGTTTTTTTTAAAGGAGTAGTAGCTAATTAGCTGAGGTACTTCACTTCAAATTAATAATCTAAGTTTCCACCTTAGGAAACTAGAAAAAAGAAGCGAAAATTAGGGCCCGACCCCATGGCTGAGTGGGTAAATATATGAGCTCTGCTTTTGCGGCCCAGGGTTCACCAGTTTGGATCCTGGGCATGGACCTATACACCGCTCATCAAGCCATGTTGTGGCAGCATCCCACATAGGAGAACTAGAATGACTCACAACTAGAATACCTAACTATGTACTTGGGCTTTGGGGAGAAAAAAAAAAGAAGTGAAAATTAAATTCAAAGAAAGTAGGAGAAATGAAATAAAAATTAAAGCAGCAATCAATGAAATTGAAAGTATAGAACTTATACAGGCATACCTCATTTTACTGCACTTCACTTTATTACATTTCTCAGATACTTGGTGTATTTCTTTTCTTTTCTTTTCTTTTTTTTTGGTGAGGAAGATTGGCCCTGAGCTAACATCTGTGCCAATCTTCCTCTATTATCCTTATTGTCAAGATGTCAATTCTTTCCAACTTAATCTATAGGTTCAATACAACCCCAACCAAAATCCCAGCAAGTTATTTTGTGAATATCAACAAACTGATTCTAAAGTTTATATGGAGAGGCAAAAGACCCAGAATAGGCCTCTCAGTAGTGGAAAGGAAGAACAAAGTTAGAGGACTGACACTACTGGACTTCAAGACTCCATATACAGCTATAATAATCAAGACAGTGGTATTGGCAAAAGAGTAGACAAATAGATCAATGGCACAGAATAGATAGCCCAGAAATAGACCTAAATAAGTAAAATCAGCTGATCTTTGACAAAGGAATAAAGGCAACTAAATGGAGAAAGATGCTCTTTTAAACAAATGATGCTGAAACAACCACACATCCGCATACCAAAAAAAGAAAAAAATCTAGACACATACCTTATGCCTTTCACAAAAACTAACTCCAATGGAGGCTGGCCCCGTGGCCGAGTGGTCAAGTTCGCGCGCTCTGCTGCAGGCGGCCCAGTGTTTCGTTGGTTCGAATCCTGGGCGCAGACATGGCACTGCTCATCAGACCACGCTGAGGCAGCGTCCCACATGCCACAACTAGAAGGACCCACAACGAAGAATATACAACTATGTACCGGGGGGCTTTTGGGAGGAAAAAAAAGGAAAAAAATAAAAAATCTTTATTAAAAAAAAAAAAACTAACTCAAATGGATCATAGATCTAAAAATAAAATAAAAAACTATAAAACTTCCAGAAGATAACAAAAGATAAAATCTAGGTGACTTTGAATTTGGTGATGACTTTTTAGATAGAACAACAAAAGCATGATTCATGAAAGAATAAACTCATACTTTGGGTTTCATTAAATTTAAAATCTTAAGGTCTGAAAGACATTATTAAGAGAATGAAAAGACAGACCACAGACTGGGAGAACATATTTGAAAAACACATATCTGATAGAGAATTTTATCAAAAATGTAAAAGAGCTCTAAAAATTCAATGATGGGAAACAAATAACCCAACTTAGAAATGTGCAAAATATCTGAAGAGACAACTCACCAAAGAAGACAAACGGAAGGCAAATAAACACATGAAAAGATGGTCAACATCATGTGTCACTAGGAAATAATTAAAACACAGATACCACACGTACATCTTAGAATGGCTAAAAACCAAAACACTGACAGCACCAAATGCTGGTGATGATGGAGCAACAGGAACTCTCATTTATTACTTGTGGGAGTACAAAATGGTACAGCAGTTTGGAAGAAGGTTGGGCAGTTGTTTTACAAAGCTAAACATAGTTTTACCACATGATCCAGCCGTCACCCCTTGGGTATTTACTCAAGTAAGTTGAGAACTTAGGTCCATGCAAAAACTTGCACAAGAATATTTATAGAAGCTTTATTCATAATTGCCCCAAATTGGAAGCAATCAAGTTTTCCTTCAATGGGTGAATGGATAAATAAACTTTGATACATCCAGACAAGGGAGTATTATTCAGCAATAAAAGGAAATGAGCTATCAAGCCACAAAAAGACATGGAAGCAACTTAAACACATATTGCTAAGTGAAACAAGCCAATGTAAAAGAGCTACCACATACTGTATGATTCCAAGTATATGATATTCTGGAAAAGGCAAAACTATGGAGACAGTAGAGAGACCAGTAGTCGCAAGGGGTTCAGAGGGAGGGAAGACGGATGAATAGGTGGGCACAGAAGATGTGTAGGGCAGTGAAACGATTCTGGATAAGACTGTAATTGTGGATACATAACATTATACATTTGTCAAAATCTACAGAACTGTATAAGAAAAAGTAAACTCTAAAGTAAACTATGGACTTCAGTTAATAATAATGTATCATTATTGGTTAAATTGTGAAAAGTGTACCACGCTAATGCAAAATGTCAACAATAGAGGAACCTATGTGCAGGAACAGGAGGGACAAAAGGCTACAGTGCACCTCTCCGTACTTTCTGCCTAATTTTACTGTAAACCTAAAACTGCTCTAAAAAAATGTCTATTAATGAAAAGCAACAAGACTAGAAAAATAGGTAAAAGCAAGATCATGCCAGATATTGTAGGCTACATTAAGGCAGTTTGTTTTACTCCTAAATATATTGGACTATTGAAGGCTTTCACAGGGGCAAGGAGGATGGCATGGTCAAATCTGTCTTTCAAAGATGTGATGCTGTCTGCTATGTGTGGAAAAGCCTGGAAGGGATGCAGAGGGGAGGTGGAAATCACTTACGAGACTATTGCAGTGTTCCTGGTGTGAGCTGAGAGTTCATGAATGGTGGAGATAGAGAAAAGTGGACAGATGTGAAAGCTATGCAGAAGGTAAAATCAGGAGGACTTGGTGCTGCATCGTATAAGGGAGTACGGGATGAAGGTAACCAATGTACAAATTGTGATGGCCTGGGATATTGACTGAGACAGGAATGACTGGACATATTAGTTTCCCAGCGGTGCTGTAACAAATGACCAAAAACTAGGCGTTTCAAACAACAGAAATGTATTTTCTCCTAGTTCTGGAAGCCAGAATTCCAGAATCAAGGGATCAGCAGGGTCAACCTCTCTCCACAGCCTCCAGGGGAGAGTCCTTCTTTGCCTTTTCATTTCTGGCGGCTCCAGGTGTTCCACGGCTTTTGATAGCACAACTCCAATCTCTGTCTCCATCTTCACACGGCTTTCTCTCCTTCTCTCTTTTATGAAGTCACTTGTCATTGGATTTAGGTCCCATTTAGATAATCACATATTCTGGAGATGAGTACATGGACATATCTTTTTGGGCCACCATTTAAAACCCACTACCCTGGAAAAGGACCAAAATTTGCTCAAAGGTCTTGGTCGTGATTTGGACATGTTAAGTTTTATGTGCCTTTGTGACACAGAAGATGACAAGTAGTCACTTGGTTATGTGGGTTTAGAGTTCAAGGGACAGACAAAGTTAACAATATTAATGGGTCATCTACACAGTTTATCAGCTTTTTATTAAAGAATGACCAAGGAAAGAGTGCATTGAGTTTTTCTATATAATTTGTGAATCCTATCAATAACTTTTTAGCCATTTCTTCAAACAAAACAAAAAGTATACAAGATAAGCCATTCCAATGTACAATGCACATTCACAATTTCATCAAATCAAAAACACAGGGATTTATTTAAATATTTTAGTAGGAATTTTACTTTTTTCTTTGGAATTGAGATTGAAATTCTGCATCATAGCAGGATGAGTTAATTCTGAATATACCAGGAAAGGATTCAGAATTTGCAGAACTAGAAGCTGGCCATGTAACATCATTCAGAGCTAAAAGGGTGACAGGAAATCAGGCTACTCCCAGAGAGAGAGAGACAAGGTCTTACCACTTTTATCCATATGCTCTTCAAAATTATTTGAAAATTTACATAGACAAGGTCAACCAAGTAAATCATGTACAATCTCTTTAGCCTACTACATAAGTCTCCCCAGAATAAATCTCCATTTCTTTCTTTCCATCATTATCTTACGTGCTTTAAATTATCGTCAGATCTGACTCCTTGCTGTTGGGTAACTTAAACCCATGTCACCAACTTCAAACTTCTTTACTGACATTTTCACTAAGTGAAATTCTTTGCCCTTGATTTTAGTTCCTCGAATCTCAAACATTGGTTTAACCTCTGTTAAATGAGGAAGCTTTATCTGACACCTTCTAATTCACTACCCCTAACTCCAATAAAAGTTTCTTTGTCTCTATTTGGTACTTCCAGATAGTATTTATTGAAGTGTGAAATTCATGATTGAAGAGATCTTTGTTTATTTAACAACTTGGCAAACTGTTTTATGTTTAATACTGCTGAATAAATATACAACAAATAAAAGGGCTCTCATGTAATCATCTTTTATTATCCTTGTCTCTAGAGACTTGAAAACTGTGCTTGAAATCTACGTTTATTGTGGCCACACATTTGAATTCTACTTACCAAGAATTGGGGCCTAAATCCTCTTTACTTGAATCTGGGTGGTCTGTGTAACTGTGCTGACTACTAGAATACAGTGGAAGTGCTGCCCTTGACAGCTTCTGCACCCAAGTCTTAAGATAATGGCAACATTCATTTTCTGTCTTTTGGAATATTCATTCTTGGAACCCAGTTGCCATGCTGTGAGGAAGTCCAAGAAGCCATCTGGAGAGACCCATGTGGAGAGAAACTATGTTCACCAGCTGTGAACCAACATAAACTTGCGAGCTGTGTAAATAAGCTATACTGGAGGTGGATTCTCCAGCTTGAGCTGACAGAAAATGGAAAAGAGAGGAGTCATTCCTTCCAGCTCTGTTCATATCAAAGATTGTGAGCAAAACAGTGGTTGTTGTTTAAGCCACAAATATTTGTGTATGGACAACGGGTTAAAAGCAGAAGAGACACTTGTCACTTTCAGGTCATGACAAGTAATAGAAGTAATAGCTGATACAATAGGCCCTTCCAATTTCTATTTTCCTGTCGGGAGGTTTTAAAGGAGACTTGTTGAGATGGAGGAAGAAAGCATGGAAAAACCCCTTGATCCCCAACTAACAACACAAAAGGAAAATGTCCTGGGAAAGCACAATATAGAGGCTGCAGCAGACTTTCTATTAGCCAGTATTAATGCTGTTAGCCACACAATTTGATGTCATTTGTTACCGTGGTATAACCATATCTCTCTCCTGATTGATACAATATCAACTTCATTCTTCACAGGGAATCTTGAGAATGTTGCAACTTAAAAGTAGGTTTTCAAATCAAGTTAATAGGGAATAAAATTATTTTGGAGACCAATGAGGATTTTACAGTCAATATACATGTTAGGAGTGGGGAATGAGCTAAATTTGTAAATCTGTGAATGCTCTTAATTATTTTTGGACTATTGGAATTGAACTCAAAAGTAATTTATCTGAGGAAGGAGATGCAGTATTTCCGATAAGTTATCCAGAAACAAACCAGAACAAAGAAAGTAAAAAACCTTAACCCGGTGCTTTGATTCTATTTTTTTTCAATAGGACAGGAATTTTCAAAAATAAAAGCCTACTCTGAATGTTTTATTGAAACATTTTAAAGAGACTTTGCTGTTATTTTAAAAACTTGCTACAAAAATTGTGAGAAGTGGAAAAGGCTGTCAGACAGTGGTGAGAATGAGCTAATTAACAAATTTTTAAAAATCGTGTAGAATTGAGAAGTCTCTGTATTTTCAAACTATTACATAATTATAATAAAAGTGTCATACTATAGCAGTAATTTTAGATCCAAAAAAGAAAATCTTATTGGAGATTTTTCTCTGGGGAATGATATTCATGGTACTAATAAACAATGTGGACACCGGTATCCCTGATCCCTCATTCTTGCTTCTCCTGCTCTTGTCTCCATCTCAATAAAAGGGAATGCATTTGCCCAGATATCTGATCTTCTGCAAAAAAAGAGGTTTCCTCTTTGAGCTCTCTTCTTTTTTTTTTTTCTTTTTGGAGGAAGATTAGCCCTGAGGTAACTGCTGCCAATCCTCCTATTTTTGCTGAGGAAGACTGGCCCTGAGCTAACATCCATGCCCATCTTCCTCCACTTTACATGTGGGACGCCTACCACAGCATGACTTTTGCCAAGAGGCGTCATGTCTACGTCATGTCCTGGGATCCGAACCAGTGAACCCCAGGCCGCCAAAGTGCAATGTGCGCACTTAACTGCTGCGCCACCAGGCTGGCCCCTGAGCTCTTTGCTTTTCTCACCCTGCACTTCATATTTGTCAGCTCCATCTTCAAAACCCAATCATATTCCACCTTGACTTCTACCATGACTTCCCATTAGGAGTCAGCATCATATCCCCTTTGGAAATCACAGTAGCTCCTGCCTGTGGTTCTGCTTGCGCCCACAGACTCTTCTCTACTCAGAAGCCAGAGGGATCTCTTCATAACTTCAATTGGTTCACGTTCCTCCTCTTCTCAAAACCCTCTAATGGATGATTCCAATCACATTTAGAATAAAATGCAAATGGCTGCTCTGGCCCACAAAGCCCTACGTGATCTGAGCCACTTCTCCAACCTCGTCGTCTTCCACTTCACTCTGCTTGTTCCCTTCCAGCCTCAAAAGTCCCCTCATTGAATCCTAAGCACGTTCAGCAGGCCCTGGTCCAGAAACACCCTCTGCACTGTTGTCCACCAAGCTCAGTCAGTCTGGGGGTCTGCTTAAAGACCACATCCTCAGAAAGTCTGCTTGGACCCCTATATCTAAAATTACAGCGCACATCTATCCTCCCTGCTTTATTTTTTCCTCACAATCCCTCCCACAACTTAACTAATAAATTACATATTTGTATGTCTATTTGTTTACTCACATTAAAATGTAAGTCTTATATTCCTCACCTTTCCTTTATGAAGAATAGCGTTCTATAAACGTATAACATCACTGTCGTTTTCCTAATTTAACAACATATTCTTGAGATCACGTCATAACAGTATAAAAGGATATTCTTTATCACTTTTCCTTAGTTTTGATGGCATCTTCTTCCTCCCTTGAGATGTAACAGTTTTCCTTACTTATGCAGCCCAAGGGAGCAAAGAGAAAGTACCTTTGGTTAGTGGCTCCTTGTGACCATCACTGAGGTACTACTCATTGACCAAACTATCACGGTCTGCTTGAAACAGGACAGCTCTGCAAGTGGCACGTACTTCCTCAGTGCCAATGCAGGAACCCTTCGGAAGAGAGGACATTGGGGATAAGAAGAGCACAGGGCCCTCCTACTCCCAAGATAACAGCTCCCTCTGGACTTCCAGCCTTAAAGGATCCATCCTGAGGACTATTTCACTCTCCTCCAGTCATAGCTTCCGTCACCTCCCCTTCTTGGACAAACCATACACATTTCCTCCATGGACCTAAACTTTCACCACGAAAGTTGATTTACTCTCCTTCCAGAGCTAAAGGATGCAAAAGCTGGACTCACCTCATTCTCCACCTCCTCCTCTCCTAATTTACCAATTTAACAAATGTGACAGAATTTAATGTAGTCGTTAATTCAATAAATATCATTGAAAGCCTTGTGTGTGCCAGACATTGTCATGGACGTGTATATATACATATTTGGTTTGAGAACTTTGCTCCTGTTGTGCTAGTATAGATTTTAATATGCTTTTCTTTACATTTATCTTTGCTTGAGGGTCACAGATTTTCTTGAAACTGATTTGATGTCTTTCATCTGTTTTGGAAATTTCTTAACTATTATCTCTTCAAATATGGCTTCTGTCCAATTTTCTCTGCTCCTTCTTAGATTCAAATATACATAATGATATAATTCATTATATAATGATATCTTACATTTTTTTCCCATTACTTTGCTCTTTCTGTTCCAGTTTGGATATCTTCTGCTAACCTCTCTTTCAGCTCACTTAATCTATGCTTTGCTGGAATCAGTCAGCTGCTAAACCCATCCAATGACATCTCATTCTCATTATTTTTCTTTTTTAGGAAGATTTGCCCTGAGATAACATCCATGCCCATCTTCCTCTACATTATATGTGGGATAGCTGCCACAGCATGGCTTTTGATAAATGCTGCAAATGTCCACCCCCTGGATCCGAACCGGTGAACCCTGGGCCACCGAAGCAGAGTGTGAGAACTTCACTGCTATGCCAGTGGGCCAGCCCCCAATATTGTATTTTTTAGTCCTACAGTGCTCTTTTTTGAAATAAAAATCCCCCTCTGCTTTGTTTATTTGTTGATACATTTCTTTGTTTATATAAATCATAGACATTTTTTATTCCCCATCTATTAATATCATCATCTGAATCATCTGTGGATCTGGTTCTGTTATTTCTTTCTTCTCTCAGTTTTCAGTCTTTGTTTCTTTTCCTTAGCATCCCTCGTATATTTATATTGGATGCAGGATGTTGGGAAATAACATCCTAGAAGCTCTAAATTATGTTATCTTCATCCAAAGTGGTTACATTTTCTTCCGGCAGGTGTATAGAGTGCCATTGGACACTACTGGTCATATGTAAAGGTTGTAGTTAGGCTTGCTAGTGCTGTTCTATGTCAGTTTTGCCATTACTTTTAGGCTGTAAGTCTTCCTCTGAGGTTGTGGTCTTTCCTTTCGGAGTGTGGTCCTTCTTGGATCCGTACTGGATGTCTAGGTTTTTATCACTCCTTAACACTTTAGTGGGGCTTGAATTCCAACCTCTTTCCCAGCACTGCACTACTGTGGTCTCTGCTCAGCTCTCCAGCTTCTTGAGCTGCTGGATTTTTTTGTGATGTTGTCGTTGAATTTCTGAGAGCCCTGCTCTGGAACATACGTAATTTAGGATTAAATATTGAACAACGGTAATCTGTATGCAGGTTTTGGGTCTTCTCTATGTTTTTTTCCTCTCCAAGATCTCCCTTGCTCCCAGCAACCTTGACAGCCCTGAACTTCAAACTCACTATAACTGCTGCCTCTGCTTGGGTTCTACTCTGCTACACTATGATTTGCAAAATACTCTCAGAAAAATATCTGGGGTAAGTGTGCTTTCCTTCCATGCTGGTTGTTCTCCAATGCTTTCAAATAGTTATTTCATACATTTTGTCCAGATTTTGAAGTAGTTTTTTATGAAATATTCTTTCATGGCCTGAACTGGAAACATCCAAGGTAACTTTAAAAAATAGTCCTTATCTTTTAGAGAAACAACTGAAATGTTTACAGATAATAGGAGATGATATTTGGAATCTTCATCAAAATAATTTGGAGGGGGGATGTTTAGGAAAGACAGACCATGGGAAGGGAGTTTCCTCTCCTTGGTGCAAAGTTTGACCCTCATGAGAGAGGAAATATGAGAGGAACAGCCAGATGACTTTCTTCTCCCCTCCCTCCTCCAGTGGACTGCCCCTAGGCATGATTTCTTTTCACCACTTCTCCCAAAACATACCATGAGGCTGCGCTTGTGTAATTGAACAGTGACCTCCATTATTGTTTTTTATGGTTTGTTAGAATGCAGTAGCCAGCGGACAACACACCACCTGGTATTGTCTCCCATCCTTCTCTGTTTCTCTTCTCTTTTATCTCACCCTCACTGCCCTGGGTTAGCACCTTCCAAATAAAGCACTAATGCTGGAGAACTTTTTCTACTTTTGCGTATATTTGTCTGAACAGAGGTACCATAAAATAACTTGTTTTCTTTGGAATTCTTAAAGACAATAATAATTAATGGAAATAGACCTATTTGAATTTGCAATGAAATGTCAGATGGAGATGAAATAAAAATTGAAATGATATTTAATATCATTTGTAGGAAATTGCCATGTACCATCAAATTTTTCTGTTTTATATAATTTATATAGAAAGGAAATGGAATCCTAGAGTTAAAAGCCTTTCCAGCATCACAAAGCTAATAAATGTCCCAAGGTTAAGACTGGAACTCAAATATCAAATTTTGAGCTCTTAATCACTATATGGTTTCTTATTATAATTATGACTATGATGCCTTCTTATTATAACTAAGACTATATCTCTTTTTCATTACTAATTATTGTCTTGAATAAAGTGAATAGTTGGATATTATGAAACAATATCACAACAGTCTAAATAAATTTCAGCTGAATGACATTATTTAAAAAAAATACTGCTACTAAACTTTGTGCCATCTCTGAGAATTAGGGGCTCAGAACTAAGTTAGATTTGATTTAGAAACAAGAAATATTTGGAATGTCATGTTCCTCAAGTGTTCCATGGTGAACTATCTATTATATTTGACTCCTCACAGCCTATTTTGTTGGCTGGCTACCCTTTATTCTTTTCTCAAGCTTAAATCTAAAGATCTGTGCCTAGAATGTCCTCATAATTCATACATTCGTCTCTTCTCCTCTCCAGCCAAATAGGAACCATCATACTTCATGAAAGCAGTCAGATGCACGTCGTCAGACAGAACTAACCAAATTGGCTTTAGCAACAGAAAGAAGTTCAGCTCTTTGCTCAGTGAGATTTAATTTAAAGTTGATGGGCTCATTCACTAGTCCCTGGGTCATTGGAAAATTGCTTTTGATCTTTCAAAGCATCTTTTATAAAAGAAAATAAAAAATAAAGGATACAGATATATATCTATATCTGTATATCTCCTTGAAATCTTTTATTTATGTATCATATATATAAATACATATTCTTGAAATTTTAAGAAAGCTATAACAGCTGAACTAATGTACATTGAAGGAAGATTAATCATAGATACATAGACATTCCTCCTTAAATTTAACAAACTATTCTGCTGGTTGGATGTAACCTCACATAAAACTGAGTTTTTAGGTATTAATGACTACTGCTTTCATTAGAGATAATATCTACAATAATTTCACAGTTTTACTTCTTATTGATTTTTCTAATTCTACAGTCCCTTTCCTTTTTTTTTTGGTGAGGAAGATTCACCCTGAATGAACATTCATGCCAATCTTCCTCTATTTTGTATGTGGGATGCCTCCACATCATGGCTGACGAGTGGAGTAGGTCTGCTCCCAGATCTGAACCTGAGAACTGGGCCTCCCAAGTGGAGCACTCAGAACTTTAACTGCTTGGCCATGGGCAGCCCCTTTTCCTTTTTTTTAAATGCCAGTCCTCTTAGAGGTTGGTAGCTAGGAACTATGAAGTTATTAGATTAAGTGCAGGGAAGATTTGTTTTGCCGAATAGTTTCTTCCAAGGCCTGCTGCTCTCAAGGAGCAAGTCATCACAGGCATAAGTAAGATCAGAATGAGGGTCTTCCCTCCTCTTTTTTCCTTGCACATAAAGGAAGATCAGGGTGATTCTGTGTCATGTTTCCATCTCCCTTAAAACCACCACCCTAGCTGCCTTGGCCCCCAAAGAAATCCAAATTTATGTAGCACCTTGCCGTTTGTAATTTTTCTGTATAATTTACTCTGTCATTTGATCTTTGTGACAACTTTGAAGCAGAAAAGATGATTCCAATTTTTTTAGCCACCATAAATACATGCATTCTTATTTTTTTAATTGAGATATATTTGACATATAGCATTACGTAAGTTTAAGGTGTTCACTTATAGTCCTGTGCCGCATGACAACATTTCAGTCAATGGCGGACTGTACATACGACAGTGGTTCCAGATTAGTACCACACAGCCTAGATGTGTAAAAGGCTCTATCATCTAGGTTTGTATAAGTAGACTCTATGATGTTCGCATGACAAAATTGCCTAATGGATGCATTTCTCAGAATATACCTTTGTCGTTGAGATATGTTATTGATTTCTTACTTTTATGTTGCAATTTAATTGCCATTACAGTCTTAGCTAACACTTCTATTGCATTGCATTTCTTCCAGTCTTGGAAACAATTAAGATCTAGTCTCTCAGCAAGTTTAATGTTTATAGTAAAGTTTTGTTGTCTATAATCACTGTACTATGTTAGTTCTCCAGGACTCGTCTATTACTTGCAAGTATGTATCCTTAAACAACATCTCCAATTTTTAACATGAAGAAAACTGACGCTCAGAAAATTTGTGTCTCCTGTTCCATGATGCACATCTACTAGACAGGACCCAGGATGTGAGGTTTTGCCAATTCTTCCAACTCCAAACTCAACTCGCCCTTTCCTAGGCTTCTATGTCTGAAAAGACACTTAGATGTCAAGAGCACACAGTTCACAGAAAGGGCAACAGTTGAATGATGCCGGCCACCTGTTTTTGCAAATGAAGGTTTATTAAAACACAGCTGCATCCATTCACTGTTGCTGCTTTCGCCCTACAAATGCAGAGTTGAGTCCTTGAGACCTTATGAGCCACAAATCCATATTTACTACATGACTGTCTATATAAAAAGTTTTTCTGCTTCTGTTTTATAGACAGTCTTATTTATGTACCTTGTGTAATGTGATCTATTTATTAAGAATTTAAGTGTGGTTGGAACCTATATTCAAACTTTGTTATTATTTAGAATTATAGTGTCTGGCAAGAGATTTCAGAATTCACTTAAGCTGACCCTTCCATCCCACTTGCCATGTAATAAAAAAGTCTGGGAAATATTTCATGGTCTGTAAATCACTACTGCAAATTTCATTACAAATACATTAAGGCTTATCGTTAGTGACAGAAGAATACTTTTTATTGCAATTTTTCTTGAACACTTCCAGTGTTAGAAGTCTGAGTTTAATACAACCTAAAATAGATCTTTAATTATTGAGCCACTCTAATCCTTGAAAAGCTCTTAATATTGTCCAGAAATAATCTTTTATGAAAAAGCATTAAACACTTGCAAATCTCACAATGGTTGAGAAAAATTTATGTATTTCAAATTCAACTAAAAGATTTCAGATACTGAGAATATTTAAGGAACTGAAATAGACATGTTAACATGCAATTTTTCTAGGAATTCAAATCTGAGACATTTATTATTGTCCCTAACAATTTTCCACATTCTGGATTTTATTCTATGCCACTTTCCGTATCTGTCAGTAATCCACATGGGTGGGTCAAAAACTGTTTTCCCTATTTTCTTTAAGAAGAGCAAATAAGTTCCTTGTTCTTATCTCTCTGGGCCTTTGTCTATACAACCTGCTCGCTTTCCAAAAATTATGAAAACATAGAGCGTGCAAGTTTTTTAAGTCCTTTCTCGTGGGATAGGCTTTTCTACACTTCAAATATTAGCTCTCTCATTCCCCATCTTTTTTTTTTCAGTAAAATATCTATTGATCACCTTTTGAATTTTGCTTTCCTTTAATTCCAGAGTAGACAGTTCTTTTTCTCTGGTCTTACCTGTTCTAAAAAACTTGTGCCACCATCTTATACATTCTTGAGATGTTCCGGCAAAGTCTAGTTCATTCCAAAGTCATGAAATGCAAAATAGGTCTTATCTTTGAGCACATCTCCAGCAAGAAGCTGGAATGTAGCTTTAACTATGTTTTCATGTCAACTCTTTCTGACTATTAGATTCATTTATTTCCAGCCAAAACGATGGTTCTATCCTGATATTATTATAAATACTGCTCAGTGATGTTAGATATGCCTTGTTCTTTTTTAAATTTCCTCCATTTATCTGATGCATATTTATGAGCATCCCCAGTGTTCACATTGGGCTAAGCATTAGATATAGTGATGAGTAAGCTCTCAAAAATCTTAATGTTCACTCTGATTGATGAAACTAAATCCAAACTGAAGTATGTGCTGAACCTAAAATGCCAACCCTCCCTGCCAGAAAAGGGATCATTTCAAGTGGAAAACATATTAATGGCAACACAAATAACAGTATCTAATATTTATTATATGCTTTTTCTGTTCCAAGCACTGTTCTAAGACTTTATATAGATTGTTTCATTTATTTCTCACAATCACCCAATAAGGTGTCTTATTATGATCACTATTTTACAAATGAGGAAACCAGCACACAGAGAAGTTAAATAATATACTATATGACCTATAGAGTACACACAATGTTTGTGAAATGTGCCATACCCTTGGCCAAATAAATCAATCTTTGGTAATGAAGATCAAGTTATGCTATTTTTTTTAAGCTTCAAAATGATTCTAGCATGCCACCCAATTTAAGATCCACTGCTCTTCTCAAATCCCTTTCCCTCCCATCCTAAAGGGTTGGTGAGCTCTTGTTCTTTACACATGAACTTGCAGATGTCTCTGGCAGGAAGAAGAAAAGCTGCTTTATTCATTGACTTTTATGTTTCCATGTCAAATACCAGTGTGAACAATGAGCTCCTAATTAGGAAAACAAACTTTTCCTTCACTCTCTGCCATGATGAGGTAGGTTTTGTCTGTGGGCAAGCCACAGCTGCCTCTGAGGAACTCAATTGTCTCTTCTCTGTAAACTCGCTATGAGCTTTTAAAAGTGCAAATTTATGAATTTCACCCTTGGGGTTCTGCTGTATCAGTCAGCCCAGGCTAGATTATGTTGCAATGATACAAAATCTCAAAATATCAATGGATTAAGACCAAAAAAGTAATAAAACCTTCCCTTACCTGTGAAAACTTTGTAGGATTTTTGATCTGAGTGGTGGTGGCAGTGAGTTAAAATAACGCTGAGATTGGTGGGTCTGACTTCACTGGCAGTCAAAAGTGACAGGACAAAGCAGTTATCAGAGTGCACCCCTCCTGTCTCTTTTGTTAAAGATCAGCTACTCATCCTGGGAGGCAGATTGTCATGGTAACGGAAGGCGAATGGGCATGACATAGGAATAATGGGTAAGAGATTATTTATAACTCTTTATTAATGTGTTCTTTGAGCTAGGCATGGGATATGATAGTACCTCTGCTCTCATGAGGAAAGGATGCTTCTCAACATCAATGAAGTGCCCCCAGAGACCAGACTTTGTCTTTTCTAAATTAATCCAGAATCTTGAAAGGCTACAACTACAGGTTGAAGACTATTGCACCAAAAGAATTGTTGATATCGAAGCTGCCTTTAAAGGCAAGGAGGAGCTAATGAAGCAGATGGGAAAGAGTGTTTCAGGTCTTAAAAAACCCTCAAAACCCCCATACATCGTGTTCAAAAAACATGGCAGCACAAGAGAGTATGGTACATTCCGGAAACCAGATAACACAGACCTCATACACCCATGTTCAAAAATTCAGACTTTGTCTAGAAAAGCAACATTGGGTGGATTTGCTCAAGGTCACTCATTGAATTGAAAGCGGAATATTGACAAGATTACTCAGAACTCCTGATTCCCAGCTTAGAGAACATATCTCGTGTAGACATACGACACACACATATATATGTTTATATACATAAAAATATGTGTGTGTATATATATATTTATTTATAACCATCTCAAGCAGGGAAACATCTATAGGAAAGACCAATATCTCAATCTCCTTGTTTAACCCATTAATGAATTGCAGCACACACTTTCCAGGGAGTAAATATCACTCCCATAGATCCTTAATTTTCTGTCATTATCACATGTCAATCCCTTTTCAAGCTGAAAAATAAATGTAAATTCCCTAATGATTTTTCTCTTTTTTCTTTTCTCATTGCGAATACTGTGGCCTCTCATTTCTGTTCTAGAAGCATTTAGGCAACTACTGTCCCTTTCATTTGCTTCCTTGCTGAGTCTTCACAACTTCAATGATATCTCTAAGAATTGCCACAACTCTAGGAACACTGTGTTGTCGAAATTCCCATTAAGTCACTGTAAAACATGACTCTTTAAAATAAACACCAGGAACACACACATGGTGTTTTGAAAGCCACTGGCAGAGGCAAAGCAAGAATCACCCAAAATCTAACATTAGCCAAAAAGTAACATTAGAAAATGTAACACCAAGTTTTCACTCCCAGATGAATTATTGTCGTAGATTTATCAACACCGTCACTTTTTACTCCAGGATTTGTAATGGTATGTTATGTTTTGCTTTTGTTTTCATTTTATTTTCTCTTTTTCCAAATTTTTTTATTCATTCTTTATCGTTGGTTTGGGTTCAGTTCTTTGCGACTAGTTCCTCACATTTATCCATGTGTTTATCTATCCCTCACTCATTAAATAAACTTTTCTTAAACTTCCACTATATTTGACAAATTTATAACAAATTAACACTTTTCTTTCACCTGGAATCATTTCAAGGTATTTAAGATTCCATAAGGGATAAAATATTTCAAAGGAGGATGTAGGTTGAGTTGTAGAGACATAAAGCTATAGAGAGCAGTTGTGTCAAAGCAGACAAGAGGTCAAATCTAGTAACTGCACTGATGGCAGTACAGTTACTGTAATTCTAAGCAAAGTTGAGAAATTCAGGCTGCAGAATTCAGAGATCTTATTTGAGAAAATGAATACCCAAGTGTCAGGGGTCTTGGTAGTAAGAAGATAAGATCTAAGTCAGAGGTCTGTCAGTGTATATAAGGTTTTGGCAGCCAGACCTATCATTTATAATGAGCCCCAAACCATATATATATCCTGTCTGAAGATGAGTTTCTCTCAGATGACAGTCACCTGAACCAACAGGTGACATTAAGCACAGGGTGAGAGGGTAGGCAAGTAGGAAGCTGCTGACTTAAAGGCTCCAGCTACATGAATCAGTTAACAACTGAAATATCCTTAGGAGCAGCAATGAATTTATTATAAGGATCTAGACAAAAGAGCTTTGCAGAATTCTGTAGAATTTCAGGGGCAGTGGTAAAACAGTAAAAAAGAAAATATAATGACCAGTCTGTTCCTTTGTCATCTTTAACATATCCAAGGCACTTCCTCAAGGCAAGAGACCAGAGAAGAAGCAGGCGGCCAGCTGCAAAGACTGCCATTTGACAGGCAGGTCGAGGAACCCTCAACGGATATATCTTCTCCCCTGACCCCAATGTTCAAACACCTTGTGCTCCTGGGTTTCTTACAACTTATACTTTGTGTGATCCAAGGGATGAATGCTCAAATGTCGATTTACTCTCTTCAGCTCAAAAGCAACAGCAGCAAACAACAAACACATTTACATTTAGCCAGGGAAAGAATAAGATAAACAAATTCCTGCTCAGCCCTGTCTCACTATTAATTACACACACCTTTATTTTCAGTTTTTCGTCTGCCACAAGGTGGGAATTTATTTTCTCTCAACAAAAGCTTTCTAGAATGAGCTATTAATAGACACTACAAACTCCTAGCCTCTATTTTAGCTCTGTCTCTAGGTCTGTGTTGTCTGGTTTTAGGAGACTAGAAAGGAAAAAAAGGAGAAATAATCCTTTATCCATCTCTCCTGCTTCATACCTCTGAGACACTTCTCATTTTCTCTGATGGGAGATGAAGCCCAAGGCCACCCGTCAGCTAACTGCTGATATTACCATCTTACATAAAGCAACACTGATGTCTTCCCACCTCTGTATTAACCTCTCCCTCACTCGGCTTGTTCTTTTCCTTTTTAGAATAACCTTTTCAGATTTCAAGGTATGGCAAATATAACCCCTTTGATATGCCCAGGGAGATTATACACACTGTCCACTGCGAGCTTGTGTAATCTGTAAGAGGTGCAGACACAGTCCTCATCACTCTCTCATTGACTTTGAGCTTCTTAAGGGCAACCGTTGAACTTATGACTCTTTGTGTTCCCATCATGACTGTAATTTACACATAACATAGTAGATTCCCCGCCCCCCCCCACCACAAACAGCTGCAGAATACATAATGTGTCAAATTGAGTAGGTTTCTGAAGTCGCCCAGCTTCTTCCTAAGTTAAACCTGGCCCAAAGTTTCTCAGAATCTCTACAACAGTCCAGAAAAGACACGTTGCTTAGGAGAAATATCACCATGCTCATGTACGTTTCTTTTAAATTCTGAGTCTATTTAAAGAATCTAACACTCTACTTTTTACCTCCTTTGTTACTGTGAGACATTTAACACATTATAGGAAAACTTAAAATATTAACTTTGGGGAAGAAAATTAATTTTCCCTCTACTCCTCCAGGTTCTTGGTTGAGACACCTCTGTAATAAAAAACAGATTAATATGAGAAAAACAAGCAGAAATTTAATAACCTGTATACCTCCTGTGTACGTGGAAGATGCCCAGGAAAACTGAGTGACTCCCCAAAATAGTCCAAGCCATCACTTTAGATTCCATCTCTTGCTAAAGACAAAAGATGATGTTGGGGTCAGGGGAGTTATGGGAGGTGACCAGGAAAAGCACAGTAAACAAGGGTAAGGTCATTACGCAGATTTAAGCCTTTGCTTTCTCCATTGATAAGAGTTCCTAGAGATGTAGAATCGTCCTTCTCTTCTTGGTACAGAAAGGGGAGACATCCATAGAGACGGAGATTTCCCTTATGAATATAAATGTCTCTTACAAAAGAGTAACGTCTACTCAGTTTTCAGAGGTTTTCCTATGTCCTCTGTCTCTTGAAAATAATCAGCCTAAAATAATCCTATGCCAAAAAGGCATATTTGGGGTGACAAATTCTGCTCCCTTTTATAACCAAGTCTGCAGAAACTGACACCACAACAGATACATCCCCTTTCTTCCTGCAGAAGGGCAAGCTGTGGGATGGTTTATGAGCTCAGGCTGTAAACATAAACTGCCTGGGTTCCATCATCAGCTCTGCTGTTTACTTAATAAGTGAGACCTTAAGTAAATTATTCAGCCTCTTTGTGCATTAATTTCCTCATCTGCAAAGTGGCATTCAGCTCATAGGATGAATATAGCATCTAGTGCATAAGATTGCCATGGGGATAAATAAACTAAGGCATGAAAAACACTTAGCACAGAGCCAGGCACATGGCTTTAGATATTATTAATATTCTGAGTATAGGATGACAAGAGAGCAACACTTACATTTTATGAATTATTTCCCACATTAGGTATATGAGAACTTTCCCTCAATCCTTTTATAGCATGTACTATTTTTGCAGACACATTTTCAATAATTGATGATGTTCTTTAGGACAGCTGCTGTCAGAACCAAAGACTTTTAGTTGCCCTGCTTCCTACTCACTTTCTACTGGGTACACCACCTGATATGTTCTCCATCTGGCAGTCAGAGAATTGGTAGTTCAACAACAATGTCTTTGTCAACTAATTTTCTGTATTAGTTCCCTGATAAAAGAAACAAACACACAATTCAACGAAAAATGAATTTCTTAAAGAGATTATCATAGGAATTGTCCCTATGGGAGACTGTCAGAGAGTGCTATAGACAAAGCCTCTCCAGGGAATAAAGTGATTTTCATGAATGTGTATCAGTCTCCAAATTTTGTTCTTTGTGGCAGTGTGATCTTGGTAGAGGAAAAGAAGTCTAGGTGGCAAGATATCTACATTTTTACCTTAGGTTTTCCATGGTTTAGCAGGAGTGAGTGTATGTAGAAAGTCTTAGTTTACTGCTTGCCATAGAGGATAAGCTCAAGGAGTAGTGGCTAAATGAACAAACTGAGGCAAATCTTTTAATATTGAGGATTCCTCATCTGAAAAGAAGAGAAGCAACAATACCAAATTTGTATTGCAGTGGGGTGACATGAGAAAATAAATGTCTCAGAAACATGCGTGACGTTCAAGCATTTAAATTTTCTCTGATTTCTCCATCAATCTGGCATACACAAAACACTTTTCATGTACCAGAGTTTATTTTATAGAAATTATTTTTACAAACCTCTTTATGGGTTGGAAGGATACAGAGAATCCATCTGTCACATAGGAAATTCAAGTCAACTTTCAGCCCTGTCTAGACACACAGATCAGGTTTGAAAAGGCAAATTTGACTTCAAATTGAATAATACATCTAACTGGTGACAGATCTTATTATGGCCAGTTCAAGTGTAGTCTTCATTCCAAACCAACACCCAAAACTTTTCTTTTTCAACCTTTTATTAAAATGACTTATTTCTCTAAGAAAGACACAACGAGAACCCTACAAGTAGTAGTAGTAGTAGCACTAGTTACTGTGCTTTTAGTATAATGATAACAGTATTACAGACAGTGATGATAGTAAGTTCCTATTGAACAAGCACTGACTCCATGCCGGAAGCTATGGCACCCTGCCACAGTCATCGGGGATGTTTGCCCTTTCAGCATCAATCACCACATCTTCTTCCTTTCTTGTTGTTTCTGCTATTTGGCCACAGGAGTGGACATTTGATCCAGGCCTGGTTAGTCTGTATATTTCCATCCTCCTAGCAAGTCAGGCCTGGGAATTTTCCTAGAAATAATGATAATGAGAAATTTCTCTTTCCCTTCAATTTGACAAGCAAGAGGACATCAGTTTGACTTGCTAGCGTGTCTTTTCTCACATCACAGGGAGACCCTGTCTGGAAATGAAGCAAAGGAAACTAGAATCAAGAGATAGAACGGATTTCTGATTCTATCCTGTGAGCTTCTGGAACCACCCATATCAGAAGCCACTTGATCAGGGACTTTTGAGTGATGTGAGTCAATATCCCCCTTTTTACTTAAGTCTCTTTGAACTCAGTTTCGATCACTTACAACCTAAAGATCAAAGTACCTAACCCCATTTTTTCAATCAAGAATGAGCACAGAAGTCATAGGACTTTATCATTCTATGAATTTAACATTTTTGCCAAATTCTTATAAAGATAACTTTCCAAGAGTCGTACCACATTTGTACCTAAGCATGTAATTCAGACCTCCTCCTGAATACCGTACTATGAATACTTAAGCTGCTGGACCAGGTTCTCAGGATCATCCTTCTTCCCTCTCAACATATATTCAAGAGCAATAATCTGAAAACCTAAATCTCCAGTTGCATGTATATGGATTGTTGGGGGTGGGGAATTTATAAACAAAACTAATTTAAAACTCTGCAATGAAATAAAATTTGAGTATGTGATGCCCCACAAACATAAGCCTTATATTGAATCCCAAAGAGTGGTCGAATTCTACAAGATGAGATTTGGAGTTATAGAACAATGATTTAGTTTCTGGTCTGGTACTAAAAGCTGCACATTTTAGCAAGTCACTTTACTTCTCATCCTCTGTTCTCTCATTTATGAAATAGGAATAAGAGTAACAGCTATTTCACCTGAGAGTAGTAAGAATCTTTGTGATGAGCAGCTAAAACACATTGGAAAATGCCTGATAGCCACTCAAGGGCAGTGTTTAAGAAGCAAAAGCATTGCATATCTCTAGATCTAGCTGCACATTTTATGGAGGAGGGTGACGAGATTTAGCTGGGCTCCCTGAAGTAAACATGGAGCTGTCCAGAGGTTCCCCAGGTTTTTTTCTTTATTGTGTTTTGGCATTTATGTATTTAATCTATCTGTAATCTTTATTTCTTCTTCTTGTTCTCTCAGCAACATCACTGTTTTGTCAGCTATCTAGGAGTTCCTTAAAATGCTATTTTCTAGTCTCTACTCTCAGATATTCTGATTTTGAGTCTGGGATAAAGCCCAGAAATCTGAATTTTTAACAACCATACTTGGAATTTCTTATGCTGAGTGTTCACAGACCATACCTGGAGAAATACTGAGTCTAGCCCATATGTATGAAAACAGTCAAAGAAACATAATCCCTTTTCTCTCGGGTTATAATTACCCATTTTGTAAAGTGTTTAGGTTTAAAACTGAAATGTTCTGGCCACATGTGCTGCGAAGGCCCCTGCAAAGATGTTTATGTGAAAATCTCCCCATCAAGTACACATTATTAGTGGAAATTTCATAAACAAAAATTGCCTATACTTTGGGAAACATGCGAGGTGGGCATTATTATTCCCTTTACGTGGCTAATGTTAGAGTCAAGAAAAGGCGACATGAAAAATGTATGTCATTTGCCTGACTAATGCTGTAATTGAAAACTATCAATTCCTGCGGAGCATTTTGTATCCACACGGAGCTGGGCCTGTGGACGAGAAATTAATATACTGCAAAGCAACAAGATTCCTGAATGAATGACTGCCTGTGCTGTTTAAGGAAAAAGCCTCCAGCACGGATTATAAATATTTGTATTTTCCTCCATGTATTTAGTGAATGTTGCTTTTTATTGAATACTAGGAAACAAAGAAACTTTTTAACCTATAAGTTAAATGAAACTATCATTGTGTTTACGCAGAATTGAAGGGGGCTTCCATCAAAATGTTCTAACAGGATTTTCTTGGCATTTTATTCAAATATTCTTGGAAGGCCAGAGTGATAAGATGGGTGGGATGTGTGGTGTTGCTGTGCAAGCGTTCCACCTGAAGACAGTGTAGCTTAAATACAAACTGTGAAACAGAAAGGAGTCATGGAGGTAATCTCTCCTGACATTTTGGCTTCGCAGTTAGAGACTCAGAAGTTCCTGTATATTCAGAGATGGAGCCACAGACTCCAAATAAGTTAATGGCAGAGTTATTTTAAATCCAGAGTTCCTTCTTCCTCGGCCAGTTTTTCCCACTACATGAACAGCGCTTCTGAAAGAGGAGAGAGAAGAAAGGTGGCACCCATTTTTTTAAAAGCCAAGAACTTGCCTTTAAGACTCGGTTGTTTGCACTCATAGAGGGCTCTCTTAGATAAGCTGACCAGGTTAACACTGTCTTGTGAGAGTGCTGATATTATTTTTCATGGATAATTGATCACATTGTGAGTTTTATTAGTTATTGATGAAAAAAATACTGGTTTACATTTGCATAAGGTTGTGGAGCATTTTTCTCTTTCACTCCTTGGTAAAATAATCTACTGAAAGTAGATTGTGAGAATTCCCTTCAACTCAGATGACTGGAGCTCAGAGAGGTTGTTTCTTGGCTGGGCTCCCCAAGTTGGTGACGCCTGTAGACCTATGATCCCCGGTATGTGCTCTTTACACTCTCACACAGCTGCTTCTGAAAATAACCCAACTTTTGTTTAGCAGCCTGAGTCACACACCTAACTACCCTCTAGGACATGAGTCCTTTCTATGAAGGTTCACATGGCTGTGCATCTTGAATTCGTTTTTTGTTTATTTTACTCAAGGATTTTTGCAAAGTCACAATTGCGTAGATCTGCCGGAAAGAGACAATGTTTGCTTTTCTGGCAAAGTTTTGGCAGTCAGAGGCCAGCTGATCAGGAATAACAATGTGAGATCAGTTTGCTGTAAATTCCTCCATTCATGATAAGAACCAGGCCTCATATAAATCCGGTGCACCTCTCTGCATTCATCATCCCTGGCCTGTTAGACCTGCAGTCAGGTGTTTATAACCTGTATCTTACTCAACCAGAAGACTCTGAAATCCAGGGCTTTAGCCTCATAAAAGGGGATTTTCTTTGAAGATTTGTCACACCTACTCTTCAGGCCCCTGCCAGAATCACTGACCCCGATGTTCCAGTATTATACGAAGATCACAAATAGAAGGGAAAATAGCCCCTTATTTTCTGCTCTCCTCAGTCACTGGCCATTAAAAAGATAGACTCAATTTTGCCCCAACCTCATAATAGTGGGCAAAGGTTACGATACAGTCTTCGGAATGAAGAATAACCTTGAGTCCAGGTTTACAGACACTGTTGCCTAATAAGGAGGAAAACATCTCCCACACATTCCCCTTTGGATTAAGCCTCGGGCATAGAGAGGTAAAAGGGTTTAAGGTGCAAATGAAGTAAAAGTAGCACCTCCAAGGAGAATCAAAGGGGTGGGAGTAGACAGAAAAGACAGCCAAAAGAAAAGGGCAGTCAAAACGAACTGGGACCTGGATAAAACTGTACCTATTTTAACTTCTCCAGAACCTACCAAATGGGAATGACATGATTTTCCAGATCATCTGGCAAGATTTAATGCATATCTGCTTAGCCGTTACATAAAGACAAAGACATATGGGTTGTATTGTCTTTTTGTAATATTGATTAGCCCTCCCTTTCTAAAATCTAAGTACTTAGAACACTAGTAACAAAGTCTCTTAAGAGGCATTATGGAAGACATTGATTAATATTTGCTGCCATATAATCAATGCTGATTATTTATCATGGTCACCTTCTAAATCAGCACTCAAGTAGATACACATGCCCCATTGAGCCTTCAGGGTGTTAGTTGATGGGTAATAAGACTGCTCAAGCACAAGGCTTCTCATGAGAAACAAGTTAGCTTCTTTTCAGAAAGGTAAGGGTTCTGTTTTTGCCTGTGAGCAATTCCTGCTATTTGTTAAGCATTGTCTAGTAATGTTTTGTGTTGTGAATGATTTCAGACCAGATAGTACTTTCTGACTTGAATATCAGATGGAATAAATACATCTGGGGTCAAAGCCAAGGACTACCATTTATTAGCTGGGTGACCTGGTGTAAGTCATTTAATCTCTCTGAGTCTCAGATTTTTTTTAAATCAGTAACATGCAGATAAATACAGATAATTGCTGTCTCATAGGGCTCCTGAGAGTACGAACTGAGACAGAGCAGGTACAGCCCCATAGTTCTGTGCCTGACACATTAGAAAGCCTCAATAAATTTTAACCATTATGTTATGCTTTTTGATCATTATTATAAGGTCAACATTCTGCTTCACCAGAGGTTTTAGTACAAATAGATACTGAGGCACGTGGGATGACCTCATTGAAACTGATAATTAAGAACACTTTAAACAGTGGTTCTTGGCCTTGTCTGCACATTGGAATCAACTGGGGAGCTTAAAAAAGGCTGTCCACTAAGCCAAATAAATGAGATTTTCTGGGTTTGAGACCTAGATATCAATATTTTTAAAATCTCCTTGGGGAATAATTCCAATTGGCAATTGACATTAAGAATGGCTTTTAAAATATTATAGATCATATAGCATAGGGAGGCAGGCTTTATGGAATGTTATTTCTCCATAGCTTCTGGCATATCCCTTTCTACGAACTGGTTTCCCTAAAACGTAGTTAGGGTCAATGGGAACCTCCCTACTCCATTCACAGAGCCCAATAATCTCTTTGTTTTTGTGTTTTTAGTGAGGAAGATTGGCCCTGAGCTAACATCTGTTGCCAATCTTCCTCTTTTGTTTTTCTCCCTAAAGCCGCAGTACACAGTCGTATATCCTAGCTGTAGGTTATTTTACTTCTTCCACGTGGGATGCTGCTACGGCATGGCTCAGTGAGCTGTGTGTAGGTCCGCACCCAGGATCCAAACCAGTGAACCCCAGGCCACCTAAGTGGAGAGTGCAAACCCAACCACTCAGCCACAGGGCCAGCCCCCCCCCCCCCAATATAATCTTTAAACATTTTGTGGCAGGGTCTTTTTTTTCTCATTTAAATCTTAATATGAGAAAACAGTATGCTATTAGGATAAAAGCATTTTATGAATTATACCATTTTATTACTACACTATTAACAGTATTGGGAATCTTTTGATAAACATAAAATTTTCATTTGGGTGTTTGGATGAAAACTGTAGTCTCTTTCGTGCTTAGTCTCCCAATTATTGTGTTTTGTTTTTATAGTGTAAGAGACCGTGCAAATTCTGACTAACAAAGTACTGATGTGCAATGGTAACGGGGTCTTTTTTCTTATATTTTTTTAACTACTCATGTGCAATCATGGAATATTCTTCCATTAATTGAATTAGATGCCTGAAATGGTAGTAATATTTTGGGGATATTGTTTCAAATGTATCTACTAAAAACATATAACAATTTATTTCATAAATATAAGTTACATAAGAAGTACTAAAACTTAAAATAAGTGCTTCAACTCTGCAGAATACAATCTGACATGCACTGACAAGAGTACTTGTGATCCATAGATAATGTGCCTGAATTTTGCATAACATTTAAGGAAATGCAATGCCCATGAACTGTATAATTTTGTATGAGCAGATATACAAAAGCCTGAGTTTACAAAGATTAAAAAAAAGTCTCTACAACTTTCCAATCAATATATATACTTAAAAAATAAACAAAAATTCAAAAATATGCTTCAAGATAGCAGAGGTGGCTTTATTTCGAAGCGTGCACAGCCTCACATGAGTTAAAGCATTGGTCATCTCCAGTATTTTAAGAGTTGCCATGTGATTATTACATACGTTTAATCACTAAAAAAGATCAGTTTAATGAAATGTTTAGATAATCTCAGAAATATTTCAGCAGAACTTCAATCAGAGACATTCATGGTGAAAATTACTACTAATAATTACCAGTTTATTCCAAGTAATATTTGTAAGTTGGTGAGCTATGCCGTGGTTCTCATTTACATTCTTATACATTCCTCATAACTGCCCTTTCAGGCAGGTACTTATTTTATTCCTGAGAGATTGGGCTTAATTTACACAAGACAGACACCTTGCAAAGCTAGCCATCGCCAGAAAAAACCTTATCTTATTTATAGCCAAACAGGAAAACACTTGGAGGCCAACAGACATGCTAACTGGGGTTGTTTACATTCTGTCTCACTCCTGGGTTACCTTTTAATCAGAGACAGTTGGCCTCACTGAAGTCTCTGTTTTGGGCTCCCATCTGCTCTTTCCCTCTCACCAACCTATATTTTTCCCAAGGGGTCCAGTTCAGTTTCATCCTTTTGCTGCCTTCGTTTTTCTGAGATAGCAAGTTCCATTTCCCACCATCACACCCCTCTCAGGTTTGCTTGAGTCAAGTCCTGTTTATGCTTCAGACTCAGATTCTCTCAAATGGATCACCTTTAATACAAAGAACCTGTTAACTGTTTTTCCCCAAACTCATCTCTTGGAGGGAGGGTTTTTAAAGCAATAAGAAAAAAATGGAAGCTACACTTTTATAAAGTGTACAAAGACCATTGGTTTTGGATTTGAGATATAATACTAATGATACACTTTGCTGTCCCTGTGTAAGACAAGACTGAGGACAAGCAAAAATAACTTAGGTCCTTGCTTTAGAAAATACACTTCTAGAAGATAAGACTTTCAACTAAATAAATCAATGTCCCTTTCAAAACTGACAGCTTGCTTATCAAAACCATTTCAAAAGCCTCAACGGCCATTATGTCATAAACTCAGCCCAGTTCTGAGCAGTTCCCCACCCTGCAAGATCTGCCTTAAAATTGCCCAGGGCAGATCCTAAAACCCTATGATCTCCAAGGTTCCTTTTCTGAGACTCAACTAATGCTCTGTCAGTGTGGCTCTCCTTTACACAGTAGGTCTAATACACTTAGCTTTGCTTGATCAACAGGTTTTTCTGGTGGTCTTTGGGGAATGAGAGTTGATAGCCAGACTCTACAAGTCAAAAATAAGAAAAATTAAAATAAGAAAACTACTATAAAGGGCATAAGTAGCCAATTCATAGAAGAGGAAGACCTAAGGATCTATAAAGTCATGGAATATGTTCAAAGGAAGGAGAGTATTTGTAAGTAATGCAGAATGTAGATGAAAATTCTTGACAAAGAAGGTATTGAAACTTAGACTCTTTTCGAAGGGCAGGATTTTAATCAGAGGTGGATGACACAATGTAAGGAAAGACTTCAAGGCCAAAAAGGTCAGGATAAACTTAGGAAACAAAACTATGTGATGTGGCTGGCGGATAAGTCTTGTGGGTCAAGTATAAGTCAAGAAAAGGCTGGACAAGGAGCTGAAGATCACAAAGGGTCTGGAGTATGTATTTTGCAGATATGACATAAAGGATATGGCAGTCCTATATCGATACTTCATTCTCCTCTTGCTGTTTAACTCTACAAGGACCACTGCTCAAGTGGGTTATAACCTTCTGGAGGGCAGGGGTTTTGCCGTGAACTCCATCCTTCAAGGTTCTAAGCTAGTGCCCTAGACATATAGATTTAAAAGCATCAATGGAAAAAAGTAAATACAACAAACACCTTTATTAGTGTCCTATTTGTGTAAGAAATTCACTGCAGCTCTGTGAGTGAGGGAGGCAAAGCAAATATTATTCCTTGGCAAATGAACAAACTGTGTTTCAAAGAAGAAAGGGGAAGACAATTACTGAGCACTGGCAAGGAGGCAGTATATTTGTACATATGTGTGTGTAAACTCACATGTGTGCACTTATATGTATATGTATGCATATTAATGCACACACACTTTTTTTGTGCTCACAACACTTTATAAGGCAGATACTGTTATTATCTTTTCAAAAACAGAGACTCAGGCATTTCGATTGAATAACTTCCCAGCATCTATTCGAGGAAGGAGATGGCACTTTAACTCAGCTTGTCTGACTCTTAGTCCTGTGTTCGCTTCATTAGACTACGTTCTTCTCCTCACTTGTCATTATCCACAACTCTTTTCTGAGACTGCTTCTCCGCATCCTTCCTACAGAGTGGAAACAGCTTTGGCTATTGAGATGGTCTTCTTTGTTGCCGTGCCCTAGGCAGACACCGACAGTTTTGCTGACTTGTTTATGGCTTTGAACAGAAGAACTCTTCCTCCTGGGCCCTAAGTGAAGACTCACAAATACTTGGGCTCAGACCCCAGTCCCCAGAGACAGATGAGTGTAACATTTTAGCTCACAAAACTGAAACTAGGGACATGTCTATGCTTTTCCTAGTGAAAGTAGACAAGACTGTAACTTTCATTCAAGTATTCTGCCAATAACTTCTTATAAGTCACCTAATATTGGTTTCTTGAGAAGACAACCAACTATTAAATATCTTTCACTTCTCATAAAGCTGGAAATAATTTCTCTTCAGCTGCATCGCAACGTATTTGAGAAGTAGATCTCTTTCAGAAGGGACATGGGGGCCATTTTTTATAGGAATTTCTAACCATAGCAACATCAAACATCCTGCTTATGAAAAATGTTTAACAGCTTAATCAGTGAATCCCATGGATTCTACCACCTGCTGCTTCATCTCACTCTCATTAACCATCCACTCTTTTATCAGCACCTTAAACTTTCCTCATAAATGCACAGTGGTTGGCATATTGTAGGTGCTCTGATATTTTTAGTGAGTGAGTGAGATCATGGGCCTTTCTCTATTTCAGTAACCTCAGGCTCGTAACAGCCAAAATATGTCAATTCATTAATTTTAGAAGGCTTCATTCAGAAATGATATTTTGAACGGGATTTTAAAAATACTGCTATCTAAAAGAAATAAGCCAACTCATCAATTCAAGGTCAAGAATTATTTTGAGATGCCTACAGAATATAGTCATAAGTAAAACTACAGTGGAATTTTACGGAAGAGTTATAAATTGGAATATAGAGAAAGAACAGCAAATCTGATTTTCATCTATATTTAAAGCCACCATAAGCTTTAGATCCACACAATAGCAAAATACTTTCTACATTCAAGGCCATATCTGGTCATTCAAAGCAAATTAGAAAATAGGGGAAAGTTGCTGGATGTTTCTGGTTATTCTTAACCTTCACACCTAAAATACATAAATAACTCAGATAAAAGATAAGAGCTGGAAGCTGTTAGCAAATCTGTTTCCTTATGTACTTCACTGGGAGGGTGCCGTCTTTGACCCTGTCTACACTGAATAATTGCTGACTAGAGGAAGGATTTCTTTTACTCCACATTCCTACTGGGAACTGAGTTAAGACCCACAAATACTTTGGCTCTGCATTTGTGGCCATATTTTGATAGACAATGAGAAATAAAGAGGTAGACCCACTTGTCTTAGTCAGTTCAGGCTGCTATCACAAAACTCATTAGACTGGATGGTTTAAACAGAAATTTAGTTCCACAGTGCTGGAGGCTAGAAGTCCAAGATCAGGGTACCAGTGTGGCTGGGTTCTGGTGAGGGCCTGCCCTCCTCCAGATTGCAGACTATCGACTTCTTGTTGTGTCCTCACATGGCAGGAGGAGGGCTGACGAGTTCTCTGCCTTTTCCTATGAGGGCACTAATCCCATTCACAGAGGCTCCACCCTCATGACCTAATCATCTTCCAAAGTCCCTACCTCACATACATCACACTGAGATTAGGGTTTCAACACAGGAATTTGGGGGGACACAAATATTCAGTCCATAGCAACTACCCCAGCCAATATTTGCTTGCAGACTATCTCTGCATTCCCTTTTATGTCTTATGAATATTGAAGTTATTAAAAGTAAAATTCTACTTCTGAAACTTCTTGTTTGGCTCAATATATTCATGCCAGAAATATTCTTTCTGTATCTATGTATCAGTGACAGTTTTAGGCACTATTGCCACAAACAAGATGGATTTGGTTCTTGCCCTCATGGAGGCAAGGAGCTTCAGCATATTTAGCACTAAATATGAGTTAAAAAGAGCTAAAGGACAGTGAACTGCTTTCAGGCTACTTTTTCATGCTTTGAGCTATTTTAGGAAGAGAAAATTTTGTCCCAAGAGGTTCCAGTGGCTGCCTTTAAAAGGACATCTTAGGCTGATAACCAAAGCTGGTGGGCAATTCTTTACAGAAGACAGGCCAGTCCAAGAGTATTTGGAGCCAGAGGAAGGAGAAAAAGAAAAGCCATCCATCAGGCTTTCTTAATTGGTTGAATTAAAGAGAGTAAAATACCAAGAACTTACTAATTTGTTTATTTTAGTCCATTTTGAGCAAATGATACACACACACACACACACACACACACACACATATATATACCAAGGACACCCTGAACTGCAGGGAAATTCACTGCTCTTATGTGAGGATGCTCCCTGGTAGCTATATATAGACACTGCTTAACATATCAGCATATCACTATGGCATTTTGGAAGTCATATGTATTTCTCAGAATCATTCAAGATCATGTCTGTATTATAGCCCATACAGAAAAATGTGTGATCATACACTACCTGGAGTTGTAAAGCATAGTTGTGTGTGCGTGGGGGCATGCATGTGTGTGCAGGTGTGTGTGTAAAAAGAAAATGGAAAGGAGGTGTAAGAGAAGGGGCAGGATCTGTTTCGTCTAAGGCTGCCATCTTCACGCCAATTACAGTGAAAAGAAAATGTTCAATAATGATATGAGTTGAGAAATACTAAGTCTATAATTTTTCATTTAAAAAGGAAATTGTAGTAAGCTTCCTGTGAATTTCTTCTACGGGACATGGTGAGTTCAACTCAGAAGACAGGATGTTCACAGCCCTATTTAGCTTCAGGATTTATTTCTGTTTCCATGGCAATTCTGCCACATAAAACTGCCTTACTCCTCTGGTAAGAGCCTTTCATTTGTCATGTAAACCTGTAACTCAAATGATGCCTTCAACAGCTGGGGCCAGTCCTAAATGCACGGCAAACTGGCTAATATATTTATTTTAAATCAATAGTGTTGCTACATTTTAATAACAATGGCATACTTATTTGGCATTTTATTTGCTACATCAATTCTAAAGTCCTATTTTATTAGCTGGTATTGGCCTTCAGAGTACAACTGCACTGGAGCTGCAGAAGTCAATAAAAGTAATAAATTAAATGTACCAGTCAGTCATTTCTCCTTTGCTCAGCTCGACAAATCCCTCTGCAGCCCTGACAGCACTGAAAAACCTATGCTAATGTCCTCCACTTATGTCACACGGTTAAAAATAATAATAGATTGAGACTCTCTTAGGCTGGAGGGTGGCTTCAAGAGCCATTTGAACCTCCACTGGCAAAGGATATTACCATAGGTTATTAATATTCTCCTGGGCAGTTCTAGTGAACATTCACACTTGCCCATGCCATTGTGAATCCCTCTTGAAGAACCATTTGATCCCCATTTTGAGTGCTATATGTCAGAATCATGGCTTTGGAGCTAAGGGGATCTAGGGGTCTGCATACTTCAATCTCTTCCTTTTAAAAATGAGGGAAGAATCCCAGTGAGGTTAAATGGTTTATGTAAGGTCAAACAGTGGGAGGCAAAGCTTAGAGGAGAAGCCAGGATTTTGCTCACATTGGGGCAATTCCAGACAATCTACTGATGCACTATTTTACTTCTGAGAAGAAAAATTTATAATTCTCCCCCAGAGATGTTTTCCAAGGATTATCAGTAAGCTTTGAAGTCGTAAACACATTTTTTTGATCAGTGGAATTGAATTGTGTGTTAGCAGAAGTTGTTTGAATTCTACTCAAATATAATGAGTTTAATTGTATAGAGTAATGGTATGTATTAAATTCTAAAAGATGCTGAGTTTCCTATGTAAAAGTTGACCCCTCTGACAATGATTTATATAACTAAGTATTTGAATTGTATTGGTGGTGAGTGTATATAAAATTCCTGAAACTAGAGGCAAGACGATCTGCCCATCTGGCTAATCTGGCACTAAGAATTATCCCCAAAACAGGGAATCCAGCCACTATCAAGGTATGATAGCCATCTTGACCAGATCTATAAGCCTGGTTCGAGTGTGACTTCATCTGATGAGAAATTCCTTCTTCTATCCTCTCCCAATCCAATTGGTGGGCAACTCAGTGTCCTCTGGAAGCCATGAGGTGCCTGAACCCTTTGTTCAAGGGACATGCAATCCAAGAGGCAATTATATTACTGTGGTTTCCTGGTCTGCCTTCTCACTCACCTAGAGCAAGTTTGGGTATCTGGGATGGTGAGTGGCCCCTATGCATCTGTCTACTGCAATCAATACTATTTTAAAGGGCCTTATTCGGTGGAGGAGAAAAGTGGCTAAAGCAAAAGCCTATAGAATCTCCTGATACTTTTAAAAATCTGTGCCCTGCTTAATATATTAGCATTCAGAGTCCTCAACAACAAATACTATTGGGCACCTACTATGTTCCAGATACTGCTTTAGCTGCCATGTACAGTATTGCACGAGAGAGAATCTATCCTGTATGCAGCTCTCTTTGTGGTGGATCTAAAGAGCTTTCTATTGTAACACACTGTCAGAATCTGCTGAGAAATACTTGGAGTATTATTTCTCTTCATCAAGAGTTTATGCAGCAGAGATACAATGTTTCCACACTGTGAGATAGAATAAAGGCAAGATGGAAAGTATTTTCACCTGAATTTAGTCAAGAAATGATATTTGGAAGGCAGCTCTTCAAAGGTGCTCAGCTCTTCAGCTGTTATATAAAGCATAATTATCAGTGGTTTTGTCTCTGGAATTCCCAAATTTGAAGATCAATCTAATGGCATATATACAATAAAACTAGAATTTTGGGAATCCTAATGAAAGTTTCAATTCAGTTGAAGTCATAAAAACAAAGTTTTTTCAATACTGTTAGATTTGCCTGGACGTATATAGAGGCAAAATGGAGCTTTTCAATTTGTGGTTTTTTACTTCTGATGTTTTAACTATGGCAAGTTATTTCTAACTAGGAATAAATTTGGAGACCAACTGGTCTCATCCTCTGCCAACTCCCCTACAACAAACTACTAAAGACCACCAGACGGTCATGCAGTTTCTACTTGAATACCTTGAATGACGGTTAGGTCCCTAACTTCAGAATAATGGTTTGAGTTATAATCATTCCAAAGTCTATGTTCACAAAAAACAATTTTTCACCTTATGGTTTCTGCAGGTAAGGTCATATGGAAGAAATCTGACCTTTTTCTGTGACATCTCATTGCATTTTTAAAGATAGTTATAGTTGTTGTAACCGTACTCAGTATTCTCTTCTCTGGGCTAAAAATTCCCAATGGTCCCTGGTTCTGAATGGGAAAAGAAAATGTTTACAGGACAAAATCTACCAGGTGGAATAAGGCCTGTTTTAAATTTTCTCCCTCTTCAATCTTATTTTTGGGTTAGTGTGTTAATTAGAAACGAACTTACATCACCAAGGAGGATCAGTATCCTAGGATTTGCTTATATTAATAACATTACTCATTGCTGGGTGACATGAATACAGACATTAACATAGGCCAGCTCTGCCCTGGATGAGTTCACAACCTTAGTGGGAAAGTCTTCTCCCATCCCTTCATCCGTTACTTCATCCAACATTTATTGTGTGCCAACTATTGTGACCAGCACTGAGAAGGCACTACAGATTTAGTACCAAACAAGACAAAGCTCCCTCCCTAGAAGAACTTACATTTTTACAATACAAAAATGATCAAATGATTAGAGAGTTCTAGAAAAAGATCAGCTCATTATTATTATGGTGCAATAGGAACAAGGATGGGAAGGCTCTTAAATGCAAGTTGAGTGAAGAATGGGAAATCTTCAGTATAGATGGGAAAGCCTCCTACCCTACTTAGTCTGATAGCATTTATTGAGCATCTACAGCATGCAGAATGCCTGGTCAGGGGATTTTGTGGAATAGACCAGGGTATTAGAGTAATTCCCTGAAAAGACTAAGAGAATAATACCACCTCACTTTTATATACAAATGTAGAGTTTGCAAAATAACAGCAATAATACATAAATACACCCTATTTAGTGAGCAGGAAATATTTCTACACATTTCATTAAATAAGTCATTAAAACCATCATCTCATTTGATTCTTTTTTTTTTTTAAGATTGACACCTGAGCTAACAACTGTCGCCAATCTTCTTCTTTTTTTTATTTATTATTTTTTTTCTGCTTTATCTCCCCCAATCCCCCCATACATAGTTGTATATCTTAGTTGCAGGTCCTTCTAGTTGTGGGATGTGGGATGCTGCCTCAACGTGGCCTGACAAGCCGTGCCATGTCCGCACCCAGGATCCGAACCCTGGGCCACCGCAGTGGAGCACGCGAACTTAACCAGTCAGCCACTGAGCCAGCCCCCTCATTTGACTCTTATAGCAACTGTGTGATGTAGCAGGTGAGGGTATTATTAGCACCTTTCTACAGGTGAGGGAAACAGAATCTTAAAGAAGGTAAGAAACATTGTCCAGACTCTGTTAGTAAGAGATGGGACCTGAGAATTAAGACAGGCTTTCTAACTCATGATTTTTGGGGTTTTTAAAAAAAATATCTGTGAGCATCTATTTAAGACAAATGAGGCTAACTCTTGTCTCAGGAACTTGTGTCTTGACTAATTCACTAATAATAAGCCACTCTACTGAAGGATGAATTGGAAATATAAAAAAAAATGACACTCTGTTGAGTGCTGTTTGAATTTTCACAGAAATTCTCCTTGGAAAGTACATGCTTTTGCTCATGAAGACAATGGTGAAAGGTGCCCACACTGTATTTTGAACTGAGAGTTTAATAAACAAGTATTTCTCTGCAGTTCGGCATACCTGATAATAATTAGGATGGCTGTGGATCATGTTATCTCAGATGTTCTCAACTTCAGTCATCCTACTGGGACACCAATGCTTTTTAATGACATTTATCTCTAGCAATTATAAGTTTCAAATGTCAGGTCTTTTGCTCAGGAAATCAAAATATGCAAATGAATATGTGATGCCTAAAGCACTTCTTCCTTGGGCTTAATTCCACAAAAATATTGAGCATCTGCTGGTGATAATAGCTCAACAGGTGCTGACAAATCTCTGTATCTGCAGTTAGTTAGCCAGACAAATATTTGCTTTTCTCAATTTAGAGGGCTTAGGTACAACTTAAGTACTACAAAAGCATTTAATACTTACACACTGAATTTACAATTTTATAGCATCACTTTGCCCATTCTTCTAGAAGTTAGTTTAATAAAAGATGTATACGTCATGAGAAATATCCTAGGATAAGTTAACATCAATAAGGAAATTTTTGTTTGTTAGAGGAAAATAATATCTTTTTGCTAAAAAGACAACCTGTTACTTAAAGTTAAAAGTCACCTTTAGATTCTATTCGATGACTGAAATGTGTCTAGGCCTGAATTAAAGAGGAGCCCACTCCAATGGAGGGATAAGAATACATCTGGGGGAGGCATTCCAGCTACCACTGAAAAAATTCTTCGATCCAATTCCACAAACATTTGCTGAGCAACGACCATGTGCCAAGCACTGTGCTTGAAGTTGAGAACAAGGTCCCTGGCCTCAAATTGTTCCCGAAGCACACAAAACAAATCCTACTCTGATAACAGAACAAATTATTATCCTTACCCAGAAGAGATTCACTTTGACTAGTTTGCGACTTGATAACAGAGGTGACATTTGAACCAGGATGTGGAAAACAAAATGGGAAACAAAATTCTAGACAGAATAAATAACGGAAACAAAGGCTTAGAGAGAGGAACGCAGATCATATTTACAGATCAGGCTGTCGTATGCTGCGGTCAGGAGTAGGAGGAAGAGGAGAATGAGAGGCAGAAGGGGAGTCTGGAGAGGCAGGTTGGTGTTAAATTGTGTGGGACCTTGAATAGTAGACTTAGGATATATGTAGTTCGTTCAGAATATTTCAAATTATTTTACAAAGAGAATAAAACCATTCATCTCATAACCAAAAGCAAGGTTTACAAATCATATCCATCTTAGAGAGGCAACATATTCAGTACAACTGAAGAAGAGTTCTTATTCATTAAGAAGTTTAGAGATAGAAGAGAATTGTAAGGTCATAGGACATGTTGGTGGGGATGGTGATTGAGGTGTATGGTTGGGAGCTGTAGAGATAGATGAAAGCTGGACCAGCTACATTTATAAGTCACAAAGTTATAAATACAAGCATAAGTATTTAGCAAATAAGTCCTAAATATATATCAACTCACTAAAAAAATAAAAACAAAAACAAACCTGCTGACTTTCCTCCAGACCTCAGAAAGCACACAGAACACTTTTGTGGTGCAAGATACTACATACGTAAGAATGTCCTCATCTTTCAAAGGGTTAATAAAGACATCTGCCTCACAGACTGTTAGGAAGACTGAAGAAGATAACGTGTGTAGGCAACATGGTATTGCTCAATCAATGTCACGTCATTAACATCGCTATTATTATTCGTTTGTTTCCTTAGGTCTCTTTTGGACTTTTATAGCAATTTCAAAGCTGCACTGAATTAACTTTTACCATGTTTTTGCCTTATTGCTACGTAACCCCTATAACATTTGCAGTTTGTATCATGGTTTATGTTTGTACATATTTAAGTAATAGTGGAGAAAAATAACTTAAATTAACCCAGAATCTTCAATATTTTTCCACTAAAAAGAGTCCATGTCTACCACTTGACCACAAGCTCTAGGAAGATAAAGAGGCATCTTAATCCTTTCTGTATCCCCAGTGCCATGCAGAGTTCCGAGTACATAATACCTATTCATGGAAAGAGGGAAGAAAGTAAAGAAGAACAAAACTCAAAATACTCAAATTATTAAAATGCATACCGTCCTCATTTTGCATGATGATGCAGGAATAAAAAAATGACCATAAGCTGAAATGATACAAAGCAACCTATAGACACTTTTGTCAAAACAATAAAAACTCTCTTACTTACATTCATAAATGCACAGGGATATGAAAAAAAGAATAAAACTAATATTTATTTAGTACATTGTAATTTAAAACATTTTAAAAAAGTAAGTAAGAATTAAAAGTGTTCCATTTGTTTGTTAACAAAGAAAAAAACCAAAAATCCATAAGATAGAATTTCCCCTTCTGGGAAGATGGAATACATGTAATTCCTCCTATTTTCCCACTGAGTACAACTAAAACCCTGTGCATCACATACAAAACAAATATAAAGAGCCTCTCAGAGGTGGAGAGAAGAAGGCAGACCAGCTAGAATCCTTGTGACTCAAAGAGTAACAGGGTGGTAAGTTCCCTGGGCTTTCATTTTGGCTCATATATCCTAGACTACAAGATGGAGAAGCCAGCAACCTGGAAACACCAAGAGGCACAGACAAAAAAAAATTCTGCAAGGAAAGCCTGCTCTCTCTAGCCAAAGGACCAGGAAAGTGACACATTGGCAAGGTGGAAAGCTTTTAGACAGTAACTGCTCTACTCCAGCCAAACACCACAGAAAGACCATGAACCCTCCCACTGACGCCATCAAAGCCCACAGGGGGAGCTTAGAATTCCACACTCACTGGCCTAAATCGAGGCACCCTAACTCCCCCACTAGAGTGAGTCAGAGATGGTGAAGAAGGAAGTTGGACTTTCGTCCTTACCAAGTGGTAACAAGGTGTCCTTTTTACTCACTGCTAGGGTGATGTCAGAGGGCTGATGGGGAATCAGAACTTTCACCACCTCCCAGCAATGAAGAGGAGTCCCACCCCACTCAGATTTCCATTGTGGCTGAGTATCCACTCAGCTGTGTGAGGCTGGATTCCACGCAGCAATAACAAGGCAGTACTCTTCCTTGCTTACTGGAGCAGTGACAAATGAAACCAGCTAAGCCGAAAGGTTTAAGTAAGAGCCAGAGTCTCAAGAGAAAATACCCCAAATGTCTAAATTTACTCAAAGATCACACACCATACCAAGAACCAGGAAGATCTCAAACTGCATGAAGAAAGGCAATCCACAGATGCTAGCACCAGGATGACAGAGATGTTAGAACGATCTATGAGACTTTTAAAGCAGCCATGAGAAAATTGCTTCCATGAGCAAATAAAAACATGTTTGAAACAAAAGAAAAAAAATAGGTTCTCATCAAAGAAATAAGAAGTTTCAGTAAAGCGATAGAAGATGTAGAGAAGAATCAAATGGACATTCTAGAACTGGAACACACAACGACCGAAATAAAAAAGTAATGGATAATGGACAACAGCAGGATGAAGAGGACAGGGTAAAGAATCAGTAAACTTGAAGATGGAATAATAAAAGTTACCTAATCTGACCAACAGAGAAAAAATAAACTAAAATAAAAAATGAATAGAGTTCCAATGACTTGTGGAAGTATAATAAAAGGTCTAACATTTGTGTCATTAGAGTCCCAGAGGGAAAGGAGAAAGGGTCCAAGATAATAATTGCTATAAACTTTCCAAATTTAGCAAAACACATAAACCAGTTTCAAGAACCTGAATGAACCCTCCCCCCCAAAATTAACCCAAAGAAATCCACACCAAGACATATCATTGTCCAAACTTCTGAAAACTAAAGATAAACAAAAAATCCTGAAAGCTATAATTGAGAAATGACACATTACCTATGGCAGAAAACAGTTTGATTGACAGTGGATTACTCATAAGTAACTGTGGATGCCAGAAGGAAGTGGCACATTCCTTAATTTCTGAAGGAAAAGAATTGGTAACCCAGAATCGTATATACACAGAAAACATCCTTCAAGAATGAAGAGAAAATCAAGACATTCTCAGATGAAGGAAAGCCAAGATAATTTGTCACCACAAGACCTTCTATGAAATATTGGCTAAAGGAAGTTCTCTAAACAGAGAGGAAATGATCAAAGAATGGACCTTGGAACAGCAGGAGGAATAAAGAACACAGTAAGCAAATATGTGGGTAAATTGAATAGACTTATCTCATTCTGCAGTCTTCTAAATAATACCTGACAGTGAAAGCAAAAATTATCACACTGCCAGGTGTGGTTCTAAATGTACGTGGAGGAAATATTTAAGACAATTATAGTTTAAACAGGGTGAGTAAAGGTACATAGCGGGAGGTCAGTTTTCCCCACTTCACTCAAACTGCTTAAAAGACTAAAACCACTACACTGTGATAAGTTGGGTATATATAATGCAATACTTAGAGCAAGCACTAACAAAAGCTACACAAAGAAAGACACTCAAAAACATTATAGATGTGTCAAAATAGAATTGTGAAAACTTTTCAAGCAATCCATAGGATTACAGATATAAAGAAATTAGATATACAAAAACAGAGAGAACAAATAGAAAACAAAAAATAAATGACAGTTTCAAGTCCCAACACATTAAGGATAATAAAGGGGCACTATGAACAACTCTACACATATACATTTAGCAACCTGGACAAAATCGACCAATTCCTCAAAAAGCACAGACTACCATAATTCACCACGTGTGAAAGAGAGAATTTTAATGGTTCTTATAATTACTAATGAAATTGAATATTTAATTTAAAATTTGACAAAAAATAAACTTTTAGGCCAAAATAGTTTCACTGGAAAATTCTACCCAATATTTTAAAAAGAATTAACAGCAATTCTACACAGTCTTCCTCAGAAAATAGGAGAGGAGAAATGCATCCCAATTTGTTTTATTTAGCTAGCATTACCCTGATGCCAAAACTAGGCAACAATAGTACAAAAAAATAAAACAACAGACCAATGCTGCTCATAAATATAGACTCAAAAATCATTAATAAAATATTAGCAGATGCAATTTAGCAGCAAGTAAAAATAATTATGTACTATGACCAAGTGAAGTTTATTCCAAGGATATAAGGCAGTTTCAATTAAAAAAAAAATCCATCGATGTAATCTATCATCTTAACAGAAGGACCACATGATCACATAAATTGCTATGAAAAAGCACTTGACAAAATTCAATACCTGTTCATGACTGACCTCTCAGGAAAACAGCAATAGGAGAAATCGTCCTCAACTTATGAAGAACATACACAAAAACTGCAGCTCACATTATACTTAACAGTGAAAGACAGAATGCTGTGCCCCTATGACAGGGAGCGAGGCAAGGACGTCTGCTCTCACATTTCTTATGAAACGTAGTACTGGAAGTTGTAGCTAGAACAGAAACAGAAAGAAAAGAAATAGAAATAAAAGGCACGTAGATCAGGAAGGAAGAAATAAAACCATCCCTATTTGCAGATAATCTGATTGTCTACACAAAAAATCCAAAATAATCTATTTTAAAAAACCCCAAACACCTAGAACTAAGAAGCAAGTTCATCAATATTGCAGTATACAAGATAAACATATAAAAATTGTTTTTTATATACTAGAATGAACATGTGGAACCCCCAAATTAAAAACACAATACTATTTATAATCACTCAAAAAAAATGAAATACTTAGGTGTAAATCTAATAAAACATATGTAGTCTTGTATGCTGAAACCACATAATGCTGATGGAAGGAATCACGTAGGACCTAAATAAATAGAGATACTGTGTTCACGGATTGGAAAAGTTAACACAAAAAAGAGGATGCAAAGAAACTGGATCATGATACATTGCTGATGGGAATGTAAACTGGTACAGCCACTTTGAAAAATGGTTCAGAAGATATTTTAACAAGTTAAATGTACAATTATGATATGACACCGCAATTGATCACTTGGGCATTTATCCCAGAGAAGTGAAGACTTATGTTCACTATCTACAAATGTATATAGCAGGTTCATTGATGATAGCCCCAAATGGGAAACAACCTAGACATCCTTCAGTGGATGGACTATGAAAAATAAGGACAGCTGTATGTTTTTCTTGTGAAAGCACCAATCCTACTCCCACAGAGGCTACCTCATCAGAGCATAGATGACTGGAGACTTGAGACAAGCTATGTAGAAAATAAAGAATCATTTAAAACCAAAATTGAATACCCACTTGAAACCTCTCCTGGCCCCATATGGACTTCTCATTCTGTAATTTCTATTCTACTCTTGTGGGAACTGCCTTCGGGCTCTGCCTCAGCATTACCCCTGAGACACTTCCAGCCCACAGGGATCATTAGGGGAGTTGGTCTGCAATCTGGTGCCCTGAGGCCAGGAACTCTGCCTCTACTGTCTGCCTGATCACAAGCCTCATTAAAGACCTTCAGTCAGGCCTAATCTCCTAAAACTGGAGCCTAGTCAGTCACTCCTTAAAATTCTGACCTTCAAAGGAGGGTAGTGGAGACAACGCCACATAACAGAGCCCAGGGGGCCTGATGCAGACCTGCTGAAGGTGGGACCATCCTCCAACAAGCTAAGGAGCTCTGCTCACCACTTCCTTCTCACCTCTCGGGGAGAACTCAGTCTGTCTAAAACGCACAAGGAGATAAATAGGAGCAAATTTGTAACGACAATGGTTTACACAATCCAAATGCTTAAATGAAAGCTGAGAGGTAACAAAAGGAAAAAGATCATCGTTTGTGATTTTTTTGAAAACATTCTTTCTGTGGAGGGCTGCAACACTTCACAGAAGGAACAGACTGGAAGTCAGGACCCACCTCCTTGTTCTGGCACTGCCATTTAACATACAAAGGAACGTGGTCACGGCGTGTCTTCTCCAGTCGCCTCAATTTCCTTGTTAGAATACAGGAATCATAATCCCCTGATCATGCCAAAGCAGCGGTGAATTTTTAATACAGATAACACCATAAATCTCTATACAAATACTTCAGACATGGGAATTAGATTGATGTATGTAGCATCAATATTATCCTAACATCCCTGATTTTAAATGTTAAATACCTTAGTTCTTCTAATTTGAAGTACAGAAACTGTGGTCACTTTTACACGTCACATGCTCACATAATGTCTCACACATATTAGGGATTCAATGAATTGGGGGGCATGAATGTGTGAACAAAGCCTGCTTAGCTTGGAGAAGGAGGAAGATAACTCTGTGTGGTGTTCCAGTCAGCAACCGTAAATATATTTAAATGAGCAAACATGACTAAAGAATTCGACAGGGTACCTTGCACCGAGTAGGCGCTTGATAAGTGGTGGTTGTTATTTACAACAGTTTTTATGATTTTGGAGTGATTCTTCTCACTTTACTCCTCACTGCCTCTCACCACATGATGCTTTTTTCCACACTCGCTTTGTTAGCGCATTTTGACATATTACAAACTCCTCACACCATAATTCAACTTTTTCTAATATTTTCAACATTAAATCATTTCCATGACATAGACATCCAATGGTAATGGTCCAGACCTGCTGACTGATGACAGAAATGATGATACTGAAAGAATCTTTGGAAAACTTTCAAGTAATTGATGTGTCCATAGGGAGGGAATGGAAAGAGAAAGTAGTTAATATTTCAAACTCTGGAAAGTAGAAATCGGGTTGAACTATGCCAATCACGTAATGAACAAAGTATGAAAATGACTTAGCGATGAATGAAAATGCTGTGATGTCCCTCTAGTAATTTGTAGTGTTGATGGCTCTCCAGTATTATTCTGATAAGCTTAGATATATATGATATAAGAAAGGATCTAATTTGGGGAGGAGAAATATCTTATATGTATTATATAATGCCAGATGAATTTACTTCTATAATGCTTTCAAAAGACCTTTGAGAGTAAAATAGCACACAAAGTGAAAGAGCACTCTCCAGTGTAACCTAAATAAATGGTACAGCAACCAGTCCTTGATTTTCATTCTTGGCAATGATAACCAACTGATTTGACATTAGGATTAAATTTTTTGATTTTACCCTAGTTTAAAGATTGTACTCTTAACCTTAACCAATACTGCTTACCCAAGCCAATTTGCTCTCAGCCTGGATAAATAATGAGCACTGAAGATTTCACTGTATTTCAACTAAATGATTATATCTCAAAACAGGAACACTTTCCATGCAATATTTAAATCCTCAAGTCACTAACCTTGGCTATAATATCTTTCACCCATTGACAGTTGGAGAGTATTTGTTTGGGGAGAAGCACAAATACCTCTTATCTCCTTCCAATTTGAAATAATTGTTCTCTTTTCTAAATTCCCATAACATTCTATCTCTACTCTAGTGGCATTTACATTATTTATACTTTGTATTATGATAATTAATGCTCAGATATTATCTCTCTCCCTGGACCTTGTCCTCCTTAATGTTCTTTAATACATGGCTTTATGTCTCTCTTACAGCCAAACTCAAACCATTACTAATAGTTGGGTAGTCAATAGAGATCGAACAAAGGAAAGTTATTTTCTTTGGTGTTTTTTTCTAATCATGCTGTAATTATAAATTATCAAAGAAATAATGCCCACAAGATTTCAGCCAAGGCTTTGACTTGAACAATGAACAAAATTCTCTAGCTAATGGAAAAATAAAAATAAAAGATTTTGATAAAGGACTTAAATGGCTCAATAACAAAAAACAACACAATCTGATTTTAAAAATGGGTACTTTTTAATGAATCGACATTTTCCAAACAAGACATTGAAATTGCCAAGAGTACGTGAAAAGATAATCGACATCACTAATTATCACGGAAATGCATATGAAAAACACTATGAGGTATCACCTCACACATGTTAGAAGGGCTGTCATCAAGAAGACAAGAGAAAAGTGTTGCTCAGGATGAGGAGAAAAGGGAAGACTTATGTACTGTTGGAGGGAAGGTAAATAGGTAAAGTATGGAGGTTCCTCAAAAAATTAAAAACATGGCTACCATAGGATCTAACAATCATATGATCCAACGATCCCACTTCTGGGTATATTTCCAAAGGAAATGATAACAGAATATTGAAGAGATATATGCACTCCCATGTTTATTGCTACATTATTCACAACAGCCAAGATATGGAAAAAACCCAAGTATCTGTCAATGGATGAACAGATAAAGAAGATGTGGCATATATATACACATATGCAATGGAATGTTACTCAACCATGAGAAAGAAGGAGATCCTGACAACATGGATGCATCTTGAGGGCATTATGCTTAGTGACATAAACCAGACGGAGAAAGATAATTATTGCATTATATCACTTTGATGTGGAATCTAAAAATGTCAAACTCAGAAACAGAAACTAGAATGGTGGTTACCACGAGCTAAACATGGGGGAATTGGGGAGAGGCAATTAAAGGGTATAAACTTGCAAGAAGTTTATATCTTGTACACCTTAAACTTACATAATGTTATATGTCAACTAAATCTCAATAAAATCAATCAAACAAGCAATCAATCTATCTGGGAAGGTATACTAGGTTTCTCCTGTGGAAGGATTTGAATGACAGATCACGTCTGCTTATTCTTTAATGTTAGAAAATAAAATTTCTCTTAAGGATATTATGTTTTGCTATTCAATAACAATGTCTTATTTTTAATAAAATAGAATTTCTAAGATAATTAGATATATCTATCTCACATGCCTGTTCATACTAAGTTAATAACTATATCAATTTGAATTGAATATTTATTTCACCATCCTGTTGAGTGACAAAATCTTGTTTATACCATCTTATAGATAACATTTCCAGAATGAAATTGGTCTGTATTCCTGAGGCTGATATGAATTCATAAGCATATAATGTAAGAAGGGTAAGAGGAATAATTATGCTTTTCTTACCTCCACTCAATACTGAAGACATAGGCCAGCATATATTGTTATCTATTTATAAGTTTGTAATACACTAATCATTAAAGATACAAAAAAACAATTTGTTCTGTAGGACTTTATGTTCAGAGAAGTAACGTTTAAGATACATTTTAGGGCCAAGAAATTTAATTTATCCATGCTCCAAGTCTGTCTTAAACTAACTTGGGGCACTGCACAAACCACTCCTCACCCAGTTAAGTCCCTAATTAAACTTAAACTGGGTTCAATGTCCGAGATAAGCAAATAAATACATTTTATATTTTTCTCTATAGGATTGAAAATATGTTAAAAACGTACCCAAAAAGTGGCATTATTGTAGCTCACAAACAATTAAGGATGACAGTCTCAGAGATGCAAAGATTTTACTTCCTGTTTCACTATTTCCAATCTGTTTTATCCCCAATCATAGAGATATGGAAGTTCACGGCAGCTTTATGTCATGCTACATCCCAAATTTTCAAGCTGTCTTTTGACTGACATATACAGTAGCAAATTTTTGGAACTGATAAAGTAGAATATATATTTGGTAGAGAAATGGTTAAGACTAAATTGCCTTTGGAAAATTTAAGCTTTGGAAAATTTACCTAGGAGAGACCCTAGGGAAATGAAAAATGATTGATCCCCACTGGTAAATATGTTGGGATCACATTTTGTAATTATCAAAATATGTCCAATAATTGTCCCTAGGCAGCCATTTATGGCCGTGGGATCCTTTCTGCCTGCATGCACTGAGTCTGGGATTCTTTTAGGAAATATGGCAAATTTTACTTTCCTATATATAGTAAAGACTAACTGAGATGGAATTTAATTAACTGGGGGACCCAAAAGTTGGACCCAAAAGCCACTCTCTTGAGACAAAAAACACTTGATTTACAGTGATTGCCCAGTAGACTGCCACTGACACAATTTTCCTTTTATAAGCAAAACTCCTGACAATAATGACCCAAACTTGTCAAATTCCATCTGATAGAGTGCTTACGAACATGTTCCCTCCAGAGCACTCCTTTCAAGAAAGGTTCTCCAGGATAGTTCTAAAATGAATGGAAACTCATCATGAAGCAATATTGTAGTTAAGAGCATTATTACCCCCGGGTTTAAGGCCCAGCTCTCATACTTGTAACCATATGTCTTCAGGCACACATCTTCACGTCTCTGTGTCTAAATTTCCCCACTGTGAAATATAGATAATGACAACATCTACCTCATAGGATTATTGCAAGGATTAAATTAGATAATACATGCACAGGGCTTAGAACAATGGTAGGCATGAATTAAATACTCAACAAAAGGTTAGCTACATGTAACTCTAAAAATAAACTTGAGAAACTCTTCATACGGTAACCCCCTCTTAAAGATTACCATGAATATGAGCATATTAAAGACTCTGAAAAGTACTTAATTAAAGAAATCTGTTTAACCTAGTATTTCCCAAACCTAAATAGCACATCATTTAATGACTCATTGAACTAGTTTTCAACAAAATATTCTAGGAAAAACTAGCTTGAAAATTTTTACTGATGTCAAAACCAAGTTGAGCTGATGGGTGTTAGACAGATATAATCAGTAGTTGTAAGAAACAGGACCTACCATCTTTTCAAAAAGAAAGCCATTCTGACTTTAAGCAAGTAATGACTTGATCACTTTGGAAGAGAACTGTGTGACAAAATGTATGAATTCAAGGGCAAGATGCGTGATCTGAGACAGGCAAACTCAAAAGATGGACTTTGAAGCACTCAAATTTGATTCTGAAAAACAAATTATCTCCCAATTCAGAGGTCATCTGTCGCTGAACACTTGAATGACTCATTAGTTTACATCTTTGCTGTGCTCTAATCAATTACTTATCTACATGTTACAGAGAAGGAAGAGCTGATGACTTTCAGCAATAAAGCAAAGGAACATTCAGATTTCTAGCTATCACCTAGGACAGGTAGTTGACCTCTAAGAACAAACTCAAGAATATTAACTACCTTTAATTGAACACTCAATAATTCTAGGCCTTTCATATTATTTCTAATCCTCACTAAAATCTTCAGGTTGGACATTATAATGGTCATTTTACACATAATGTAACTAAAGCTGAAAAAAGCAATTGAGTTACACAACTAGGAATCTGGTAATAATCATCTATATTTGGAAACAGGTCTGTGAGATTTCAAAGCTAATACTCATTCTTCTACATTGTGCTAGCTGTTGATACAATGAGTATATGCTGCTCCTTCTTGATATTTTGATTTTTTAATTACTTTTTTCCTGTGTTGTTGTCTTTTTTCCTATGACGTTGAGTCATAAAATCCTTAAAGAAATGGCATTATAGGCTTTGTTGCAAAAGATTCTGAGAAAGCAAATGCCTATGGACAAGTGCCCTCCTCGTAAGCTAGTCCTGAGCGGGAGTGGTTAGAAACCCAGATAAGACTGTCGCAGCTTTACAATGTAACTTAGAGAAGGTTAATTTCTTAGGAAGCTGCAGGGGTGCCGAAAAAAAGGGACAATTGAAATTTGAAAGCTAAGAATTGGCCTGAGGCCTTAAACTGTAGGAGGTTTTAGTTCTCTGATAAACCCAATTCTCCTTGGAAAGTTTCTTTCTCAAGGTAGGTGGTTGGGACCTAACATTTCTGCAGCTGCAGGAACTCGACTTATATAAGTTAATGGCAAAATTGTATTGGCTATATGGAATTCTGCTTTACCACCAATATTTTAAGAAATGAGTCTGTTCCTAAAGATGGCTGAGGGACAGCCTGCTCAATGGGGAAAAAACCTTTTGATTCTGCCATCATCAGAGACTATGACTTAGAGAAATAAAGTTGACAGCAGTCAACCTTAAGGCTAACTCAGTGTTGTGATAAGACAAATAGCAAGAAAATGGAAAACACCTGTATCCTCCTGTTTCCAAATAACGTTAATAGACAAACTTAAATCGCAAATGCGCCCAGGATGGGATGGAAGGCTTATAGACAACAGGAACCTGAAGACTGGAGATAAATCTGGCCACCATTAATACAGTACCTATGGGGAGAGGTTCGATATTTCTGAATTTTATACTTGTAATAATTTATGCTAATGGCTGTCAGTGGACTTGCTCAATAATTGGACTATAACATTAATGAACTGGTATTGATTTACTATGATACCTGAGGCTGTAAAATTAAAATTATAAATGACTATTGAGGGAGGTATGGAGTCAAAAATCATATGCTGATAGTGGCTCAAAGCGCACTTGAAGATGCAACATGAATTTGGAGATAAACTTAGTGAAGAAACCAAGGAGATGCAGTCAGTTGGAGGCATTGGAACCCATCAACTTTAAGGGGCCCCACAGCTTTGTTCAGACAGAGGCCAACACTCTCAGGAAAGCAAATCAATATTTTGGACTTGGCTCAAACCGGCATTCCACAACCAGAATGGCTCAATGGCTAATGGAGACAGTTAAATAATGTCTTCAAGTGCCTGGCTGTCTGCATTACCATTCACAATGTCAGCTTGATCCTGAGCATGGCCCCATTCATGAGAGTAAGATGATTTCCAGCAACAACTGAAACTTGCTGTTTCACATGCAGTAGGAGAGAATGGGTCACTTCCCATAAACCTTTAAACAGAAGCCCTGAGCTTCCTGCTGATTGGCTCAGCTTTGATCCAATCCCTGGGGCCAGGGGAACACAATGCTCTGAATAAAACTTAGATTTTAGTTATCTGATTTGATGGCTACAACAAAGGAGTATTATTACTCTGATTAGTTTTGACCAATCAAGTTTCACCCTTGTGACAGGGAGTGGATCCAACCCTTTCAAAAACATATGTTTATGTGCTGTTGATTTCAGAGAATATATTTCATAATGTAGAAGACATCATCTGTTTTTATTCTCCAAGACTCGGGTAAATATACTTGATAGAAACATACAGAAAGGAGCAGTGAGGTGGGAGATATTATTGAATCAAAGAAAGACATATGCTTAAATTTCTTTACAAATATAACCTAGTACTACTAAGTAGTCCACAGGAGACATTTAAGAAGGATTTCACTTATAACTTATGTCAGTGAACTATTACCAGTGTGAATCAATCATGATTAGCTTTTTCTCTATATATTTCAATTTATGATACGGAAATTCAGAACAGATTGAAAATGATTCCTTTCTTCTTACATTTTCTCAGACTCAATACTGTCCCTGTGTCGAGCTGTCACATGGTTAAGCTGGTAAAATTAGGAGTTTAAAGAGGCTCTGGTGGAGCCAGTTCTTACTCAATTCCAGAAGCAGTCATCTAAAGGCAGTGTTTCAGAATAGGTTGGCCCAACTATCTTCTGGGAGTAGCTACCCAAATCTCAACCAGTTCTACTGAGAATGAAATCAACACTAACCATTAAGTACCAACAAGTGGGAGTTAAGACATCTTGCTGTTTGATTGAATGAAAATTGTGGAGAAGATAAAAACAAAAACAAAAATGCAAATTTTGGCAAAATAAAGAGAGGCAACATGTCTAGTAGAATTTACAGGGAGCTACAAAGAATCTTAAAATAATTTTCTTTATTATGCAATTTATTTTTAACTCTGTTAGGTTTTGTTGAAGATCCTTAGGCTTTGTCATTAGAACGAATAAGGAATTCCATCTCCCTTTATTAAGTTATTTGACATATATTTGAGGCACTATGCCAGGTACTGGGGGAAAAGTAATAAAGAAACAAATTACTTGATTAAACACACTTAGAATTTAATGTAGGAGAAAATCTTTAAGCAATATCACAAACATATCATTACCAATCGCAATATGTGATGTTAAAGAAAAGCTGAAGGTATTATAAGATAGTCTGAAATAAGGATACAGTTCAGATGGGGGGGATGACTCTTAGAAAGAGTGAATTTTAAGTTGAATAAATAATAGTTATTCAGATTTAGAGTTGGGATAAAAAGCAATGAAAATCTGTTATCTATGAAAATAAAGTTACATATCTAAAGGTCCTTTTCTGAGAATGAGATTTAGGAACAATTTAGTCAAGGGCATGGCATCCTTCAGACAGGGTGAGTTTTTTCTCCTGATTTGTTATCTTCTGACAATCTCTTTCCATTTTACTCCAGAGGTTACATCAACTGGTATTTAGGAATCTCATCTATTCTAAATAGCAGGCCAAGGTATTTTAAATTAAAAAGGAATTCACTTGCAAAGTCTGGAGTGTTATAATTAGTCTGGATGGGGAGTATAAGTAGGTACTCTGATGAACTTGTAACACAAAGGTTACACTTATGATTATTTTTAAATTTGTGTGGTATGTATCTAAAAAAAACAGGTTTCTAACTCTGTCTACTTAAAAGGCCCAGAATCAAAGGCCAACTCAGTTTCAAAACTCTTAACACCAGAGTATGGTCTCTACCATTTCCTATAAAAGGAACTGGGGAACTTTAGAGAAATAGTTGGGGTACAAAATGTACAAGATAGGCCTGGAACACAGTGTCAAACCAGAAACCAAAGAAGTTATCAAAACTATTGAGGTCATGCCAAAGACCTGAGGACCTAACAAAGAGATTTCCTATGGTCAAAGACATAAATAAGAATAATAGAATGATTGAAACACAAAGTATTTTACAATCCTTGAGTGCAAAATAATTTTTTTAAAAAAGAAAAATAAAACCCTTTTTTTCCTTTTAGAGAAGAATGTTAGTGAACCAACTCATTATTTTAAAAACTGGTAAAAAATAAATAAATGTGAGCAAGGAAGTAAGGGGGATGAGTCAAAGATTAACCCGTCCTACCCACATGAACTATATCATAGGATAGCCAAATACTTAATTTGGAGATGCTTCTCTTTAAAGATTGGAATAACTTAGGCAGAAAGAACTTTAGGAGTAAGCAGGATATTGCCATATATGGTAATAATAATTACACCGAAGGATTAGTGACTATACTCAATATTTTACATATATCATCTCACTCAAACCTCATAAAACGTTATCACAATCATAGGGATTGTTCCTGTTATAAAAATGAGAAAACTGCCAATTACAGAATATGTCATACATCTATGAAGTACTTGAATTATGAATTAAATTCTTATACCCAAGTCACGTAACTCAGTAGGCTGCCTTCTTAACTGTCTTGAACAGTGATGATAGAAACAAATTAAGAAGGTTATAAAAGAATGAGAAGGAGCATCTAATAATCTCTTGGGAGATCAAGAGAAGTTGCCAAGAAGACGTGGTGCCTAAGGTGAGATATGATAGATAGCAGTATTTATTCACAAATGAGTTGAGTGAGGGAGAACATAGCAGGAATATTGCAGGCCAAAGGGGCACTTTGAATTAAGGCCTGCAAGTTTGAGAAAGGATGATGTATCAGATACATCAGTTTGCTATGTAACAAACCACTCTAAAACTCAGTGGCATACAACAATAAACCTTTATTTCTCATGCATATGTGGGGTTCATTTAATCAAGGCTATGCAATGGTGGTATCAGCAAGGATTGTTCATGTGTCTGTAGGCTAACTGGGATCTCTGCTCTGCATATCTTTTGTCATCCACCTGGACCATGTCCTTCTCTTGGCAATGGCAGAAGAATAAGAGGGCAGACAGAAGCAAGCAAGTTCTCTTGAGAACCGAAGATAGAAGTAGTGGACTATCATTTCTGCCGAATCTGTTGCCCAGAGTTAGTCAGAAAACCAAACTCAGAGCTGGAGAATTGTACTCGACTCATAGTGCGAGTATGGGGAGAAAGGAAAGGGTGAATAACTGAGGCCACCATTGATGCAAATATACCACACATAGCTAGGTGCTGCAGATGGCATGTAATAACTGTCAGTAGAGAGCTTTAAGAGCTTAGAAACAAAGCAACTCTAGAATTTAGCCCAAAGTCTATATTAATAGTATTTGTAGGGAAAGCTAAGAGAGTAATATGAATGCCACTGCCCTAGGGCTGTTTCCTCTTTGTAATCTCTAGAGTCCTTCTTTTCTATCTCATCCTGTAATTGTTGTTTTGAAGGGCAATTTCTCACTTTTCTAAGTTCTCTAGAAACCCAAATGCCCCTGTGGGCACTGAACCACCAACACACTTGATTGTTCACTGCTAGTCAGCGTCTCAGCCCTGTCATTTTCACTCACTCTCAGAGTGTACTTGGCCCACTGAAGGCAAGAGGAAACAGTATTACCTCTTCCAGTGGTGTGCAGAGTATATCCCCTAAATCAGAAACTGTCAGACTCTTCCCACACAGCCAGCTCCCCTTACATCACACCTTGCTTTGAAAATGGCAACACACTCCCTCTTTTTTAGTGGCTTTGCTTTGGGAAGATACTCTTTGATGTTTCTCAATTACAGTGCTTATGAGCTGCAGTATCCAAAATGTGGTGAATTTGCTCTCTCTCCATCTGTCACAGAGGAAATCAAGCTTAGAGAGAACAGCAGAAGTTTAAAGCTTAGAATGAGAAAGAAAGATCCGGTCAAGTGTCAGTTTCTAAGAGAAAATAGATTTTTTCATAAGTCAAAACCAGGCTTTAAAATCTGGAAATTTTAAAGCTATCTTTCCATTCAGAACACATGGTTGGGTTTTGCTTTTTTTTTTGAGAAAGATTAGCCCTGAGCTAACTACTGCCAATCCTCCTCTTTTTGCTGAGGAAGACTGGCCCTGAGCTAAGATCCATGGCCATGTTCCTCCACTTTTTATATGTGGGACACCTACCACAGCATGGTGTGCCGAGCAGTGCCGTGTCTGCACCCGGGATCCGAACCCAAGAACCTCAGGCCGCCAAGAAGCGGACCTAACTGCTGCACCACTGGACCAGCCCCAAGTTTTGCTTTTTAAAAAATTTACTTCACCTAATGATTTAAATCCATAGATGAATAGAATTTCTTTTCAAAAATCACAATAGTCACGTAAAATCTTACCCCGTTCCTTCTACAGGGATCATTTCACTCAGGTTGATTCTGTGACATATCATGATTTGTGGCTTGGAGATGGAGAGAATGCTTCTGATACATGGGATTTTCCTTACCCAATCATATCAGAAATGATTTCATGTTATTGTTTATGAGAGCAAAGCAAGCTTAGACATACAGGATTGGGTTTAAAAACCGTTTACTTTGAAATTACAAGAAAATATAGAGATGAAAAAGAATACATATGAATAAGAGAAAATATGATAGTAATGAGACATTTTCAAGTACATAACTCAAACACCAAGAAATATAAGTAAAGAAAAACTTGAATAAACTTAAGTCCAGAACTTTTCAGTCTCTTAGAAATTTGTTTGGACAATTTTCTTTCTTTTTTTTTCTGGTGAGGAAGATTTGCCCTGAGCTGTCATTCATTGCCAATCTTCCTCTTTTTTTTTGGCTTGAGGAAGATGAGCCCTGAGCTAACATCTGTGCCAGTCTTCCTGTACTTTGTATGTGGGATGCCTCCACAGCATGGCTGATGAGTGGAGTAGGTCTACACCTAGCATCCAAACCTACGGACCTGGGCCACTGAAGCGGAGTGTGTGGAACTTCAACCACTCAGCCAGAAGGCCGGCCCCTGGACCAATTTTCTTGACTAAGAACCAATAAATTGTACAAACTATCTCAATTCATTTAAACATGTTCTTTTCCTTTCTTCATCATCTCTAAGCATATTAGTTTACTCTCTTTTTTTTGAGCTTGCTATGTCTTCTAAGTCTCTCGGTCTACAGGTACCTCCTCCATCCCTTTCTTTTCCTATGATTTACCTGTTGACAAACCCAAGTCATTTAACCATTATATTGTCTCACAGTCTGGATTTTTCTGACTGCACCATCATGGTGCAGATCAGCGTCTTTCTCTGTTCTTTGTACTTCCTGCAAATTGGCAGGTAGATCAAGGAACTTGATCCAAATCAAGTCCAATTCCCTTGGAAAGATTATAGGCGGCCATTTTGTGAAATAGTTCGCAGTTCCTCCATGAAGTTAAACACAGAGTTTCTATACAACCCAGTATTTCCCCTCCTATTTATATACTCAAGATAATTAAAAACATGTCTACACAAATACATACAAAAAAAGTTCATAACGTTTTCATATTAGCCATAATATTCATAATAGCCAAAAACGTAGAAACCACCCAAATACCCATCATCTGATAAATGGATCAACAAAATGTGGTATATCCATAGAGTGCAATATTATTCACCTACAAAAAGGAATGAAGTACTGAGAGATGCTACAACATGGATAAACTTTGAAAACATTTATGCCAAGTGAAAAAAACCAGTCACCAAAAGCCACACATTGTATGATTTCATTTAAACGAAATGTCTAGAACAGGCAAATCTCTAGAGACAGAATATAGATTATTGGTTACTAAGTGTTGGGGAGAGGATGAGGAGTGACTGTTAATGGATAGTAGATATCTTAGAGTGGTGAAAATGTTCTGGAAGGAGAAAATGATTCATGATTTTGTAAATATCCTAAACATTGTTAAATTGTGAATTTTTTGGTATATTTTTATCTGTATTTTATAACATTATAGATGGTATATCAGGAGGTGCATAATGTCTGGTTGTCTCTTTTGTTATGTTAGTGACTTTTGATGCTCTACATCTAGATTCAACAATTCATCACAAACTACAAAGTGATGATATTCTAATTCTAATGTTCTTTTTCATTAACAAGGACGTTTTATAATGAGGTGCTTCCCCTCATCTTCTATTTGATTAACCACTGGTGCATTTTCTGTCCAAAAGAAGGAATGAATGTTTGATTCATTCTATTTACCAATTTTCAAGATAAATAATTGATTCCCTATCATCCTCCAAAGGAAGCCAATTAGTACATGCATGGTCACACTCGCAATTAGGAATCCGTGAACTAAAGTATATTTAATAGGTTTTGATCAGTTGTAATTATTATCGTTTTTAAAGTTCAAATGATCTCATCTTTGGCCAGTGGGAGCCTCCGCAAGCAGGCTCTTGAGTCCATTTGTCACGGCCCTAGTAGTTTTTAATGGCTTCCTCATTCATCTTGTACATTTCCTGCCTGAGAACTGGAATGAGCAATTTTCCAAGAATCCTTGGTTTCTTATAGTGGGAAATAGTATTCTAAAATCTGCAATCTGGACACTTAATATGCTCAGTGTTAGTGGGTTGGTCAAGGTTTCAGATCTTTTACAGGGCGAGTCAAGGATACACACACACATATATTATATAAAAAGATAATAGTATGTATATATTATAATATATACATAGCTATGCATATAATTAATATATAACATATATATTCTGTTATTAAAGTTAGAATATATCTTGAGTTCATATAATACTTCTATTTAAAGCACAAGTCTACAGGATTTCTTCTACCTCTTATATCTTACATCTGCATCTCCTTTCTTCTACACTGACATCCCAGACAATGTAGATAGCGGTTTACATGGACACAGAGAATGGTAGAAGTAGAATATCTCATAATTACTCATTTACTTTTTTTTCCATATTACACACAGAACCATTTTAGAATACGATGCTAATATCACTGCCACAAAATTCCTAAGAAAAATTAAAACATTTTACATATGTACTTCCTAGCCTTCTCCTCATTTGTGGTTGATCATATATGTACATTGTCTTGTATGTAGCTACTTCACTGACGACTTTAGAAAAACAGAAAAATTTAGAAAAACTCTAATTTTAATTCTAATTTAGTTTAATTCTAATTATTGTTTCATGCCTTGTATCATTTCCTTATGACTTTTACCTGTTTATGTAAGTTGCACTTATAGTCTGTCTGTGGACAAGCACTTTGGGCACGTTTGTCTGTAAGGAAGTTATTTTGCTCCTTACTATCTTATGATAACTTTGCATGGCATTTGATTTCAAAATGATTTTGTGTTATATATTTTTACGCAAATTTGTTGACCTGAACCTTTTGAAGGAGACACACAGCTCAGAGTATTATTTCTAGCATCACAGAGCTTGCTCATCCACATGCGTACTGTGTTCAAAAACATGGCAGCTCACTTTCTGGGATTCCCTGGTCTGTTCCAGCTTTACTTTGATCTAGACCTTCTCTGTCCTTTTCTCTCTTGTGCCTGTCCTGCTCAATTTAGATCCCACACACAATTTGAGGTCCTATCCTGGATGGGAACCCTGGAAGGTAAGTTTGGAAAGTCCGTGGTGCTCGGACTGCTCTGGGTCCTTTTGTCCTTTATATTTACCTTTACAGCAAAGGACAAAATCCTCTCAGCATCAGCTGCTGTTCACATGTTGGCTCTCTTGCACGCCAGCTGGCCCTGGGGTTTCTCTGTTGTCAGGTTTTTGTGATCATCAGACACCCCATTGTTTCCTCTGTCCCATCACCACCATGTAGTTCCTATGGCTACTGATGGCTGTCCTCACTCATGTGTATTTTGGAATGTATAGGATACCTGTCATTGAATTTTGTTGAAAATGCTGTCATGGGCTTTTGGTTTTGCTATTTATTGGCGAATCTATTTTTGTGTGGGGATTTAGGGAATTTTAAAAACAGTGCCACTTTTATCACTATCTCCCCAGAATCCTGCTCCCTAGTTTCTGAAAGAATCAGAGTTGTTTGGAAAGGACTTCAAAATGTGACATGCAAAAATAATTATTTAGAAATAACAGGCAAGACTACATTTCTTCAGGGACCCATATTACAAATTTCCTTGGTCAAAATTTTGTGAAAATAGTTGGAATTTTAAACCGTCTTTAAAAGACAACACTTACTTGAATTTCTACTGATTGCATCAATATAATCTGATCTCCTCCAAGACGATCCGATCAGTGATATCAGAAGAATTACATGATGTAGTGACTCATCTGGAAACTATCCATCATGGGATTGACCACATTTTCTTCGCTGTGAAATTACAGAAAAGTTTCAGAATAATCTTTTCATGTTCCCCAAATCTAAAGATTCATCTGTGAACAAAAGCACTTTTTCCACGTTGGTGACCCTCTTTTGCTTTCTAGGTTCCTTCAGAGTTCTTTACTTGTTTGTGTGCTTATTTGTTTTTCATTGGTCTTAGTACAGAATGGTTTTATTAAGTGAAACTGGAATCCAGTTTCCTATTTTACAGTTATTTGTACACTTGCAGGAAACCTGACAGAAAGCAAAATGTTGATATAGAAGTGGAGCTGACTTGCTTTCCCAAGTCTCAACTTACACTTCTGCAAAACAGAAATGAAAAAAACAGATGAAATAATGGGCGTGAGACTTCCTATCAGAAACAATTAAATAATGGATGTAAGGCTTTTGTAAAATATTAAGTACTTGATATAAATGCCAGCAATTTCTATGAAGTACTACTCTTCCTCCGAATAAAGAATTTCTTGCATTTTATGTTTATGCAAAACTCTTCTGAAAGGCTGCTTTTTGTACATATGTTGTCATTTCTTCTGTGGTACCTGCTGATTCAAAATGGGACATTTTTAATTCACCTGTTTCTAAAAATATGTCTTTAGGTTTCTACATAAACTTCCCTAAAGAATTCAGCAAGCACTGGAAATATCTAACTTACCACAGCATGGGAACATGAGGGTATTTTATATTTTTCCAATGTCATCATAAGAAGCAACAGCCACAGTTGTAACTGCAATTTAAGTAGAATTCTTTTACCATATTTTACCGTGAAATCTCTATCTGCCCGCTATTTCTATTTTCTACCAGAGTGTAAAGACAGGTCAAATGACTTTCTTTGACTTCTGTTGAATTCTATTCCATCCCTCTTCTGTTCTGCTCCTGTTCGCCTTGTCTAATCAGTGATCCGCACACCCTCTCCCTCTTTGTACATCTCAGAAAAGACCTTTCTTCCAGTTGCTGTACAAATATTGCCAAGTTGTTCCAGTGTAAAGACAGATTCCATAAGAAGAATTTCTGGACAAGTTATCACACAGTTTCAGGACCGAGAAGTGGAAGAAAAAGCCATTAAGGGGTGAGGATTTGAGCAGTGAAGATACAAGCCCTCAAGGCCAGTGCATGCTTGAACGAGATGAGTTACACAGTGTTTTTCCTCTGTGGTAGCTTCGCCAGAGTGAACTGTTCAAAGGAAGTACCTTTCTGGTTTGGTTTTGCATGGCGGCTCAAAATGGCACAAAGCACCCCCTCTTTTAAGCTCAGGTTCATAAACTCCTGAAAAAGGAAACTAATGGATGAGCTTGACCCTCCCTGTCTCCGGCAAAATTAAATTTCTTAAATAGAATTACTAGGGGTTTGTTAGCAGTAAAACTTGAGAGGGTGACAAAACTAAACCCCCACTGTGTCACTTCCTTTACTTTCTTGGATTTAGGGAGGGTAGGTCGGATTACCTCACATAAGCAGACCATTTGAGTAAAAGTAATCTTGTTTTATATACAATGAAAAGCATTGAATTGAATTCTTTCCCATCTGTTAAACAAGATCTGTGAGAGAAAAAAAAAGTTGATAGGAATTTTTTAAAATATTAAGATCAGCATTCATTAAATGATCGCAAGTATTTAAACAACTTATCACTGATTGGAACTCTGTGGAGCAAATGTTATCAGGCCATTTCAAGAGAAAGTGCGAAGGATCACAGCAAAGCTGTCTTCAATTCTAGCCAGTTCAATACCACCATTTTTCCTATCAGAATCGTTTCACATTGTCTTACAAACCACTTAGGATTTGTCAATGTAAAAATTCTTTTTATCAAGTAATGAAATGAAATTCTGTAGGAAAAATGGTTCTTTCTTTTCTTTTCAAATTCCGCAACAGAGCACATGCATCAACTAGGCATTGGAATGTTTTTCAACTGAGGTTAAAGCAAATTACTGGGTGACTCATCTACAGCAGGGCATAATCAGCCCACATATCGAACAAAATTGGAGCAAATTTCTTGTACAAACTCCAGGTACTGACCTTGTAAATTATCCTTTTGTACAACTTCTGTGGCTTACATTACAAATCTGTCTCTAATCATTACTTCATTCCTCAAGAGCAAAACGTTGGTATTCAGCTTTCTCTTGTCATGTCACTTTTCTGTCTGGGTAAGATAAGCTTGGATAAGATCTCCCTTCAGGAATTTTTGTAGTGTTCAGTTTCCCACAAAAAGTGCATCCTCAGTAGGAAAAAAAGCTCATAGCTGCCGAATGTCGATTTAAACTGTCTAAATGGCTTTATTACTTGAAGGTGTTTCTTAAATCCTTAAAGCAATTTAAACCAGTTGTGATGAAAAGCAATAGTCATTCTGAAATTTAACTCTCTTGTATCAGTATTCTGAATACTAATTAATTTATTAGGCTTGGGAGAGACCTTTGCAATTATCTAATGCAAAAGTCTAGCTTTTATAAAACAAGAAAGTGAGCTCTGAGCTGTTAAGACCACACAGGAAGACAGATTCAGAGCCCAAATCTACACAGGCTGCTCCACATTCAGAGATCATGAGCTGAGGTGACAAGATGAGAAGAAAGGAGCTCTGGTGTCAGAAAACTTCAATTTGATTCCTAGCTTTTCTACCCTAGCTGTATGACTTGAGTCAAGTCTTAGCTTTCTCATCCACTCTAAGCGTTATGTTACCAAGAAATATAGATAGAAATTTTAGATTAGATTGTCCTAACTTTACCTGAACAAGAAGCTTTGGTCCAAAGATCTTACTCTTCTTTTGGCTATTTTTTGTTTTTTGAGTCCATAGCAAAAATTCAATTGCCTTCATTTTTTTTCTGCCAAATTTTTCTTCCTTTGAATATGCCTGTTCTTATGCCTTGTGTACAGTGAGAAAGCCAGAGTTTTACATTTCCAAAATTGCTTAAGGGTGCCTCATCGAGGCCCCTAAATTACCAAAACCAATATCCAGTTTCTCAAGAAATCAAGAAAGCCATAAATGAAACTTCTGCTGGTTGGCCACTGGGCCTGTCTTTGGAGGAGAGGTGGCAGTTTTGACTGATGAAAGTTGAATTTCACCCACAGATATGATTCATTTTGCCTTCAAAAAAGTTAAGTTTTTAACAATAATTTAATATTTTTTGTTTTAATAATTGTATTTTTAATTGCTTTATTAAATTTGAAAGTTTTATTTTCTGCCTTCTAATACTGTGAAATTTAACGTCTTTTAGTATAGTCACAGATTTGTGCAAACTTCACCACAGCCAAATTTAAAACATTTTAATTATGCCAAAAAGAAAACTCATATCCTTTAGCCATCACCGTTAATCTGTCTGTTCCCCTAGCCCTGGGCTACCACTAATGTACCTTCTGTTTCTGTAGATTTGCCTATTCTGGGTATTTTGTATAAATGGGATCATACTATATGTGGTCCTCTGTGACTGGGTTCTTCCATTTAGCATAATGCCTTCAATGTTCACCTATATTTTAACATATATAAGAAGGCACTCTTTTTTATTTAAATTGACAATTTTCTCTTTTATTTATTTATTTATTTATTTTTTTGGTGTGGGAGAAGATTGGCCCTGAGCTAACATCTGTGCCCATCTCCCCCCTGTTTTGCATGTGGTATGCCAGCCACAGTTGGCTAGATGAGCAATGTGTAGGTGTGCGCCCGGGATCCGAATCAGTGAACCCCAGGCCACTGAAGCAGAACGTGCAAACTTAACCACTGCACCATCAGGTTGGCCCCCACGGTTTTCTCCTTTATATTCCACTTCTCCTCAATTTTTCCTGTGAGTGTATGTATGTATATGTATATACACACACACATATATTTAAATTTTTCAATTATAGGAGACAACATTTTAGCTGATTTATGTAGTTACAAAATTAAGCAATCAATTAATCTGTAACATTCTTACATGTATTATTAGGAAATAAGCAGAAGGCGGGGGAATATAAATATTTTACTGCTAACAACAGGTGGTCCTGGTGACAGAATGGAACAATTCCACTTTTAAAAAAAAAAAAAATCTGCGCTATTGAAGGAGAAGCAGCAGGCGCCAGTGAGTGCCGTTCTACATGGATCCTTGTGACACTAATTGGTTGTACAGAGGGTTCACTTGGAAGAACAGAAGGAGACCGTGCTCTTGAACGCTTGTGTGAGCATCTCCTTCCATTAAATCATACGATGCTTTCTTTTTGGAGTCTCATTCCAGCTGAACATTTTCAGGGGTCCACAGTGAAAGCAAATCACTTACGCAAAATAGCTTTGCTGTGGTGGTGGATTAGAGAGAATTTTAAATTGCTCCTTTGGCTGTGGCTTAAACCAGTTTTAAAGAATTACTAACTAATACCTAGTTTTATTCGACTTAATTCAAAAAGCTGTTTCCAAAATAAGTAAAGAACTGACGAGCCACCATGTAAAGTCAACCTTTCTTTTTCTTCCAGAAACTGGAAACTGGTTTGAAGGGACAGATTTAAAAATAGTAATAATAATACTTCATTCCTATCAGGCAGATATTTAAAACAAACTGCTTTTAAAATTAAATTATACAAGAATAGGCAAAATTAACATAGTTTTCAAGACATAAGAATTTTACTCTGTGATACATAAAGCAAAGCATATTCTTTGTTATTTTAAATTGAATGAACAATCAAAGAAAAGAAAGTAGTAGTTCACATCCCTGGATTCATGTTCCAAAGCATCTTCTTTTAAGTATATGTTCCGTAATTCGAGCCTGGCCCCTTTTTGCTTCCCACTGATATCTGAGGCACAGAGCCTCCCAGGTATGTCAACATGACGCCCACCACCGATTGAGCTTTACTTTCGCTGCACTCTCTCCTGATATTACTGTAGAAAATGCTGGAGAGTTGGGATGCAGTTCACTCTTTAATGACCTTGTGATACAAGGAAAATCCGCTCCCCTGATGGACTTTCGCTGGGGGCGCCTGGGAAGATCTTTCATGAGGCAGTGGGAAGCACTGCTCTGGGAAGGGAACCATGTGGGTTTCCTATGAAGTTACTTACATAAAGCCCACGGACGCTCAGCTCCCTGAGCTCCTAGCACACTTAGCAGAAGTATATAGTTGTATAAATAAAGAAAGTTGTATAAATCAACACACTTAGCAGAAGAATCCTAAACTGAAGCCTGATTTTTGGTTCAATTCTCAGATATGGAAAATGAAAAAATCTTTTATGTGTCAGCAATTTGACACATAATTTGACAATTGTCAAATGTCAACTTAATGAGTTAGGCGCAATTTCTCCCTTTTCACAGATATGAACACTGAAGTCTAAAGTACTTGGCCCACAGCTACGCAGATGGGAAGGGATGCAAGCAGATTTGAACTCTGTAATTTCAAAACAACCCAAGTTATTATGCCGTACTGCCTCTCAAGCTCTAAAAGGAAATGTCTCTGTGGGTTCAATCTGATTTTTCCTCAACTCCAAATTCAGTATTAAGCTTAAACTGAAATTCAATTAAGCTTAAACATAAGCGTTTCTTTCCTACACATACATATGAAGACCTTATAATCCAACTAACTCAAATTGTAATTCCTTTACCTTGTTTTCAGGTGAAGAATCAAACCATCTACGGCAAAAATTTTTGATCATCTGTTCAAATCTATTCCCCTTTAGGCATAAAACCCATAACTCAGGGGAGGTTGCCTCAGGCCGATGGGTAAAGCCAGATCTGTTCTTAGTGCTGTCACTTATGATTTTCTATGTGATATTATTTAGAAGTGTGTGTTTAATTTCCATGTATTTGTGAATTTTCCAAATTTCCTCCTGTTCAATTCAAATTTTATTCCACTGTGGTCAGAGAACACACTTTGTGTGATTTTAATTCTTTAAATTTATTTAGGCATTTTCCTGGCTAGCATATCATCTACCCTGGAGAATGTTCTGTATGCTCTTGAAAAAAATGTATATGGTTTTGAGATGCATGTCCTATAGATGTTTATTTGGTCCACTAATCTTGTAGTGTTGTTCAAGTCTGCTATCTCCTTGTTGATCTTCTGTCTTCTTGCTCTATCCATTACTAAAAGGGAAATATTGAAGTTTCAAATTATTATTGCTGAGTTGCAAATTTATTCCTTCAATTCTGTCATTTTTGGCTCCAAGTATTTTGGGCCTCTCTTGTTAGGTGCATTTATGTTGATAGTTGTTACACCTTTCTGATGGTTTGATTCTTTTCTAACTAAAATGCCCTTTTTTGTCTCTAGCGATAATTTTTGACCTTTATTTTATTTTGTCTGATAATAATATAAATTATTAGAAATAATATTAGTTGTCAATTAATAATGTAATTATCAATGATAATATTTTATGTTAACTAATTTAATATATTTAATATTAATTAAAGTATTAGTATTTAATATAACAGTGCATTATTGTCACTTACTATTTTAACATAGTTTAATATCAGACAAAATAAATTAAAGGGCAAAACAGTTGCTAAAGACAAAGAAGGGTACTTTAGTGATAAAAGAGTTGTTGCTAGAACTCCAATTATCCTTTGGTTACCATTTGTTTGGTATATATTTTCCCAGTCTTTTACTTTCAACTTGCCTGTGTCTCTGAATCTAAAGTATGGCTCTTATAATCACTGTATATTTGGATCATTTTTAAAAAACCATTCTGTCTATCTTTGCCTTTTAATTAGTGTGTTTAATCAACTTCCATTTAATATAATCACTGATAATTAAAATTTGCACCTGCCATTTTGCTATTTGTTTTCTGTATAACTTGCGTCTTTTTTATTCTTCTCTTCCTCCATTACTGTTTTCTTTTGTGTTAAATAGATATTTCCTTGTGTACCTTTTTAACTTCCTTATTGTTTCTTTTACTATTTTTTGTGTTATTTTCACAGTGGTTGCCTGGAGATTATAAATGACAATTTATAACAATCTAGTTTGGATTGATTTCAATAGTATACAAAAACTCTGCCCCTATATATCTCCATTACCTTCTTCTCATTTATGTTGTTATGTCATACAGGCTACATCTCTGTACATTGATGCCCATCAATACACACTTACAGTTATTGCTTTCTACAGCTGTCTTTTAAATCAGATAAGATAAAAAAAGAGTAACAAACAAAAAGTACATTTATACTGTATGTTTATATTTAAATACATAGTTAGCTTCACTGATGTTCTTTATTTCTTGATACAGATTGAAGTTATTATTAGTGTCCTTTCATTTCAACCTGAGGGACTCCCTTTAATATTTCTTGTAGTACAGGTCTGTTAGTGACAAATTCTGCCATTTTTTGTTTATCTGGAAATGTCTTTCTTTCTACTTCATTTATGATGAATATAGAATTTTTGGCTGAATGTTTTTTCTTTTTCTTTCTCACGGGGAATACGTCATCCAACTGCATCCTAGCCGCCATGATTTCTAATGAGAAAATAAGTGTTGATCATTTTGAGGTATTTTGTCCATAATGACTCACTTCCTCTTACTGCTTTCAAGTTCTTTTCTTTGGCTTTCAACAGTTTAATTGTGATGCGTCTTTGTGTGGATCTCTTTGAGCTTATCCTATTGAAATTAATTGGGCTTCTTGGATGATATATTAATGTCATTCATCATATTGGGGAGTTTTTAGACATTATTTCTTCAAAAATTATTTCTGTCCCTTTCTCCTTTCCTCTGGGTCACATACTATGCATATGTTGATATACTTGGTGGTGTCTCACAAGTCTCTGATATTCTTCATTTTCCTTCATTTTTGTTTTTCTTCTGTTCTCAAGCTGGATAATCTCAATTGACCTACATTCAAGTTCACCGATTCTTCTGCTTCTTCAAATATGAAGTTAAATCTTTTTCATGGACTTTTCACTTCAGTTTTTCTACTTTTCAATTCTAGAATTTCTATTTGGTTCTCTTTTTTTATAACTTGAATCTATTTATATTCTCTAGTGAAACATAATGCTCATACTTTTGTTTGCTTCTTTACAAGTGGTTTCCTTTATTTCTTAAAAAATTTTGAAATTTGATTTAACATTTTGGTCTAGTAAGTAAAAGATCTAGGCTTCCTCTGGGACAGTTTCCTTGGACTCCTCTTTTCCTGTGCATGGTCATCTTTTCCTATTTATGTGCATGTCTCATAACTTTTTTGGGAAAAGGATCTTTTTAAATAACATAATCTTGTAGCTCTGGACTTAAGATTTTCTTCCTTCCTCAGGGTTTATTGGTGTTGCTATTTGTTGTTGTTGTTAGTGACTTTTTTGAACAAGTGCTGTAAAGTATGTATTCTTTTTTGTGTATATCCACTGAAGTTTCTGTTTGTTTAGCTTAGTGATCAGCTAATCATTGTGCAGATATTTTCTCAAACGTCTACAACCAGTAAGTCTCCCCATATTTGCCAATAACTCTGTGCATTTTGGGGTATGCCTTCAACTCTGAGTCAAAATTTTTACAACTCTGCCTTAGCCTGTACTTCCCACTTGAGCTGAGCTTCAACATTAGCCAGAGGTGAGAGCTTAGGGCCATGTTAGGTCTTCGGGATATGCACAGCCATAAGAATGTGTACAAGTCTATGTATGCACATAGCCTTCTATATTCACAGGGATGTCAGAAGTTTTCAAAGTCTCTTATGCATATCTCATTTCTCAACTTTTGTTTTTAAGCTTTTTGGTTAGCCTATTGCTTGGCTCAATTATTACCAACCATCTCAGCCACCCATGATGTTAAACAATTGCATCTTATTTTTCTTGATAAATGTCTCTGGCGAAAGGGCTTTTTGCACTGGTCAAACATTGAGTCAGGTCAAATAAAGATGACTTTGTGAATAGTGTCTTCCAGAGAACCATCAGAAAGAAAAGCGGTTGTGAAATAGCTCCAACCCAGTTCTACTCCCTCCAGTTGCTTCCAGGATGCTGTTTTCCACATGACTCTGGGTTGTTTTCCAAGGTTACTGCAGATCTGAGGAAGGAGAATGAGAATAGGGAACGTTAAAATGCCACAAAGCCTTCTGTTCTGACTGACATTATTCAAGAAAGCTTTTTTCTTGACTTAACACCACTTGGGTTGCTGAAAGCCTTTGGTTAATTTCCAGAATTCTGAAAACGTTGATTTTGATAATTTTTGCCAGTGTCCTCATTGCCCTTATGCAGAGAATTTCAGAAGTGACTTCTCCGCCATTTTTGTTGCCGTCACCCAACCATTTTTTTTTTTTGAAGAAACTTTTTTTTTTTAAAGATTTTATTTTTTCATTTTTCTCCCCAAAGTCCCCCTGGTACATAGTTGTATATTCTTCGTTGTGGGTCCTTCTAGTTGTGGTATGTGGGACGCTGCCTCAGCGTGGTTTGATGAGCAGTGCCATGTCCGCACCCAGGATTCGAACCAACGAAACACTGGGCCTCCTGCAACGGAGAGCGCGAACTTAACCACTCGGCCACGGGGCCAGCCCCCCAACCATTTTTTAAAATGTCTCTGGTCCGTCAATTCAGTGACAATTATAAAAACTGACTTCTATATGGTAACATAGCCATATTTGCCAGCTCTTAGGATGTTTCATTGCCTTCTCTGTACTCTGAGTGTTAACACTGGGCCTATACAAGTCCTGACTTCCAAGGTTACTTTTCAAAGAAAATAGACTTGTTTTGATTGGAAATACAGAAAAGAATCTTAGCCCAGGAGAATTTGTGTTTGTTTACCATGTATTTTATAGTCAGAAGAAGGCAAGAGAAAAAGAAGCTCAGAGTTGTATTTTACATATTAAGACTAACCTTTAAAAAAGTGAAAGTACAATGCAGAGAGTCTGACAAACAATCTGGATCACAAATCTGGACGATATCATTTGGAGGTAAAGCATATATTGTATTCTGAGGAATACTTAAACACTGCATTGTTGAGTTTTTGCATGTGTGTGGCCATGCATGTGCCTATTTTCCTAACATGCAAAGTTTGAGAATCACTGTGTCTAAGATTTAACAGGATAACCCATGGTACCATACTAGACACTTTCCTGGCTTTACTCATTTAATCTTTGCCAGAACCAATAAAAAGTAATATTATGGATGAGTAAATTGAGGCTCCATATATTGAAGTAACTTGATCAAAGATATACAGCAAGTAATTGATGGAACTAATATTTGAATCTAAGTCTAAGCCAGTGCTCCTCATAGAGCTCTCAGTGTTTAAGAAGGAGGTGTAAGTAGCAATCACAACTCTGTCTTTTGGATATGCTAGACTTCATTGATTTGAAAATAGTAAAGACTCTACTATTTTGCATTGTTCATCTTAGAACAATGAAGAATATTATTTACAGTACAGTTGGAGAGACAGATATTAAACAAGTAATTATGCAAATAATGTTAATAAGTGCTATCTAGGAAAAATGAGACATAAATGAAAAGCCATAACAGAAAGACTTGATTTAGATTGTGGGGTTAGTGAATGATGAGTTGATTATGTGACATTTATACTGAGATTTGAAGGGTGAGTAGGAGGACACAGAATGTGGGGAGGACAGTAGGCTCAAAGGAGTTTCTGACAGGCAAGAAACATAGAGAAAATCAGAATAAAGGAAACTCCATGAGTGAGAGGGAGAGTAGATCAAAAGAAGTTGAAGAAACAGATGTAAGAGCAGAGATCATGCTGGGATTTACAAGCTACAACAGCAATGTTTACTTTCCTAAAAAAAATTAGAAAAACTCAAAAGGACTTTACGGAGGATAGTGACATAGTGACGTAAAAAGATACGCACATTTAAAATATCACTTTGAATGAGATCTTTCTGGAATTGTTTTGCAATTTCTTGTGGTTCTGTAGTTACTTCAAAATAAAAGTTTTCTTCTTATTTTGTATTTTTAAATGACGCACAAAGGAACAGAAAGTACTCCTTTTACTGAACTTTGAAAAATGAATTGAAGGCAGCTGGGGCAGGCAGTGCACAATAAGTGGAATCAGAGGAAGCAATTAAGAGGCTATTACAGTGGCCCAGGCCATAGATAATGTTGGCCTGGTGAAGGTGTTAGAAGTAGAGGTGGAGAGAAGGGAGTGTATTGAGATATGTGCTGGAAGTAGACCCTTTGTGAGGAGGATAAATGAGAAGGATCTATTGAAAGGGACTCCCATGTCTCCCACATGAATATTTGAATAGTGTTTCCTGAGATGGAGAAAAGAGAAGATAAAAAATACTACTGGAGAACAACTAGAAATCATATTTAGGATATACAATATTTGAAATGCTTCTAAAACAGCCAAATGTTGATGTCAAGTAGACAGTTGAGTATATGAGTTTCAACCTCAGAAGATGTAAACATATTAGTCTTCAAAGTGTAGGGGTGGGGCTTAGGTGGTATAAAATCATCAAGGGTAAAACGGTAGAGCGGAAAAAGAAGCATGCAGCCAAGTTGTCAGGAAACGACAATATGTAAAGATCAGATAGATCAGGAAAGGTCGTCAAAGGAAGCTGAAAAAGTTTGACTAGTGAAGGGTTTGTATTCTTGGACAAAAGATTCACTAGCCAAGGCCAAACAGCTATGTCTTAGAGTTAGTTACTATATTTTCCATAGGAACTGAAACACCTAAAATAGCTGTAAGCTTTACCACTGGACATGCAAGATCCATAACAAAGTGTTCTCAAAGTGGGCAAAGTGGAGAAGACTTCCATCAGCTTCTGGCTTTGGGACGTGTTCCTCAGAAGTCCTGAAGCATTGAAGAGCCAACTTCCCTTTAACAGCTAGAATCCCCTCCACTTGAACTGATCCAGAGATTGGAGATTGATAATTAACTATATCCTGAGGCGTATTTGGACAGCCGAAATCGTTAGAAAACTTTTCCGTATACTCAACTATAATCTGTCATTCTGTGGTTTCCATCTACCGTCCTAATTTTACTCCTTGGGGCCACATGAAACTGCATTATCTTTGTAACATGACAGTGATTCAAGAATCTGTACAAAACTCTTGTGTCCCCCAAGGCTTCTTTTTTCCAGGCAAAACGTCACTGGTACCTTGTAACATTCCTCGTAGGACTCAGTTATGAATCAAGTGCAGTATATTGTGTTCCAATTTTTAAAACAAATACCTGTTATGAAAGAGAGCTAACTCTATTAATAGGCTGAGTCATAGTGATTCAAACTATTTATGTTACAAGGACCAGACTTGTTTAGTAGTTACCAGAATCAGATAAAAACAACTTTTAAACTAATGAGATTCCACTTGACTTAAAATATGAAACTGGCTTGATATACTAGTATTTTGCTATGAGAGGGGCATAAATAGATGAGCATAAACAGAAAAGCATTTGAAAGATATATTATTCCACCCCTGAAATATACACAGATGCACACTCACATCCTTATTGAAAGCACAGCTAAAAATATTATTATGTATATGTATATATCATTAAGTCACTTCACATTTTTTATGAAGCAATCCTTCTCTAACATCCATTGCATTTGGTGGGGTGGATTATCCTTGGTTCCTCTTCACATTCTTGATTTTTTGTTTCACTACATTCACTTCAGATTTGGCATAGATGTAAAAGCTCAAGTTGAGATCACCATGTCTGTAATTTTATTCCAACATCCCCTTGAAACTTGACTTAAAAATGGTGTGAAATAGTTCCTCTATATCACGTTTGATTTAAAAAATATTTGTGAGACATGTTATTTTTTCAGGTCATATCAATGATACTGGGAAAAATGTATTTGTTCTTCCATTTACATTATTCCATTTTTATTCTCAAAACAGGCATTATTATCCACATTTTGGAGATGAGGAAACTGGAACTTAGGGGCACAGTGTTCAAAATCCAATCAGTCTTATTGATATAGAAGATGTTATCCTCAGCTCTGGAAATACACATTTCAGGGTACAATGCTGGCTAGTAGTTAAACACAATAGCTTAGAAATCTAAGTGCTCTGTTTTTGAATTAAAGATCTATTGTTTGGAGACTGTGTCAAGTCACTTAACCTTTCTGTGCCTCAGTTCCCTTGCGTTAAACAGAAATACTGATCTAAGTCTTCATTTACTTTTAGGATATAATGAGATGTATATAATGCACTTTCAGACATTAAATTCTGGGACATGGTAAGTACACAATAAACGGTAACTAAAAAGAATACATATGGAAATGAAAATTTTCCCTCTTCTATTGAGAAGCCAGTTGTGAGTGTCAATACACAGTAAAAGAACTTACTTTCTATTTCCTCTTTCAGAAACAATTATTTCAAACAAAACCTTATTTCCTCTCTAATCCCAAGTCAAATGTTCCACCTTTTCATGTTTCTTATTTTAAAATATTTATGGGCCCCACTAGCTTGAGAGACTTCATATAAATTCACACAAACTGCTAAGTTTTCCTTCAAATACTACATAACTCAATGAACGTAACTTGCTCTGAGACATAAAGCAGGTAGATTGTGTTGAGGTTATTTTAGACTCACTCCCTGATTCTTACAATAAAATGCTGAGACACCCAAGTGGAAAGTGAAAAATGCAATTTACCCATTTGTTTGCTGTTTCATCATGTTCCTTGTTTTAACTCAATTAAGTGACCAAATCTGTGGCTTCTTGATGCCCCATGCATTCATCCAAATTAAGTGAGGGGAAAAAAATATTTAAACTGAGTATCTGCAGTCTTTTACACAAAACAAGCTGGATTTTTCAAGTTTCAACCAATGTCTTTGTCCTTATTTAAATATATCCCATCTAAACCTGTTGAGTTGTGGTCCTGTAAATGTAACAGGGCATTTTTGGCACAGCCAGAGGCTGCTACTGCCAATCATGTCCATCATCTCTCCTTGCACTCCTCAGGAGATTTTTGTCTCTATTCATATCCATAAGAGATTTTCTTTGGTAACTAGAGAAAAAGAGTGAAGTTTTAGTCAGACTTATGGCAAAGAGGAGAATACAGGAAAATAGATGAGTACGTTTAACATCTAATGAAGTCAGGGTCTTGTCTCTTTCTCTCTGTTTCTTTTTTTTAATTGAATATATTTGACATTGTGTTCATTTATCTCCAGAACCTTGGACAGTGCCTGCTTGCCTCAGCCACGCTCAATTTGTTGAATGAAAGGTCCTGGGACAGTTAAGCCATAAGATAGGGGAGTTAGAGAGATAGAGGAATTAAAGGAACTGCTTAGAAGAGACTCTGCTTTCCACAAGCAGAGCTACTCTGAAGCCCATATAGCAAAGTATGTCACATCGTTGGCAAAGAGGCCAATCTCTCTGCCTCTAAATAGAACCCATCACTTTTCTGATATCTGTGAACTTGGGAGTTTGGGGCCCTCTGGAGATGGTATTCCTGGTAGAAATGTTGGAATTCTCATAGTGGCCAGTGCAAGTGATGTGTTCTCTCCAAAATACTTGCCAACATAGAACATCGAGTAGAACATGAATCAAAACACAAAGAAGACTGGTGTTTGGGCACACACATAAACATTCTTTGAGGTCATCATCTCCCAAATTACAAGATACTCTTAGGGAGCTATTTTGGCAATCAAACTCGTAATAGTCAAGGTGATCCGTGGCTCATGCTATGAAAATTGGAGAATGTGAAAAAATAATGACCAAGTTTGTAATCACATCTAGTAGTTTCTGTGATTTTCGCTGTCTCATGATGTTCATTCTTGGATTTTCAATAATCTGGGAAAGTAAACTTGTGACTATTTTCAATTTTAATTTTGAAGCTCTGTGAATTTCTCAAAATTTCTGGGAGATAACGTTCACTGAACTGTTCAACTTTCCCTTTGAAAATCTCATGTCAATTTATTGAAGAATCTATGCCTCAGCTCTATAATTCAAAGAATGTTGTTACAGAAATACTAACATTTCCTCAATGTCAAACACTTAAAGAAGAACTTGGTTAAAGTGTGAAGCCATCTTTGAATTTTCAACTATAACGTGGCTGATTTTAGAAATTTAATGTAACAAGCATGTTTCCTTTTCTAGAAAGTTTTCATGGTTCCTCACAACAAATGCTGCTTTCTGAGATTCTTTAGTTATTGGAAGTGATGACTGTTACAGATTAGCTAGGCATTCAAGAAAACAGTTGCCATTGGGAATCACTGATAATAGACCAGGAACCTTCACTTCTCCATCCAAAAGTGTTGTATATTGCCAACAGCTAGTGATTCTTTGCAGTTCCTCCCATCAATAAGTGGATATTATTTCCCCACCACACATTCAATATGGGCTGGCCTTGTGACTTTCTTTGACTAACAGAATGAAACAGAAGTGGCTTTGTGTGAATTCTGAGACTAAGCCTCGAGATGCCTTGAAGTTTCTGCATTCGCTCTCTTAGAACACAGCCAAAATGTGAATAAGCCTAGGTTAGCTTCTTTGAAAATAAAAGACCATCTACAGAGAGGCACAGCTGTGCCAGTTGAGGCCCCAAATACATGAATGTGCACATCCCAAATCACCTGTTTTCAGCTAAGCCATTCCAGATCAAAAGAACTACTCAGATAACACAAATAATTGTGAGACATAATGAATATTGCTTTAGCCCACCAAATTTTGGGTTAGTTTCTTGTGCAGCAAAAACTAACTCATACCAAAGGCAAAAAGAAACAAGGGCAAATAGATAAGTTAAAAACTTAAGACCCTATGTTTGGTGGCTGGATTCTATTTCCTTTCCTTCATTTCCTTTCCTTTCTGAGAGTCTTTAGTCAAAAAAAGAAGAAAGCAAGGAAGGAAGGGAGGATGGGAGAGAGGGAGAGAGAGAGAAAAAAAAAAAGAGAGACAGAGAGGGAGAGAGAGAAAGAAAGAAAGAAAAGAATTCTGTTAATAGACTTTCTCTTTTGTTTTTGGCACCTATTTGGCCCTTCCATCATCCTAGATGATCTTACGCCAATATCATGATTTGCAGTGCCTCTACCCACTGACCCCAACTGGGGTTCTCAAGAAACACTTCAATTCCAGTCCTCTTCATTTTTTTTTTTTTTTTTTTTGAGGAAGTTTAGCCCTGAGCTAACTACTGCCAATCCTCCTCTTTTCGCCAAGGAAGACTGGCCTTGAGCTAACATCCATGCTCATCTTCTCCTACTTTATACATGGGATGCCTACCACAGCATGACTTTTTGCCAAGTGGTGCCATGTCCGCACCCGGGATCAAAACTGGTGAACCCCAGGCCGCAGAGAAGCGGAACGTGGGAACTTAACCGCTTCGCCACTGGGCCAGCCCCTTAATTTTATTTTTCATTGTTTGTCTAATTCCTAATGGGATCAGCGCTTCTGGAAGGATCTGATAAACTCATCTAGGACAAGATGTTAATTGTTGATAAATCTTTACTCTTTATCTTATCAGCTCTGTTTCAGCTGATTAGGTTGAAAAAAATCCATGGCATGTATCATCAAATGGATTTTGATTCAAATCTTGACTCCCCACCCCTACCCCTACTCCACTCCTGGCGGAATGGCTTTGGGCAAGATGTTTAAACTCCACTAATGTTAATGTTCTTATTCCTTAAAATGAGGTTATTATCTGAAGTTCAAGGTGTTTGTGAAAATTAAACATGTTGAAGTATCTCAAGGTTTCTATTTTCCTTAGTTAGACTGTGGGATCCTCCAGACACCAATCTTGTTCTCTGTCCTTGGTGCTGAATACAGTGTTGCACGGCTACAAAGTTCCCAATAAATGTTTGTTGACTGAAATAAAAAAAATAATGATAGAATTTTTCAGGCATATTCTGAAGATGCTTTAAGCCTGAATAGGTAGTTCTGTTTCCTCTTGAAATGGGGGACCAATATCACTGTCAACAAAAGTCATTGTCATCAGATCATAACTGACATTGTCCTAGCTAAAAGACAAAGATCATCTATATCTGTGTTTACACATTCTGTTTACTATTCCATGTTTTTAGGGACTATAATAGTCTTTAATTTGATTAACATGGTCAGGACCAATGAATCATACTGCCTGGGTTTCAAACCCAGCTTTGCTGTAAATTGGTTGTGTGGCAGTGAACATATTTCTTACAAAATCGTTTTCTGCTTCTCTAAAATGAGAACAATAATGAAACCTGTTTTTATATGGTTAGAGATATTAATGGAGATAAATTAAATAAGCAACATTTACACATGGTCTGGCACACAGTAGGTTATCAGTAAAAACTATTTTTTTCCAGAATAAGAATGTGGTTTTAGGAAAGACTTGGCTAATTCCTCAAATAAAAATCTCTCCAAATGTGCCGAAACTGGGGTTTGGTGAGAAGGATTGGAGAAACTAAAAATAAAAGCATTCTTTCCAGGTCATTGAAGTTAGAAGCAATATCAAACTCATAAAAAACGGTCGGTTATAGTGAGAAAAGACAGACAAGAAAAGGTTTTCCACGTGTGGAATTGGAGAGACCTTTCTGTAGGATTTATGCAAATTCTTGTCACAAAGAAATGATGCTGAAGGAATTCTTAGTCCTGATTATTTTCAAATTTTAGGCAATTCATTCTATAATAAATGAAGTTTGTGATATAGCACATAGATGGAAGCCTAGTGTCAACTCAGGATCATACTCAAGCTTATATGGGAGCATAACAGTTTCTAAATTCACACTCAACAAATTGGGAGAATGTGTTAGTACAGAGATCTATTTTTAATCTAAAACGTTGTTCATAAGGGCCTTCTAGGTTCTATTAATTAATTACAATTTTGGATCCATAAAATGAATAATCTTAAAGGAAGAAATACAAATACTAACAAGTACTAACCTAAACAAATGCCATTTTAATGAGTTGGAAGCCCTAAATGAAGAAAGAATTACTATAGAAAGAATATATGGCCTTGCTCACAAGTGAGGGACATATCAGCCAGTGCTTGACCTTTGCAACAACAAAGCCACATATAGAAGTGCCAGCAGAAGCACAGTTTGAATTTTGGTCACTTTAGAAGGTTCTTGGCCCCCCTCTATCTTGCTGATTAGTAATGAGGCCCCTACTTATAATTATGTCTTCAGAGAGTGGATTCATTTTAACAAAGAGTTATATAAGAATAAAAGTAATTTGTGACTACTTACAGATAGATTGACAATGAGATTCATTTAAATAGTGAATTGTTTGTGCAATTAAAGTATGGTTTGATTTAACAAAATTGATCTATACACAACTTTTTCAGAAATACATTACCAAAGCAGGTAGTATTTATAAAATAAAGAAACATCAGACAAGGCCTTGGATACCCTACCATCTATTAGGGATCGATTAGGGATGTCTGTCATACCTGTAGGAGCAGGAAGTGGTGATGTGCATGCTGTGTATTTGTTGATCTCTTAAATGTCCTTGAAAGATTGCTGTATGGTAAATCTCTGTCCTAATGGTTGACCTTTGATCTCTAGGTCCAATAGTGTTTTTAGAAGAACATCCAAACCTAATGATAAAGGAGAACATTATCATGTGACTGAGTGCTAGGGATGATGCTTCAGCTTCCATCTTTGATGTGGTTGGCAGTCATGGGCAGGTAGAGGCTTTGTTTCTCTGTTGCAGTGTATCTAAGTAGAGAGATCAAACATCCCAGTTTACCTAGAACTTATTGTCCTGTCATTTGTCCAGAATTATTAATTTTACAACAAATTAGTGTGATTTTGAGTTGCATTTAAATAAGACTAGGTGGTTTGCTAGACCTCCAGTTTGTATTCCAGCTTCTGCCAGGACTTGTCTAATAGTGTGTGAATAGAGTAGAGCAGAGTTCTCACTGTAACATGTGGCTAAATGTGAAAGATCAACAGCATAACCCATCTTATCCCTCCTGAACTTTTTCTGATGCAACATAGTTAATGTTTCCTTTTCAAGTGCAGCCTGCAGGGCGCTTGATAATGAGATATCAACCCAAGTAGCTACCTTTTTCTGGTTTGGGTGGTGCTGGAATAAGATTTGGCAGTGCTGCTCTGCTGACCACTAATCACCAGTCAGATATGCTGTGGTCCACGCCATGGCCTCAGAGATACAAGAAAACACAAAGTCACCAGTTGGTGGGGAAAGTGGGAAGCATGGAAAATTACAGCTACACGATATATGTATAGGCAATAGCAAATAAGAAGTCCTGTTCCTGAGGATAAGAAAAGTAGTCTAACAACTGCCATTGTCAGATGAACCTCAAAAATAGAAATGTTAATATCAGTGTAAACTTCCAAGACTCCTGTCTGCTGCTGTTCTCTCCTAATAAATCAAAATGTAATAAATCAAAATATAACAAAGTGTTTGCCAAAACACTTTGGCAAAGTGTTCATGAAGACAAAAGACACTAGACCATGGATACAACAACCAGCTCTATGCCAAAGACACAGAGTACTCCTGCTATGAAAGATATTATTTTATTTAAATGAAGTCATAGCTTATAATTTGAATACATGAGGGGACAGAATCCAGAAATCCAAACACACTAAAATAATTGAAAAGTAGTCCATATAAAAAGTACAACAAAGCACAAGGCTAGACCAAACCATCTGTTTCCAGAGTTTAAGTGTTCATAGGAATAAAAGCAGAAAGTTCCGCATCCTAATCCACAGCTAATCTAATACAGAAGGACTGGTTTGGGGGAACCTGCTTTACATAGTTGTTGTCAAGGAAGGTCTTGCTGAAGAGGTCATTTGGGTTGATACTTGAATGAGAAGACACAGCCTGACATGCAAGGATATGGATGTAAAGAATTTCAATCAGGCAACTCCAGCTAGTCCAAGAGTGCTGAGAAGGGTACGAGGTGGATAATTCAGAAAAAAATCTATTTGTGTAGGTAAAGTTTGGGTTCTTGGATATTAGTAAAGATGAACATAGACAGTAGAATTTGTTTTTATTGAGTTATTGATAGGTTACAATCTTGTGAAATTTCAATTGTACATTAATGTTTGTCAGTCATGTTGTAGGTGCACCACTTCACCCTTTGTGCCCACCCCCCACCCCACCTTTCCCCTGGTATCCACTAAACTGTTCTTGGTCCATAGTTTTAAATTCCTCATATGAGTGGAGTCATACACAGATTATCTTTCTCTTGCTGGCTTATTTCACTTAACATAATTCTCTCAAGGTCCATCCATGTTATTGCAAATGGAATGATTTTGTTCTGTTTTGCAGCTGAGTAGTATTCCATTGTATATATGTACCACATCTTCTTTATCTATTCGTCTGTTGATGGGCACTTAGGTTGCTTCCACGTCTTGGCTATTGTAAACAGTGCTGCAATAAACATTGGGGTGCACAGGACTTTTGGGATTGCTGACTTCAGGCTCTTTGGATAAATACCCAGTAGTGGGATGGCTGGATTGTATGGTAGTTCTATTTTTAGTTTTTTGAGCAATCTCCATACTGTTTTCCATAGTAGCTGCACCAGTTTGTATTCCCACCAGCAGTGTATGAGGGTTCCTTTTTCTCTGCAATCTCTCCAACATTTGTTGCTATTAGTTTTAGATATTTTTGTCATTCCAGCGGGTGTAAGGTGATATCTTAGTGTAGTTTTGATTTGCATTTCCCTGATGATCAGCGATGATGAGCATCTTTTCATGTGCCTATTGGCCATCAGTATATCTTCTTTGGAGAAATGTCTGTTCATGTCTCCAGCCCATTTTTTGATTGGGTTGTTTGATGTTTTGTGATTGAGTTGCGAGAGTTCTTTATATATTAAGGATATTAAGCCTTTGTATAGACAGTAGAATTTTTTTTTTCTTCCATAGCGGAGTTTATGAGCTCCCAAAGATATCTAAGGAGACAGTGTGAAGCCTGTGCCTTCTGACTTTCACGGAAAACACAGTGAGCTGATATACAGGAGGCTAGAGCTTCATAAAGTTCAGCATCTCTATTGATGCTTTTTTCCCTGTGTGCTCTTTTCTCTTACTAAACTGTCCTCTCTGAAAACTTCCTATTAACGCTTGAGGAAGTGGAGTTAACCATGGTAATTCTAAGGGAGAAGTTGCTGAAGCAATTGATGCTGGAGTTGAAGAACATTGTCCCCTTGCCTTTGGCTTGTGGTGTCAACTCAGATTCATATTGTAGAGCCATCACTCCCCATCATCACCATAGTGCTCGTGCCTCCACGAATTCCCTTGGCTGTAGCATTGACTTTATTCCATCGCTAGGTGAGCATTCTTTCCAAACACACAAAGGGTTATTACGTAGGGGAGTAAAAATAATTGATTCTGTATTACTGATGAGAAGCAAACTTGGACAAGAGGGTAGAATTTTAAGCAGAGAAAATTTAGCTTGACCTTTCTAAAATGGGGGCATTCAACATTGAAAACAAATTGTCTTGTATGACAGTAAGTTTCCCATTCCTGGAGTCATTAAAGCAACAGCTTTTGGACTTGTAGGTGATGTTGCATAAGAGAGACCTCTCCTGTGGGAAAGGTTGTTTTAGATATGTCTGTGGCCTTTCCCAACTCCAAGAAGCTTAGAAAGAGTCTATTTTTGTTTTTTGTGAGGAAGATTGTCTATGAGTCAACATCTATGCCAATCTCCTCCTATTTTATGTGGGATGCCACCACAGCATGGCTTGATGAGCCATGCTAGGTCTGCACCTGGGATCTGAACCTGCAAACCCTGTGCCGCTGAAGTGGAGCAAGTGAACCTAACCACTATGCCACCAACATGGCCCCCAAAGAGTCTATTATTAAGTAATTTATTGCAAAAGAGCTATAGGTTACCCAAGAGAAAAAATATAGTTTCTCTGGGATGCCTGGGCTGCTACTACACCATAAACCTAGTATTTACCAATAATAAAGAAAATGATATTGGTTGGTTCGGAAGTTTGTAAGATGCCTGGATCACTGGATTTGAGTCTTGATTACATCTCTTGCGTCCCTTCAGTTCTCCCCCAAAATGTGAGCATTATAGTCATGACTATGAATCCCACTGGTTCTCAATCTTTTGGATTCAATGCTCCTCTTTGAGAATAAATTTCTTGGAATACTCTTTCATTATCCTCAAATCAGATTCATAGATAATATATCCTACCTACATACATAATCTCAAAACAAATAAATAATATCTAACAGTACTCAAAGGAGAAAAATATCAGCAATTCATAACAAAACAATATGCATTTCAATGTGTAAATAAATGGGCGCAACTACACTAAAGAAACACAGAAGTAATCAGATATATGTCCTACATGTAGAATCACCAGGAATGTGACAGTAACAAATGCAGACTGATTCCAGAGTGTTGTATTAGGATTCAAAATCTAAGAGCAGCATTGCTGTTGGTAATATGATTTTCTGTAACAATGAGCAGCTCGTGGTAAAGTTCTCAAGCAAAACAGGATACAATCTTACCTCAGCTGACAGAGCTGTTCATTCTCAGAAAATCTAGTGTATTTTGAAACAAGGGAAAAAATGTTTTCTGGTTATATATGCATGATGGAATTAGGTTCTGAGTTCAGGTAATTATAAAGAGATATTCAGGTGATATTAAAAAGTCACTCAAGATAGAGGAGAATTCTTTTTCTTCCTGGTTGCTTTATCCATTGCAGAACATCTGGCATCCCTGGCCTCCGTCCATTAATGCTTCTCCGTCTGTTTTTTATGAAATCCAGGGGAAAAAAGCACCCACAAATTTCCAAAATATCACCTGGGAGAAGTATTAAGTTCTTTGAGACTACTGACATTGGACTAGGACAGGCACAGTATCTTCTTCTCTGTTCCCTTAGCTGCAGGAGCCCGTTAGAACCAAATGATATCTTAAAAACAGTGACTGATTTTCTGATTCATTAATAATCCACTGTAGCTGAGGCACCATAGGAGCACCCAGATCCCAAAGTGATCCGAACAGCCCCATTCTTCAATGCAATGACCCAGTGTGAGAGCTGTGATCTCAGATAGCTGGAGACTAGGCTTTTCAGATAAAGGACTCCTGTTTGAAATCAGCAAATGAGGGCTCATGTCCCTTTATGCAACCCTACCATTGGGGCCACATTGCACATTACTTCTTTGCTTGGACCAGTTAGGTGTTTGCTATTTTAGAGCTAAAAACAGGCCATGACCAAGCTTCCACTGGGTTTAATCTGGTGAGCTTTCTTCACATTAAACTTAACCGTGAGAACTTGTTTATCCTCAATAAGAAAGTACAGTTTACTTAATTTATTAATTTCAATATTACCAAATGCCATTTCCTCAGTGAACGTCTGAATAGGAGAGACATTAAAGTTAGCGTTGGAGGAATTGTGGGGAAGATGAGAATGAAGGGAAAATATGGGAAAGGAGTCATTTTGTCAACATTTAATTCTCAAAAAGAGCTCCAGAATTGATGGCCTTTCTACTCCTTATTGCACCTCTCAACATGGATATATTGTTTCAAACTGAAAACTCCTGAAACTATTGGAGAAGCTATTTTTTTTTTTTTTTTGCTCTAAATTTTGCCTGTTAGCAAACCAAATTCTCCTGATTTGCACAGAAGGGATAAAACCTCAATAAATACACGCTAACGTTCAGTTAGCTGTTCTCATTTTTCAACCTCCCCATCCAGATCTCTTCCCACTCCACCCACGGAGAAAGGGAAAATATGGTCAGAAGTTGCTTTCACAGCAATGGGCAAAATGTTTCTCCAAAGCAGCATCACGATGTGTGTGTGTGTGTATGTGTGTGTGTATGAGATAGATATAGAGATAGAGCTAGAACGAGAGAGAGATAGTTACTGGAAAAGAAAACATCCATTGTTACAGGACACGATTAAGTGAAACCTCATAAACTGGTAAAGTCTTTACAGCAAAAGAGCTGCTCATACCAATATGATGACTTGCAGTTTACGAAGCATTTTCACAAACAATTTCATTTCATCATCTCCACAAACTTGTGATGTAAGAATTATTGTCTCCAAATCATAGATAAGGAAACAGAAGCTCAAAGACATTCATAACTTTCCTCAAATCACACATTGAGTAACTAGGGGACCAAAAGACCCCTAGTTTTAGTGCTCTTTCTCATGTTACTTATTCAAACAGAGTTTTAAAAATCATACTGGTAAGTTGAGCAGAAAGGCCTCGATAGATGTAACATGTAAAGGTGCCCAACCAATTTTCAGATTATTGTTTTATAAATATATTTTGAAGGTAACTAATTTCTGTATCTCAGTAAGTAAATAACAAAGCTCTAAGAATGAGATTGGAATTTGCTGAGGTACCTAGTTGGGTTGGTTTGGGAAAAGATTGAAAACTTTAAACTCTGCCCATAAGAAAAGGCAGCATAAGGTATGAAATACCCTGTGATTTTAAATAATCTTTGATGATAACAGAATATGATGATTGTGAGAACATATATGAAGCAAATAATTACAAAACATTCAACATATTTTTCACATATAAATCCTTTTTAAATATGATATTATAACAAGTCATAGCTTGTATTGAAAAATGCAACTGATTTCATTTGGTTTTCTGCTCTATACATAGAACAGATGTTTTCTAAAGTATAAAATTCTCCTTAGTCACATCTTGAATGTACACTTAGCTAGAAAGATGGATCAGTGTGTTAGGTATCATAGGGAGGGCTTGGTCTGTTGGTTACAACGTATCTTAGAATTATAGGATTATGAGGTTACTCTTGATGAAAGTTTATTTTAAACCAGATTGACTCCAAGACATTTAAATAGACTCCAGGACATTTCTAAGTCAAGATTGGGGTAACTTCTAACAGATATCTACCACTACCCTGGCATGAATTTCTCAAACTTGGCAAGGCATCTCAGAGTCGGTAGGTTTAGTGCCTTCATATGGATTCAGCCTGCATTATATGTCCAAGAACACTGTGTTAAACAATCCTTACTACGTACTGGCACTGTGCTAAGTGTTTTCATGCATTTTTCCATTTTATCCTCCCGTATTCCATTTTGGGTAATACTAGCAGCTCTCACAAAAGAAATCCATAATTTAGAGCTTTGTATAATAGAGATTTACTTCTCGCAGAAAAGCCAGGAAGATGTTTCTAGTTTGTAGGCAGTTTTCCTCCATGTGTTGACTCAGACATTCACCACAAGAGTCTAAAATCCCCTAGAACAGAGATCAGTGAGCTCTGCCCTGTGGGCTAAATCTGGCTGCCAACTGTTTTTAATGACCCATGAGCTTGGAGTACTTTTTACATTTTTAAAGAATAGAAACAAAACAGAAATACGATACTTTGTGAAACACAAGAAGTATGTGAAATTCATATTTTACTGTCCCTACCTAAAGCCTTATTGTGTTCCTACACAGACCCTACAGAAAACACAGCTATGCTCGTCTGTTTACATATTGTCTGAAGCTGCTTTTGCACTTCAAAGGTAGAACTGAAAAGGTGCCTCAGAAATTGTACGACTCACAAAGCCAAAAAATATTTACTATTTTGCTCCTGTAGACAACGTGAAGCCCCAAAATTCATATGTTCAAGCCCTAACTCCAGTGTAATGGTATTCACAGGTGGGACCTTTGCTAGTAATTATATTTAGATGATGTTATGAGGCTGGGGCCCCCATGATGAAATTAGTGTCTTTATAAGTAGAGGAAGGGAACCAGAGCTCTCTCTCTCTTCTCTGTGTATGGCAGCCCAAGATGACTAATATACTGGCCCTTAACAGAAAAAGTTTTCTGACCCTGGCTCCAGAGCTTTCTTATAGACTGAATTTTACCCACAGAAGGAGAATGGGGAACACATTCTAACCCAAAGCTTAGAGAGGTTAGTGGCTTGCTCAAGGGTTTGCGATTCCATGTTGTGTACCCAGGATTCACAGAGATCTTTCAGACCTCAAAAGCCAAAATCTTAACCTTTTTCTTTACTATTAGGCTCTTAGATCTCTCCACCAGTGTGTTCATTCATAAATTCCCATAATGTATGCATTTTTGGGAAACCAAGGACTTCAGGCCAACACGCCTCATCACATTATTTTAATTTAAGATGCACTGAGTTCTGGCTATGCTCTAATAATAACTTTGAGAAAACAATGAGAAGTACTTAGTTTGAAATATAAAGACCCAGTGTGGCTCTGAGTGCAATGACCATGTGCCAACCAGTCAATAAATTTTCAAAAGAATAACGCTGCTTCCGATAATGTTTTATATTTCAAAATTATTCTTTTTTAATTGTACTTCATATCCCTTGTGTATGATGTATCAAATCCCACGGGATAAGCAAACCAATCTCCCTGTTACTACAAAACAGAAATAAAATATTATAGGATTTTCTGATGACTCTGAGGAGCTGAATGGTTCCTATGGGACTGCAAAGTTAGTTAAAATGAGCATAGGATTGCTATACTCTATTATGGCACAATTATGCTCTCCCTTTCTTTTTTTCTTCCCTCCTTAAAGACTTTACAAAAGGAGTCAAAGTGAGAAAAACGCAATTTTTTTCCAGGTTTGCTTTTGAATGGGGTGAGAAAGAAATGGTCATGAAATACTTGTAATCACAATTGTTATAGACATTTTCTGCCTTATATTTAGAACTGCTGAACAAGCTTAGATAAATCAATCACTGTGATAAAATAGCACATAAAAAAGCAGTAGAACAACATCCTGATCTTGACATACAAGACTGGGCACATAAATAGAATTTTTTTTCTTTAAAATACTGCATTTAAACTATACTTCAGTTGTTTCTCCAGCATTTGTAATTGTCTCTACATACACACATCACATCCCCAATAAATGAAAGAAGGCTTTCATTTAGGTTGGGCAACTTGTTCTGAGATGCAAAGAGATAAGGGTGTCACCCTCTCTCTGACTTATAATGTGAAGTGCAAGTTATAAAGTCTCCTCGTTCTGTTGACATAGGAAAGGTAGAATGTGCTAGCTTCAGAGAAGAACCAAAGCTCTTTAGAGATTAACAGGAAGTACTGGAACTGGAAGAATCCAAACATTAATGAGTGAAAATAGCTTACCCTGAATACTTAGAACTTTGGGTATCTCATTTTTCACTTACAGCAATTAGCGCCATTTTACAGATGGGAGAGCTTGAGGTTCTGAGAGGCCAAGTTAGTTTTCCAGGGACATAAGCTTGCTTTGTAGCAAACACATGATTTAAACATACATCTTTCTGGCAGCTCACGTTGCCTCTGGTGTGATGGCCGCTCATTCCCCAGCCGTGTCTCATCTCACCTATCAGTTCTTCCTAACGGCAAAATAAAGCATAACTTAGTTTTTGCAGGTCAGTGGTGATAGTTATACACGTTTCAAACCTATCACATTGGAGAGCTCAAACTCAAACAACATGTCAGTTGAAGTATTTTTAGTACCAGGTAGAAGAAAAATGGGCTCAAAGTAGGTCAAATAATAAAGAAAATTTATTGGCACACAAAATTATTGTAAGGATTGACTTCCAATAAGCCTTTACTCAGTAGCTCAATGATGTCTCCAAGGACCTGGTTTTCTCTTTCTTTTTTCTTCACTCTCTACAAGGTCCATTTCATTCCAAAGCTAGTCCCTTCAGTATTCCAAAAAGGAAAAAGAGAAACATCTAGAAAAACATAATTCTCCTTTCACATTGAATAGCAAAGGAAGCAGCTTCATCCCAACAATCTTTACAAATTTCCTGAGATGCATTTTCATCATACAATCTTATTTCACATGCCCAACTGAATCGATTATTGTTTCCAGGAGATGGAATGTGTCAATAGTTTTAGCCTCAATCAGATACTCCAGCCTTGAAGTGTGGGAGAGAAAACTCAATTTCCTGGAAACTACATAGACCCACAAATAAAAATCAGGGACTATTAAGAAGAAAAAAGGTGGATGGATGTTGGGGAAGTGTATCAATCAGAATAGGGTAGATTATGTTGTAGTACCAAATGATCCCTAAATCTCAGTAACCTAAAACAACAAATGTCCATTTCTTGCTAATCTTCCATCATTGCCAGCTGGGAGTTCTGCTCTATGTCATCATTGTTCTCACTCCAGGACCCAGGTTCACAGAACAACCACTTTCTGGAGCACTGCCAAACAGACTAGGAGCAGGAGAAGAGAATAAGAGGAAGCAGGCACTCGATTTTGAGAATTCTTCACATCCCTCAAAAGTAAGTGACATGGCCACATGTAACTTTAAAAGAGAAAGGAACTACAATGCTACCATGCGTGTGGAAGGGGAGAGCTAGAATATTTTTGAGGATCCTTTATAAATATTCCAAGAAATAACCAACAGTCATCATAGCTCTTCGGAGTGAGAGAGAGAGATGTTCTGAGTTCAAACACCACCAAAGGGCTTAAGGAGGATGATGTTATAAACCGGAAGAATTACCATCTTCTCTGGTGGGGGAAAAGGAAGAATTGCTCTCAGGTGCTCACTGAATTCTTCCTCCTTTCATTGACATTTCTATTGTGTAATAATAGTTATATCACAAAGATTATACCAGGAGAATCAACTAGAATGAAAAAATATATGGAGCTAGGATTAGATCATAAAAATGCCCTATCTTCAGTTGTGTGGCTTGGCAATAAATTCAAGTATCTGACTGACAGTCCTTTAGAAGTTGCAATCATTTCACTCACCCAAGAGCTAATGGGAGAGATATGCTCAGTATAAAGCAGGGGGTGATTTTAAATTTAACTAAAATCCAGTAGTGATACTAAGATTTAAGAAAGTTATTTGGATGTTATCTGAGTTCATTGTCATAGATATTTTATTTTTTTCTATTCTGGGGGAGAAAAAATAAAAACTTTTGTGAAGCCCCGGCAAAAAAAATTTAAGCTTTATGATTATATATGGAGAGTAGCCTCTGATGAGATCAACGAGAAAGGAAAAAATCAAGACTCAGTTCATTCTTCCTTTAGAAAATAAACAATAATGCCTACACAAGAAAATGTTATTTTCAACGTTAGTGTTTCTTCTAGTAAAGGGAAATGAGAATCTTAATGACTTTGGGAAAACCTATCACTTGAGTGATGTCATACAATTTTATGAAGTAGGAAATGAAATGATCAGAGGGTCTTCTTATGTGCACCCATCACATTTTGGATTTTAAGGAGTTTGATCATCTACTCTAAGATTTTTTCCTTAATGATACCTACCCAATTAACTGTAGTAGCTTCTCCTAGTCTAGGAAAAATACCACTTCAGTTTTAAGTGCTTAAAAATATTTATTTCTTACTTCATTCAGTAAATATGTGTTACATCCCAACTGTGCACAATCTACGATCTGGGCACACAGTGGTGAACAGTATAGACAGGAGTTCACTTTGCTACACTCCTTTCTTATGTAAGAAAGGGTCCTAGGAGTTTGACCTGGGCTTATGTCCCATGAGCGAGGACCTGGTATAAAAGTGGGCTAAGGTTGGCTCATGGCTGTGGTGTTGAGACTCAAGAAATTCCAAAGTCAGCATTTAAAGTCAAAGGGAATGTCATGACCACAGAAAACCTTGAAACAGAGGAAAGAAATAAACTTCCAAAGGTCTTAGCTGGTATGATGTTCAGACAGAAGCAAGGAGGCAAAAGAAAAATAACAGCTAATGACTACATCAGGCTGATTAGGAGCCTTACACAGTTCTAACTTTAACACAGCAACTCGATTATACTCACAAGAAGGCTATGAGGGAGGTGCTTTCATCATCCCTACTTTACACACGAGAAAACAGGAATAGAGGTGTAGAAACTAAGTGTCTTACCCAAGATCACATCCGTCAGCCTAGCTCCAGAGTTTGTGCTCTGAACCATGTGATGCCATCATCAAAAGCAAAATGGAGCAAACAGGTTCATTTCCCATTTCTAAGGGCTGGACAATATTAAACATAGAGAGATTACCAAAGGCATTAAGATATAAGCCAGATTTTCACTTATGGAGCATTAGTACCAACTTGCCTACATTGGAAGTAAATCATTTACAGTCATGTGTTGCTTAACAAAGGAGATACATTCTGAGAAATACATTATTAGGTGATTTCATTGTTGTGCGAACATCGTAGAGTGTACTTACACAGACCTAGATGGTATAGCCTACTATCCAGGCTATCTGGCACTAACTTTATGAGACCACCATCACACATGAGGTCCATCATTGATTGAAATGTCGTTATGAAGCATACGACTGTATTTCTGGAAGGATATTTGATTAATCTAGAAGAACTGGAGAGATAAACAAAAGCCACAGACACGTTAGACTTGTTCTGGCAGCTTTGAGGATGCAAGTTTTCCTACAGTAAAGGTCAAGTATCATATTTATATTGATAAAGCATGGAATTGAAAAGGAATAATGATTATATATTAAAGAATACATAAACAAATGAACTATAAATAACTATGGTTTAACTAATCTTTCCTTTTCAAACTTCTATTTTCTTAAGCTATTATTGATGTTCTTTATAGAAAAATTAAAATTTTTCAGCAAAGGCAAATAAGCAGTAATTATACAGTTCCTAAAAGAATTCAGAATGTCTTAAGAATGCATATCAGGATACACCACACTTCTTGCTCCCTCCTACCCTGCATGAGACTGGGGAATGATGCATTCATTGCAATGGTGATAAATCCGTAAGATTACTCAGATGAATCCAGTGCTTCTAACTGAAAACACATCCCTGTGCACCCCCAATTATTGTTACAACTTTTTCTCTATTTCTGGAGCTCAAGCCATGGAACCAAAACAAAAGAAAACAAAACAAAAACAAAAGAACCCACATAGCTATCAAGAGAAAATTTTGTTTTGGGGGCATAGTCAATGGCGTATATTATTCAAATGTTCCAATTAACTAAGAGCACAAGGCTCCCACAGTCTCAGGTTGTTTTGCTAGATAAAATACAGGATGCTCAGTTAAATCTTGACTTCAGATAAACAATGAATAATTTTTTAGGATGAGTATCTCCCAAGTATGTCTGTTTGTTTGTTTTGCCATATCTGGCAAACCTGTCACCAAGGTTTAAGAAGCAGGGGCCACTCTGGGAGAATGTTGCAGTACCAAACATGTGTGTCTGCCCGGAATTGGCTCTGCTACCCTGAGTAAGCTGCCTAGCCCCACTGAACCTCAGTTTCCTAATATGCAAAGGGAGAAAGGTGAGCTAGCTGAATTCTGAGGACCCTTTCTTGTGTACATTTCTAGATTCTACTAGTCTCTAATAGTCTGGACTCCACGCAAAGAAAAGAAGTATGATTTCGTTGTTTGTAAACTGTCCTGTGAGGCACAGAAGTAAATTAAGAGCCATTCACTTATTATCATTCTGTCCAAGAAGAAGAGAAAAAGAACAACGACAGCAAATTAGACAGACGATGAGAGCAGGACACGGCTGTCTTCCGGGGAGTTTCAAGCAGATAAGAGAATGTGCCCTGGGATGGGCTCCTCGCAAAGTCTCCTGCTGTTCTCCTGGGAGGTTACCATTTGTTCCGCCCACAGGGTTCCAAAATTAAGAACTGGCCTCTTTTGTGGGGAAAAGTGCTTTTAATGCATTTATAAGAAGCTGAAATACACAGAGATGCAAGAAAAATGCTTTTAAATGTATATTTGCATTCACTTTGGAGATGGAATGCTGAATGTAACTGTTTTAGCTCAAAAAGTTTTGTGGGCTTTTAAAAAAATTAGTTTTTTGTAGTATAGTAGACAGTAGCAGGATACAGCTCTGCCATTGCCATTTATCTAACTCAGCAAGACTAATTCGCACCCCTCACACCACTTTCCCTAAGAGTTCTGTATGAAAGATTACCCTGGTGCCTTCATTGTTCCTTTGTTCATAATTGCTCAGCATCTCTCCGTTCTGGCTTGAGTTAAATCAGAAATACAATGAACTACATGGAATATATGTGTGAACAGAATACCAGCAATCCTTCCTTTCCTGTGCATTAAAAATACAATTCTTCAATTTCTATATACTGTGAGCACCATTTCTTTTCAGAGAAGGATAAAAACACAAAGCAACTTCTCATTGTGACAAGGAAATCCAGGAAAATCTTTTCATAACAAGACAATGACCACAAAGGTACAGGGCTAATTTGGGAAATTTACCATGTAACATCGGAAAGACCCTGCGAATTTTTTGGTTAGGGAAGTACCTCACAAGCAAATGTGGGTTTTCACTGGGTTAGATAGAGTCTTCTTCCAGAAACTGTATTAAGGAGCTCAGTCGAATCATGAATTGCTTCTCTGCAACAAAGGCCCCACCCCTGCTATGCCTAATCATAGTGGAATAAAAGGTTAGACGCAATAAGTGAACATGGTTCACTTCTTTTGGCCACTGGGGACTGAAGAGTTAAACCACAAGCTCTACACTGGGCTTGTACATTTAGAGGATTCCTATTCCATCTAATCTTGTAGGTCGCTCTGGGTATCTTCTGTAAGCCTTCAGCTCTGTTCATCTTTCCTGGGTTAAATACACAGGAGAGTGAGCAAGATGAAATCAGAAAATATAATTCTCAATCAGGGTTTCTCAACCTTGACACAATTGACATTTTGGGTAGAATAATTCTTTGTTGTGACTATCCTGTACGTTGTAGGATGCTAAGAAGCATGCCTGTCTTGTACTTAGTAGATGACAGCAGCACATCCTCCCCAGTTGTGACAATCAAAAATGTCTCCAGACAGTTCTAAATATCCTCAGGGAGAAAGCAAGGCAAAATCGATCAAGTTAATCCATGAAAGGAGGAACTTAGATTCTCAAGGAAAGATTTAGACTCTGGTAAAATAAAGCCCACAAATAAATACATAAGAGGCATCCATATTTCTTCTCTGTGTTGATAGTGATAAAGATAACTTCATATAAATTGTACAATTTCTGAGGTACCATAAACATTTAGGGCAAACAAAATGTGTTGACTACACATGTTAATTTTCTGTCTCTAGTCAAATACTTTATTTGAATGTTGCCTTCCTGACTATTCACTCTCAATATGATCTATAACACTCAAAACCCCACAGTTTTCTACATATAACAGATTTCTATACTTTGTGTATTCTTTCAAGATCCAGCTCCGCCTACTCTTCCCAGCCTTCTCTCCTCTTTCTATTCCACGTGCATTCTTGAAATGCATCTGTGTCATCACATTGGTCAGTTTCCCCGCCTGGAATGCACGTCTCTCCAAGAGACTGTGAGCTCACTGAGCACAGAACCAATACGTTTCTCCTTTTATTTTCACTGTTAAGCACAGACCCCAGCATAGTAATGTTCACTATTTTTTTTTGAAAGAATGAAATAAATTAATAGTAACCCTGAAGAACTCTTAGATGACATCTCTACTTTCTCCCGGGATACAAATCACTCCTACTTCTTCAATCAGTTCCCCCTTATAGTCAAAGTTAGAGATAGAGCTGATTCAAAGAGTAAGTGTTCTGAACTTTTTCCCTGAAACTCTAGAACTCTAGTTATTGATTAGAAAATGAAAATGGTGTTTTGAGTATTTACTACCCTGATAGATTTTAGGTTCTCAGTCAAATAAAAATAAAATTCCTTTAGAAACAGCAGGAAATCATTATGAAAAAATAAATAAGACATTTCACTAATTCATTATGATAGAATTCTATATTTTGTTTTATTTTTTGCCATTGAGGGCTTCCCTCTCAGCCACAGTCCTCTATTTCAAAATTGGAAAACTATACAGTGACCTTAGGGCCCGGCTGGGTCAGCGCTCTTCTTCACCCAGAGAGGAAAGTGGCCACACAAAGACTCTAGTTTTAGGAGTGACTTAAAATTTATTTTCCTCTTCTCACGCCACATTAACAATACTTTTGGTATAAAAGAGAATGGACAATGCACTTTTCCTATCAATTCCCTATAGCTGTTACGAGCCAGAAAATAATCTAAGTAAAGTCCAGTGACAAAGACAGCATGGATTGTAAAGCACAGCAATGCCAGATTAAGCCATGTTTCATCAGCCACCAAAATTAATCCTGAATTTCATCAACTCATGCAAACTGTGTCCACAAAAATGTGCTGGGAGTCATAGAGACTAAAATGAAGGACTGAAATAAAACACCAAAGTTGCATTTTATTTTCTAAATATGTGTATTTTCCATTGGTAATCAATGAGAATATGAAAACAGATCTCTAGCCAAAATGATGTTTGGCCTCAGAACTACTATAGAGTACTGCATGTATTGAATACTGCAGGTATATTTTAACGCAGGAGTTTGAAAACTCTTTCCTTGAAGAGCCAGATAGTAAACAGTTTAGGCTTTGTGGGTATATGGTGTCTGTTGCAACTACTCAACTCTGCCTTTGTAATGGGAAAGCAGCCTCAGACAACACTAATGAATGGGCATGGCTATGTTCCAATAAAACTTTATTTACAAGAACAGGCCCTGGGCCAGATCTGATGTGAGGGCCTGGATCTGTTGCTGTCCACTGCTTCTTTAATGTTTCAGGTAACGAAGAACTGAAAGCACTGATAGGAAACAAAGTGAAGTTTGTTATTCTTTCCTAATTTCTCAGTAGATTGATGTTTGCATTTAATACCTCATAGTCATTCATTTAAAATGGAACCTCCAGTGACTCTGAACTGGCAATTAGTTAAAACAAGGTAAACGTGCCCAGAAACTGATGATTGGATAAAGAAGATGTGGTATATATACACAATGGAATACTACTCAGCCATAAAAAAAGACGAAATTGGCCCATTCACAACAATGTGGATGGACCTCGAGGGCATTATGTTAAGCGAAATAAGTCAGTCAGAGAAAGACGAACTCTATATGACTCCACTCATAGGTGGAAATTAGCATATTGAGAAGGAGATCTGATCGGTGGTTACCAGGGAAAAGGGGGGGTGGGGGGAGGGTACGGAGGGGGAAGTGGTGTACCCACAACATGACTAACAAAAATGTACAACTGAAATCTCACAAGGTTGTAATCTATCATAACATTAATAAAAAAAAATAAATAAAAAAAATAAAAAATAAAAAAAAATAAATAAATAAAAAAAAAAAAAAAAACAAGGTAAACGTGTAAAGCGCCTGTCAGTTAGCTTTCTGATCCGCATCAATCCACACATGTTAAATCAGTGAAAGAGCAGAAATGTAATTTTCCAGAACACACAACCCTACTGCTCTGCATGCCTCTAATGAGGAAAAGCTAATTATTTGATTATCTTAACATAAACCTCCCCAAATTAAATATTTCCAGGGTTATAAACTGTTTGCCTCCAAGCTTCATTAATAGCTTACAACCAGCCATTTCACTTTTGCAGACAACACTCTTGGTCTCCTCAGGGTTTAAACAAAGCCTTGAAATATTTCAGAGCTTTCTTCTCCTCATATAAAAAATAAGGCCCTACTTATGTTGTTCAGCTTACTGAGAAGGAGATTCGATACCAGTACATCCTGTTGCTAGAAGAGTCTAGAAATTTTGAGAGAAGCTAAAATAGCCTTTATGGTCCTCCTTTAAATCCTGCTCTAATCTCGTTAGTGTTAACTGATTTTTATGTGTACCTTTTACGCAAGTTCATTTTGCTTCTAGCATAAATAAATAAATAAATATAAATATAGATATGTTTATAGGGATATATACATATAAACACACACATTTGTGTATGATGCATGGGTATATTCCCTTTACAAAAGAGGATTACTACAGCTATTTAACTCTTTCTTAGTTCTTTTCTCCTCCACACTAAATAATCCAAATGTTTCTATTCTTCTTTCCACATTCTGTGTTTTAGGATCTGCCAAACTTTGTCATGACAACCCTGTTTGAGTGAGACTTTTCTCTCAACTTATTTAATTCCACGGAATTAAATTTCAAGACATACAGGCAGAGAGAAACCCAGTAACCAAATCTGGCTTCTACATTTTCTGATCTGTTATTTCACCTTAAAGCCCAGTGCTATCATATTTCTTTTTCTCTTTGTTCCATGATCAGCAAAAAGTCATACTTCTTTTAAGCCACCAAGTACAACGAAGTCACAACCGTCTGTTTCCTGACCATTGGAGTTCATTCCTTTCCTATGTTTCTGGAGGGGCAGATATCAAGACAGTTTTTAATTTTTACTAACTGTTTCTGATAAGATGCACTCATATTCAAATGCTTTCATTTCCCCCAAATTTAAAATACCTCTCACTCACCCTCACTTTCTTCAATCTCTCTCTCATGCTGATTTTTAAAAAAAATTTCCTGTTGTTCCTCATGATATCCAGGGCCAAGCCATGACCAATTACTACCCATGCCCCCATTCTTAGTTGAAGTTTGAAGTCTTTAATTACCTAAAATAAATGAGTTCTCTTGGAACTTTGGTGACAGAGGACAGAACAGTGATTGTTACCTGCAACAGAGCACCTGCCATAACAATTGGGCTACCAGTCAAAGAAGGGATGTATTTCCACCCATATGATTGCTTCCTCAGGAGGAAATTGTCGCAAATGGGAATCCAGTACTAATTCCTTCACCCTGTTCTAAAGAGAGACTTGTGGCAAATCAGAGAACCCAGAACTCTCCCATATAGGCTTTAAAGGTTAAAATGCATAAGAAGCCATCTGGAACGTCTTTTGGTTACATTAGAGAGGAGGACTATGATAATCCAAGTGTCACAATAACCTGATGAATAAGAGTATTAGATTTAATGAAAGATATAAGCAGATGTCATTTTCCTTTTTTTTTTTAAGAATGGCACCTGAGCTAACATCTGTCGCCAATCTTTTCTTTTTCTTCTTCTCCCCAAGGCCCCCCAGTACGCAGTTGTGTCTTCTATTTGTAGGTCCTTCTTGTTGTGCTATGTAGGATGCCACCTCAGCACGGCTTGATGAGCAGTGCTAGATCCATGCCCAGGATCCGAACTGGCAAAACAGTGGGCCACTGAAGTGGAGTGTGTGAGCTTAATCACTTGGCCATGGGGCCGTCCCCAGGATATCATTATCTTTTAAGATTTTCTTAATATACTGCATTTTTATTTCCAAGTCTTTGAATTAAGTAAGTTTTCCAAGCACCCAAATGCCATATCTGAGTTTTTTGTTTGTTTTTATGTTTGTTTGTTCGTTTCTTTTATTGTCAGAAAAGTCTGAGAACCCATAAAAGGGTGGGCACTAAGGAAATGCTTGGTAACAACTGTAATTTGTTTATGGGTTTAAGTAGACTTGAAGTCAAGTGTTCATGTGTTTTCCGAATGGGAGAAAATAGATTTCTGAGAATCCAGTCTCAGCTCTTCTCAAAATGTCTCCCTCTTTGTGCTATCTACATAAGCAGGCTACAGATAAAAACTACATAAATCTGTGTAGTGTAGAGTGTTAAAAACTAAAAGGAATAAAAAGTTTTTAAAAAGCTTAAAAAGAGAAAAACTAAGAGTAACTTGATTTCCCAAATTCAAAGGCCTTATCAGAATTCATAAAACAATGTTAAGTTCCTAGTCAGCAAGGCTCACGTTTCTGAAGGCCCAGGGGGCCTCAGCTTTGAAGCTGCTGCCTACTCCTCCTGACAAACTCAGTCTGCACTTTAACTGAAATAAAGAAAAACACAGGAGAGAGAGAATTATTCTTTAAATGCTCAGGAAAGTAGAGAGACATTTGCTTTATCTTTACGAATCCATCCTACCAGCTGCAGGTAGTAAAATTTAGCATGTGGACAGACAACCTCTAAAGGAGATCCACCGAGGGTCAGGAAGACATTCTGGAACTAAACTGAAAGTTGTCAAACTCATAGAAGCATAAAATGATGGTTGCTAGGGGCTGGAGGGAGGGAGAAACGGGAAGGTGATGCTCAAAGGGCACTATAAGACATGGTTCCTGTTCATAAGAGGTTTGCATTAAACACATCAGAGGAAAACAACACATCTGTATGGAAAAATAATGACCACAGAGAAGAGGAAAACTTTGATTGACAATCATGTGTTAGGCACTGCATTCGGTAGTTGATAAATATCATCACCTTTGAACCATCCTTTGAGTTTAAAGGATTTTACCCACTTAGAGTGGGCAAAATGTTCTATTTTACTAATAAATAAAATGCCACTCAGAGTTGCTTACATTTTGCAAATATGTTTTGCAAGATATACTAAGTGTCAACTGAGTATTACAGAACGTTTAAAAGACAAGAGACTAAATCTTGGAAATCCATGTGTGTGTATGTGTGTTGTATACATATGTACATATGTATGCATATGTTTATGTGTGTGTATATGTATGTGTGTATATGTATGTATACACATTAGGAGTTAATTATTTCTGTTTTCTCTGCTGCTCTGTCACCAACACTTCGAACAGTAACCAGCATGGTGTACACATCAATAAATATTTGCTGATTGATTACGTTAATTTATTATTCTCTCTTGGAATATTTTCTTCGGTAAGGGTAAAGATTTAACCTGCTAAATCTCCTCTGTGCCAAACATGTATGAAAGGCACGGAAGGGTTAACCTGCGTCCACATTGACCTGCTTGTGAGAGGAGACACTGGGCCTCCGCTCTGGGGTGAGAAAATGAGAATAAAACTCACGTGCAGAAAGGCAGAAAGCTTCTGCTGAAGGAACACAGCAGGCTTCTCCAGCAATGTGCTCTCTTTCAAAGAACCCAGATTCCATTAACTTGAGGTCAGCTTTCCCATTGTGCCTCTTGTCTGTCTCCCCTCCCCAGATGTTTATTCCCCTGACATCGCAGGGATGAGCAAGACAAACAAAGGAGAAATAGAGTTGTAACTGCCCCCACTGAGCCAAAAGGACCGCAGTGGGAGATGAGAGAGCTCAACATTGTTAGGTTACTCACTTAAAGGAAACCCATGCACCTGGCTGAAACAAGAGATCAGCAAAAGAACAGGCCCTGAGTGTAAGACCGTGAAATACGCCCAGGCCCAGAGTCAATAATCCTTATTGTTTATACAGAGATAATAGATGTCCTCATTTGTTCTATTTCAAGATTTACTTGCCACTGCAAAGAATCCTATTAAAATGTCAAACTCTTGTACTGGAGGCAAAGCTAACATTGACTGAGAAACTTCATGGGCCAGTGTTTGTGCCTATCACTTTTACAGACATTGCAACATTTAATTCTCACATCTCTTGGAAGTCTTACGACCCCAGTTTTCAGATGACATTGAGGCTCCAATACGTGAAATAAACAGCCCAATCACTCACCCGGCAAACTATGCTATTGTTGTGCCAAGTCAGTCTGTCTCCAGAATGCGTATGTCTTAATCTTATAAGTAGTAGCCATACAGGAATTTTGTGGTAAGAATTACTTCTTGAAATGAGCAAACCTCCAGAGGATTTGACCATCTTTCTTGTTGCATGGAATTTTGATTCATGGTAATATTTGTGATGAAGGGATGTTCCTTTGTACTTAATCTCAATCAACCTACATTGTATTCATCAACAAATGCTTTCTTGAATGCCTCTTAGGCGCGTGTTTAATCCTATGTGACTTTTTAAATAAATTTGTCATTAAATGGATAAACAAAAAGTTTACTATAAACAAAAAGTTTACTATAGACATTCCATTCATTTAAAGTACAGGTTACACTTCACAAATCTGTTTTCACATGCATTCGTTCATTTAATTCTCCAAACAAATCCCTAGGGTAAATTGGCTTTCTCCTACCATTCTCTGGTTGAGGCTAAGGGAAACACATAGTCTATTAACAGCATAGCCAGTACCCCAATCCTGTGCTTTTCCAACTCCAAGCCCATGCTGTCCCCCTGAATCACAGTTACTTACTACTGATGACATTGCACTAGGAATCCATCCATCAGATACTCCCTATCAGCAGATGAGCGTAAGTATAGCTGTTGGGTTGGTGTTCAACGTCAGTAAATATTCATCAAAAGTGTGCACATTAACAGCAACACACAATAATTAAACCCAAATTAATTTCCGCAGTTAATGCAGGCCATACAATTAAATTAAACCTCAACAGAAAACAAGGCAGACTGTAACTATTAATCCTCTCATAAGCAACGATAATTATTTTTGCCAACATTTATTTCATTTGCATATATAATGCAACATCACAAATTTTCACATACCTAACGGTTCTCTGTCCTTTGCCAAATCAAGAATAAAGAGGTATTAGTTCAGGTAGTCTGTCAGCAGAAATTTCCATGGATCCGGTTCAGGAGCAAACCATTAACATTTGGGGCAGCAGGGTTCATTAACATTAGTGCTATAATTCACAATGGGATCAATGATGACAAATGTGTGTGTGGAATTAACATACCCCATGAGTGACTGAAGACTAATTTCATGACATATGGAATATGCCTACAAGTTGCATATGAAATATTTAAAAAATTAATGTGTCTATCATTTTATATAATTAATATAGGGATCAATCATGGTTTTCCCTGATTGGAAAATTATGTCTGTAAATTCATTGATTTATTTTTTTCAATATGTTCTTACAGGAGATGTCTTACATGCCCAGAACTATGCTAAGTCCTGGGAATACAATGGTACAAAAATAGTCATAGCTCATTTCCTCATCAATCTTGCCTTCAGTGGGAGACAGACAAAGCTACAACCAGCAACTAAACAGTTCATGCCAAAAGTGTGTAATGCCCACTTGAGGAAACAAAAAGTATTTGGGAAACTAATATGAATCTGTCACTATGAATTAGATTGTGAAGCTTTGAACAGGTCAGGTAACTTCTTTAAACTTCAGTTTCCTCATCTGTAAGAAATGATATGAGGTCAGACGAAAAAATAATAGTGTTAATAATATTGCTACATTTGGTGCATGCTTTCTATATATCAAGCATTGTACTAAATACTGTATTTTCTTATTTTTTTTCTTCCAGCAATCCTATAAGGTAAAATTAAAATTACCAGTATTGTCATCTTACAGGGCTAGGGAGGTTAACTGTGGTCACACAGCTGGTACTGGAAAATAGCAAGCTTTAAATTTGCTAAAGAGGACTTTAGAGATACTCATTAACTACTAAGTTATTTTGCTAAGTATGGAATTCAGAGACAGACATGAGCACACTTCTCCTTCCACATAATCAGCAACCATGACATTCATTGAAAAGAGTAACTAATCTTTTCCCTTCTCAACTACCAACTGACATTTTATATTTTAACTGGTAGTTCAGCTATGACCAAAAAAATGCCTAATGACATTCTTAATAACAAAAATGTTGTCTCTAGTGGGTACAGTTCTGCAGTTTTCAGTTGAGCATATGCTATTTCTGAGAAGAAACATATGTGAACTCCAGCAAAGAACTGTTTACTGGCAACTGACTAATATTTCCTTGGCTATGAGTATAATGGGGAGTTGAGAGTTCTTATAAGTAGAATCTAGAAGATTGTCATCCTCTCACTGTTCAATTAACAAGTTTTTTTAAGGCAATAGAAAAAAAAATCTGTGACTTTTGGATAGGAATAATAGCTACTAAGTAAATAAAGAGATTGGCTGTCTATATGGAGTCCTGCCAAATAAGGTTTTTCAAGAAATGCTTTAATACTCTATTAAATAGACAGGAAAAAAAAGGGCACAGAAAGAGAATATTATAAACAAATCTTAGAGTCTTTTCATTGAGCATTTCACTAGTTGTGGCATGTTGCAAGATCAAGATCCCATAAAATGCTGATATCCACTGTTTCCATGGACCCTTACACATAAAGGGAGAACGCGGCTACCACATGGTTAAATTGCTCTGATGCAGACTATTTGTAAATGCAATGGATTTCAGTTTTTATCTTCCCAGATGAAAAGGAATTGACCTTCTAGTCTGAGTATCACTTTTGCTTCTTTCGCACAACTTTCTTCCCTTTGGGTGTTTATTTGGCTGTCTCTCCATCGTAAGAGAATGAGTCCTCCTTCTGATGGCTCCTGATTTCTGTGAGGGAATCAATGTAGTTTCAGAGAAGTTCATTTTTTTCCCAGAATCGAGTCTAACCTAGGCAAGATGTGCTTCTTGTTCCCCTGGACAGCAGTGGGCATGTGATCTAAACTATTTCAATCACTGAGAATTTCTTTTTCTTTTTAAATTTTGTCTTTTGTTCTTTTTGTTTCTGTTCTTTTTCTTTTTTTCTGAGAGTGCCCGTACAAAGGCATTCTCTCTTTCCTGCTTTTTGTGTAAAGGGAATATATGGCCCCAGAAGATGCAGACAACCATCTAGGGACCTAGTATTTAAATGTAATCCAGACAAGGAAAGGCAGAGAAGAAAGAAAAGGAAAGAAAGAAAGGAAGGAAGGAAGGAAGGAAGAAAGAAAGAAAGAGAGAGAGAAAGAAAGAGAGAAAGAAGGAGAGAAAGAAGGAGAGAAAGAAGGAGAGAAAGAAGGAGAGAAAGAAAGAGAGAAAGAAAGAGAGAAAGAAAGAAAGAAAGACAGAAAGAAAGAAAGAAAGAAAAGGAAGGAAGCACGGAAGGAGGAAGAAGCAAGGAGGGAAGGAGGGAGGGAAGGAGGGAGGGAAGGAAGGAAGGAAAAAGGAAGGATCCCTGACCTTACTGCAATGCCGGATCAAGTCTAAATTGAAATTAGAAACAGAAGCAGACTTTTTTTTAATCATGTTTGCCCACAACTTCCCTTTATTATTAAACCAGTTTGAGTTGGCTTTTCTGTTATGTGCATCATGAACATTCTTATGGAAACCACCTTACAACAAAGTGTATTAGAAAGACCCATAAGTCCATAAATCCTTTTGTATATGTAATGACCTTCCCTTTCCAGTTCTCAGAATTTTGGAGCCTGATTTTCCTTCTCCCATTCACTGGTGAGTTAAAATATCTAAACCAGGGGCTGGCCCCATGGCCTAGTGGTTGAAAGTTCCATGCACTCCACTTTGGGAGCCCGGGTTTGTGGGTTTGGATCCCAGGTACGGACCTACACCACTTGTCAGCCATGCTGTGATAGTGACCCACATATAAAATAGAGGAAGACTGGCACAGATGTTAGCTCAGGGCTGATCTTCCTAAGCAAAAACCAAAACAACATAAAAATTACACCATGTAATGACCCAACTTGCCTTCTATTCTTGGATCATTGGAGTTAACAATCGAGAGTATTGGTTTTGGAGTCAGATAGATCTGGCTTCCAAAGCAGCCTTATTAAGTTATCAGTTTGAGATTTGTTCCTTATGTCACCTCTGCACCAGTTCCTTTTGCATAACTGTACTAATTTATTTTGCCTTCCATAAAAAATTACCACAAATTTAGCAGCTTAAACAACACAAATGTATTATCTTACATGGGTCTCATGTAACTTTGGCATGATTCTCACTGCCCCAAAATGAAGGAAGGTGTCTGCAGGACTGCATTCCTTTCTGTTCTCTCTGAGTAGGACCCATTTCTTTTTCCAGCTCCTGGTCCCCTTCCTCCATCTTCAAGGATCAAGAACAGGTCAAGTCCTTCTCACATCACTTCACTCTGACCCTCTCTTTTACCGTTCTCTTCTACTTTTAAGGACCTTTGTGATTACACCGGGCCTACACAGATAATTCAGCAAAATCTCCCTATCTGAAGCTCAGGTATTTGACAAACTTAATTACATCTGTAGCCTTAGTCCCCTCTGCAATGTAAAGTAACAGATTTACAGGTTCCAGAGATATGGATGTGGACATCTTTGGGGTCCATATTTTGCCTACCACAGTAACATATACTTCCCTTGCAGGCTTGTTGTAAGAATTAAAAGGTATAAACCACACAAAGTGCTTTGCTCATAAGGAGTGCATTATAAGTTGCAAGTACTATTAGTAAGTCATGAGGGAAGAAGGAGGAAGTGAGAGTCAAGTCAGTTATTTGACCTTCCCAATACAATCTGTAGATCAGGGTCTCAAGATCCAGAAAGAAGCATGTAAAGAGTTAGCATTGCTTCTCCCACCCATTCGTCAGTCAACTCCATTCCCGAGTGGTCATTGTCCTTGCATTGCTCTTTCTTCCCAGTGCCAAGATCTCTTGCTGTGCATCTTACCTGGGGCTATTCAAACTGTTGGCATGCTGATTCCAGATATTCCCTGGACCTTGACAAAGCAAGCCTGTATTAATCCTACACACTCTGATAAATTATTAAACCAACTGGTTGAGGATGTTGATTGCTAAAACCTCAGACATGTAAATTATTACCTTCTAACAAAAAACTCCAAGGCTCTAAACCCATTTATCCTAAACTCAGCTATTTGAATTCCACCTCCATGAGAGTTTTCATAATATTATACCTCTGTTATTATTAAAAGATTTTTAAAACCAATTTATTTCAATCAAAATTATTTTAAAAGAAAACCTTAAATCACCATTTAAAATAATTTTTAAAAACCAGTATAACTTGCCATAAATAGAAAATAACCAAAAAAGTAAAGATGAGAAAATGAAAACAATGCCATTCAAATCCAGGTGGTTACTGTTGCTTGCCAAAGTTCTGAGCTGAAAGGGAGGTTGAAATAGTATTGAAAGCCCATGAACCCAAATATTCTTCAACACAGAATAGGCAAATAGTTGTATAGTAATGCAATGGAATATAAGATAAAAACCTACAAATCAAAAAGAATGTATAAATTATAAATGCACCCTGCACCATGGGTGAATCTTACAAACATGAAGTGAGCTCAGAAAAGACAGACACAGAAGAGGACCAGCTGTATGATGACAGTGCACTTACGTAAAGTTCAACCAGGCAAAACTAGTCTGTGGAGGTAGAAGTCAGGATAGTGTTCATCCTAGAGGCAGTAACGCCTAGGCGGGGACACAAAGGGAACGCCTGGGAGCTGGCAAGGTGCTGTTTCTTAATCCAGGTCCTGGACACCAGCATGCTTATTGTATATGATGCATCAATGTACAATTATGATCATGCTTTTCTTGTATGTATGTTGGATTTCAAAGAAATGTTTGCTTAAAAATCATCCTCTCTGGAAACACAGACACTAGCAACTAATTGAGCCTTTCTCCCATATGGAATCTAAAAGATTCACCACCACACTTTAAGAACACTGCCTCAAGCCAGAGAAATGATGACAGTAGCAAACAACATAGACCAAGGGAGGGTCTCCCTCTGTCAGATGACTGTTTCCCCAAGGCTGAGTCGGTGACCCTCTTCTATACGTTCAGAGGACCACCGGTCCTCTGATAGATCATAGCATCTATCTCTCTGTACTCGACAGGATTATTTCTTAGCCTGCCTGAATCCAGACTCCATTGCTTGAGAGTAGGAACTGAGCCTTTAACTGCAAGGCTTAGCACCTAACAGGGTACCTGTCAGGTAGATGATGCTCCATAAATATCTGTGGAATGAGTGGATGAGAGCATGAATTCGCCCTAGGATATGAACTGTATTGAGGTGACAGAAAAGAGAGAATAAGGGCATGCATCTGGCTAAGGGGAGCAAAGGTACATAAATCCTGATGCTAGCATTTTTACAAGTTTGAGGGGAAAGGAGGACTGGAGTACTAATAATCAGCTTGAAACCTATTGGAGGACAGCTGCTATTACTTTGCCTTAAAAAAGCCTCGAGTGGAACTATACAGAGTCCGGTACTTTTAACTATTTAAAGTGCCCAAGGTGGTGCTAGAGCTGTAATGCCAGTAATGAAAGCAAATGTGTGAGCTGCTTGGCCCTATTAAAGATAAGTTATTTCAGGCGCATTCAGAATGAGTCCACATGGAGAGGTAGAGCCATTCCTTTTTTATCCTTGCTGGGGATGAGTCAGAAAAATTAGGATGTCTGAATTCTTCAGATAAGGCCCCAAATGCTTTTCAGCCACTAGTTAACAATTTTTTGAACTACAGGCAGAATCAACATTTTGTGTGCATAAACATGTCATATTTAGTCTGATATGAATGTTACAAAGGCCTTAACACCCTTAGCAAAGTGCCTAGTATTGTGTAGACATTCAATAAATGACTCTATCAAGCCCAATCCCTATCTGTGTGCCATTGAAAAATAAAGGAGAAAAATAGAGAGAGAGAGAGAAAGGGAGAAAAGAACATAGAGGGGAAGGGAGACAGAGTGAGGAAGGGAAAAAGGGAAGGAGGACACGCAAGAAAGAGAGAAGACAGAAGAGACAGAAAGAAAGGTAGAAACAGGAAGGCAGATGGAGAGAGAAAAAAAGAAGAGAAAGGAGAGAAAGAATAAGAAAAGGAAGCCAAGTGGACACGAGAAAGTCAGTAGATTCAAACAGAACATTTTGGAGGCTTTACAAAAGGCAAAATAGAAATTAAACCAGCAAAGTGAATTCTAAATACGTTCAATAATAAGAGATGGTGTTGTTAAATTAAAGCTAATGATGCTAACACAGATCGAAGAGGGAAAAACGAATGGTGATGGGACTTAATTGCTTTATGGTCTCACACTATGGAAATTTTTGCTCACATGTTCTGATATCTGAAATGGTCTGAGCTACAGCAGGATCGAAGGAGGGAGTCAACTGCGGAGAAATGCACCAGACTGGAAAGCCATCACCAATGACAGCAGTTCATTTACACCATATTCTTCAGATGTGGGAAAATATGGAAATCAGAAACAAGCTTCTTTATGCCAAAAGCAAGAATGCTCCTGTGTCTGTATCTAGATTTCATCAGAGGGATGATGTAAAAACTACAGTCCAGGCTATCAGAAATGATGTCATCTACCCTAACTTGTAATTCTTTAAGTTCATGTTATTTGTTCATTATAGACAGCTTGCTGCTCACTTTTGAAAGGAAGTTTCTTACTCTTGTAGATGATTTTACGCTATAGTTGGATGTGTAGTATAAACACAACCAAAGAGATTACATAAATGTGCTAGAGAATATATGGTTATCTCCCAGTGGTAGATTGTATTACTATGTGCCAAAAATTCCCTCTTTAGCATGTTCCTCCCTGAGGGTAGATTTTACATTCCTACTCTGCAGAACTCAAGATGTTTCATTTTGAAACTACATTTCATTTTGACGCTACAATCAAAATCTTCCCGATGGAGGCTGCCTCATCCACCTAACTCCTAACGTGAACGCAACGTGAAGCAGAGCCACAGGTGAGCCACAAAGAACATGCAGTGTCCTTTGGTTGTATAAACCACTGTGACTGTTTGGTATTGCAGAATAATTTACCCCATCCTGAATGATACAGTGCCCAAATAAGTGAAACAAAAATAAGGGCTAAATAGGTAAATGCACTAATTTGTCCAACTAACAGCTATTGAACACATTCTATGTGAAGTCCTGTGTGCAATTCTGGGAATAAAATTATGAATAAGACAATGACTTTATCTTCAAGGACAGATTAGAATTCTAGAAACTCAAAAGTAAGGAAGCAACAGGCACTTGAGAATTCAGGAGGAAGACCACATACAGAGCTGAATCTTGAGCAGGACATTATCAGATAGGCATTTTTGGAGAGGACATTCCTAGTAGAGTAGGTAGACTCATTCAAACAGTGGCATTACTACAGGGGAATAATGGGAGAGAAGTTTAGAAACAATCAGGGCTGGGTCAGGAGAAAGAAAATCTCTATCAACAAACTGAGGAATATAGAGGCAATGGGAAATTAATAGATTTTTCAGCATAATGAAGTAAGAATTATTAGGTGCTTGTGAAGAGATAAAAGGAGAAATAACGGGACTGAGGACTGAAGTCAAACCTACATTTTTGTCTTAATATGATTTTATCAGTATTTTTGGTGCCATTAACTTAAAGTCATAATGTCATCTTGTCAAAATTATGCATTGAAGTCAATAGTTTTTTATCTCAAATTTTATAACAATTAACAATTTGTGCTTCCTGAAATGAACATCAGAGCACTCAGCCTACCACGAATACATAATGTATGTTCAAGGATTGAAAAAAAAATGACCATATAGAAATTTTAAAAGATACCAACTAATGTCTACACAATACCTAAAAAGATATAAATTGTTAAAAACCTAATCTTTTAATTGATCATTTGCTGTAAGCGTAAAACATAAGATTGCGACCAGAATGACAACTGAGGACGCAGCATAGTTTTTTTAAATGATAAGTGGAGCAGACAATGCTAAGTGTTCATTAAATCCCATTTCATTTTCCTTTTTCTGGGCACAAAGGAATACTTCTCAGTTTCCCTTGCAATTAAGTCAATGTCATGTGATTAAGGCACATTTACTAGGAGCATGTCAGTATGTCTTTTTTAGTTTATTTGCTTGCTTTTGTTTAATCTCAAATCCACAAAGGAATCTATTCTCTTGACTAGCAATTCCCTAAACCTACTACTCAACAGCATTAACTTTCAAAAACTTCAGAGAAGGGCTAGATTAGGATGGCAAAGGACACAAGGATGCCAGGAGCCCTTAGCATGTTTAGAAGAACCAGATAAAGAAAGACATGCAAGGCAAACCAAAAGAAAATGCCTTTAGAGGAGCAAGAATCAGACACCAATCAAAATAATAAGGTTATTTTAATTCTGAATATCTGAGAGTATGATCTGATTCAAAATTTATGTAACTTTATGCTCCGGAAATAGAAGAGAAGCAGCTTAATTTCGAGTGGATATATTTCTAAGTTACATGTAGTCTCTTGATGAAAAAAATGAGTTTGAGGATTCCTTAACTCCAGAATTAGAGCAAGCATTTATTGAATTTTAAGGGCATCACATGGTCCATCTCTTTATCTTCACAACAGCCCTAGCTGATGCGCACGTATTCCTGGCATTCCCTACTTACCTAAAAGGAAATGGAGTCTTAGAGAGAAAAAGTGACTTACTAAGGCCCACACTGGGAAGAAGTAGAGATGGGATTCCAACCCAGGTCATCTGACTCTAGAGACTACACTCTATGGTCTATATAACCACCTTGTATTCCTCCCATCAGGGTTAGCTAAGCTTGAAAAGCCGTTTCATTTAAACAGATGAGCCATTATCTCTCAAATTAGTTTTTTCAGCATAAGCCAAATAAGTGCCCAGAATATGATTCAGCCAGCATTTATGGCCTCTAATGCCCCAGGTACCTTCTTTGAACATTTAGCACTTTCTCAATCATTACTTTGATACAAAAAGTACACCGCGGAGTCACTCAGAGGCACTAAAAATTGTTGGCAAAATATTTTGATGTCCAGAAACCAGGCAAACACAGAAGTAAAAACCACTTGAGTGCTTAACTCCAAATGAGTCTGCAAGCTCCCTGGGGAGGAAACAAAACATAAATAAAAAGGAGAACTTAGAGTTCTTGTGACCTATAAGTCCCAACATTCTTATTTAGGACCAAAGAGGAAAACAGAGGGATCATAAATTAGTCACATAATACGAATCTTCAAGAAGCTGAAAGTACAATTTAACTACATTTTTGCAAATGCTAAGTGGTTTATGCAAATTTTTCCTGACCCCATTTTCTCCTGTAGGGTTCAGAATGTTACTCCCAAGTTCATGGTAGACACAGTCTCAGTTCTCATTTCCTGGAAAGTTGGAAGAAAGAGAACCCTCTGTTTGGAATTATCTGCCCCTATAGAAGCCTTGCAGATAACTAAGGCTCAGCCAGCTGATGAAGATATGGCTCCTTAATAAAGAGCTAAATCTGGTCCAAGTGTTGAAAGGTTATTTGGAACTACTTCACCAACACCAGCATTAGGATGACATGCACTGTGCCTACTTTGTCCCCTTGAGCATAAAAACTGTGTGTTAAACTTTATGGAAAACCTTTTTGAAAAGCACAGTCATTGATGGCATCACCATTAGAACTTTACTAGAATGTAAAATATAAAATGTGGAGTATAAATTGTGGTTGGTTTCTCTGAATTTGAGGTCATTTTTCTCTGGATAAAATCATGCAAATATTTAAGGAATATTTTCACTGAATCCCATAGGATTTAAAGAGCATTTATGCTGTAATGAAATTTCCTCTAATATAACTCGCTTTCTCTCTCTCTCTCTTTTTTTTTTTTTTTGCAGAGGAAGATTTGCCCTGAACTAACACCTGTGCCAATCTTACTCTTTTTTTGTATGTAGGTTGCTGCCACAGTATGGCCACCAATGAGTGGTGTAGGTCCACACTCAGGAACCGAACCCAGGCTGCAAAAGCTGGACTGCTAAAGCATAGTGAACCGAATTTAACCACCAGGCCATGGGGCTGGCCCTATCTTATTCACTCTCAAACAAAGAAAGAACAAACCAACAAAAAAATCCTGTTTCCTTTTACAGATTCAGCCTTGCAAAGGGCATAGTTAAAAGGTCTTCACTGTTTATCAATTTCTATTTTGAAATTAAAGAAAAAAGGATATTGGCACCTTTTGTTAATGCCTGCCCAGGGGAAACATAGGTTCTTTGAAAACGCACGATGGACATTCCGTGAGGGGATATACCAAATAATGAAAATGCGTATTTTTTCTTCCATTAGAAGAAATTGCTGTAATTTCTAAAATATAATTTATAAAATAATTGATATAATTGTTTGTAGGTTTCATAAAGGAGAATCTGTAAAATCCATAAAAACCACTTTCTGTGACAAATGTGAAAACATTGATTGACCTGATGGTGGAAAAAGTAGGTTTGAGAATCAGTGTGTTTACACCTGACACTAAAGAAGGCCATAGCAGCTCTTCATATCACGATTCTCTGGAGTGTCCATAAGTCACAGTCAGTTGGGAAATGTATTTCAAGTGATTTTTTTGTGTGACAAATTTCTGAAGTTTGTGAATGCTTTACCTTCATTTAATAAATCAGAATAAATTCAATGTTATTTCTGTAGTACTTCATCCTCACTCTCTTGTACTCAAATAAGCTTTTTTTGAGTAGGAGATAAAAGAATACATTGCAACCTTATGTACCAACGGGGTATATCCTTTACATACACAGCTGTCAGAAAATAATATCTATTACATTAAGAAAAATGCTTAAGAATAATCAGTGGGAGGAGCCAAGTGAAAAAAGAAAGGAATTTGAAGTCTGAAAGGCATCAGTATTTGTCATTACTGCCTTTATAGCCTGGGATAAGCCCATGCCTTGGTTCTAGCAACATCTTTTGTGAAACTAGATATTTAAACCAGTGTTGGCAAACTATGGCCATCAGGCCAAATCTGGACTGCCACCTGTTTTTGCAAACGAAGTTTCATTGGAATGCAACTACATCCATTCTTTTACATATTGTCTATTGCTATTTTCAAGCTATAATATTTTCAAGCCATAAGAACAGAGTCGAGTAGTTGCAATAGAGACCACATGGCTTGCAAAGCCTAAAGTATTTATTAACTGGCCCTTTAGAGGAAAAGATTTCCAACCCCTGAGTTAAACTGCAAGGTCTGTAAGATTCTCAAATGCTCCTATCCTATGACATGTCACTCTAAAGTTATTCCCGATAGAACCTCCTTCTTAAACATGGGGTAGTACAAAAAAATATGTACAAAAAGCAGTAGAGTACTAGGGTTGTAATAACATTTAGCAGAAGTCTTTAGAGCCCAACAGACCTCCTTTTAGCTCCTTTCAGCTCTGCCACTGACCTCCATATCTTTTTTCTCTTTTGTAAAATGGGAAAATATCTATGTCATGGGATGTTACAGAACTTAAATGAAAGAATATATGTAAAGGATTTAACATGGTGTATGACACAGAGTAAGTGTTCATTAAATAGTAGCTTCTTTTGCTGCTGCTACTACTGAGAGGGCCTTCATTGTTTTCGCAGGGAGCTAGATGTCCAGCTCAGTGCAATGACTTGTTTATGCCTTCCTCTGTGTAGATGCTCTTGATGGGAAAGGGCAAGGGAGAGCCATTTATGCAGGAGAGCTTCAGTTTTTCTCTTACCTCTGTGTAAAATATTGCCTGTGTCTGATCCACACAGCTCCCTTTCTTGGTGTACCATTAAGCCGTAGCCAGGAAAATTCCTGCTCCTCTTTAGTGGTGAAACACTAAGCATTTTCCTGCTGCAGTGACACCTAGATTTGAGCACAAGATAAGGTAGTCAGTCTAGAAACAGCCTGGGACTTCTTTAGAGTCTATAGCAAAGCTGCCAAGAACAAACATATAGGTGAAGATATTCACTGAAATCAATAATCTCCAAATCACATTAATGCAATGTTACGGGTACTAATGTAAAACCTGCTGGCTAAGGTGCTCAAAGTTATTATGCTCAGAGCGGTCATAACTTGGTCCCGAGCATCAGAGTCTTATTTTATTTTATGGTGCTTGGTACATGAGCTACAGAAACTACTTCTGAGAAAATCCTAACTTCCAAATCTCTGACTTCTGAACGTATAAATCACATAAAACTACTGTTTCCCCCCAAAAGAGGTGAAAATGCAAAAAACAATGTCTACTGTGATTTACTTTTAAGGCAGTTATTTCTGCCGAAATGATCTGGAACAATATTTCTCAAACTAGCAATGATAAAAGATCAGTTTGTTTCTTTTTTACTTTTTCCCTAATCTATTATGGACTGAGGCTTTAAAGAATACAATAAACATAAATTACCAGTAAAAAGTGAAATCTAAAAAGATGTACAAAATAGTCTTTTTTTAAATTAAATTCAAGAGACAAAAATGACTGCTAAATTGCTCTGAAATTTTCTGATTTATTTCTGTACTTATCTTGTTGCTGACCAGTAGCCAACAGTTGGCAGACCTCGTTGCTTCGTGCTCTATGTTTGCATGGAGAGTAGGCAGATCTGGGACTTCCTGGACTGTGGTGGTAATTTGAGATGTGCAAAATAAGGCCCCAATGGAAAGATAACTTCCCCCACACTAGTCACACAGGCTGCCAGTGAAGCAGGGAGTGGAATTGGGGGATGGGCTGCTGAGGAAGGCAAAGAGGCCTATCTAATTTAACTGTAAAAATTGTATGATGTAGGTTTTGTGTAATGAGCATATAGTTGCTACTTACCTGCATTTAGAGTTTTCAAAAATGCCAATTAAAGACCAATTAAAGCACTTTAAAGTGGCATTTTCTGCTTAGGATTAATGTAGTGGAATGCAGACGGTGAGGCCATAAGAACAGGCAAAGGGAATTCTCAAAAAGCATGTGCTGAATTAATGTCTGTTTTCATCTTCACTGAGTGCACAGATGGCAGGCTTGTTACTAGTTGCTAGAACCATGTGAGCACAACAGTGAACAAACCACAATCCCTACCCTCATGGGACTCTTAGTCTGGTTCAGAGAGAGACTTGCAAATTCACTACACCCTTACAAAATCTGTGCTATAAATTCCTTCAGTACAAAGTGAGAGCGAAAAAGAAGGAGGGGTCAATTCTCTCTAAGGGAGAAGACAGAGTATGTCATCTTTTCCAGAGTATGACTCCTTTCCTAGGGCATTGAGACATGACTAGAGTTAGAAAGCTTGGCATGTCAACTGGCATTCACTTTTCACAAGTTTGTGCCTAAAGCTTATAACCCCTAAAATCATTGTGCTCAGCCCCATAAAATCACCACCCCCAAGTCTTAATTCCTGCTAACTTCTGCTCTTCACATCACTGGAAACATACAGGAATGGGGGATCGTGGATGATTTCCATGGAAATGATTGGGAAGCACCTTTCGATGTCCAGGTTCCTGACATCTGTCTTGACAGGAGGAAGAGGGAAAGTCACCAACAAGAACTGAAATCTTGATCCATCCAACCTATTTAAGTGTCCTGGGGCAAGAACAAGTCAAGTAGCACCTTGTAACCTTGCCATTGCAGTAGATTTTGTGACATTCTAATAAAAGTGGTAATTTTTTTCATCCAGTTAGAAATGTCACTTTACCCATGGCCTGCCTATGGCAGGGGCAGGAATAGAGACATGTTGAAGCCATGGCTTCAGTGAGATCAATTCACGCTCTCCAAAATTGCCAGGGAGGACACCTGCCTGAGCTCATTCACCTGGTGTCAAGGAAGAATTCTAGAGGGTAGCCAAAGAAAAGGAGTTCTTGTGCATGTGATTCCAAGCAGAAAATCTGAGCAATGTTTTCTTCCATTGGGATAGGTGATTGTCCCACCTTATTTAAATTCACAAGTTCAGACACATTGCCATTCAAAGATTGGCTGAACCACCTTTTCTTTTTCCCCATGGATCACTCATCTGCCTGAATGAAGCATGCTTATACGTCACCTCTGCAGCCACAAATCTTGCTCATGTGATTGGAAGTTGAGAGATTCAAGAATTCACTTCATACTACATATAGATACGACACAGATGCTTTTCTAAGTAAGTGGTACCATTTCTTGCTCTCATATTTATGCATGCAACTGCACCCCTAGGAGAGATGGAATTTGGAGGTTTTTAGTTATTCATCAGATAATTCATAAAAGCAATCTATACTACAGCCTGGCAAAATCACACACAAAATGCCTGGTGATTTCCTTCCACCACTATCACTATCTGACTATTTATACACTACTTCCAGGCAGATCTTCCTAAAGTTCATGTCTAATTGCATCAATATCTACCTGGGACATGGATAGCTCCTCAGTATCTGCTAATTAAATAGTACTACAAAATACAAGGATGAGGTGTAGTATGATGGTTAGCGTGTGGCCCCTAGAGTCAAGACTGCTTGCTTTGAAATCCTGACCCTGACCTTCATTGTCTGTGTACACTTAAGCAGCTTCTTTCATTTCTCTGTTTTCAGTTTATTTGTCTATGCAGCGTAGGAAAGTGTAACAATCTTTATATTATATTACATGTATTACATATATATTAAAAGCAAGATGTATATTACATATGTATATGTATATATTATGTTATAAATGTATTATATATGTAATATATGTATGTTAAATATAATAAATATATTAAATAACTATATTTCAGTAATGATTATACATTATAAAGGTGTATCTTGCTTATTATATACAATGTCTGATATACTTATTTATGTATATACACATATGTATATTTGGCTTAGAACATCACATTGTTTGGAACATTGTAAGCACACAGAGGATGTTAGCTACTTTGATTTTATAACTTTGCATCCAGCATTCAGTTGGCCCAACCATTCATTTCTGGCTTTATCTGTCATCCCTTCCTTACACATAGCCTAAATTCCAGCTAGACTGCATAATTACTGTTCATTCAGTTCTCCTAACTTTCGAGCCTCCATGCATTTGTTCCTGCTGCCTGGGCTATTGAAACTACTCCACCCACAACTCCCACTCAGGATACCTCTGAAAACTTCTCCATCCTTCTTAGGCAAACTTTAAACACTATTCTTCCGGGAAGGTTTTTCTGGTTCTCAATCCTCCACCTTAGAACATCTACGGAAGAACAGCAAGTGTGTTAACTTGGATTTGCTGGCAGTGGCTTCATAGAGATTCCGTTGTGAGGAAAACAGAGATCAGAACTGACTGAGAAATAAAGAGCATCAAGATCAGTTAGTGATGTCTCCCATGGGTGCTAGAAGGGAAGACAGGACTGTTTGCCATCTCTGCCAATTTCCCTTTGTTTGTAACATCACCAAGACACTTGAATTATTCAATTGCTATTTTACGTTCACCTCTGACCTGTCTCAAATCTCTTTTAAGATATTTCATATTCCATAAAGGAATAGGCTCCATCTTTTTCAAATCTGCCTAGCACAGTTTCCAGAATATCATGTGTACCTAGATTTGGTTGAATTAGTTTGCATTGACCAATCTCATATTCTCCTTATTTAAATAAATTCACTTTTCATTTCACCTTGAGACTGATTCATGTTTAAGTCAGTAAGTTTTTACTCAGGACCTTGGCTGGGTCCATGTTACTAACATTTGCAATGCTGCTCTGCCTGCACCTGTGCCTTCAGAGGCTGAAGGTCTAATTAATTCTTGCAGCCTCCTAAAACTTACCTTAGCCTATCTTGCCATTCTGTCCCACATCTACATCTTTGTCATCATTCTGGCTCGCTTGTGTATTAACTATATTTTTTTTATTTTCTGTACTCGACACTCTGGCATCTGGGGCTTCACTGCCTGGGGAGAGGCTGTCCCTCCCAGGCTAATCAGTTCTTAGAAATAGCAAACAGCTCACCCCAGGAGCGTGCTTTTCACATGCGAACTAACTAATCCAGAGCCCATACTCCATACCATCTCCTCCATCTGGCTCTTACACTCCAGAAGGAAATATTCTTCTGCCCTGATCATCCAAGGCTAGGTATCAGACAACTAGAGATATATCCTGTATGCCAGAGCCTGCTGAAATTATTCAAACTAACCAATCCTAAGCCTACTTACCCTGCCTTGTCTTGCTTTTCCCATGGAAACCACAGTAAAGGCTCCTGCTCATGCTTTCCCCTTGTTCCTTCTGTCTCCTGACTGACCCTGGTGCTTCCCTGTGTGGCTCTACATAGTGTGGCATTTCCCCCTGCATGTGGGAACCGTGAGTAACAAACTATCTTTCCCATGGCAGTCTGTCATCTCCTGACCTGTCAGCCTCCCCATACCTAAATAATAATAAAAGCTACATTTTAAAACAACTTGCCATTCTGTATCCGTTGATTCCCATTTCCTCACTTGGTTTTCAATCTTGCCTTTCAGAACATGAGACAATTGTTACGTGCCTTGAATGACCGGTTTTTAAACCCTTTTTTCCATTAGTTTAGAGATAACCATATGCATCTTCCTCTCTAAATCACCTTAAAGGACTCTCTCAGCAGGAGCCCTGCTCCAGTTTATTACCTCCTAGGATAATGCCATTAGAGATAATCACATTTTCTAGATACCATCTCCAAAGAACAATTGCCTTAAGAGTCCCTATTGAAGTATTTTTCATTTATAACAAGATCTTATGATAGTTAAAAATAAATACAGCACAGAAACCTAATTCTCTGATTCTCTAATGATATGAACTGTCATGCAGATTGACACACCAGCATGTTTTGGAAAAACCTTCCAGCAGAAGTGAAATTTTAAGATTATCTCTCTTTTTTCCTTATTTTTCTGTTTTCTAGGAGGAAAAAAAAGAATATGTGGTGCCACTAATTAGTGGACTTGAACTTCAAATAATTTCTGTTTCTAATCCTACAGTTTTTAATAGTCAGTAAGAAATAATAATAAAAGATATATCAGAAATAAGGATTTCCAATCAACCACCCTCTATCACCCTCCTCATCCACCTACTTAATCATGTTTAACTCTTCTCTTATTTATTGCCTTAGATCATCATAATATGTCCATGTTGCTCTTTCTAAATTCATTAATGGTAAACATTATATGCTGACTTTATATTACAGTACATAGATCTTACCTCCCTTAGGTCATGTTCCAGCATCTCCATGAACGTCTACTTGCCATAGACCCATTCTTTTAATTTATTCATATCATAACTACCATTTGAATAAATCATCAGAATTTGATTATCTTCTATATTAATACCTTCATGTTTTTCAATGTAGCCAACTTCATTCTTCCCATAATGCACAAAATCCTCTCCAGATGGTTTTCCATGATGTCAAAGATATCACTTCTCTTTTTGGAACTTCCCCTGGAGCCTTCTGCCTTCCTGTTCCAAGTGGGACTGGTTTTCCCATAGGCCTGCTATGAAGCTTCTATCCTGGGTCTTCATCACTATCAACCGGAACTTCCCCTTGAGAATTCTCTGTTTCCTGAATTCCATGTTTTCTTCTTTCTTGGCTTATTTTCTTGTTTTTATTTGTTTTCTTATTTCTTATTTTGTTGTAATATCCACAGCTTCCTGAGAAAGGCTCAGGAAGCAGAAATGTCTGAGATTTTCCTTGTCTTAAAATGTCTATATTAAACACACTCTCTTAAGTCATAGTTCGATATTCTCTCTCAGTGTAGTAAGAGCATTTCTCTGTATTTTTTTATCTTTCAGTGTTTGCTGAATGCAATTCTGATACCCAATCTTTTGTACATAATGTGTTGCATTGTCTTGCCTTTCTGTTAAAAAAAAAAATGTAGGATTTTCTTTATCCCTGTTATTCTCAGGTCTGATAGATTTTCTTGTATTATTTATTTGACATTTCCTCATTATGTTTTCTCAATTCTCTTTTTCTGTAACACTATCAGGTGGATGTTGGAGCTCCTAGATTAACCCTCTAATTGTCTTACCTTTTCTCTGTGGTAGTCATTTTGTATGTTTTTTGACATTATCTTCCGACCCTTTTACTATCTTAAAATTCAGATATTAAAATTATCATTATCAAGAGTTATTTTTTGTTCTTACGAGGTCCTTTTCTTATTTCATGGATGGATGTTCTCTTCTTATTTCTTCTAGAATATCAGTTCAAAATGCAATTTCTTTTGTTACCTTTATTCTTCTAACTTTGTCTTTTCCTGTTTATTTCTTTGTGTGCTTTGATCTCATTTTTTTGTATTGAAGGCTTACCACAAATATTTGGTGGTTTTTTGCAGTCTACCGAATTTTAATAGGAAGGCACTAAAGCTACTTGGACCCCCATTGTGAGTGGGCCAAGCTACAGACTAGTATATTTCCCTGTAGAGTGATCTGGTCATGTGAGTGCTTCTATTGAGGGGGACAGAGGTATCTCTAGCGAGTATGAGTCTGGTCATGGCATTTAGGGAAAGAAAGCTAGAGCAGTTCAGAACTCTGGATATGTGTTTAATTAGTCTTTTATCAGACTGGTGCCTCAGCCACGCTGTTTGCTGTGTCTGGTGTTCCAGAGCTTCTCTAGCAGAGGAGAAGAGAAAGGCAATCGGTTAGCATCAAGAAGTGGGGCTAGAGTCATGGTATTTAGTTTTACCTTATACTGATTTCCTTTATACAGATTACTGCTTCCAGTTACTGAGCTTTTCTGAGTTTCTTCTTTGTCTCCCAAGTTTCATTCTCATCAGGGACCATTCCTTTGTCCTTGCTCCATCTTCTAATATATGTTGATGGCTCTCATCTGCTATTGTCTCTTCTCTCTCTCACCTCCTGGTAGGTCTATATTTATTTAAAGCTTTTACTCTCAATTTAATTGGGTGTCAGCAGTAACCAGAGGAGATAAATACATGTGTTATTCTACCATGCTTAATCCAAAGACAGCCTTGCATATTCTAATGATTAGATTGTTAAAGAGATGAGCTATGACTGTGTTCACAGATGGGAAATCAATGAGGTAAATTTAGAAATATCCATTCCAATACATAGATCTGGGAGTCTCCAAAGCAAGATATGGACCATTACATAATATCACTTAGGCAATCTGTTAAAAATAGAGGCCCAATTTCTGGAGTTTTGGATTCAGAACATCTGGGTGATGTCCAAGGATTGGTGTATTTAGCAAATTCCTGAGTTATTTTTATATTGAGCCACTGATTTAGACAGGCTATCTTGTCATTTAAAACAAGAGAAAATTCCCCACTGAATTTAGTCATGCAATTTAGAAAGTAAGAATGTATCTCACTGAGCTTAAAAAAAAATTTTTTCACTGAGCTTTAGACACAAAAGTAAAAGAATTAACATTTATCAAGCACCTAGGCCTTCTGCTAAGTAGCTTTTTATAGAACAGTAGAGTGATGTAAGTGGGTTTCCCCACTCTATATATGACTAAGTAATCATCAGAGATGTTGGTCATTTACCTAATGTAATATGACCAATAGTTCGTAAAGCTTTATTTAAATTCCAAAGTTAGGGTGATTCCTTAAGATACCTGTATTCAATCAATAAGATTCTTCCTCATGCTTTCAATAGTCATCAGCTGATTACGTGCTGCATTTAACCAGTGGACTAACCACTGTTAAAGACCAGAAGAGAAATGTGATATGTCCTTCACCCTTACTAAGCTTGGGAATTGAACTGAGAAACAAAACAAATATCCATGACATAATCAGGGAATCTCTGTGTAATCTAACATTCTCCAACTTGGATTCCAAGGATGTTACTATGTCTACTGAGTGAAGAAAAAGGGAAGCTATCATGATCCATATAATATGTGTAATTGAGTTAAACAACTTTAAAGAGGTATGCATTTGCTTTTTTGTAAAGCATCTCAAAACTTTCCATGCCAATGTACACCAGGAGTTTCCAAGTGGAAGATGGAGCATTCCCTACATGTATTTGGCTTGTTAATCCTCACTGACACCTAAGATAAAATCTCATGGAAAATAATTTGGAAAATGCTAATAGAGTACAGCAATATGTTGATTGTTCAAAGAGAGTAAAGAGTTAATCAGGACAAAGAAGTCCAAGGTGACTCCAAGATGAGTAGGTACCCAATCTAGCCTTTGAAGAAATTTGACAGCCTGAAGGTTGTCTAATGTCACAGAGACAGGAGTGAGGAGGCTAGGATGAGACCTGCTCCAGATGGCAGGCTTGAACTACCAGAGTGAGAGCTAATGCTGGCACCAACTGGAAGCAGATGCAAAAATCCTGGTTGGGGTTGGCAGTGGGGGATGGTTTGGGTATGGAAACTAAAACAAAATGATGATGGAACAATGAGGTTGATAGTCTCCCAGACGATCCCTAACTTTGATATCCTGAAGTTAAAAGAAAAAGAGACACTAAGGAGTAGAAGATAGAAAGATGATTCTCTTCACTCACCAGGCAGTCACCCATGTGATCCTCTGTTCTGAATGGATTTATTCATATTACAGCTATATAATAAGTGAATCATAAAATAAGTGCATATTATTATTTTTTTTGGTAATGACACTATCTTTTTACAATAAAGGACACAGTCATTCATTGTGGTGCAATTTCTTTTTCAACCTTTACCAAAACTTCTGGAGATATGTAGGGCAGCCATTATCTTCTTTGACATGTCATAATTGAAGAAAAATATGCATGTCAGAATTCTTCTGGTTGCAAATGACAGTATCCAACTTAAACTACTTTGAGGGAATTTATTACCTCTACTAAGTCAGAAGGGTGTTAGGTCAGCTTAAAGGATCAGAGGAAATAATATATTTGTTTGTTGTCTTCTTCTCCCCAGGAAGGTAGAGATCTCATCTGCCTTGTTCGTGTCATGTCCTTAGCACTTAGGACACAGTCTGACACTTTTAAGGCACTAATTAAATATTCACTGAAGATAGAATAGAAGAAACATATTCTGAGTGAAATAGCAATGACCATCTGTACAGGCATCTATACTGACCATAAATAATATGTTCTTGAGTATAAAGTATTTAAAAAAAGTCATAATAACTTTTTCAGATGAAAAATATGACAATGGAAATGAATATGGGTTTTTATAGTAATACTGAATTGGAATTTTCCATCAAAAAAGTAAAAGAGAATTGGTAAAGCTACTAGGGAAAGTCATTAAAAACCATAAAATGGAATAAATACCTATTTTATAAATTTGGCAATGATTGCTTACAGATTGTGAAATATCTTCAATATGAAAAGTTTCCTTTCAACAGAATTTGATTACATTACCAAGAAGATATTTTAGATTAAACTGTGCTCTTTCTTTGTATTCAGGGGAGATTTAAAGTGAGCATTAATGAGAGAAATTATATTTGAGGGAGAAAGAAGAGCAAACAGAGGAGAAACGAAGACAGAAAAGTTTATATTTAGGTCCCAATAGCTAGCTCAATCTCAAGGGAGGATGGAGTTGCTGGGCAGAATAAGTGTAGAAAGTTAAAGGAGAGTCCTACTCTCGAGGTCCTTGAATGCAAGGGTGACAAGACGTTTCTTAGCTTTATAGCCTCCAAAAGATTTTCGAGTAGGAAATTGCTATTTAGGAAGAACAATGTGGCAGCAGAGTTTACAAAGGATTACTGTGAGGAAAGGAGCATCTACTGAACTAGAGACTAGACTGCGGGAAAAATAATTGAAGCCTGAGCTAGGGATGTGGATGTAGGGACGAGACAAGGAAATAGTGGTTTTGAGAGACTCTGAGGGGATGGCCAAGGATGAGGAGGAAATGCAGTAGGTGTGAGATCAGACAAGGATCTCTGTCTTGGCTTCACCACAGCTCATAAGCTGGTCACCGTGGACTGGATACTCAGGAGATTCCTCTGCCCAGCAATTTTTCACATCTTATTTCTAATGGTTCCGGATCTCTAATCCTGACCGTACAGGAAGTACATGACCCATGTCTGATCAATCACAGGACCATACCTCCTTGACATCAGTAATCATGTAACCCAAGCATGGCCAGTCAGCATCCTTCCCTGGAGTTTATATATTGTGCTGGAAGAAGTTCTCTCCACATGGAAAAGGCCTCTCTGCAGCAGAAAAGAATGACAGAAGCAGAAGGAGAGAGGCTGAAATGGAGTGAGTTCCCAGTTCCTGTCCTTAAGGCACCTACACCTACAGCTCTTCCCTGATCCTGGAGCTGCCCCAATGTCTTAGCCATATCAACCAATAGATCCCCTTATGACAGCTTGAGCTTCATTTTTATCACTTGAAACCAAGAGAGTTCCAATAATGCACAAACTCACTAATGCCAGTTTCCTCAGTTGTGACGTGACAGCATCGACCCTGAGTGCCCCATACACCTTCCAGAGTTGTGTCAAAGCTCAACTAGGAACCACACTCCAGACTATTAATGCACAAACTAAAGCTCTCTACTCTAGGTAGATTTTTGTTTTTACCACAGTTACTTCAAGATATTGTAGATGCACAGTAATTTTGCTTTTTAAAAGACACTCATGTACCTGATCTAAAAACAGTGAGGATAATAATGATAATAATTTAAAATACCAGCTTTTATTTGCCTAGAGTTTTATAAGGCCACTCAGCTGAGAAATGATACAGCTGGGATAAAAATGCAGAACATTTGATGAGAGAACTCACCTGTAAACAAAGATACCTCCAACAATATATCCAAACCCTCCTCAGATGCAAGATTTTAAAGAGGCAAGGGCATAGCTTTTTCCCCTTAATATACATCTTGAACACAGCAGACAGAATGAGGTGCTATGACTTCAGTTTAAAGATTAATACAACTATTGTATCTAGAATAAAGTTAAAAATTTAAAGTAAGTTGTGACAATGGTCTGCTACATTTTTTGCAACCTAATCTTCATGTTGTTCAATTAGCAAGATCAGTTAAAATCATTACTCAGATATTTTAGATTCTATTCACCTTTTCTTTCTATATAATTCCACCCTAAGCCCCTTTAAACACAAGAGATCAAACTGTGGAAGACTGACTCGAAAATGGAAGTTAATTAATACCTAACATTATGTGAAAAATTAAATTTTGAAGTACAGGGAAATCATCCTTTACACTTACATTACCTAAATTTAGAGAAGACAACTTTTTTCATTTGGTGTATCCACAAAAAGACAGTGGGAAAAACAAGTTTTACTGCTAGTTATGGAGTTTGCTTTGAGATGTAAAATAAAGTTTTTGGTTAAAAAGGTGCCGTTAAATAGTAAAAGTCCAACTCTATTAAAAGTATATTTTTTCAATCAAGTATTAAACGTCTTCTCTCTTATTAATTTCATATGCTTGCACAGGCAAAGAAATTATGAAATATTATTTGAATTGCTAATACAGGCCAATAATTGTGCTAAAAAGAACAAATCCAGACTGATGGCAATTATCCATGTGAAAAATTAGTTTCCTTAGGAGGTGGCATTGTGCAATTTGGCTTCTAATTGGTGTATGGCACCAATTAATGTCTAACAATGCATCTAGCAAATGAAAAAAAATTTACTGAAGATAACTGAGTAAAATGCCATGCTTTAGTAGTACAGAGTAATGGCAGTGTTTGTCTCTCACTCTTCTATTATTTTAAATTATTTTGGGTTTTTTGTCTGGCTATTTAGGACTCATTTACATTTTCTTCTGGCTCTGACTTATCCAGTATCTTTTGCTGGATTTTCAGCTTTGGTCATTTAACAATCAATAGGCGCTCACCCACGTTTTGCTGTGTGCCATGCTCCGTGTTAGGCACTGGGGCAGCCACAGATGCAATCAACATTTATTCTTGCTTTGAAGTTTCAAGATCTCAGCTCTGTCTTTTTTTCCAAAAGCTTTCCCTGATGCTCTAAAATTGTCCAGCCTCAGTATTTCCATAGCAACTTGTAGTTATTTCCGCTTTGTGATTATGGTGATGACAATGACAACTAACATTTATGTGGAGTTTATTATGTGCCAAGTATCTTTTTTTAACAACTTTACATACAATAATTCATTTAATTCTTACAAACCTGTGAGTCAACTACAATTATTATTATATCCTTGTTATATAGAAAAGAAAATTGTGGCATAGAGCAGTTAAATAACTTTCCCAATGTCACACAACTAAAAGCGAGAGAGTCATGCTTCAAACAGACTGTTTGAAGTCTTCAAACAGTCTCTGCTCTTGGCCACTGCTCATACTATCTTCCTCTAACACTTCCTCTTAGCCAATCTCCACCTAACTGACTCAATAGATAAACTGAAAAAAAAAGTATGAATATGAAAAGAAAATGTGTCAAATCCATGAGAATATATATTAACATGAATGCTTTGGTAAAAAAAAGAAGCAAGTTAGCAAAATATGCTATAAAATTAGTTAAGAGTAAGACAACTAGAAATGATGTGGACTCCCAATCAGTGGATTCATACTCAAAAAATAGCAAATCCTTGCACATATGTTTATTTTAACTTGAAATAAAATGCTTTATATATATATGTATACATGAGGGTATATATATGATATATAAAAAATTTATGAATCCACTCTTTAATCAAAATTTACTTAAATAATTAACAACCCATCCTTATCACATTGGCTAACAATGTTTTTACCTTTCTCAAATTTATCTGCTTATCTATCTCCCATGAGACTCTGGGATGTTCATTCAATACCATGACTAGCAAGGGTTTTACACACATCTGATGCTGACAAAATATTCTTTGGATGGACGGGTAGATGGATGGATGAGGTGGGAGTGGTATAATGGAGAAAGAGAAATTTGGTAAAGTTAAAGCATAGATGGTGTAGAGAGTTGAGTACGATAAGGAAAGCTTAGGCCAGATTGTGGAGTTGCTATTTGTTGTGTTGGAAAGTGTGAGGATTATTCTGAAAGTAATTGGGAGCCACTCAATAATGTGAGGAGAGGAATAACATGATCATAAATGAGTATTACAAAGAAATTTACAGCGATGATATAAGGTGAGAGAGATGTGAGATACAGCAGTATTGAGCATGTGGCAGCCATAGGATTGTGCCTGGCAGATCTCCAAGAGCAGAGGGCTGAACTGACTGCTTCTGAAATTCTTCCTAGCATTTGCCCTGAGTCCGTGCTTCCTGTGGGCTGCTCACAGGGAATGACTCAGCCCAGCAGGAATACTAGGCTAGTCCTGTTGTAGAAACATGAACAACTCTGATGGCTGACTTGGCTCAAGGACTCCCTGATGGCCTCGCTGAACTACCCTTGGATGCAGGGCAGAGTAGGATGCTTCCAGGGAACCTCCAGTCTCTCTGTCTTTTACTCAGGGTCAAATCTGCATCATGGTCTGATGACTCTCTCAGCCTTGCCTGGCTCCCTCCCCATTTTCTTTTGTGGGTATATCTCCCAAAAAATTCCTTGCACATCTCATCTTATCTTGGCGTTTGCTTGGAGGACAGATCCATGGTGTGCTGGAGCCAGCTCATACAAGCTCATAAGAGCCAATAATTACATTTTCAGAAATTTTGCAAGTCATTTTAAACATACTATTATCAACAGTTAAATTATATAAATTTACAATTAAATAAATTATATTAAAAACAAAAGTAACAAATACTCAAAACTCATCATTTCCTAATTATTTTACAACACTTCTCTATTACTTATGCTCTTGAAGTTATTCATTTCTAATGGTACAGATCCTATTCAATGATGTTCTAATGCACACCGCTCTGTGTGCAGTGGTCACATTGATATCTTAAAATTGACCACAGTAGGGGTATGTATGCTGTGGAAATCAACAAATAGTACAAATCAATATTTCAGAGAGTCAGTTGTTAAACACTTGCTAGCACGTCACTTACCTGCATTCATATAGAAGATAATTTTAACTTGAGAATTTATAGAAAATGTATTCTGAAAGAACATAGCTGTAATATCAGGCCAGATTGTAAATTCTCTGAGAGTAAGGACAATGTTTAAATTTTCTTTACAAAATATGGTCAGAGCAATAGGATTCTTGAGAGTTAACCTTAATCAAATAGTTTTAAAAGGAAATATGGAATGCTAATAATAAAGTAGAACTTAAAAATGAATCTAATTCAATTTCAGCATTGTACAATTAAAAACTGAACCCCAGATTTGCTCATGTTTGTGCAGTTAAGTAATAATGAAGATAGAACTTATTAAAAAAATAAAACAAAACAAGAATACTCTAATCTACAGCAAAAGGCAGAGTGACGTATATTCATAGATCCAAAGTCATTGTATTTTCCTAGTCTTCCTCATTTGTTCTTTTATCTAAACTGATGTTGGAATAGAGCTTTTCAGAGGGAAGAAATCAATATTGCTTTTGGACACATAATTTATTTCAGTTCTGTCTTCATACATCTTAACTTAGATATCTTATATGTCAAGTTAAGGGATAAACCAAAACTGTGTAGTCTGGGCTGTCTGTCCAATACCTTGGAACGAAAGTAATCCAAATGTTTCTAAATAAAGACACTTGCTTTGGGATTTGAAAGAAGTCATCCAAATTTGGAGACTTGTGACAAATGTTTTGTATTTTATTTCCTTTAACAGGAAGCTGAGTCACTGTCAAAGTGAATCCCAGACTTTGGTTTGTAACACCTCTGTAATGTTCCATGAAATTTTCAAAATAAAATTCACTTCATTTCATCTCCATTTTTAAAATATAGCACCTTTAGAGAAATTTAGCCTGACTGGTAAAATAAATCTTATTATGTTTGAATGGAGAGTTTGAACTAGAATATGAATCACCTCTGTGTTGAATAACCTCCCTGAGTCTTAGGATCAAGGCTCACCAGAACCTTTGATGGATGCTCTCTGATTTTATCTACTTGTACCGTGACTTCTGCCTGGACCTCAAATTTTCTCCTGGCTGATTACAAATGTAAAGGGCTTTCCACGGCGATGATTCCAAGTGTGGTCCTCAGACCAGCAGCATTGCCTGAGAACTAGTTAAAAGTGTGAATACTTGGCCTTCATCCCAGACCAAGTAAATCAGAAGTTCTGGGGGTGGAGCCCAGCAACATGTGGTATCAAACTCCTCTAGGCGATACTGAGGCACACTAATGGGCAAGGACCACTGCTCCTGTGCTTAAGGATCTGATGGGATCTATGAAATGAACTAGGAACTTGGATCCTTCCAGGAATGTCCTATTATACAGGAAACAGATCTAAGGTAATATAGGTGTTTATGTATATAAATTATAAATCCAAGAAGAGAGTAAAACACCCTGACAGTCACCAGATGTTTCTAAATATCCGGGTGTTCTTAATTGGATAGTGCAAACATCTGGATGATGACATGGACTTTTCATCTATCAGAAATCATATAAGTGAGGAGTTACTTCCTGTTAACCTCACAGTAACAGACACCCACCACCATATACACCCCATGAGGATACCCTTCATTATTTGGCCTAAGAGTGTTTTGGGGTTTTTTTGTGTGTGTGAGGAAGATTGCCCCTAAGTAACATCTTTTGCTAACTTTCCTCTTTTTGCTTGAGGAAGATTCTCCCTGAGCTAACATCTGTGCCAATGTTCCTCTATTTTTTGTATGTGAGATGTTGCCACAGCACAGCTTGATGAGCAGTAAGCAGGTCCTCATCCAGGATCTACACTCACGAACCCTAGCTACAGAAGCACAGTGCAAGAACTTAACCACTAGGCAACTAGGCTGGCTGCAGGACATTCTTTTCTAAAGAACTGTGTGATCAACCATTTGTAAAATCTTGAAATCTTTAGGCACTGGGGAATTGCTGAAGGATACAGGTAGCTCTCATCCTTTTGCTTTCCACTATCTGACCTTCCTTTAAATACCTAAAAAACTCCAATCCTTAATATTTCCCTACTCCCTTCCCCAACTGGATTCCCACTATACATCAGTGGTTCCCAAAATTTATTCATCATTGAGTATCCCATTTAATTATGTTCTCCTATTCCCACAAATGATTCCACATATTGCAAGTTTTAGTCTAGCAAGGTTAAGCAATACTGATGTTTTCTTAGATCCATTAAAGGCATAATTAAGAGGTCAATCAAACTTCTGAACCATGCATGATACCAATTATTCCCCCAGCCTTTTGTTTTATAGTTACAGTTGTTTGTGTGTGGCCATTTCATGTGTATGCTTATGGTTTCCTGCAGAATTTTTAAAATTTTGTAAATAACCTTTGATGCCCAATACAACCTACACAATCTCAAAGGAAGTAGATCTCTCTCCTTTTAATTCTGCTGATAGTGTCTTGCACAGGTATATGCTCTGGGTCTAGCTATTCAAAGAATTCTGTTGCTTTGAGAACAGAGTGTAAAATCCCTTACAGAACTTAATCTCCTCTATTGTGTTCTTCGTTTCCAGCATTTCTGTTTGGTTCTTCTTTATCGTATCAAACTCTTTTGTGACATAGCTCCTGAACTCGTTGAGTTGTCTATCTTTCTCTCTTAACTCGTTGAGTATTTTAATGATGGCTGTTTTGAAGTCATCATCATTTAGGTTATATATCTCATTTTCTTTGGGATTGTTTTCTGTGTATTTGTTATTTTCCTTCTTTTCTGGAGATTTAATGTATTTTTTCATATTTCTTGATGTTGTAGATTTGTGCCTCCGCATAGAGATAGAGTTTAGTTGCTCCTTCCACTTGTTTCTGCTGATGTGGTGGGGGAGCAGCTGTTTATACTGCACCAACCAGGAACCCTATCCGCAGTTGCTAACTGGGCCTGGGCCCCCCCCTTGTAGTCACAGTGGTCCTTTGGATTCCCTCCTCTGCCGTGGGGGCCGTCACTGGGGGGCTTCAGGCTGCTGGTGCCTACTGTTGCAGCCCACATAGATGTGCTCCCTCCTTGGGGTCTGCAACGGTGTTATGGGCTTTTCCAGCGGCCAGGGGTAGGATCACTTATATTTGCCACTCCGTCACTGTCGGCACCCACAAAATCTCACTTGTCCACTATGGGTCGCAGCAAAGCTATTGGCATCTTCTACAGTCTGTGGTTAGCTCACCTAGCTATGCTACTTTTGTCCCGGGGTTTTCCACCCTTGTGGCTGCCAGATGGGTGCTCTCTACTAGTGCTGTGCAGAGGCTTTCGCTGAGGCTGCTGTGAGCCTGTAGGGTTTCCCCCTAGGCTATGGAGCCGGGTCGCTGGAACTCCACCCAGCCCCAGTCCTGTTCCCCAGGAACTCGGGGAGTCCTTTGCCCTGACTGGGGGATAGCCGGAGATCCTGATTTCAGTGGTAGCTGGTCAGCTGCTGCCCTGCCTGAGATTCTCCTCTCCTGGACCCTCCCGGTGTTGTGGATGCTGGGCGTGGCCCCTCCACTAATGGCAGACAGAGAGTTCTGTCTGCTGCCCGGGCAGAACTCTGGAGCTTCCCCCCGGGGGCACGGAGCCAGCCTCTGGAGCTTCACCCAGCCCCAGTCCTCTCCGAGATCTCCAGCAATCCCTTGCCCGGTCATGCAGGCAGTGGCAGCCGGGGTGGCCGCCACGCCCTCTGTGATTCTCCCTGGGACCCTCTGGGCACCGTGGACACCAGGCCGGATCTCCCCACCAATGGCAGGGCAAGACTCTCCCCGTGGGCTCAAGCGTGTAACTCTAGAGTTTCCCTCTGCGTTTAGGAGTAATTGCGGGGGGTTTAGGTAGGGTTCTGGTCACCTGTTTCCACCGTCGCTCCTCTGGTGTGTGCTCACTCCTGCCCTAGGTGTGTGTTGATCCTCTGGGGGCATCCATTGGAAGAAAGCCGCTTGCAGGTACTAGGCTGTTCGGTCGGGGTCGGAGAGTTTTCACCTATCTCCACCTCCTCCCGGAGGGAAGTCCATCCGCCTTCCAATGTATAATCACGTGGGTCTCTCAGACGTCCTGAGATGCCATCTGGATATCCTTTGGTAAGCGATGAGTGTCCAGACAATTGTAGACTCGAAGGGGGAGAGACAAAGAGGACTACTCCCGGCGCCATCTTGGATCCACCCCCCCCTTACAGAACTTAAAAGGGCTCTTCCTTCTCATGCATCCCCTCACCCACCCCTATTCCTGTCCTTGTTCTCTAAATTTCAACTACCCTAGCCTTCTTTCATTTTTCACACAGGTTTTCTCTTTCTCACCCCAGGACCCTTGCACATGCTCTTCCCTCTATGAAATCTTTTCCCAGTTCCCTTTGCTTAATAATACCTTTTCATTGTTCAACTCTCAATTCAGATATCTCTTCCTAGAGAGAATTCCCTAAAGTCTTCTTCCTTATCACCCACTCCCATTATGCCAGCTCTAAGGCTAATAGATAAGGCTAATAAGATAAGGTCCCTAAATGTTATCTCTTATTACTCTGTGCTTTTCCTTTACTGCAGACTATACCAATATATTTATGTAACTACTTGATGACTCACTCTCTCCAGAATGGAAGCTTCATGGAAGCAGAAATCATATTTAAATTGCTCTCTTTGGTATCCTCAGTACCTACCGTGGTACTCAGCACATAATAAGGGCTCAATAGACATTAGTTGAATGAATAAATGTACAAATGAATTCACTGAGCAAATGCTTTGGGCTTTTGCTTAAGGCTGAGGAAGCAGTAACTCCTAAATGGGTCTTTACTGATGGAAATAAAGAATCTCTGACCCTCACACTGATAGGATTTCAGAGTCTGATCTAAATATTTAAAATACCACTCTTGCTGGATTTTGTCACTTCATGTGAAGATTTTTTAATGACATGAGAAAAGGTTCATGAAAAAATATCAATAAACATGCATGAAATAAATTTTCATATTCAGTGTGAACTGAAAAGTATAAAAATATAAATGCATGGCAGAATAGTTTCTACCCCCTTTACTACCTTACCTCCTCATTGCCTATCAAAGATGGAGAGGGAGCCTTTAGAACAATAATGCATTCAAACTGTTATAAAAGGAAATCAACAGAAAGAGCAATCATAATATAAGCAAAGTGCTTACAACGTACCAGGCACTATTCTATATGCCTTACATGTAATTACTCAAAATAAACTTATAAGTCCTATTTTTATCTGGTTTGTTTAACTTATCCATGCTTTACTCTGACAACTGTGGGTATCTACTGTCACCCTCCTAGGTTAGAGGGAACATTTCAGGAAGAGGTTACATGGACACAAGAGATGTAGAAAGGATCAGAAGGATCTGGAACCCTGAGCATTCTTTGGATTGAGAGGAGAAAGATGGAGAGGTAGAAAAGGAAGACCGATTGGGAACGGACTCCTGAGTACCTAATAAAAGGGATTGAATATCAATTGAAAAACTTCCAGAAAGGAAGAGGAAAGAAATATTTTTGTATCATACTTTGATCTCTAAGACAGTTAGTTGTCAGCTCCTAGAGAGATCAGGATCATTGTGATAATAAATTGTGCCAGCATCAACTCCCAGGTGTGGTGGAACTTAATAACAAGTAGATATACACACACAGATGATTGAGGACCACAAAGAAATTCATATTTCTTACCTCTGGTAGTGAGTTTATGAATGACTGTTATTTTCCTCTTTGTATTATTATTAGTGATAACAATTTTTATAAATTAAATAAAAAATTGCTAGAACATATATATTGGTCAATTGTTCTATATACCACGATTGGGTTTGCCAATATAAATTATTTTCTGCTGTAGTCATTTGCCACGTTTGTGTATCCATTCCCTAGTTTCAAGGACACCTGAGGATCTGAATATTCTATAGACATAGCCCTAACATAAGTAGACTGCAGAGAGACTTGTGTTGACTCATTAAATCCATGCTCGGTTTAAAGTGCAGTTTAGGTTATGCTTGAACAGGGGCAAAGGGAGAGAGAGAGTTGAGAAAGTTCAAATTCATTTAAATAATGCTGCACTTGAGGAAAAGAGGTGAAAAAAAGGTTTGTGAGCTGATTTTCTGGTTTCCTTCTATACGTGCACTCATGCATTCCACAAATTTAATGAGTGCTGGCATCGCTAAGGGCTACCGGGCAGAACAGAGCTGAGGCTTCAGTGGACTCAGAGAGTGGATAATCTGTGAGTTAGACACTTGCTGTTCAGCTACCCTGAATTGGTTTTTTCCTAATACAATCCACTAGTCTTCTGGAAAACTACCCCCCTCCTCCAAATCATTCCAGATGCTGGGAGAAGGACTGAGCCTTTTTCAGGGGTGAGCACATCACCTAAGCTTGGCTGATGAGACAAACACCAACAACATACACATACATACCAGAAATGATCATTGTTTTGGGAGAGGCGTGTGACCTAACTAGTCCTTTAAGGGTGATTCCAAAATGGATTAGGTGAGTTAATGCTAACTGCTATTACAAACTAACCCCAAAACGTAGAATGCTTCCAATAAACTGAAGTTTATTTCTTGTACAAATAAAGTCCAAAATAGGTTTTCCTAATGGTGGGTAGTTCTTCCCAAAGTAGTGATTCAGGGGCTCAGGCTCTGTCCATGTTCTGTCTCCACCATCTTTAATGCTTGGTCTCCAAAACCATAATGTGGTCCTCAAGTTGGCGTTAAGAAGGGAAAGAACGTGGAGAACCACATCTGGAGGGATTTTATGGGCTGGCCTGGAAGTGACACGCATCGCTCTGCTCACACTCCATCAACTAGAATACTACTTCATGACCTACTGAGGGAGAGACTGGTAAAGATAGTCTTCTTATGGGCCCAGGAAGGAGAGGAATTGGATTTGGGGAACATCTGGCCAGTTTCTGACATAAACATTTTTCTAGATTTATTGGAAAAAGGATGCATCTCTTTGGAGGAGTTGCCAAGCTTGGAGACTGTATGTATAGAGTTACTAGTGACCACTGTGGCCACCTGTACAGAAGAGTGTTAACATGGCAGGCTTGAGAGTGCTTATCCCTAGAAAGGCCTGCTGGCAACATTGGCTCTCAGCATTTTGAATGCATTTGGCAGCTCGGATTTCAGAGGGTTCCCTCTGCCTTAATGGATAAGAGTGGCTCCTGGTTCCTCAACTGTTTGTAACAACAGTGTGGTTTATGCTGAACACCTGCCTTCCTTGTGGAGTCTAGAATTTTGGTAGATGTTTGGCAGAGGGTGCCTACATGACCAGCTCCTACTAGAACTTAGGCACTGAGTCTGTAACGGGCTTCTCTGGTAGACAACATTCACGTGTGCTGTCACAAATTGCTGCTGAGGAATTAAGTGCATCCTGTGGGACTCCAGTGGGGGAGGACTCTTGGAAACATTGGGTCTAGGTTCCTCAGGACTTTGCCTCCTGCAGCTTTTCCCTTTGCTGATTTTGCTTTGCAGCTTTTCACTGTAATAAATCATAGCCATGAGGACAACCATGTGCTGAGACCCATGAGTCCTCTAGTGAATCACTGAACCTGGCAGTGATCTTGGGGAACCCTCAAGACACCACCACATGAGGAGAGTCTTTCTGAGATCAAAGCTAAGCAGAGGAAAACATTTAAGAGATTCAGAGAGGCAGATTCCTGATTGCATTCTTTGGTCACCCAGACCAAGCTGTAATTGAAGCCAAACCTAATCTCTGAAGTTCTTGGTTATCTGAACCAATAAATTCTCTTTTGTGCTTAAGTCAGTTTGGATTGGATTTTCTTTCACCTGTAACCACAAACAGGATTGACTTATATAGCTTATTATCTAATATGTCTCTTAACATTTGAAAATATGATTAGTTTCTTTATTCGGGAGATACAAACTTCAAGAAACTAGAGCTCCCTGGAGCAGAAGCCTAGGAAAAGCCTCAGAAAGCAAATTCAGCCTGGGAAGATGAAGAGAGGGTCAATAGCACTCATGTAAAAAGGAAGTCATTGGAAAATAGGAAGAATAAAAATTAAGACAATCCAAAATCAAATCATGGTAAACACAAGTAAGCAGGATATGGTCCAAGGGTATTTGGTGGCAGGATAATTTGTAATTATTTGTAATTTGTGCCGAGCCTCTAATACAGAGGCTAAATTCAATAGAATAGAATATAGAATAGAATGCAGTGAAATATAGAATATAAGCTCAACAAAAGCAGGAATTTCTATTTTATTAACAGCCCAAGTGCCTAAGATGGTGGCTGGCACATAGGAAGCACCCAATAAACATTTTTAAATGAATGACAGGATGCAGAATTTGATAAAAAACATGTCACTAGCTACTTTGAAATCAGGAAATTATAGCTGGCATACTGCATGCATTCTTTAATTTCTTCAGTGATAAATAAAAAAGACTATGTTTAAACTACAGAAGTGATATTGAATATTAAGAGACTAAGTTATCTAGGAAATGGTATTTATGCAGCAAAAAAACAAAAAGATAAGGAACAGAACTCAACATAATATGGAAATAGAAATAAACAAACCACACTCATTAAACCTGTTTAGCTCATTGAAATCAAATCATGACAATTTTTTTATCAATAAAGGAAAACATTGAAATCATCTAATCCAGGGATTCCCAAACCTTTTTGAAAATCAGAACACTCTGGGAACATTTAAAAATATAGATTTCTGGGCCCTACCTAGAACTAGCAAATCAGTATCTGGGGGTGAGGGTGTAGGAGTATGAGAGGTATGAGGCCAAGTGATCTGTTCTTTGACTCCCGCAGTTGATTCCATTGATGAACCAGCTTTGGGACCTCAGCATTTTAGCTACTCTCTTAATTTCACAGATAAGTAAACCAACACCCAATGGCAAAGCCAGTTTGTATAAGAAAGGATTGCATTTTATTGTTACCATGATGAGAATGTAAGAGTTCAGATCCATCTCGCCTTCTCCTCAGGATACTACGCTATCAAACTCTGAGTCAGTACCCAAAACACTTAGAACCTACTTTTTGTGGAATAGGAAACTCACTAGGAGTTGTAAGATGTGATTCCTCCAGTTCGCTCAACCCATTCATTCTCCAGAGTTCAAACAGAAGGCAAGAAATACACATGTGAGTAGCACAGGAAGATCTCTCTGATCCTCTCCTGAATTCAAGCTTCTAAGTTTCTAATACATATTAGTATTCAAACTGGGGCCATACCGTCTGAGTGGAAAGCTGGGGCCATGAGAATGAAGGAGGAGTCTCAGGCCACCATATTCAACCCCCAGAGACATACACACACACATTGTGAGCAAGGCTTAGGGACATAGGGATATGGCTTGGGGACAGAGGGTTATAGGATGTAGGAAGCTGAAACACGATGACATCATGAGATCCCTGTTCTAAAAACTCACTGCTCCTTTACAAACTGATGTCCTCACTCTCTTTCCTTGTTGCCTCAGCCCTAGTGTTTTCACAGCAGATAAACCTAGAATGTAGGCACAGGAAGTGCCCTAAGCATCTTGAAATGTTAAATTTCAGGACATAGAAGTCTGTGAGTCAAACCCTCTGGACCCATCAAATCCACAGGAGTAGTTAAGAATCCACTTCGTCTTACCGCCTGTGCCCCCATGACTCGTTTCTGCCTCCAAGATTATAAAAACAACAAAAAAAATTTGTTTTTTCTCAATTCAGAAAGTCAGTTAGAGACCATACTGATCAGTGGCCTTTTGTTTTGAGATTCTAAATGGAAAACTGTAGTCTCAGTACCTCACTTAAACAAATGTACAACAAATAGATTGGTGGGGGCCTCTTTCTCCAAAGACGGTGTTCTGTTTTCCTTGAATATTATCAATTATGTCAAGTAGGGGATAGTCTTCAGAGAGCTAAAAAGCACCCGAATTTTCTGAGAAATATTATTTATTCTGAGAGGACAGAAGCTGACATCAAATCGCTAAATTAAGTGCTTATAAACAGCTCAATAGCAAAAACAAAAGGTGGCAGGATTGCGACTTTGTGATTACCTTATTCTTATGAAATTAGCATTTAACATGGAAAAAAGATGAGGTTTACTCCAGCTAATTCTACTGCAGATATTTAATTCACTATGCCATTGTCAATTATCTTATCAGAGTCTGTTCAGGTGTTTCTTGTCACATTTTAACTGCTGGAATGTTCAGTTGTATCTTTTGTTCCTTGATTTACAGCCTAATTTACTTGCCATAAAAACGCATGTGCTCATGCATTTATCCACTTCGCCAAGAGCCTTGGAGCCATTTGTCTGAGCATATTCCGTTTCTTCTTTGTAATTCAAAAAGCCCTTGGATAAACTAAGGGACACTTCACTCCTCAGGTTTGTATTTATGAACCATATCTAAGACACCACCCTAATCAGTCCAAAGCCACTCATATCTGATGCATTTTTCTATTCCTTTCAGGTTCCAGTATGATTTCTGCTTCATCACTTACCATTTGCAACATACAATCAGCTTATTATCAGGTGTGCTCTGTTCTAATATTCTCTGTTTCACATCTGCTACTTTTATGCCCTAAATAATTTTAAACACTTAAAGGGCAAGAATCATTTCTCTAACTCTTTTTCCAGACTTAGCCAAAGGTCAGTTACATCATACATAGTAAATGAGCATCTATTGATTGAGTTTGGTTGCATATTGGTCTAGTTATTCACTCACTGAACAATTATTTATTGGAACCTCCTAAGACTCAGACTTTATTCCAGATCACAGTTTCTCAAACTTCACATCAATCACTTGGGGATTTTTAAAAAATAAAATTATTGTTATGATAGGTCTGGGTTAGAGCATGAGATGCTACACTTCCAACAAGATCTGAGATGATGCTGATGCTGATGCTGATGCTGCTTGTCAAGGAACCACGCTTTGAATAGCAAGAACTTAGACCAGGAGTTGGGAAACATGTCCTATAAAGGGACCGATTGTAAATATTCTAGGTTTGTTGGGCCATATGGCCTCTGTCACAACTAGTCAATTCTGTCTTTGTAGTGCAAAAGCAACCAAAGACAATACGTAAATGAATGGGCATAGCTGTGTTCCAATAAAAATTTATTTACAAAAATAGGCGTCCAGCCAGACGGTAGGCTGTAGTTTGCCTACTCCTGGTCTAGACAAAGAGGGCACATCAGACATGGACCCTTCCCTTACGAAGTTCAAGTAGGGAATATCTATAGGCATATAAATTCTAAAGTTTTAGTAAAATGAGCTACAGCTTTTCTAGGTGGCAGGCATCTTAATTTTGTCAGGTAATTAGTTGTTTTCTGCTGGTTAACAGGTCATCTGATGTAAATTGGCTTAGCTTGGTCTCTCTTAGGTTCTGCTGGACTAGCAAAATGGAAAATTGATGATCTTCTAGTGCATCTAATTCATGATGCAGCTAATCAGTCAATTTCAGGTAAGCATACGTACTTTTTCTTGGTGGTGGTTGTTTTTTCTTTATTTTATCTTTTTGTTTTTAAAGGTGACATTCACTTGACTCACCCATCCCTGGGAAGCACTTTCCCATAGTTGAGGAGATTTTGCCTTTTCTATTTGACCAAGAAATTAGCCCAGAATGTAATTGCCTTGTTTTTCTTTATTCTGTGCCTTATCTTTTGCATTATTTCCAGTTTGTTCTTTCTCCTTTCCTTCTTAGTTCTGAAAACCTGGTAAGTAAATGTCAATATCTAATCATACATCCCTATGTCCTTAATTATGATTGATTTCCTGAGAACAATCAATTATGTAGATAGCCAATTAATCAGGAGAAATAACTGCTCCCTACAGACAACGTTTTAATCACTGGAAGATGGTCCTGGAAATTCAGTATTGATATTTTTTGCACTCATATGTTTCTCTCTTTCTCTTTTAATTTAACAGATAGTTATTAAGCATATACAGCAAAGAAGAAAGGAGATAAAATCCGCCACACAAAATGTCCCAGGATTTGGGATTCTACTTTCTCTTTAATTTCCAAATAACCACAATTTACTTCCACCTGCCCAGTAACTGATTCGAGTCCAGTACCCTCCTCAAGTGCTTTGGACTATCTCTATAAAACAATTTGCATTGCCCTAGTTGTTTTTTGCCTCTTGTGACAAACTTCTACTTCCAACTTTTTCTTTCATCATTCTTGGCCATCTCATAATTGCCACAACAAAATTCTATTTTTCACCTAACTCATTTTCCACAAAGCTTTTAATTCTTCAAGCATCACTAACACTTGATTGCCACTAGGTCTTAGAGGAGGCCAAAATTTACTGAAGGGCAAAATTACAATGCAAGAAAGGAAGAATGAACACCTCTTATCAGATAGAAGCGTTCCTTCCCATGTTTAGCCCACCAGTCATAACTTTTTTCAGAAGTCCTTCATCTGTTCTCTCTCTCGCCACATCTCTTGAGACACACCTCTGTTCTCACTAGACCAAGTGGCACATATTTTTCTGTAGCTTACCTCCATGGAAATCAATTAATTTTCTCTCCCATCTTCTCAAAGTCTCCTTATTTTCACTCTTTTCAGTAGAAACCCAAAATCAATTAATATGACAATTTCCTTATCCAGGAAGGACAAGTCTTGATTCAACACTGTGGAACAGTTTTGCTTCTCATTGTTTCCACTTTGCTTTCAGAACAGCTTGTGGGTTTAGTCTTGGCATAATTAAATGCCCATTAAACTGCCCCCTCCTCCCAAAAACAGCTTTCTTTCTCCACGTACAAAATCTTCATCACTTCCTGGAGAAGTGAACAGCTTCAGGCAACTTGCAAGAGTGATTTTATCTATTTTGTTTTTGTTGTTTTTGGTACCTACCACACAATCAAAGAGGAAACTTAACTGGGACTGTAACAAATACGTGTTCAGAAAATACTGAGAGCATAGGGAAGGACTGGTTTTACCTGAGGGAGAAGAATAAGAAACTGAGTGAAGAAGAAATATCAAAATATGCATTCTTGTATTTGCCGTCCTAGGTTGGTCTCAGTCAAGAAGGAGGTAGGTTCCTTGACATGTGTGTTGGGGTGGGATTGGGTTTAGGGTTTTGGAACTGAGCTATTTTTTTGAATGATTGCTTATGTGAAAAGGGACCTTCATCGTTTCAGGGCTAGAAGCTTTATCTGGAATATATACCCAGGCTATGAAACCTCAGGGACACTTACAAAACCAGGGCTGCACACCAGAAACGTGCAGGCCTTCTGGATCATCTTCTCTTTCATCAGTCATACTGAATCTCAGGAGGGTCCTCTAGTGTACTTCAGTCTGCACGGGAAAGACCACAAGTCCTTCTTCATGAGCCTGTTGTCAGACCCTGGACTCACAGTGTCTTAGGGTACTGGTGCCGTTAGGGATTCTGAATACCACTGATAGCAAAACTCTTATTTTTACAGATATAGACTATGGCACCAAAGTGACTTTCCCCTGATTTGTAACAGATCAGAGGCTAGAATCCAGGTGTTCTGCTAACATCTGTGTTCTTCCCACTACTTGGCATTTCTAGTATTATTGGCCTTGAAGGGTTATCCTGGAGGTCTCTTCAACTTCAAGATTTCTGATGAATCAACCAAGTCGCCCTGAGGACAGAATTGAGGTGTGCTAGATACTTGGAATGAGGCACCTACAGCTTACCATCTCATTAGCACTTGGGATAGCATATGTGTTGAAAGAGGTAGCCTAAAATACAACTGACTCATCTAGACTGGGCAGAGGTGCCATGAATTATTATAGAACAGGATTTCTCATCCTCAGCACTATTGACATTTTGGGCAGGATAATTCTTTGTTGTGGAGGCCTTTCCTGTGCAGCGTAGGATGTTCAGCATCATTCCTGGTCTCTACCCACTAGATGCCAGCAGCAACCACCCTCCTACCCTCCTGCCAATCTCCAGATATTACCAAATGTATTCTGGGAGACAAAATTGTCTCCCAAGAGTGAGAATTGTTGTTATAGACTTCATCAAAAGATGTCCCCCCAGGGGCTGGCCCTGTGGCATAGTGGTTCAGTTCAGCGTGCTCTTCTTCAGCAGCCTGAGTTCACTAGTTCAGATCCTGGGTATGGACCTGCACCACTCATCAGCCATACTGTGGCAGTGACCCACATATAAAGTGGAGGAAGATTGGCACAGATGTTAGCTCAGGGCTAATCTTCCTCGGAAAAAAAAATATGTCTCCCCAGATATCACCAATACAACCTTGATTGGTTTGATAAGGTAAAGTTGATAAGGTAAAGCTGAATTTATTGCTTACCGCAGCAAGAGAGAAACTCACCTTGAAAATGCTTGACTGTCTCTCAGAAGGGGGATAGTAATGCCAGAATTTACTGGAAATTGGAAGTTTGGTTTATGGTAGGGCTTTCAATGCAGAGACTTGATTGGGATTAGGTAAGGGAATCATGATAGAACAGTGTAAGAATAGTGAAAAAAGCAAGTAATTTGAGTCTTATGAGCATTTTGAGGTGAAGGATTCAAAGAATCTTAGGGTACAACCCGTTGAAGGGTTGATAGGCCTTTTGGGAAGCTCCCGTAATGGACCATTTGCAAGGAAGGGAGGGTTGTGGGAAAAGAAATCTCAGTAACGAAAGGAGGAATAGCAGAGTGATGTCCATGTAGATATTAGGGTGTGGTTTTGTTTCCCCGTGTCCAGGCTGAGTGTGTGGGTGGTTAGGTTCTCAACTGCCACCCTTTAAAAAGTTTCTGATTGAGTTCTCTGCCCTGCTCCTTATTCAGATTTTTTAATAAAATTTTAATTGGTCCTAAAAATTATGAAATGTCTTTCTGAGCCTGTGTGGCACACATTCTTCACACGTGCATTAGACGCCATGTTATTATTGAGGTCTTAAACATCGGAGGAGAGTGTGCAAACAGGCCTAGTTTCATGCTTGCCCATTTCTAGTCTGGCAGGTGTAAGGTAAATCTATGAGTTAACCATGTTTCTGGACTCCATGGCCTTATTGTCATTAGGATGCAGGCTTTGCATGGAGTCATTAATTCCTTAATTAAATGAATTTTTAAAATTTTAATTTTAACTGCTCTTAGACTCAATGTCCCAAATCTAGCTCCACTGTCCCTGGATCTGCAGACTCTGCCGTTGAGCAGTCTGATTCAGACACTGCCAAAAATATTCTGAAGATGCCACCGCTACCCTACTCCCACCCTCCTCGGGGGTTTCCTATGCCTTTAGAGAGGCATGTAGAGAAGACGTTAAGGTCCAGGCTTGGCAGACAGATAGCTCTGAGTCTAAAGCCCAGCTCTACCACAACCCTGATATGTGATACCATAACTTTACTTCTGCTATAGGGTTTTTGCAAGGATTAAATAAACCAATATTGTAAAATATATGTGAAGCAATAAGGTAGGCATCTGTTGATCTGGGGTAATCCAGCATCTGTTTGACCTATTTCTGCAATTAAACCCCAGATTTTACTCTGGAGAATCATCCATCCCTCATTCCCACTCAGTAAATTTCAGGTAGATCCCAACCACTTCCTCCAGGGCTGAAACATGACAAGTAGGTATAAATTAATCCTCGTTCTACCATATCCCCTACATGCTTCAGGGTCCAACACAAGGATCAAAACTAGGTCAAAGAGTCCATCAGAGTCAACCCTTAGCTTTTTCTTTAATTGTTGGAAAATGGCATTTGTCACTAGACCCAAACCAAAGAAGTCAAGCTCGAGCCACAACCACCATCTCAGCCTTCCACCTTCCTGTCCACAGTAGAGCCTGAGATGGACCACAGCCCTTGTTATATCACTTGAGCCCTTGGCCCAGTGGTCTCTGATGCCAATTCTGACCATGGACTTTGAGTTATATGAGCCAGCAAATTTCTTGTGTCATTCCTCTTACTTGCAGCTGCCAGAATCATAGCTTACACAAGTGCCTGGCAAATAGTATTTCATAAATATGTTTACTATTATTATCTATAGGATTCCTTTGTGTGTCTCAGGGCCTTCACCTAAAGTTGGAACAACTTCTATTCAAATATCCAGAAGAAAATATATTATTCTTGTGGCTCACAGTAGGAAAAGTTTATGTCATTGATGGTTTCTTAGCTACAGACAGACACCTTGGCTTGGGAAAAGAGAAGAAAGGAAGTAAAAACTGCTTATTCTTTCTCTACTAAAACATATTTTGGAAGGAAAATTTGTCTTCTTGTCGGATGCAATGTTACCAAAGATTTAATCAGATGACTCTACTTTCTGGAAATGTCAAAAGTGTAAGACTCATCCTTTGCAATCTCTTAAATGAAAGGAGTGCTTATTAATTGTTATTAATTTGGGCCTCTTCAGTTTCTGAGTCTTCTCATAGAAGTAAGAGAACCAAGCACAGTAAGCTTCCCAGTGAATAAATGAACCGATCTCCTTGATGTCGAATTCCTTATTGGAAACTCTCAGCATTCAAAAGGAAACGTGAGGACAAGTTTCACTTTGCCAGTAGATCATTTGCTAATTCTCCAGCTCATCCTTTTTCCTGATTCTCTCACCAAGGTTCTAATTGCCATTCAGCAGTAGTTTTTTAGTAAGAATCATAGATGCTAAAGACTTTCCAGAAAAGTAAGTGTGTAAGTCTGGGTGGGGGACAAGTATTGGGAAAAGATTGAGCTGAAGGCATTTGTTAAACTACTTCACTAAGAAATTGAGTTACTCATTGTTCACTTACCAACTAATGTGTTAATGTAATAATGCGAGGCCCTCAGAAGCTTTCCAGATATTGAATACAGGCTGTGTCTCACTCTTCCTATTAGAAAGATAGGTCTCTTAGGTAACACTTTTCACCACAGACCATAAGTAACCTGTGTCTTAGAAGGGTCCATTTACAGTGAAATATAAACTAGCAATTCGCGAGTTCAGACGTGGCTGAGGAGACCGCAATACACAAGAAAGGCAGCAAGTGATATTCTTTGCCTTTCCTGAAAGAAGATGGGAAGTCATCCTGTATTTCACTCAGCTCTCAGGGGAGTACCATCTGTGAAAAGAGATAGCAATGCTCCACCAGCCACCATGGCTTCAATGATAGAATCCTGAATTTACAGCTGAGGAATGATTCTGGACTCTGCGCGGGATGCATTGTCAAAATAAAGCCATCTTTCACAGGGATGTGTATTTTGCTCTCAGTCATGGAACAGAGTCCTCAGCTACTCCCTTCAGTACTATCCACAGGTTTCTAGAAGAGCCTAGTTTCTAATTAACTTGGAATTGCTCATTTAAAAATGGCTAAGTCAAAAGCACATTATGAAAGGGTAGGATGACATTTCCTAGGAAGTCCATAAATCTTGAGCCTCAGATCACAGCTTTGAATTATTCAATGAATTCTGGGTTTTAAAAGTTAACACCTCTTTTTCTAGGGACTTAGTCTGTGCATGTGTGTCTGTGATATTGTGATTTAATTTATGGTAAGAAGTATATATTTGGTCTTCATCCTCATTTCCGGCATAGATCTTCTAAAACACTTGGAATTTCCTAAGTATTGAAAGCAACAAAGATCTTTTGTTATGTTAATGAGGTGATTTTTGGAACTCACCTAAAGATGTTGGCTGGTTGCCTGTTGGAGCCAATGATGTGATTAGAGGGCTGGAATTTTCAGTCCCACCCTCCAACCACTGACTGAGGGGGGAGGAGCCAGAGGTTGAATTCTTATTACCAATGGCCAGTGATTTAATCAATCATACCTATGTAATTAAGCCTCCACAAAAACCCAAAAAGGACAAGATTCAGAGAGCTCCCTTCCGGGTTGATGAACACGTGGAGGTTCTGGGAGAGTGACGCCCCTGGAGAAGTCATGGAAGCTCCGCGCCCTTTCTCCATACATTGCCGTATGCATCTCTTCCATCTGCTTATTCCTGAGTTACATCTTTTTATAATAAACTGGTGATGCAGTAAGTAAAATTTTTCTCTGAGTTCTGTGAGCCACTCTAGCAAATTAATCGAACCTGAGAAGAAGGTCATGAGAACCTCCCATCTATAGGAAGTTAGTCAGAAGTATAGGTGAGAGCCTGGACTTGCAACTGGCCTCCGAAGTAGGGTATCGTGGCAGGGTGAGGGAAGTCTTGTGGGACTGAACCCTTTATGTGGGGAATCTGATGCTATCCCTGGGTAGGTAGCATCATAACTGAATTAAATTCTCAGACACCCTGCTTGTGTCTGTGTCTGAGAGTTTCTTTAGTTGTGTGGGAGAAATCTCCCCCCACATGTTGGAATTGGTACCAAAACCTTTTTAGTGTGTGTCTAAACAATATGACATTCTAGTCATTTATTTTAGGAATAAATGTAAAAGGCAAGTTAGTTAATATAGTAAATTTTGGAGAAATTATGTCTGGGTAAAAATCTTGCATCTAAATAGTCTCTGGTGTCGGAGAAGCTTCTAAAAACAGAAAAATGCTGGCTGCCATTTGAACATACTGTCAAATATTGATAAATCTAGGTACTGTGGTTTCAATAGAAGGTAATTTAAAGATAATTTATATTTGGATTGGCATTTACTTAATGTAAATAAAGTACTTAATTACTTTGCAATTCTTTGCCTTCTTGAACTCAAAAAACTGAAGAAGCAAGAAAAATTTCTATCTGCTATATGAAATTAGCAGTGGAGTTTCTACTTGACAAATAATCTACTCATAGATAATCAGGAGGCAATTTTATACATTATTTAGCACATCAGGAGATTTGATATAGGCTCTTAAAAAAATCCAATATGTGTCCATTTAACAGGCAAAGCTTAAACCACGTTGGGCCTAAATTAGTATAATTTTTAGGGGAAAAATAGAAGCATGCCGTTAATTTTCTTCATGACTGTAAGATATTTTAAAGTCCCTTTAATTTGAAACACTGATGATTTCATCAAAGAAAAAAAGCAAAAAGTGAGCAGTGAAAGTTATTTAAATATGTAATTGAACATCTATCTAAATAAAATTTGGATTTCCGCACTTGTGCTGGAAGTTAGAGGTCAATTAGAGAGTTAAATACAAATAATGATCTGTAGGATTCAGTCTCCTAAATACCACCGGCTATGAAATGTATTATTTGAGTATACTACTAGTTCTGAAGTTTTAAAGCATTTATTAACATTTTATGTTATTCACCAGGAACTAACGTAACAGACCAATTATTTATATGGAACAAAGCCCTTAAAGTGATTCATGTTCGGAGTGACTGCTTTAAGACGCACTAAAAAAACACAGCATTCTAATGCTCCGATGATCATACTTCTTTAGGAATGTTGCCTGTAACATCTCAGAGCTTCGCCTCATTAGACTTTAACATCATGCAATGAATCTGGTTTTATTTCCAACTCATCTTTCCTGTGTGGCATAGAATTGTTCCTTCCTCTGTTTTTATTTCATACTCTTACTTGATTCTGAATTAGGATCATGTTGGACTGAAGCTTCTTTGTACAAATTGCAGTGTTCTTTTGTTTTCCAGCCCAGTTGGTAGCAATGAAGGAAATAAATTGTCAACTTTCTGAATAGCAGAGCTTAGCCTATAAGTGTGTGGCTGCTAAAGCTCAGCCTCTGCAAAAGCTGCGTCAGCAAGAGAGTGGCCAGGGACACTATATGAATTTGTGACAAATACTCTGCATGGCCTCACATGAGTTCCAATACATTCTCTCATTTTGCAGAGTCTTGGGTAACTATCCTTCATAACAGTCAGCTCCCAATTGTCTCTCAATTATCTGAAAGTGAACTTTCTGATGGGAAGGCAGTATAGCACCCAGGTAAGGGCTCAGATCCAAACCAACCTGGATTCCAGTGCCCTAAGAATTAGATGTGTGCTCTTGCCTAAGTTATTAAACATCTTAGCCTCAGTTTCATCATCTATAAAATGGGAATAAAAATGACACTTTCCTCATAAGAGTATTGTGAAGACTTAATGTGAAAACACATGCAAGTCATTTACCAACATGCCTGATATATATTAGCCATTCAATAAATATATATTTATTTCAATCAGTGTACATTAACAGTGATTTCTTTCCAATTTTCCATGAGATATCCCTTACCGCAAATCACAATGCTGTTATTTCTTTTATCACAAATATCTGTGGTATTATGTGCTTCATTTGAAGTTTAGAAAATACAAACTAATTTGAATGGTATAGGCTGTCAATACTTTTGCCAAAATCATAGTCATAAAATGCATTCAAAATCAGAAGAAAATGGTATTGGATTATTCTGCTTTTTTTTAGCTGGTCACTGTTCCTCTCTCACCATCATGGTGAATTGATAGCCATATTTTCTGTAGATATTTGAGCAAATCTGAACCAGGGGGGAAGGATCCAGATTGCTGCTGCAGCCTTGGCCCCATCTTGGCAAGACTTCACAGGTTTGGAAGGGTGTTGAAAGACTAACAAACTTGTATCCCCAGTTCAGTTGAGAGAGAGGAGAGAGAGAGGTCAAGGTTAGGGAAAACAGTGACTAGTTGTAAGATGCCTTTTGGGGCGGGTGCCTAAGACACAAACACACTCTTCTCTGAATGCTTTACCAACTCCAGCCACATAGGTATCTATAGACAGTAGCTAAGTGTCCTATGTTTGCAGCTGATTGGATCAAGGATAGACGCTGACCTTAACTGGACCAATAGAAATCTCTCCTTTGGGAACTTCTAATTGTGGCTGAGAGTTAAGTGTCTTTCTTGGTCACCTGAATTAAAGAAATGCAGACTCAGGCATTGGGGAGCAGCCCTCAAGTGCCTTGTGCTTAGGAAAGCCAAAGAAGCTCTCCAGAGAGGGAAGAATGAAGAGTGGAAAGGAGATAATGTGCAGGAAATCTGAGAGAATGCCGGCCTTTGTTTCTGAGGTGCCCAGTTCCATTTCCTGCCTCTCAAGGGCACCAACTGTACTTCTTGCCTTGATTTAGTAGAGCAGCCCCCAGTCCTTATAATAATTTCCCCCTTTTTGGCCTAAACCAATTTAAGTTTCTGTTTGGTATGACCAAATTGAACATGAACAGAACAATTAATCTTGCCACTTTCCTTTTCCCCACTAATTCAGAAAGTTGACTGCTTTCTTAAGGGATTTCATTTTTTCAGTCTCAGTAAGAATAAATTATGCTTTATGCTCCACATAAAAAATGCAATGTTTTTCTTTCGAAGTAAAACAAAAACAGTTTGAATATATTTGTGAGTATGTTGTTTGTGTATGTGTGTGTGTGCATGGTATGGTAGCCACAGCAGGGAAGAGTGTAAAATGTAATACAAAATGTACTTAAATTATTTTTATTATTTTGTAAGTTTTGGGAATATACACCACAAAAGAAAATAATATTGATAACCTACAAATCCACAGACTTTTTAAAATATGATATCATATTTATTGCAGTTGACTCTCATAATGACCCTGGGAAGGAGCCCTATGAGACCCACGAGGCATGAGAAGGCAGGTGACTAGTCTAAGGTCACACATCAAGTAATTCATCTGTCTTGGATGTGACTCCAGGACATATGTCCTTATTTGTTTATTTATTTTTATGAGGAAGATTGGCCCTGAGCTAACATCTGTGCCAATCCTCCTCTATGTTTTGTATGTGGGATGCTGCCTCAGCCTGGCCTGATGAGTGGTGTGTAGGTCTGTGCCTGGAATCTGAAACCACGAACCCCAGGCTGCTGAAGCGGAGCCTATGAGCTTAACCACTACACTACCTGGCTGGCCCCAAAGATATATGACTTTAAAATCTTAGTATGTCTTCTTTTTTGTTGTTGTTGTTCTATTTTCTCTGTGTTTCCAAAAATGAACTCTATATTATACTACTCCCAAGGGGTAGTCCAGGTCCAATAAATTTGAGAGCTGCTAAGTGCTTGGTCCCTCTCTTGGAGATTTACTATGTACCTTCATATCATATATGGTCTGTAAAGAAATGCATTCAACTTCATTGAACCCAATGTCTCACTAATATATTTTCCAAAGCATCATTTTAAAGCATTATTAAATTTGTCTTGCCAAAAGAGCTATTAATAAATTGAATAGTTAAAGACTAGTTGTTTAAAAATTGGGAAATGTTAAACAATAGTATATTGTCCATTTTTCCACCTATAGCTGATATTTGTTTTGAATATATCTTATTGTTAAAAAAACTAAAATATATTAATGTATAAAGAAATAAAAATCAACTAAAATCCCATGGCCCTGGGACAACCTCTATCAACATTTTGTTGATCTCTATCATACATCTCCATTCATATTGATGTGCAATTACAAATGGTGTTGCGTGAATCAGATATCATCACAGATGATTCATCATGACTATCCCCACCTTCTCTTTTTTTTTTCTAATTCCACCTGCAGCAACACACACCTCTAGATAACCAATGTTTGAAAATTTAATGTGCAACTTTCCATGATTACGTAACTGACAGAGAGAGAGAGAGAGAGAGAAAGAGAGAGAGAGGTGGTTTCTTGGTATTGATCGTGTTATGATAATAGGATCATAATATATACATTCCTCTACATCTTTCTTTTCTTACTATACAATATGTAAGAAAATTCCTCCAAGTTAAATGGTATAGAAAATATAAAGGAAAAATTTTTGGATCAAATAATTGAATAACCTAAGAAAAAATACCAGTTCAGGCATGGTTGGTTACAGGAGCTGAATCAACATCTCTGCTTCTCTTCTGTCTCCTAGAACAATTCTTTTCTTAGACAGACTTTCCCTTTGAAGTCGCAAAAAGTAGCCTTTGGCAATCCTAGGGCTACTTCCTTGTTGACTCATTTTTATCAGCCAGAAGTGTGAGCACATTTATCCCAGTACTCCTTACACTTTCACTCTGACTTTCACGTTGATTGAACTGCCTTAGATCCCCTCTTGTCCCTCAACAAATCCAAAGGCTATGCAAATCCCCAATGAACTTTGCCCTTTGAACTGGGCATTCAGCCTTCCCAAACTTGATGGATTGAAATGAAGACAGTGAATCCCCAGGTAAAATCTGAGAAGTGTCGGTGTCAGTAATAAGGTAAATGAACACTGGGTTGCCAAAAATAACCAAGGACCTATAAACGTGATAAAAGATGGAAGTCAAAATCTGAAAACATGATATTTCACTAAATACCAAGAAAATATAGCACAATTCTATTTCTCATTCTTGGAGAGTTAACTTTCACATGGAACATATTCCGTAGTTTCTTCATTTTGCTTGAGTCTCTGTGTTGGTTTCCTTGCATTAGATGAAACAATCACCTTTCCCAGTCTTGAGGGAGTGGCCTTGTATAGGAGAGGAACCATATTGTTCAATCCTGCCCTAGCTCTTGATTGTCTCTCAAAACTTCGTGATTGTCCAAGCAGACTACTATATTTTTAATACCTCCAGCAGTTGAGGGTGTGCCAAGACTTGTCAGTATCCCAAAGTGGAGGTCTCAGTCAGCACCTAGATTCAGGCTGATTGGAAACTAGACTCAGGCAGCAGCTTTTAAAGTATGCAAAGATATACAGTCCTGTGGGACCACAAGCTTGAGCCCCACTGGCTGCCAGTGCAAGGCGATCTAGAAGGGTCCGTTGAACAGTAGTTGCAAAAATATTGGCTCCAAATGAGTGTATAAGCTCCTGTCCAGACTCACTGTCCAGCTGGAGAGAGACAGATAGAGAGCACACAGATGGTGTCCCCCGGCCTCTGTTCCCTAAGAGCATGTCTGTAGCCTCCTATTTGTGTGCCAGATCTGAAGCCTGTCCTTCAGGTTGAAGTTCCATACAAGTAAATAGGCCTCTTTCACAGAGGGACTAGGGGTGTGTTTCAGCTGGCCATCTGTGCAGTGCCACCTTGGCAGGGTGGTGGCCTGCCAAGATTGCCTTTCCGATTGTTAACGTCCTGTGGGATCCAGGAGCAAACCCCTCTGAGATATGCCGGCGCTCTGGAGCAGGGCAGAGGGAGAGCGGGAAGGTAGCGCCGCCCTCCAAGTCTCAGGAAAGGACCACTGCCAGCCCTTAGCTGTGTGTGAAATTAGAAGCCTACCCCTCAGGCTGCAGCCATGATGATAACTCATAGACTCTTTTCACAGAGACTGAGCTCCTGGGTCTGTTGCCTCTTGCTGTGCCCTGGGGGTGGTATCAAACAGTTAAGAACTCTTTCTCTGTTGGGTACAGTCATGTGGGACCCACAAGTGTAAGCCCCACCAGCCACGAGAGCCAGGCCATGTAGAGGTGTTCCCTTGTGGTAGCCACAAAAACTGAGGCACCAGACACATGTAAGAACTCCCCTCCAGGACATCCGGGCACTCTGGAGCTTGGCAGAGGGAGAGCATGAAGACAGCACCTGCCAGTCTCTGCCTGCCCCTCAGGACAAGGCTTCAAGGCAAGCAAAGGAGACTCTCCCTCACAAAGCCCAATGCCCCCTCATCAGCCCTTCTGCTGGGCCCTGTGGCAGGTGAGTCTGAGCACTGGAGGTCTTCGAGGGCCGTTTCTCAGATCAGTATACCCTCTGGGTCTCAGGGATGTGAGCCGCCTTGGTTTCCAAAACTAGATGTTTTGGAGCCTTGTCTCACAGTTGCAGATCTTAAAAGCTGAGGGTACCTGATGTGGGGTTCAAACCTTTAGTTCCACAGAGACATGCTCTGGGTTTTGAGTTTCCTCCCAACTGTGGGTCACTGCACAGGGTGCAGGGTTCATGGTGAAATTGTGTCCCACCCTCTCCTACCTGCTTCCATGTGGGCCTTCTCTTGTTTGCTGGATGCTTAGGAGTTACGCAGCCTGGTTTTAGGTTTCTTATTTCAGAGAAAGTTGTTCCACATGTAACTGTAGATTTGGTGTGTTCGTGGGAGGAGGTGAATTCAGGATCCTCTTGCATCACCATCTTGGTCTAGAACCTCATCTCCATGTGATCTTATAACTCCAGAGTGGGAACATCTGATTAACTCAATGTCTGTTTCTTAATTCCAATTTCTTATAGAGAGAATTGGATTAGGATGTCTTGGTTCAGGTATGCATTCCTGGTACAATCAGTTGAACCTGAAGGGGGCTGTTTACATGTTCTCTGAGGGAAATTTGAGAAAAGTATGTGGCTAGGGAAGAAATGCTGAGCATCTTATGTGGAATAGTTGCAGGGGTAGGAAAATCAATAGTTCTCAGACTTCATCGTGAGGCATTGTGGTCAAGCTTGCTGTTGCTGAAGGCCCACTACCTAAGTTTGAGTCCTCGCCCATCACCTGTTAGCTATGTGGCCCTGGGGCTTTTCTTAATCTCATCTGCAAATAGGAATAATAATAATACCTATCTCATAGGATGCTCTGAACAATAAAGAAGCTAATAGAGTTAAACTGTTAGATTCACACTTGGCCCCCAGTAAGCACTAAATAAATATTAGTTGCTATTTAAGTAGTAGATCCATAAGCATTGTGTCCAAGGTGACAGTCTCAGATGAGGACTCTTGTCTTTGATTGATGCACTGAATGAAATGTACAATGAGAGCTGTGCAAATAGATCATTGATGATCTCAGGTCCTAATAAGCAGAAGAACAGGGACTAGAGATTAATGTTGACATTGAGGGCAAAGCTCCCTGGTCCCCTTGGTTGTGAACCCCTGGTTGACCTAGCAGCTGCTAGTTTTTGAACTAGAGACAGCTGCTCCAGCCTTCAATGGACTTATTCTCTTTAAATCTCCTCTGCTAGGCTGCTGAGGCTTTTGCTTGATCAACTTTATATGGAGTGAAAACCTGTCCCACCAGAAAGTAGAGGGTGGGTGAAGTCCAACATGGTGTATCCTCATTAAGGCAGAGAGTGACAGACAAGAAAGCCAATTACAGCAGCCTGGAGCCCATGTGCAGGTGCTTCCCTCAGGGGCTGCCAGCTACTCTTGCCTTAGGGCACCAGATAATAACTTTGGAATTAGGACTTGGACAGCCAACGAGGGTAAGCTTCTACTCCACAGTGCATGGACATGAGAGGTAATACCTTTCAGAATAGCAAACATGTCCTGAGAGCAGCAGGAAGATGGAGTGTTTAATAGGTATGTTCTCCTGGCAGGCAGGTGTCAAGGAAAATCATCTCTGGTTGCTCATTAAATGTTACCAAGACATAGAAACAGAGATGGTTCGAGGGGCTGAAGCAAAACTCAAACACCATTTCACAACCAGGATGAGTGGATGGGTTTTATCAGAATAAACTCCACTAACGCACGAGGGGTTCCGTATTCTGAAGGCACTACAGTTATGGGATGAAAATACAAAAAGAGTAAAGAAGAGTTAAATACATTCATGGATGGTATTCTTAATATGGGTAAAAGTCAGGAAAAGCCAGGCTTCACTTTCACTGGATCTACAGTCTTGCCTCTCCCAGGATATTGCTAATAACTTTTAATACTGATACTGTGGTTTGGAAATGACTTTTCATGACTTATTTTCCAATGTTTAACTCTCCTTTGAAAACCAGTCCACATATAAGAGGTCAACATGATCACGTAAATAAAATATCAAGCACAGTGCCTGGCACAGAATAAACATTCAGGAACATGGGCCACATTTTTCTCTCCCTCCCTTGTGTAACTTACCTTCTGGAGTAAGAGTTCCTCGTTATTTATTTATATTTATATTTATTTGACATCTACATATATACTGTAATTATGTGCCAAGCAATCTTCTCAGTGCTTTATGGATAATGACTCATTTAATCCTTATAACAAATCTATAAGGTAGGATCAATTATAAACCCTGCTTTAAAAGTAGGGAAACTGAGCTACAGAGATGTTAAAAAGCTAGTAAATGGTGAAGCCAGGATTTAAAGCCCAAAATGTATGCTTTTAGTTACTAATAGTGGGCTCTCAGTTCTTTGAGGACAGAGAGGAAGTGCATTTATCTCTGTTTTATTTGGACTTGAGTACTTCTTGACCCATAGGAGGCATTCAGTATATGCTTTTTGAACATGAGGAAGAGCAAGCAATACACCTTCCTAAGACCCAGTACATACCTTTACCATATGCAGGTTCTCACTTCAGAACTTAGAAGAGAAAGAGCTTAGTAGAAAGTAGCTTCTTACCTGTCGCTCCACCAATCCAGATGGAGACTAGAGAGCAAGTGGAATCATAAAAATATGTAGAGTTGTCATTCCGTTTTCAGGCACAGAGCCAAATATTTAGAAGCTCTATGCTGAATTGTCTTGTCCAATCCCCAGGCTGCTTCCGACCCTCCCTTTGTTTTAGTCCCTGCTCCTGCCATGGTGGGACAAAAGACATCTTCTATCAGGATGCTATCTTTTCATGGGTCTTCTGGTTGTAAGGGAGTGATTCCACTTTCAGGTAGAGCCGGATTTAGGACTCAAATGGTGTCATTGGTATTTGGCTACTCTCCCATCTCTTTCACCTGCATGTTTCAATATCTGCTGCATTCCCAGATTCCTCCCTCAACATAGTCAAGTGGCTACATAAGCTCCAGATTTCATACTTTCTCAGTCCTGTAGCCCATGAGAAAGACACTTTCTCAGCCAGTCTGGCCAGTTTTGTTATAATGCATAGGTTGGGGTTGGGTTATATGCCATATATGAACCAATCAACTAATAACCACTTTGGATCTGACCCCCTTTGGATCATAGAAAACAAATCAACAATCACTTTGGATTAGGGGAATCTGATGTACTGACTGACTTAGGCCAAGGCTAAGTACTCTACCTCTGGATAAAAGGAATAGATGGGTGGCTCTGCAAAGAAGTGCTACACAATATAGACATAATGGTTGTTCCTGTATATGCAAACCTCCTATGTAAAAAATTTAAGATCAATCTAAATGGATATTGGAGAACTCAAATAGGATGTCTGATAGCTCCCACTTTATTTCTCACCCACCCTCCCTCTTCTACAGCTTCAAAGTTTATCTCTCTAAGGACAGTTTCATTTGGCTTTAAGCTTGCCATTACTGGAAATCTAATTGCCATGGGCAGCATCTTGACACATTTAAGTACAGAAACAGCATTCTGTCATCTTACCAGAATTACCATCCTAAGCTTATTCCCTGAATTACTTAGAATCATCTTTTCTCTCTTCCCAAAACACCAAAATGAATCAACTGCCTACGGACAGATAAGTACATCTCCCTAGCTGTTAGATTCAAAGCTGAGGCTCTTGATGCATTTCCTGTCCCACAGAAGAAGGAAGGCATGGAAGGGAAATGCTTGGGCTGTCAGTTGGGGATGAGTAAGAAGTTACTATTGCACTTTTAAAATAACTGCTGTAAGCAAATTTGAGTAGAAACAATATACTATTTGCAAAGATGTGTAAGATTTAAAGAATAATGACATAATGAACACTTGTTACCCACCTCACAGTCTAAGAGACAGTAACATTGCTTTTGAAGACTGTGTGTCTCTCTTTTATCCCATTATCCCCTCTAGAGTTCCCATGATTTTCATTATAATTTTACTACACGTGGATATCGCTGAACAGTAGACTTATTAGTTTTGTAGGTTTCAAACCTACTTAATAAAATCTCAATTATATTTTGCTGTGACTTGCCTTTTTCCACATTATTGTATTTCTAAGAATGTTTCATGTTATTGTACATAGCTGTAGTTTAGTTACTTTCATTGATACATAGTACTCAATTGCATGACTAGATCTCAATTTATCCAATCTACTCTTGCAGGGCACTTGTGCTGTTTTCATTATTTAAAATCTGTGAACATTCTCACATACGGATCCCAGTAGAAGCATGCAATCATTTCTTTAGGAACTATTCCAGGGACTGTTTTGCTGGGTCATAGGGCTTGCCCATTTCAACTTTACTAAATAATGCCAAGTTGTTTATCAAATTGGTTGAAACAATGTACACTCCCACCAACAGTATGTGGGTGTTCCAGTAGATCCACACTCATTCCAACATTGATGTTGAAATATTTTACTTTTAATTACTTTTTTATTTTAGAACAATTTTATATTCATAGAAAACATGTGTAGAGAGTACAGAGAGTTCCCAGCATACCCCTCACCAAGTTTCTTCTGTTATTAAATTTAGGATGTTACATTTGTTACATTTAATGAACCAATAATATTGACACATTATTATTAAAGTCCATACTGTATTTAGATTTCCATGTTTTTTACCTAACGTCCTTTTTCTGTTCCAGGAGGCCACTCAGGATACCATGTTACATTTAGTCATCCTGTCTCCTTAGGCTTTTCTTGGCTGTGACTGTTTCTCAGACTTTCTTTGTTTTCGATGATCTTGACAGTTCAGGGGAGTACTGGTCAGGTACTTTGTAGAATATCCTTCCACTGGAATTTGTCTGATGTCTGTCCTCATGCCTATCCTGAGACTGTATTCTTTGGAAGAAGACCACAGACGTAAAGTGCCATTCTCATCACATCAAGTCAGGGGCACAAGCTGTCACCATGACCTATCGCTGTTGATGTTGACCTCGATCACCTGGCTAAGGTACCTTGTCAGGTTTCTTCACTGTAAATTTTCTCTTTCTTCCCCCCATCCCATGTTGTTCTCTTTGGAGGGACATCACTATGTGCAGCACACACTTAAGGAGAGGAGAGTTACCTTCTAGCTCCTTGAGGGTGGAGTATCTGCATAAGTTATTTGGAATTTTTCTGCATGAGACATTTGCCTATTTATTTATTCAAACATTTATGTGTATCAGTATAGACTCTTCTATATTTATTTTGTATTTTAGTTATAATCCAATTCTATTTTATTTATTTTGTTGTTTGAATTGTTCCTGCTTTGGCATCTAGGAGCTCTTTGAAAGGTTTTTTGATTTTGGCAATTTAGGTGAGTGATACATGGTATCTCCTTAGGGTTTCAATTTGCATTTTCATGACCCCCTGCTCTGAGGATGGTATTTTCTAATTTTCTATTGGGTTGTGTTTTTTTTTTTTCCTCATTGATTTCTTGTTCTTTTATTATGCTGGATACTTTTTTTAGTTATATGTGTTGAAGATGTTAGATATTGTCTCCCAGTTTTGGGCTTCTCTTTTATTTACAGATTCTACTGACATACTGAGGTTCTTAGTAGTATGTATTAAGCTTTTTACAATATTCCAATCCATGTATATGGCATACCTCTCTATTAAGGTTTTTTTTTTTTTTTTTAGGAAGATTGGCCCTGAGTTAACATCCGCTGCCAATCCTCTTCATTTTGCTGAGGAAGATTGGCCTGGAGCTAACATCTGTGCCCATCTTCCTCTATTTTATATGTGGGATGCCTGCCACAACATGGCTTGGGTAAGTGGTGTTAGGTCCACTCCCACAATCTGAACTGGCCAACCCCAGACCACTGAAGCAGAACACACAAGCTTAACTGCTACACCACCTGGCTGGCCCCTCTATAAAGGTATTTTTAATGTCTTTCAATAAAGTTTTAGGATTTCCTCCATAATAATATTGTCTGTTTTTGTTTTTTTCATCTGTATACCCAAATTTATTGAATTGAGACCATCTGGCCCATAGCAGAAACTAAATGTATATATGTATATGTACATTTATATATGTATATACATATATACACATATGTACACAAATATACATATGTACAGATATATATGTATATATACACACACATACATTTAAAAAATATATATATTACAAATAAAAAATATGTATATATATTTTTAAAGATTGGCACCTGAGCTAACATCTGTTCCCAATCTTGTTTTTCTTCTTCTTCTCCCCAAAGCTCCCCAGTACATAGTTGTATATTCTGGTTGTGAGCGCCTCTGGTTGTACTATGTGGGACACCGCCTCAGCATGGCCTGACGAGTGTTGCCACGTCCATGCCCAGGATTCAAACTGGCGAAACCCGGGGCCGCAAAAGAGGAGTGCGCGAACTTAACCACTTGGCCGCAGGGCTGGCCCTAAATGTATATTTGATAAAAGGAAGAAAGGAAGAAAGAGAAGGACAGAGAGAGACAGGAATAAAGATAAGCAGGGACCATGTCTTCTAGGGCTTTGAAATCCAAGCTTGAATTTTGTCCAATAGGTGGGAAATCAGTGAAGAGTTTTAAGGAAACGAACAAATTCAAATATATCTGGCAGACTCAAGAAAAATGAATCAGGGAGGAGCAAGACTGAAGGCAGTGAGACCAGTTAAAAGGAAACTGCAGAGTGTGGATGAAACATTTGTAGAAGGTCTGCAGTGTCAAATGGGAATGGCAGAAAAATGAGATACTTACATATTTGGTATGGAGAAATAAAAGAATTATTCAATGAAAAAGCAAACAATTTCAGAAATATTCCACAAAATAATGCTTTATAATTTACATATCTGAAATTTAAATTTTAGGACAGTTTAAAATGTAAATTCATAGATTTCAATTCTACTCTGGAACTTTAAGGACTTAGCTAGTCATTCATAGTATACAATAACTTGAAAGGCAAAGAAGTTCCTATGTGACCTGAGCAAGTCATTTCACCTCACCAGGTTATTTCCAAATTTTACATGAATTAAGAGTTTGATTTAGGTGACTGAAGCTCCTTCAAATAATAAAGGCTTATGATTATGCATTTCTAGGTACAAGAATAACCTTGGTATTGAAACCCAGAAGTAGCCTAATGGAAGCTAAATGGGTTTAGGGTTGCAAATTTCTAGGATGTTCTCACTTTCTTTGGACAGAAGATGTGGGAAAAAGGGATGGAAATTCCTAGAGATATGGGTGAGGATAGAGAGAAAAAGTGGTATCTTATATGTAGATTCCTGTTATTAATTTATTTAATATTTCCATAATATTTTCTACTCATAGCCCAATTAACATTCTACCTGCTATAAGGTAGCAGCACAGTTAGGCCATTACATGAATCCTACTAAAGGATAAAGTCAATGTCCGACTCATCTCTGAACTCCCAATGCCTAGAATGGAGCTTTGCACGTAAGTGCCCAATACAGCTGATGTTTCAAAGAGAACGTTCTACCATTTTACTTGAAAGAGCTGATCATTTGTAAGCACATGCTTAGTAGTTCCCTGGGGTAATCCAGCCCTGCACATGGCTATTTCTGCATGGGCTCCAGGGATCCCTACTAGTTACCAAAAGGGTTCCTATTTAGATCTACTAAAAAATACCTTCAGAAGAAGTCACCAAAATTAGGTCAGCTGGGTATTGAAAAGTATCAGGAAGTGGTGACAAATTCAAGTGTTTGTATCATTTGCATGACTATCAAAATCAGCTTTGTCAGAGCATCAGAAAACAAAGTCCCTGGCGGTTTCTTCTCCATCAGAGTTAACCTTCCATAAGTCTTCTGTTTGTGGCCAGTTAGTTGAAGACAGGGGCTAGTTTCTCTGAGACAAATTTTAGTTTTTCTCCCACTTGAAATGAGATATTTGAGAAGCAATATCACTTACAATTCATATCAGGCCAAAAGGCACAACTAGAATTTTTTCAGGATTAAATTATGAACATTTTCAAACATGCAGCAAAGTTCAAAGAATTTCACAGTGATCAGAAAAACACCTACCATCTATATTCTACCATTACTATTTTTCTAACTTTTTAAAAAATACCTACCCTTCTATCTGTACCTCTATCCATGCATCAATCCCTCTCATGTTTAAGCATTTCAGAGTCAATTGCAAACATCAGTAGACTTTCCCCAAACATTTCAGCATTCTTATCATTTACCAGAAATTGTAGGATACCGCATTGATCACCTCATAGATTATGTATAGTGAGAAAGTAGCGATTTTCCAAAGGGTAGGTCCTGTGCAAAGACATATATCCATTATCAGAAGCTGAGCCGTGGTTTTCTGATCCCCTGTCTTCTTTGCTGACTAACACCAAGCCTTGCCATCTAGACTGAGACTGTTGACTAGTTGCATAGATCATAATTTCTTCCTTGGATCATTAGATTAGAAGTTATTTAAATAGAAAGAAAAACTTACATATAAGATATGTAATTTGGCTGGTTCATGAGCCATGAGTAAGATTTCAGCACTGAGACACCTAGCTCAGTGCTCTGCTCACAGGAAATGTTTAATTAATGAATTTTCAAATTCATGTTATTATTTCATGTGTATTCAGTACTCATCTAATATGACTAACCTGAGTGTAAACACTTTTTACTTCAACAAACCCTTACCCACTACTTCTTTCTCTGATGTTTAAAGATTATACAGTGTAAAACGAAAAATAAAAATCTACTCCTTCCCCACATTAGCAATGTGCTTCTGTTCTCTGCTTCTCATGCTGGCATTTTAATTTTTGGATATACATCTTCAAGAATATAATGTATGTAATCCGATAACTTTTCCTTCCTGCCCTGTTATTTTTAGGAATTGTGGTTTTTACGGAAAGGAAGGAGGATAAGTATTACAACAGACGTCTAACTAGTTGTTTCAAAGATCAATATCCATGCAATAGAGGTTAGATAACTAGTTTTTTGGTGGGCATGTTGGCCACCAAAATGTGTATATCTACGTCTTGTCTGATACTATTATAATTCTTAATTTTGCTTTCACTTCCTGTAGAGTAAAATCTAGTAATCTGACAAGACATCATCCAGAAAGTGCCACGTTAACTGTTTTTCCTAACTACTGATCAAAACATTGGTACTACTGTACTAAGTCTTGGTTTCTCCAAAGTATGCGTGATGAACTATCTGCAAGCTCAGTGAGAGCAGGGGCTGAGGCTATTTTTGCCTATGATTTGCTACTCAGAAGCTAGCAAGGGGCCTGATACATAGTAGACATTCTATATTTTTAAATGTGTACATCTTAAGCTATTATTTACTCTAGTTGCAAAATCATTCTGAAATACATAAATATAACAGCATACTTTAATATTATTATATCGTGAATAAAATGGGCTATAATAACAAAACACGAAATCAAAACCTATGAGAGTATATAGAATAAATAGTGTATTAATTTCCTAGGGTTGCTGTAACAAAATGCCACAAACTTGATGGCTTCAAAAACCAGACATTTATTCTCTCTCTCACGGTTCTGGAGGCCAGAAGTCCAAAATGTAGGTGTCGGGACATTCCTTGTGGCTGCATTACTCTGATCTCTGCCTCTGTCTTCACCTGGCCTTCTCCTCCGTGTCTGTGTCTTCTTCTCTTCTCTGTCTCAAATCTACCTCTGACTTTCTCTCAAAAGGACACTATAGTCTTTTGATTTAGGCCCATTCAGCTAATAAAGCTCATTGACATCGTTACCTTAATTAAATCTGCAAAGACCCTCTTTCCCAATAAGTTCACATTCACAGGTTGTAGGGGTTAGGACGTGGACATAACTTTTTATGGACCATCATTCAACCCACTATTCATTCAATATTTTGTTAGCATTCACAATACTTGTCATGTGGAATAATGCAATGCAAGAGTATATTGTGTAGCAAAGCTTTTAAATTAACATACTATATTTAATGAACTGTTGAGAAATATAACTGATGTATTTTTAACTTAAGCTGCAATTTCCCTTTCTTAATATCTTTGCTCTATATTCTGTATCTAGAACCCAATTCATCCAAAAATGTAACAAACTATTGCTGTAAAGAAAATTCCATAGTTTACCACCAACAAAACTAAATTAAATCTACTACAGATCTTAAAGCTGCAATTCTAGGTAAAGAAATATTCTTTGGGGCATCTCCTCTATGGAGCTGGACTCACTCAGCAACTCTTCAAAAATTTCAGTATCCAAAGTTGTTGGCCACAGAGCCGCAATCAGTACAGTTATGAGATACAGGAGGTAAAGTAAAAATCATGTATCTGATAGCCTTCTTGATGCTTCACCTCCCACCCCCCTCAATAATTGAGAGCATCAAATATATGGATTGAATACTTCTTTAGTAATTTAGTGACAGTTGAACTTGTGCATTTAAAAATTTGGTATGTAATCAATAGCTTGAATTCAGATTAATTTACTTTCAGGGTTTTCTTCTCTTCTAACACTTTCTGAACTACTCTAGGTTCATGGCTCTCTAGAAACCGAACACAATTATTTGTGTGGCTAGTCAAAAATCCACATATGTCAGACCAATGACATGATATAAATTACAGTTGATTCACCAAAAACAAAAAATCCATCATGAGATCTGAGCTATGTAATAGCAGATAACTGTACTTTCATTTTATTTGGTGGATATTTCTCCCAGATTGGTGTTTTAGGTTGACTAACCATCTTTGTTTTCCATGCCATTCTGAACTCTTGTCTTTTTCTGATCCTCCCTAGGTATTTTAGAAGGATGTTAGTCAGATATCATCAAGCTAAAAGCTGTATTTGATAGGGCTTTGAGATGTAAAAATGGGGATAATGTCTTGTAGGTGCAATAAACAGTGAAATATAAGGCAGAGAAGCCAAAGATATCCAAGACCCTTGGGCAGAGGAGACCACAGGTAGAGGAAGAACCACTGGTTGTTCCATGGCAGGATGCAAAGGGAAGTGGACAGGACATGGGAGGGGAGGAGAAGGCATGTGTAGTTGGGAGGGAGGGGGAATGGTAAAGAAGATTGATGAAAACATGTAGCATGAATGCCCAGCCCTTCCACCATCAGGCACCAAATGGTTGAAATCAAGGTGCCTCTGTCCCTACTTTATAGAGTGGTCTACAGTTATCTTGGCCAAACAGTGTTCTAGCATTTCATTGCCTCAGGTATGAGGAAGCACAGTCTACAGGTCATAGAATGAGTTTACCCATTCAAAAGATATTTATCAAGTACTTACTATGTCTACTGGGGGAAAAAAAATTAGCAAACTATACTCTATACTCACCTCCACTTTCCACCCCCATTTATTCCTCACTGGATAGCAAAGAGTGACCCAGATGTTAGTATCAACATGTACAAGGGACTCAAGTGGGAAGGATCTTCTGAACTTGGTTCAGCCCCAAGCTGTGGTGTGTAGAAGAGTTGAATTGGATAAGAGATACAGTTTTGATTTTAGACTGGCCTGTTCTTTTCAAATCCTAAAGATAAACCTATTTGTAAATACCCAAAGGTACCCAGAGGAGCTAGGTGATCATTCCAAGATTTGGTGGTATGTGCACCAGAACGCACTTAAAAACATGGATGGAGAAAAATGAAGGGGCTAGCTGTTCACATCCTACTAAGTCCAGTCCACTCTTATATTGATCATAAGTATACAATTATAAATGTAGATGAAAGCTATCTAGGAAATGAACATAGTCCCAAAAGCGATAACAAAGTTACTTGAGTTAGATGGGAGATAAGAGAAGGCTTCACTGAAGAAGTGACTCTAGTCTGAGATGTAAAGAATGAGTAGAATTTACTAGTGAAAGAGGAGTAGAGGGGAGCTGGATAAAAGAGAATGGCCATGTGGTGGCATCAGCATGCACAAAGGATTGGTGAGAAGTGGGAGGTTGGTATATAGTCAAGGAACTGAAGATGACCCCTGCAGTAGATATTACAAGGTAAAGGAGAAAGTGGCAGGGCATGAGGTTAGAGAATCGGCAGAGGCCACTGTCTACCTCTGTCTTTAAGTCTTGAACAAGAAAATCATTGCCTGGGGAGGGTGCACAGTTGGATGTGCACTCCCTTCAGTGCATGGTGGGATAGGACAAGTTGGAAGAACAGCACTAGTTGTTTGATCCAACTTGTCAAATACACATTTTTCTTCCTTAGAGCCCTTATGATAAATCGTATTTCCTTTAACTTACTACATTTACCTTAATCTGTCTGGTGTTATGTTTATGGTATCCTTGTGAAATCCCCTTCATTAGATTGTAAGCTCCTGGCCTAGCACTCTGATAATAAATATTTGCTGAGCTCAAAGAAACGGCATTGCAAATACCAAACTTATCCTTGGATTAGCAGCAGAACATCAGGTCCATTGGGCCCTGGTGTCATTTCAAATAGCTGTTAAAATGTGTGAAATGTATTTCTGGTCTTTGGAGTTTCTTGATTCTTCATATATCAGCATTTTTCATAGTTCCTCTTCTTATTTTTACGTTCCTCTTGTATTTTATGACATCATTTTATGTATTCAATATCCCATACCTTGCATTCATTCACTCATTCATTCATTCAATCATTCACATTCATGCATGCATTCACAAATGCCGTGCTTGGTAACAGAAAGTATTTAAGGCACCTTTTGAGGGAATAAATGAATACTTCTTCCATCAATAAGAGTAGTTACTCTAACTTCCTGGGCCTCAATTTCTTGACAGCTGTGATAATAGTATCTAACTCACAGAACTCCTATGAAATTTCAACGAGGTCTGCCACATAAGGCATACTATTTGTCATATAGAGGTACTGAGTCAATGTCATCAACTGTTATTATTTCTATGGATGTTATAGTAATGTTGATGGTCGTGGTGGTATGGGGGTGTCTTTGCCAGTTTTTGAATTGATATCCTTTCCATGTGCTTTAATTACTTTTGGTATTGACTTAGTTAATCCATCATTAGTAGTGAGCATGACATTTCAGGTGTTCTGAATCCCATGATTATTTATGTAAAATCACGAATAACAATAATTGCTACCATTTATTGAGTGCCTACTAAATGTTGTATTTTGGTTAGTATTTTTTTTTTTTAAAGATTTTTTTTTTTATTTTTTCCTTTTTCTCCCCAAAGCCCCCCGGTACCTAGTTGTATATTCTTCGTTGTGGGTCCTTCTAGTTGTGGCATGTGAGACGCTGCCTCAGCGTGGTCTGATGAGCAGTGCCATGTCCGCGCCCAGGATTCGAACCAACGAAACACTGGGCTGCCTGCAGCGGAGTGCGCAAACTTAACCACTCAGCCACGGGGCCAGCCCCTGTATTTTGGTTAGTGTTTTAAATGTATTAATTTGTTCCGTACATAAACCTTGCATGGCAGGTATTATTAGCCCTATTTTGTAATTGAGAAAATCAAGGCATAGATAGCAATCTGCCAAGGGTACGTTGCTTGTAAATTATGGGATCTGAGTCTGGCTCCATTATGAGAAACTGGAATAATGAGTTTTTGTGATTCCTTTAAACCTCTGCAGGAAGCCGTTGCTGTCACATTCAGAAAGATCTACTTCTCCTCCTGTGTCAGCATGCAACTTATTCTAGCACTTTCACACTGTATTATCTTCTGTTTACTCATCTACTTTTTCCAATATTCTGATTCCTCCTAAAAGACAAAGAGGATGAGATTTGTATACATGTTGCCTTCTATTTAGCACAGGGGCAAATACATTGAATAAATGTGGGCGTGAGGGAGCGAATGATAAAGAATGGCTAATAGCTACATACTCACTTATATACATATTTGAATGCTACCTTGAAATGCATTTCCAGTTGTTCTTGTTCTAATGACTTAGAAATTTACAAAAATGGTATGATTAGAAGGCAGGTAGTTATATTCCTGACTGAACTTCAGGAAAACCAGGGTTTAGTCCCATAATACTTGTAATTCCAGGTTAATTTTTAGCATCTCGGGTTCCTCATCTCTAAACTAAAATCATAGGCCTACATCACCTCAAAAAACCCTCCTTGTTTTGACATTTTTGACTCTGGAATTTAAAGCAGTTCTTTCCTCTCTATGCACATAGAACACTGTACCTCCCAGCCTACTGTGTGGATAAATAGATGGAGCCATGTGACAAGTTCTAACGAGCCATGGGTGAAAGTGACGTATATGGAACCCTCTGCTTCTCTCTTCAACTGCCTCAGCAATCAGAAGCAGTATGTTGAGATGGCAGAGTAATGAGTTGGAAACACATTCCCTGTGCCACTGCTTGGAAGGGAGCTGACCTGAAGACAATTCCCATCAGAAGAAAAGAAGTCAGATTCAGGCCCTCCAAAGCCCAATAATCTCATTAAGTTGAGAAGCAGAGGGGTGAGAAAGCAAACACATAAAAATTTGAGAAAATCTGAGAATAAATGTTATGTATGGTCCCTGGCACATAGAATTAACTGAAAGTGGATGTGTGAAAATCTTACCAAAAATTTTAGATCATTTTGTTCCCAAAGAAACCTGAGCTTGGAGTTAAAAAAAAAAAAAAAAAAAGCCTAAGACTTAACAGGAAATTTAAAATAGACCTTGGTTCACTAATTCTTGTGGGCTGAGAAAGCTGTGTAGCTCCTAAGGAGAGTGCCTGTCCAACGTCGACTTCAAATGTGGCCAAGAAGGATAATAGAAGAAAAAAGCCTCCAAGAGGATGGAGCCAGGGGCTGTAGAGAACAACGGCCACCTTGAAAGCCAAGTGATGAGAAGATGGAATCACAAGAGGAAAGCAGATGTGAATCTCTTAGATGGTAGGTGACCCATAGCAGCTGGACCCAAAGAAGACATTTTGTGAGCCAGAGGTGTACTTTTGTGTGTTAAGCCACTGAGTTTTGGGGGTTGATGTGTTATCCGGCATAGACTATCTTAATTGAGTATTATAGATCTATCTTCCATTTCTATAACACATAGTAAGTTATATCTTACCAACCACATATTTTGTCCCTGATTTTGTGCAATGCAAAATTGACAGCTGGTTCTCGATGACCAGCGGATTCCCAGATAAAACACAAAGGAAGATATACTTGTTAACATAAACTAGGGCACTGGCCATCTCCAAGAGTTAACGTCTAATAAAACTTTCTAAAACACCTAATGAGTATTCAGGAAACAAAATGCTGGAAGAAGCTGGTTCATTTTCCTGATTTTAAAACATTATTTTTTATTACTATAAACATGAAAACCATCCTTCCTTTGAGAAAACTGAAGCCTTTTAAAAACTTTTTTTTTATTGTAGCTGTAAATCCATCAGAGATTCAAAGTAGGAAACACATAGCCATGTTTCAGGCTGATTCACTTAAAAATAATCTTAAGAGAACTGCACTTAATTCTTTCTGAGATCAGTGGGTGTATGTGTGTTCCAGTGACTATTTTAATAAGTCTATTCATGATCTGATAAGTTACTTTAAGAAGCCAGCTCCTTCCACTACATGTATTACAGGAAGACATTGCGACACCAGCGCTCGAGATATTCAAATGCAGCTTGCCTTTGGTGAGTGTCCAGGTTTGTCACTTGGCAGTGATTAAATGCTTAGAAGCTGCAGCGCTCTAAGTGGCAATTCTTTGAAGGTGTCGAGCTGAGGGCCCACTGGAGACTAAGTCCACTGGCATGCAAGGGGCCCAAGAGTCTATTTTAGAACCCTGTTTCTGATATTCCCCACAGAAAGCCCCAAAACACTCATTTCTAAAAAGTAAGACTCCTCTCTCATTTATCATATGAACCAAATGCATTCTCTATTTCTCCCTAGCAACTAGTGACTTACCTTATTTGTCTTTACTTCCAGACGACCTTTGAAAGGTTTGGGGATATTGACAGACGGTCAATCAATGTTTAGGAGGCAAAGTATGAATCAGCGTGGCAGACATCAAAGACTCAGCTGAATGAGTGGGTCAGACCAGGTCTGTAAACCGTATTTCAAATATCTTCCTTCGTACTGTGTGTTTGAAGTACGAGAAAGTTGGCAGGCTATTCTTTTGGGGTTGCCATACATGTTTCAGCGGCCGTGGCAGGCTCACAGAGAAAGAGTGGGCATAGGATCCTCACTTTTGAAGGAGCAGCAGCAGCAACAGCGTAGCTCCCTTCTAGTAAGAGCTTATTAGTTTCAGGCATTGTTCTTCTACAATCTTTAGAATATATATTGGCTTAACCATCACATGAACCTTATGAAGCATATTTATTCCTATTTTATAAGTGAGGAAACAAACCAGCATCAAAGGAGACAGGATGTCAGGCCTTTCTCCAAAAAGGTCTTCAAAGCTCGTATATAGAACTGCCATAACCAGCAATATAAAAGCAGACCAGAGAGCTGCAAGGAAAGCAGGGAAATCTTTATTTAGCAAGAATCCTCTCTGCACAAGAATCAAGTTCTCTACTCTTGCATCCTGGATGAGAATGGAGCTTCTTGAAATTAACTGTAGTATGGTAGGCACCAAAGGGCCTCAGTGACTTGAGATGGGAGTAATTCAACTCATGGTTAGATATCATCCTCTCAGAGATTAAAATCAGCCTTAAAAAGGAGCTTGTAAACATATATTTTCAAAATAACCTATTCAGAGAAGACCTAAAGAAATTAAACAGTAAGTTAAAAGTATTTCTTATTTCAAAACAGTCATTTCCTTTTAATTCACTCTGGGTTTTAAATATTATGATAATCCTAGATTTGCTGTCTTTAATAAAGAATAGAAGTCATCCTAAAATTGCTACATCTTAAAATTGCTTGAATTCACAGAGCCTTTCTTTCCCAAATATTTTTGGGGAGCAGTTTGGTATTTATTACAGTGGATTGCCTTTACAACTATGAAAGTAAGGCTCAGAGGTTAGTTAAGGACATGTACCTGTCAGAATGGGCAAAGTTATACTGCAATAACTATCTGTGCACAAATCTCAAAGTCGTAAACAGCTAAGTATGTTTCTTCATCACTTCATTCCATTGAGAATTGGGAGGAAGTCTCAGCTTAACAAAATCATTCAAGAACTCTGGCTGATGGAGGTTCCCTTCAGATATGTGTTTCTGTGAAGGCAGAGGCAAGGAGCCTGGGGAAACATACAACGGTTCTTGAAACATCTGTTTAAAAGTGACACGTATCACTTCTACACACACATCATTGGCCAGAACAAGATAAAGGCCAAGTCTATTGTCAGCCATGTGAAGAAAAACACAAGTCTCCCTAGTGTTCCATCTTTCATTTGCCACTCCAGAGCCTTCTCCATCACTTTAACCTGGTTTTCGGTCCCAGGAGGTTTATGCAAACTCTATCAATGGCTTCCATGTCTTCCAAGATGTTATGGGGAGGAAAGAAAATCAGGTCAGCATGCTTAGCCCCCAGCAACCTCTCTGTGATGTCACCTCCAGCTTTCTTCATTTCCCAACCTAAGGCCACTGCTTCTCTCAAGCCTTCTTTCCCTGAAGGATTCCCTCCTTCCAGGTTCTGGTACTTACTCATTGTCTTCAACTATTTACAGTTAGATTAGTAACAGCTCCTCCACAGTTTTGACCCTAATTTTTTACTATTTAACTTATATTTCACCCTGCCTTTGTAAACAGTTCCTTTGCAAACAACACCACCTCGATTTATCCTAAGTTGGGTACACCATCTGTTTTCTATTAGGACACTGAAAGGGCAACACGTATTAGTGAACAGTATCCACCCTTCATGCTGTCCTATGATGACATAGTGGTCAGAGTAGGAAAGAAAATATCAGTGAGACCTCGCTGATCTTCAATGATAATAAATCAGGAAGTTTTCTATAGAAATACAGAACATGTTTGCCAAGTAATTAAACCATGGTATTTCTTACCTGCAAATTCCCCAAAACAGCACAGGAAGAAATTGAAATCTAAGGATATCCTTTAAGGCCTTGTTGGGAATATAAAAAAAATTTGTTGTCTACTCTTTTCCCAAATAATCCTCAGTGCTAATTAGCCCAAAATAATTTCTAAATAGTGCAATAGTAATCCAAAAGATGTGCTTTTAGATATTCAATATATTAAACATTGATTATATTGGAAGTTTTATCTAAAAATCACTTCATCACAGCTTGTCATCCTATCTTTATCGATTTGTTACTGGCTACACTGTTCATTAAAATGCCAAAGAGCAAGGAATTCGTTTTTAGTGCTCTTCCAGATACCAGAGTTTTATCTCCTAACAGTATAATTCAAGGTCAAGGGTGTTTATTATGTTTAGATAGAAAAGCAATCAAAGCAGCTTGGGTTTAAAAACACAGAGAGAGGGAAGTTTGCTGTTTCGCTTACCCTAAGGATTGCAGCTTTGATCACAATATGCGATCTAAAGAGTCTCTGGATATTTGCTGAGGTTTCAAGGTTTAGAGTAGGAGGGCTTTCTTTCCTTTTTTTATTTCACTAGTTGAAGAAAGAGTGATAGTAATTATTGCCTTTTATTCCCAAGCAACTTTGCTTTCTGAGTGACTGCATTTTAAATTCCATGATCTATCTCCAAGGTAATCTTAAAGTCAACAGACTCCTTAATTCACCACTTTGTGGGGCAGAGGTTTTAATTTAGCACTGCCTCCAGCCCATTTCTCACTTAGTCATAAAGTTCTTCAGAAATAAGATGTTCAATATTCTGTTTATGTTTGATCCCTATAAACCCTCATGGACCTTTAGGTAAATCAAGTGGAAAATGGTAACAAAATGGATACCTAGCATTCTCTTGAAAATACTATGCTATGAACTTCCCAGACCAGAAATTATTAAATTATACTTCTAGCTGAGTGCAAATACCAAGAGCTCCCTATGAGTTGATGAGAAAAAAGAGACATCTTCATAGAAAAGGTTGTGAATAGAAGATTTTCAGAAAAGAGAAGCCATAAGGCTAATACAGTTAGTAAATGATACTCAATCTCACTAATAGGAAAGAAAATGTAAACTAAATGAAAAATGAGATAGCATTTCTCTTGCCCATCAGAGTGACAAAATTTATGTAAACAATAATCCAGTGCTGGGGAGGATATGGAAAATGTTTACTTTTGTGCATTGTTGGTGCAAAGTAAATGCTATCCCTCTTTTGAAATCTAGCAGTGTCTATGGAAATAAAAAAGTAAAATACCTATTTTTGATCAAGCAATCCCACTTTTGGTAGTCCCTATGGAAAGCTGGAATATATGTACAAGAATATTTATTACTTTATTTATACTGCTAGAAATCTGCAAACAACCTGAATCAATAGGGGTAGAATACGTTGACTCTACTATTAGCTACAACATAAAGAATGACTTAGGTCCATATCTACCAATTTGGAGGAAGGGTAGTGAAGTACTTTTGTGTGAAAAAATAAATTGCAAGTAAATGTAGATAGCATGATTATATTTTATAAAAAAATACCAAAAATTGTCTATGCGTGGCAGCCAACCTTCAATTTGGCCCCCAATGACACCTACCTCCTGCTGTTCACTCTCTTGTGTAGTTCCTTTCCACATTGTGTCAAGGTTGGTCTGTGTGAGCCATGAAATACAGGAGAAGTGATAGTGTGTGATTCTTAAGACTAGGTCATAAAGAACTGCAGCTTATGCCTTGCTCTTTTTGTTGACTTGGTTTTTCTTGGGGAAGTCAGCAGCCATGTTCTGAGGAGACTCAAGCAGCTCTACAGAGAAGTTCACGTATTAAGCAACTGAGCCCTCCTGCCAAGAACCAGCCAGGAACTGAGGCCACAGCCAACAACTATGTGAAGGAGTCCTCTTAGAAGTGGATTCTTCAGCTCTAGTTAAACCCTCAGATTAATACAGCCCCAGTCAACATCTTAAGTGCAACCTTGGGAGAAACTCTGAGCTAGATCCACCCTGCTAAGCCACTCCTAGATTCCTGACTCTCTGAAACTGTGATATAGTAAATATTTGTTGTTTTTGTAGGTGCTAAGTTTCTGGGTAGTTTTTTTACATAGCAACAGTTAAGTAATACAGTATGGAAAAGTCACAGAAGAATACATCACGCTGGTAAATTGCTTACTTCAGTGAGGCAGAGGTAGAAATGGTTCTTGAAATGTTTTAATTTCCATTTTTATACTTTTTGTTCTACAATTACCATGCAGAAGGAGTTAAATGCTCCAGATAGCATCTCAGTGATCTATTCATTTAACCAATAAAGCCTGCAAATAGTGACTGACTAATTACTCTGAGGCAAGCATTGTTAGATGTGAAGGTTTAAAAGTAGATAACACACTGTGTCCTCAAGGAGACCACACTTTGATACAGGAGGTAAACGGATATTTATCGTCTCCCATCTTAAATCATAATAAATGTTATGAGTGTACATAGAATGTCATTGGTGCACAGAAGAAAAAGACAATAATTTCGTTGGTAGAAAATTCTGAAGACTTTGCAGAGAAACTTACCTCTAAGGTATATCTTGAGGCGCCAAGAGGAGTTTTCAAGGAAGGGAAAAGGGGGTTGAGTATGGAGAACAATACTGGAAAATACTAGAATTTGAGGTTTATCCAAGTTGTGCTATTCTCTCATCTCATACTTCCTTCTACATGTGTCTTCACCACCACAGAGAATGAAAATTAGGAACCTGAGTTAAAAAGTATAAGACAGGTTATCCTTACTTATTTGTATATTGATTTACTATAAGACTAACATTAGGGAAGAAAATATTCTGTCATTCAATTTCAAAATCCATTTTGGTGGAATCTGATCATCTGGAGCAGAACCGGAGGACATGGTGCTTTGCTCAGGAATCAGCCCTTATACAACATATGGTCAACATCCAAACAGCCAGCAGAAGTGCTCACCTGTCTTAACACACTGGATACTCCAGGGCTCAAGACTAAATGACTTGCAGGCTAGGTGATGTTACTTCACAGTCAGTGCTAATTTAATTGTACTTGCAAAGCTGGGTGGTTTGGATTAACTCTGCCTTTTGTTTTTCATAGCTCACCCTGGTTTTCAGAGATATCAGTGCTCATAAGCATCCCTAAAGTTACTAATAGTAATTACAAAAAGGGATTTTATTTTTTTTAAAGTTCACATGTGTGCAGAGCAAACATCGAGCTCATGTTTTCAGAAAACAGGAGCTTGCCTATAATATAGGGCAAAATTACTTAAGTGAAAGAATGCCAGTCTCCACATCTTACCCTGTAATAATTTAGACCTTGGGGATCCATCTCTGTTATATAAGTGTTTATGGTGGCCAATTTGTGGATTTATAGGAAATGAGAGCTGTGTATCTTTCATCTGCTTATGGCATTTGGATAGGAATAATGAACTGGCGTTACCATAAGAAAATTGACAGTCCTCTCAATGCAGTGTTCCTGTTAGATCTCTTAAATTCTGACCGCTTATGTTCAGGGTCAGTGCAACAGGGAACAGCTGATTTTGTGCATCAGTTGTTTGCATAGTTGGTTCCAAGGATAAAGAATTGTTGAATGTTTGAACCAGAAGGGAGTTATATAAATCAGGACTCTGTAGATTGTAAGTGACAGAAAATCTGACTAGTTTCAGCTTAACCAAACAAAGAATGTATTGACTCACATAATGGGAAATCTAGAGATTGGGGTCACTTCAAGGAAGATTTCAGTAAAGTCTGATGGGTCCTTTCTGTCCATATTCAGGCCCCCTCATAAGTGATGCTGACTCCCTTCTCAAAGACACTTGCCCCTAATAGTACCCAGATGGCTGCTAAGGTTCCTGCCTTGCATTCTCTCAGGTTCATATTTATCAGTATAGAGGACCTACCTTTTGTCCCAGCATCTCCCAAATAAGAAAATGTCATTTGCTGCAATTGGATTATTACATATAATACAACACCAATCATATAGCCCTGGGAATAGACCTCAGGCACAGTCCAGCCCCTGGAGCCAGGGGTGGGTGAATACCATCAAAACTATAGGGAAAGGGAGTTCCAAACTCATAATTCTGAATCTTCTCAAAACAGTACCATCTAGGATGTTGATGAAAAGTATCAAAAGCATCACAAGGCCTCAAATTCTGCATTACAGTTTGGTTGCCAAAACTTGTCAGAGAGACTTTGGTATTGACTGAATGTTCTTGTCCCCCTAAAATTCACATGTTGAAATTTAATCCCCAATGTGATGATATTTGGAGGTGAGGTCTTTCGGAGGTAATTAGGTTTGGATGAGGTTATGGGGGTGGAAACCCCATAATAGGATTGGTGCTCTTACAAGGGGATGAAGAGTTCAGAGCTCTCTCTGCGATGTGAGGACACGTCTATGAAGCAGGAAGCGGGCTCTCACCAGACACTGAATCTGCTAGGGCCTTGATCTTGGACTTCCCAGCCCCAAGATCTGAGAGAATAAATGTTGCTTAAGCCACCCAGTCTATGTTGTTTTTATTCAGCAGCCTGAACTAAGACAGACATTCAAACTGCTTGCTCATTTCCCATGTTTCTCTGACATTTCCTTGTCTCCTGAGCTTTCCAGAATTCCAAGAAGAGAGAAGAGGTCATTTAAAGTCTGCTAAAATCTTGAACTTCAACATCAGTAGAGTACTTAAACTCTGCATACCACTCGCTCCTCCACGCAACCATCTCATGTCTAGGGCAGAGGTCAGAAAATTGCAGCCTGTAGGCCAAATCTGCTCTGCAACCTGGGCATGTAGGGCCCATGAGCTAAGAAGGATTTTTACAGTTTTAAGTGGTTAAAAAGTCAAAAGAAGAGCACTATCTCATTATAGAGGAAAATTACATGAAATTCCAGGATCAGTGCCCATAAATAAAGTTTCCTTGGAACACAGCTACACTCATTCATTGACATATTGTCTATGCTTGATTTTGTGATACAACAGAGTTGAGTAGCTGTGATAGAGAGCACTTAGCTAGCAAAGCTGAAGATATTTGCAATCTAGCCCTTTAAAGAAAAGGTTTTCCTGCCCCTATGCTAGGGTGATTGTTCTCATGCTTTAGTTACAGCTCTTTGGCTACCAGAGGGGTGTAACCCACAGAGATTCCAGGGCTCCTCCACAGAGAGAGGATTCTAATTCAGTGGGACTGGGTCCTGGGATCTGCATTTGAAAACATCTCTGGGTGCTTTTATGAATGTCTTCTGAAGCCCACACTTAGGCAAAAGCATGTATTCCTCATAAAAAACTCTAGGAGGAGAGTCTTGATACTCTACATATGGATTTTCCTTCAACACATCTTTGGCCTTGGAAGGTAACTTACTGGCACTGGCAATTATAAGGATAAAAATAAAAGCCAAAGGTTATTGGCTTTTAATAATGGCACCTCCTCAAGGGGAGGAGAAAATCATTGACTTCTTTCCTGTTTCATGCAGAGGAGTTTTTAGGGATGAGACTCAGATATGCTGCCTTTTGAAAAACCAATCTTTTATGCTCCTAGGAGACACAGGTTTAATGGAGACAAGAGAGGTCATTTTATGAACTAGAAACAGGGAGCTGAAGGCAAAGCAAGTCAGTCAAGAGAAACTATAGTCATCTCTGAGCTCAATTTACCCAAGAAATGTCATGTAAGGGACGAGGAAATCAACAGCCACTTGGAATGACAATCAACCTAGTAGGGCTTAAACAGCAGGTATAAGGGTAAGGAGTAGAGTAGAATCTGGAAAACCAGAGCTCATGAAATGGGTCTCGGAAATGGACTTTCAGTGCAAGGACACATCATCTGGTCACAGACAATAGTGGGCCTTTCGCCTACATTTTTGATTCAGACGTCTCATTACATAATGTTTTGGTACCATGTGCCAGATCCTGAGCTACCAAAATATCAGTGAATAAGACAGACATGGTCACTAGTGCTTAGATCATCTATTTGCAAATCAAACATTAAATGAGATACAGTATATATAGAATAACTCACCAGTTCTCAAAGTGTGATCCCCTAAGCAGAAACATTGACATTACCTGGGAACTTGTTAGAAACACAAACTCTCAGTTGTCACCCTGGATCCCCTGAATCAGTAACTCTGGGGTGGGACCCAGCCATCTGTGTTTTAATGAGCACAGCCGGTGATCCTGATGCTCAGATCAATGTTCTGGTCCTCAGTTGCCTCGTTTGTAAAATGGGGTTAATAACACTTTACATGCTTGTAGACACAGCCTGCATTATATCATGCATGAAGTACTTAGTAATAGCCCCAAGTTGCCTCTTAACCAAGGCTAAAGGGAAGATGGTTAATGGCATTACACACAGTGTGCAAAGCTGCACAGAAGAGGGCATTGTTTTCAATTCTCTTCTGATCTTAAGGGCCTCTCCCCATCTCAGGGGCTTGAAAGCAGCATCCCATGAACACAACATGTGGAGATCACAGTAACAGAGCAGAACTCTGATCCACACAGAGAGAAACAGGGAGATGCTAAGCTACTGCTTTTTAATGCCAGTCCCTGCTAAAAAAGATAAACTCAGAAGCTTCGAGGATCATTCATGAGGACCCTGATACATAAGTCGAACATCCCAGAACATATTGTATGAAAAAACAGTGATATCACACTTCTAACTAGATGAGTTGTATTCCCTCACTACATAAGTTAGGAAGGTACTAGAGACTGGGTCCATATTCCTCAGATAGCAAACACAGTATTGTATTATCCATAGGTATAGTCTAGAAGTGGGTAGAATATACTTTGCATAATTTTCCTCACATATTGACTCAATCCTAATAAATCCTTTTCTCATGTTGGTAAAGTCCTATAGCAGACGTTGTTGACACACATCCTATATCCCGTGGCCCACCTTTGAGTGCACCTGTTCACACTGACAGGTATCCCATTCGTCAAATGCGAGCCTCTCTCTGACTCCCTGCCAGCCTGTGGACTTTCTAGGAACTTGGGCAGGGCAAGTCAGGCAAAGCCAGTGGTTTAATGCCATGAGGAGGAACTCTCAGTCCATGAGTAACAGGTTCAGCTTCCCCATCCTCCATGGGGCAATTCCAAAGCACATTCTACAGGGAACCTCAGAGAGGTCCTGGCTGGATTGAGCCCTGGTTGCCCACAGCGCTAACCAGTTATTAACACACCTCCATTGGCTTTTCTCCTTACCTTGCCTCATTTTCCTTGCTCCTTCACTGGCGCTTCCTGGGATCACATTCCAGATAAATTACCTGCGTCTAAGTCCTGGCCTCAGAGTCAGCTTTCAGGAGAATGCACGTCTACACAGCTTGAACATGGTAGAGCCAGGTTCCAAATCCAAACAATCCAACCGCACAGTCTATGTTCTTTTCCACCATCTTGTACTCCCTCAGCACAGCACCTTCTGAAGTCTGTGGAAGCACTGATCCTTGGCCTACACAATCCAGGAGCTGAAAAATTCAGTCTCAAGTGATCTAGTCTCCAAACTTCATAAACTAGATCAGAAGTCACTGGGAGAAAACAATGACTGCTTCATCACTAAAAGAAAAAGCACATTTTTTATTTATAAAACTACCGATATGCTTCAAACACAAGCACATCTCTGTGTCATCAAACCACCCCACCCTGAGAGCACCGTTTGATGCATGTCTCTTAGGAGACCACCAAGCGCTGTAAATGCATCCCAGTTTTTCAAAGACGCCCAGTGTAACAAAGGAACATTCGATATTTCCACTCGTTGAAACATTGTGGATTTCGTTATGCATCTCTGTGTTTCAGAGCCAGCCATTTAAAAAGCCAACTTGAATTACACAGATTTTAAAGGAGTTGCACTTCTGCTCATCCAAATTGTTTTATTGTACAAACTTATAAAGAAAATAGCGGATTTCAGTAAGCAGAATGATCCCAGAGGAAGGTACCAGGAAGAGGTACTGCTCTCAGCCATGCTCAGAGACATTAAACTTTAATTTTTTTTAAGATTTTATTCTTTTTCCTTTTTCTCCTCAAAGTCCCCCGGTACATAGTTGTATATTCTTTGTTGTGGGTCCTTCTAGTTGTGGCATGTGGGACGCTGCCTCAGAGTGGTTTGATGAGCAGTGCCATGTCCACACTCAGGATTCAAACCAACGAAACACTGGGCCGCCACCAAGCAGAGACATTAAAACGCCTGGAGATCCCTCCATCTCAACCATCCTATGGTGGGAAGAAAGTCTCCATATCTATTAGCTCTATCTTAATCCCTTTTTTTTCAGAAATCTTTCATTCTGAGACTTACAAATGTCATCAGTCCATAACAATGATTTTGGCTTAAAGTTTGAAATGGCATACAGAAAAACAGGTAGTACAGAGTCACTCTTGAATATTTACTAATTATCACCTACATGGTCATCATTGTTGAAATGTTTTTTTGGCTTTTAATTTACTCTACCACATTATTTTTCTACTTTAAATTAAACGTGACTTGGTGATCCCACTAACCAGAGTGATAAGAAATCAATTCTAAGGTGCCATTTACTCTTCTTAGATTGTATAAGAATCCAGGGACGAAATGCAGTGTTTGGAAAATAGGTAAAAGGCCTGTATGTCTATCCGATGATGGTAGCCCCCAGTGTGTGAATTGTCCAGTGGGGTCCATTGGAAACAGGCTGGCCCCCTATGTCCACTTTTGGTCCCAGAACTATCTCAGTAAAACCATCAAAGTCACATCTTTTATGATTTAGGCCTCCAGCATCCCCAAGCCTCTGTATCACCTCTGAAGTAAGGCTGTGTGGGTGGGGCGCTGGTGCTCACCACTCCTGGACCAAAGCAACCTTTTCCCAGTCTGCAGTGTGCCCCGAGATTCCTGCTAGATTTCTACCTCCTCCCCACTTAGCCTTTACCTCCATCAAATCCACTTCTAAAAGAACTCCTCTCTCAGTGAGCTTCTAGAAGCACTAATGCTAGCCCCCTTTCCTGTGGGTAGGAGTGAGTAGGGGAGAGAGGAAATAAAAAACAATCCCCCCCAACTCATCATGTTCCACCTTCAATATTTAATAGTAACCAAGAATAATGCCTTAAATTTAATGACTATAACTTTGTGCTAAGTTATTTATAGATATTATCTCATTTAATTCATTAAGTATTTAATGGAATAGTATTATTCATGCCATTTTGCAGATTCCAAACTGAAACTCAGAGAAGGTGAAGACTTGCCAGTGTTGACTCACTAGAAAGATCCTGAGCTGGAATTCAATCACAGACTATCTGACTCTAGCTATTTCATTCTTGCTCAGTCACCCCTCAGTTAGGCCAATAATGGTTAATAATAAGATGTGTTAATAGTTAATAAGTATTCAGCATGTTCTATGCCCCAAGCAATGAGCTTAGCATTCCTCTAGACCCTGAAGATAAAAAAGAAGAAGGCACCTCTGCCTTCATTGTGCAGTACCAGAGATAAACTTTGGGGGAATTTTGAGCAGTAAACTCAGAAGATTTTAATCAACAGCTCCAGGGTCCAGCCCCCACGAACTCTACTGTGAAGTGTAGAGTATAGGAAAATACCAAAGGCATGAGTAAATAAAAATTGGGAGAGTTCATCAGGTGCTGTGTCAAGAAAGGGATGCAGTATACTAAAGAAGTAGAGTAGATTCACAATCATAGCCATTCAGTTATTTCCTTATTTTTGAATTTTTTTCTCTAGATATTAAAAGTGTAAAGCACGTAATGTCTCTTCTCTTCTCAGCTTTAAACCCTGTAATATCTGTCCCTTGCAATTAAAATAACATGCAAATCCTTTACCACGTCCTGCTAGACCCACTGTGATCCAGTCCCTGACTACCTCTTTGAAATCAGGGGTCAACTCCAACCCTCAAACTCCAAATGTGTCTGCCTCTGCCACACTGTTCCTCAAACCTAGCAAACTCATTTCCTTCTTAGGATCTGGGCAGATGCTATTCCTTCCATCTGGAACTTTATCTCCTTTTTCTTTTCTTGACTATTTCCTTCTCATCAGTTAAATCTCAGCTCAAATGTTAGTGGAATCTCTCTTTGTTATCCAGTCTATAGAGACACTGCTTCACCTCCATTCATTCATTCACTTGATGAATGTTGAGCACTGTGTTCCAGCACTGGTCTAGGCCCAGGGAATAAAGCAAGGCATAAACTTGGCCAAGATAATGGCCCTCATGATACTTATGTTTCAGTGAGTGTTGGACAATAACTAAGGGTGGGTGGAGAGTTACTGAGGAATATTACTTTCCTGGGTTGCTCCCTCTGACATTGCCATGAGCTGGCTGCATGGCTGGAAGGGAGGTCATGGCGCCTCTTGGATAGTCCTCACCACACAGTTATGTCCTAAGGTCCTGTAATTGTTTCTTCTTTTTAAGCCCCTCATCATTAATCGCAGGGTACTACATTTTCTCTTGTAGTTTCTCTATAACCTGCCTCCACCTTTATAGTCGCTTTATTCAAATCCTCAAATGACTCAATATATGAGGGCCAGGAGCATGAGTGATGTGGAAGACCTCACTGGGAAGACAGCAATTTTCAGTTGGAAATGGTAGGAAGTGAGGAAGCAAGCAGAGGGATATCTGGGAAAAACATTCTAGGAAAGAAGAATGGCAAATGCAAAGAGCTTGTGTTAGTTTTGTGTTGCTGCGTCACAAATTAAGACAACTATAATGGCTTAAAACAACATACATATATTATTTCATACCTCCTATAGATCAGGAGTCTGGGCACAGTATGACTGGGCTCTCTGCTCAGGGTCTCACACGGCTAAAATCAAGATGTTGGCTGGGCTGCTGTGTCATCTGAGGCTCAGGGTTCCACGCCAGCTCATTCAGGTTGTTGGCAGAATTCAGTTCCTTGTGGTGAACAGACTGAGGTCCATTTCCATGTTGGCTGTCAGCTGTGGGCTGTCCTCAGCAACAGGAGGCCATTCGCACTCACTGCCCTGTGGCCCTCTTCATCTTCAAGCTAGCAACAGAGAACTCCTGAAATGTCAAATTTCCCTCATGCCTTGAATCTCTGACTTCCTCTGTCTCTGATCTCTAGACTCAAATTTGAAGGCTCATGTAATCAGATCAGGCTCACTCAGATAATCTCCCTATCTTAAAGTCATGTGGCTTCAATTATACTTGCAGTACCTAGATTCGTGTTTGGTTAGATAACTGGCAGATAATGTGTGTACATCAGGGCCCAGTTATCTTGGAGGACCATCTCGGAATTCTCCCTACCACAGAGCCTAAGGGAGGAGCAAGCCTCCTGTGCTTGAAGAATAACAAGGGAGCCAATATTCTAGATCAACTTGGGCTATGAGAGCAGTGGGTGATCAGGACACAGAGGTGGTGGAGGAAAGGAAAGGACCACAGCTGATGAAGTGTCTTGATAAGAGGCCATTGCAGGTACTTTGGCTTTTCGGCTGAGATTGGAAGCCATTGAACTGAATGATATGATCTGCCTCATGTGTTAGAAGTTGCTCTGAGCACATGAAAATAGACAATAGAGAAGGTGAGAACTGAAGCAGAGAGACCATTAGGAGGCTACTGTGATAATCTGGGTGAAAGAGGATGCTGGCTTGGACCAGTGTGGAGATGATTAGAGCTAAGAAGGAGTCAGATTCTGGATATACGTTGAAGGGAAGATGAACATGTTTTGTTAACGGATTGAAAGTGGACTGTGAAGAAAGTTAGGAGTCAAGGTTTTTTCTTCATTCCACTATGACTTTCTTAAAATATCTAATTTATGTATTTATTGCTCTCTTAAAATACTTTCTCTCTGCACTGATTTCATTATTGTCTCTTGGCTCCTCTTATGAAGGAAGCTCCATGAAGTCAGAGACACTCTTGTCCACTACTGCATCCCCAGTGCCTAGCACAGAGTCTGACAGAGATGGATATTCAATAGGTACTTGTTGAATACATGAATCAATGAATGAGCCAACAAGTAACTTGCACTTCAGGAACTTGTGTTCTTTTCACAAGTTGTTCCAATACAGCAGGAATGGAAAGTAAACATCTCCTTTAATACACCCATGGGATCAGATCAAAACCTAAGAAAGTATTTTGTTCTAATATATTGGACTGTTCTGGGGAAAATAACTGATTTTGTCAAATGTTTACTTAACTTACATTTTAGATTCTCTACAATGTACCCAAGGTGTTTCAGATCTCAATTTTCTCCTCCATCACCTGCAGTTTCAATTAATTGGTTCAAGATTCTTATTTCCTATTGTTCTTTTTTTATCTCCAATCCACTTTTGCTCATTTTTCATGAATTTTTAATGTGGATTTCTAATTTAGAAAATAGACCCTGATCAAGGATACAAGATTTCCAGTCCAGAAGTGAAATAACCCTAAAATGAGGGGTCCTAGACTACCTATTATTTGTGGAAGTGAGCAATGGTTTGCATAGCTTTCTGAATGTCTGATTCTAGATTAGGCAAGTTCTCCCCTTCTTTAACGTCTGGGTGATAATGAAGTTGACTTTTATGCATAAACAGGTTAGAACATTTTACATACTTAGTTAGTAAACCATTTTCTGGCTTAATTGACTGAACATAATGTTTAAGTAAGGCTGTCTTAAAAACTACATGAGTCCCTACAAATGCGCTCAACACTGTAGGTGCTTGGGTAGCAACTGGTTAATGTCTCCCACCTGATCACAAGGAGCGCTGGTCAAACACAGGGTTGTGCTCTCTGACCCTGCAGGCCAGGAGCCCTCTAGCTTCTCTTTCTGTATGCACGGCCTGTGTGCTCCTCTGCTCTGTCCTTTTCCTTAAGCCCCTCATATCAGAACCTTAAGTTATGATCATTGAGATGTGGACAAGAGATAGGGTTGGAGTAAAGTAGAAGGAAGGAAGGGAGAGAGGGAAAGAGGGAGGAAGAATTCCATGCCTCAAATATGTAATAACTAGGCCCAGAGTTGCAGGAAACTCAGAATACTCTCTAGCTCTTGGGGTCAAGTTAGTTCTTAACCAAGTCAAAATTAGCATGTGAAGGATGAGCCCTGTGGAGGACTCACAAACAATTCCTTTATCTTTGAACCATTACATTTGATTGTCAGAAGAGAGCAAAACAGATTGCATTCTTTGGGATACAACATTAAAGACCCAAAGCAAACTTAAGACACATTCAGGAAACATGCCATTTAGAGACCTGCAGTTTTGCTAATCTCTTTCTACAGAGCACCTTCAAGTATCTCAATGTGTAATTCTTTTAACATTGCAAAGGTCACACAGTGTGAACTGGCCATGTTAAAAACAGACTCTCTTTTTTGAGGATCCACAGAGATATATAAACACTATGCTTTGTGTATTCTTTAAAAATACTCAGTGTGAACAAACACTGATAAGACTTGACTAGTGGGAAGCCTCCATAATTTTCCTTAATGCCTGGAGCAAACAGAGAGTTCTTTCTCTCTTCTTTCTTCTCCCTCATTCTTATATCCCAACCATTTCTAAGCCCTGCTCATTTTATCTCCCAAGTGTATATCTCTTCTCTTCTCTATCATCAATGCCACTACTTTAATTTAGATTGGGTTTCCAAACCAGTCATCAATGATGCTCCTAATAGTTACTTATACATTTTCTAGACGTATGTTTATAGATGTATTTGCAATGGAGTTTATTCCTTACGGACTATATTCTTCTGGTTTCTGTTCTCCAGTGGATCCATCCAGACATCCAACATCCCCCCTACATGTCAATGTTCTTTGGCATTCTGTCCCAGACCTTTTTTCTGACCCTATGCATTCACTTTGGGACATCTCTTCCACTCTCAGGGCTTCTGTTATCTTCTATATGTTAATAGTTTCTCGATCCTTATCTGCAGTCCACTTCTTCTTGCCAAGTTCCAGACCTGTTCGAATCTCTACTTGGCTATCTTGACTATATTCAACATTTCTACTTGTATATCTTACAGGAACCAAAAGTTCAATGTCACCCAAACTGCACCCATTATCTTCTTCCTAGACTGAAAGTCCTTCCTAAGGAGGCTCTCTTTCTTATTTAATGGCACCACAAACAACCCAGTTGCCCAATCTAGAAACCTGGCACTTATTCTGGCTCTTCCCTCATCCTCATCCTTGACATCTAATCTGTCAATAAATATGTCCTGTATATAACTCCAAATTTCAGAAACGTCCACTCTCACTGCTCTCATCCTCATCTAAGCCACTGTCATCTCTGGCCAAGATTATCCATGTAGCCATCTCACAGGGCTCCTGATTCTAGGCTTGATCTATGAAGGTGCACTCATCATCCTGCAGTCAGAGGATCTACATACAGTTATCACATTCTTCACATGGTACGTAATCTCTCTGATGGTTTCCCTTTACCTTCGGGCCCTATCTACCTGTCCAAGTTTATTTTGTACCATCCTCCCCTCTCTACACCTTGTTCTTCCCACACTGAACTTCTTTTGGTTTGTCAAACAGATGCGTCATTTTATTCCTCCCCTCTGGATCATCACACTTTCTTTCCTCTGTAATTCATGCACTCTTCCCAAATCTGCCTTCACCGGGCTGACACCGAATCAGTCTATGAGTCTCAGTTCATACTTCACTTCCTTTGAGAGGCCTTCCCTGAACTTTTGATTGGGTTCTGCACTATTGTTATTATTTGATTTTCTGTAATAATCCCTAGTCTGTGGGACAAAAGCTGTATCTACCTTCTTTACTGCTGTTAACACCTGAGTATGGTATAAGGCCTAGAATACAGTAGGAGCTTAATAAAAGTTTGTTGAATTAATCAATCAATTAATTTATATCTTCACTTTTCTGTCTCTCTCATGACACTATAACATTTGTAAGGCCAGGTTGTGTAACACTTACCTTTGGGTCCCCAATACCTTGTACATAATGGACACTCCATACATATGCATTAAGTAGATGGAGTCAGGGATGAATGGATAAATGGCTCATCCTAATAGAAAACGTTATTTTTGGAAAATGTTCCAAATTGTCCTTTTGGAGATGTCACAGTAATGTACATAGGAGGTTACTGAAATTAAAAAAATGTTGGAGGAAGAAGTCATATCAATAAACTCTGTCAAGAAATCAACTGAGGAGAAAATGTCATATTTTCACCAATCAAATTACAGCTTTATACCTGTTGTAAAATATTATAAAATATATCTACTGTGGAATATATCATCAGATGGCTCTTTAACTCTTTCAGGAGAAAATGGAACTTTGATGATGTTTGCGTCCTGTTATCTCCAGCAAAAGAGGGGCAAGAAAGAAAGAAAGAAAAAGAGAGAGAGAGGGAAGGAGGGAGGGAGAAAAGAAGGAAAGACAGAGAGAGAGGGAGGGAGAGAAGGAGGGAGGAAAATATGTCAAACTTATCATTAGTAAAGGAGTTTCGTATTTCCCCCTAAATATCAATTCCAAATTCACGACACTGAACATAACATCTTTTCATTGTTTTAAAAATCAACTAAACCCAGTACAGTTATTTATTGCCCCAAATGTAGTGGCTAGAACAACAACAATTGCTTGTGATCAGCAGTCTAGGAGGGTTGGTAGGGACTAATCTTTGCTCCATTTGGTATCAGCTGGGGTGACCCAAAGGCTGGGGGCTGGAATCATCTGAAGATTTGTTTACATGTCTGGTGCTCATGCTGGCTGTTCATCGGCACCTCAGCTAGGACTGTGGGCAGGACACCTACACATGGCCTCCCCATGTTGCTTGTGCATCTTCACAAAATGGTGGCTGGGTTCTAAGAGCAACTGTCCCAAGGAAGAGATCCAGGAGAAAGCAGTTTTGTCTTTTACGACGTAGCCTCAAGTCTTGAAGTGCCACTTCTGCTTTATTCTATTAGTTGAGATGTCACAAAAGCCCACCTGGTTTCAAGAGGAGATTTTATCTCTCTATGTGGGAGTGCCAAAGTTCAGAGAAAACATGTAGATAATATTGCTGTGACTCTTTTAGTAAAATACAATCTTCCACAAAACCATCATGTTCCTTTGGTCACTGTAAAATCAAAGCTTCAAATTAATAATGCCAATATTCTCACTCCCTGTAAAACTTTCAAGGTTCTCTACTGGCCCCAGGACTGACGGTTTGGACCCTCTGATCAAGTAAGTCAACGTCATCTGCTCTTTTTTTAGATTTTATCAAGCTAAATATGAAATAGCTGCATTTTCTTGCAGATAGTTCACTTCCAATAAGAGATAACTTACGTACTGGAACCCTAAATTCGTCTTGTAAGAAAAGACATTGAAATAAAGCTGGCTAGAAATCTAAATAAAGCTGGCTTATAAGTGATCTTTCATTGATAGCATTTGGAATGGAGACATCTGATGGGGAAGTCCACAATGCTAAACCAAGGCCACCGTGGATTTGGGAGCAATTTTGAGGGCAGATTTACTTCTGCTTTTACTCCTGTCTCCCCTGATGATAGAATGGAATCCTCCTCTGCCCTCCTCTTATACTTATACCTGAGAGGCAGAGAACATAGGGTGAGAATGAATCTTCTCTCTGGCCCCAAAGGAAATCAAACACAGGCAGCTGCCAGGAAAGAGTAATGAAGTCTCATTCAGGCTGCCACTATGCAGTTTGGCAGGTGACTTCTCCAGGAGACAGACACATGAAACAGAAACACAGAGACTCAGAATCTGTGTGTGGGGGAGACAAACGTCAGAGACTCAATCCTGAATGTGACAAGGAAAGAGAGATCGGATTGTCCTTGCCACAATGGCAGCAATTTTATTGGTTCAAGACAGATAGTAGAAAGCCAAGACAGGCTTGAAGAAAAGTTGTGTTTATCCCTAACCCTCTGGAAGGAATCTGTCATCTAAGTGAAAGCTGTAACCCTTATATTATAGGAAGGTCAGTGTTATCAGAAGAGTTGACTGAAGAAAGTTCTCTCTGTAAGTTAAATCTAATTCAAACTAATTTACAATTTCACACTATTCGTACTATATCCACATTCCTTTACCACATAGCTGGTCCTGTATACCATCAATTTTGCTTCATTTTCTGCATCCCAAGGAAAACTGAAAAAGGCCATATAAGTCATGATTTTGCAGCCTCAAACCCTGTAATATTCTCCGTTGTGACTGTGAGGTATTGGAGAGAGAAAACTGGTGTGAATGTTCTAGTTCGGCTCAGCCACAGGTTCCTGCTCCTTCTGTACGTCTTGCCCGTAGATTACAGGGCTTCCCAACATAGCATCCAGTTTTCTTTCTTTCTAATGACAATCTGTGTTCCTTAGGGATCCACTCCCTCATCCAGTTTTGTTTCATGTGGTTTGGTGGGGGCTGCCCCAAAGATCCCTGGTGGACATGTGACTCAGTGATTAGTTCAGGATTCAGCATATGACTAAAGCAGGTCAAATCAGAGCTAATCCTTTGAATTTCTGGAGTGAATGTTTGATTTGATGTTGTGAAGATGTAAACCCAAAGGTGCCAGAGAACTAAGGAAACTAGAGATGAGAGATGAAGAGCCTGGGTCCCCACGACACCATGTGAATCCTTTGGTCCAACTATATGTGGATCTGCTCCCTGGGCTTCTCCATTATAGGATCTAATTATTCCCCCCTACCCACCATTCTGAATTGTTTTATTCTTTGTGTTATTTGCAATGCCATCTATAGCCATTTCTACTCTGAAGGGGTCATATTAGTTTGCCTCTAAGGATAACTCTGGCTCTAATCTGCTGTGTATGATCCTACTATGGGTTCATTGGATCTGGTCCATCTCTACGGTTGAGATTATGACTACAGCAGCAACACAGTTTTTCTACCCTCTACTCAGGCCTCAGCTTTGGCAACCAGCTAATTCAGAGTCAAACTTGAAAATGAGCTTTATTCCTATCTGCTTTTTCAATCTTAGGCAATATTTAAAGGAATTGAGTCCACGGGAACACAAAAAATGATGGCAAACTGGATGCAACTTTCCAGTTGTCTGGATTGTCATGCCTAACTTGGGATATTGGGTGGCATATTAAGAAAAACCCTAATTTCAAAGCTCTATTCTATTCCTGATTCCAGATTTGCAAACTACGCAATGTGAGGCAAATCACTTAATGTAAGTTCCAATAGTACAAGGATAAAAGGCACTGTAAACTATTCATTGTTAAGTATCAATAGTAGTGTTATTACTAATACTAGTATTAGAATCCAGTTCATTCTGATCTTCTCCCTTTGGTTGTCATTTCTCAAGTGTAGAAAATAGTTTACATTTTCCTCAGTCTTACTATAAAAATGTTACCAGTATAGTAAAATCCACCATTAAAATGCATGAAGCGTAACACCTAAATTTCCATGTATTTGTTCCATCACAAATAAAACTATATTCCTCTCTCTATTACCTATCAGTATCTTTAAAATTCTGAAAATACTATACTGCTTTAAAGGTTAATTAAGCTATTTTTCATGGGATTTTGCAATGTTCCTGAGAACCAAATGAATCTACAAGGTCATACGACCTTGAAGGCAGACACATTTTTTTAAGAGTAGAATCTTGTGTCTGGGCTACACGATGGCTGTAGTACCATATGCTGAGGGAACAGTAAGTTGAAAGATCACCATGTGACATCGTAAAACCCTGGAAAGAGAAGAGGACATTTATCAGAATAGCCTGGAGACAGCCTGACTCCATGTCTGCTACACTCATGTCCAAGAAGCAAATCATATTCTGTTTACTCGATTGGTACCTAATAAGAGAACCAGATAGGAATTATTTTTTGTAACACTCTGTCTTTTTATATTTGCTTGATTGGGGAGTAATTTCAAAGGAGCCAAAGATAATTAATTGCTCTGAGTGGGTGCACTGTATGTGATTGAAGTAAAGCAAGAGGAAAATAGCCGTATGAAGCCAAGATCTAGGGGAGAAGGCACAAGTAGCTATATTAGTCTCCTCAGTGACTTTGGGAGTGTGCATGGTAACCTCTCTTGGTTCACTGTGGGCATGAGGTAAATGGTAAGTGACATAAGTCACTTCACTCTCCAGATCTGAGACACATCAGCCTGTACTGAAGTTGTCACCAAATAATGCTCTGAAGCCTCACATTTACCACTGAGCTGGTAGACCCAATTATTAACATCCTTTTGGTTATAGTTTACTTTTATCGCCTAATAAGCTCAATCCTTCAAAGAAGCAAGTTTTCAATAAATGACGCAACTGTATTTAAGTCACTGAACTATACTCATCTGACAGTTGTCACATCTAGCAGCAAAGCATACTCCATGCTGCTCATATTTATGGGCTATGGAAAACTAATTCTTGGACCAAGACTTCTGATCCATCACTCTTCCTCTAAATTTCCTGTGAGGAGAGACAGAGATTATTAACAATAATCAAAGAATGAGCCTTTGCTCCTCCTTTGCTGTCACTCCACATTCCCAATTCATTAAATAAATCCTCCAAAATACATCTTACACCTCTCCACTCCCCTGAATATCCATCTCTACTCCCTAGTCCCTCACTCTATCCTTGCTCAGGGTCTCCACTCTTGCCAAAATTCATTTTCTTTAAAATGTAAACTCCTTAATATGACCTATAAGGCCCTCATATGGTTTGAATCTTGCTTTCCTTATTTCCTCATTCCATTCTTACTTCCTAACAAATTTCAAATTCCTTCTCTTGTTTCTACGCATGGTGGATTATCTTTTCAACCTTCAGGATTCCCGTAAATGCTTCCTTTGCAGAGAGGCCTTGCCTGATCTCACCTCTACAGCAAGCCAGTGTCATGATCTCCGCCACTCCTCTTTAATCCTTAATAGTAATTACATGATCTCTTTGTTCATGTATTTGTTTCTATATCAATTATCTTTCTGTCTCACCAGACTATCCGCTCCACATGAGCAAGAATTCATCTGCATTCAAAACACCGTATTTAATAATATTTGTTAAACTATTAGAATCGTTTGTTCAAGCGAAGTCAAGCTGTCAGTCCTTGAAGGAGAACCAAATTCTGGCTGTCTTATGCCCCAGGGTGTGAAAACCAACTTTTACTGTTCGCTTACCTCTTCTTCTGCCATCCCAGTCCATTTCTCAGTCTCCCACTGACTATCAACGTGGCCAAGGGAAAGTCCTATCACCATTCTTACTGCAACTTCTGATACACAGGCAATCAAATATCTGTGCTGTGATGGTTAATTTTATGTGTCACCTGAGCTAGTCCATGGAATCCAGCTGTTTGGTCAAACACCAGTCTAGATGTTGCTATGAACGTATTTTTGTCATTGTAGTTGTTATGTTTTTAATGATACTCAATTTTTTCTTGTCTGCCAGTTTTTTAGACTTTATTGTTTAGGGCATTTTTAGATTCACAGCAAAACTGAATGGAAAGTACAGAGATTTCTCATATGCTCCCTGACCCCCCATGTGCACAGCCTCCCTCACTGTCAACATCTTGCACTAGAGTGGCCCATTTGCTACAGTCTGTGAACCTACATTCACACATCATTATCACTCAAAGACCATGGTTTACACTAGGGTTCACTCTGAGTATTGTACACTCCATGGGGTTTTACAAATGCATAACTACGTGTATCCACCGTTACAGTATTGTACAAAATAGTTTCACTGCCCTAAAAATCCTCTATACCCCACCTATTCATCGCTTCCTCCCCCTAAACCCTGCAAACCTGATCTTTTTACTGTCTCCACAGTTTTACCTTCTCCAGAATGTCATAAAGTTGAAATCACATACTATGTAGCCCTTTCAGATTGGCCTCTTTCACTTAGTAATATGCATTTAAAGTTCCTCCATGTCTTTTCATGCCTTGATAACTCATTTCTTTTTAGTACTGAATAATATTGATTGTCTGGATGTACTACAGTATATTTATCCATTTACCTACTAAAGGATATCTTGGATGCTTCCAAGTTTCAGAAATTATTAATAAAACTGCCATAAACATCCATGTGCAGGTTTTTGTGTGGACATAAATTTTCAATTCATTTATGTAAATACCAAAGATCGTGATTATTGCATTGTATCTTAAGGGTATGTTTAGTTTTGTAAGAAACTGTCAAACCGTTTTCCAAAATGGCTGTATGATTTTGCATTTCCACCAGCAATGAATGAGAGTTCCTGTTGCTCCACATCCTCACCAGCATTTGGTGTTGTCAGTGTTCTGGATTTTGGCCATTCTACTAGGTATGTAGCAGTATCTCATTGTTGTTTTAATTCTTTAATGATATGTTATACAGAGTATCTTTTCATATGTTTATTTGCTATCTGTATATCTTCTTCAGCGAGGCGTCTATTCAAGTCTTTTGCCCATTTTTAAACCAAAATGTTCATTTTCCTAATGTTGAGTTTTAGGAGTTCTTTGTATATTTTGTATAACACTCCTTTATCAGATAGGTCTTTTGCAAATATTTTCTTTCAGTCTGTGACTTGTCTTCTCATTCTCTTGATGAAGGTATTTTTTTTACATGTAATTAACTGTTAAATCAGTAGACTTTGAATAAAGTAGATTATCTCTATAATGTGGATAGGCCTCATTTAATCAGTTGAAGGCTTTAAGAGAAAAGACTGAGTTTTCCTGAAGAAGAAGGGATTCTTATCAAGACTGCATAGAAACCCTGCCTGAGTTTTCAGCCTGCTGTTCTGTGGAATTGGTCTTCAAGACTGCAACATCAACGCTTATCTGAATTTCCAGTCTTCTTCCCTGCCCTATGGATTTCAAACTTGCTAGCCCCCACAATTACATGAGCCAATCCCTTAAAATCTCTCTCTCTCTTTATCCATACACATATAAATATACATATACATATATATGTATATACACACACATATACATATACACACTCACCCCCAATATGGTATATATATACATCCTATTAGTTCTGCTTCTCTGGAGATCCCTGACTATGCATGTGCATTAACTCCTTGAACTAGACTAAAACATCAGCACTATTGAAATGCAATGAATCTTTCATGTGCAAATGCTTTGTTAGTGATAAAGTCCTACACAGATCAAAGACTAGGATTCTCTATCTAGATTCTAGGCAAAGGAAATCCTGTTGGGTCAGCTCTGAGGAAAGTAAAGATGAATGTACTCTCACACATTCAGAATTCCTTTTCTACGCTGATGCCCTCATGTCCAATGCCTCCCTTCAGTCCTCAGTTGCTCAGGGCCCTCTGATGGCTAAAGCAGAAGAATCATTTTTTTACTTACCAGCTATTATTTAGTCTCTCAACATCTGATATTACTCATCTCTAAAATGGGAGCATTGTTTTAAGGATAACTGAGATGACACTTGTCAAGTACCCAACACAGAATAAGCATTTAACTCATGATTGCTGTTATTATCACTATTAAGCGCTTCACCAATAAGCACTCAATGTATGTCAGCCACCTGTTATGCTCTGTTATGTTCTCCAAATCACAATTTGCATACATCTTTGCGTACACAACTCTTTGAGCCTGGAGTTTTCTCAGCCACGTGCTCTGTCTGCATCCTCCAAAGCCAAGTTTACTCTCATTTCATCTGTGAAATTAAACTGAGTTAGCCGACAGTAGATTATCATAGCGTTTACTTTTTGTAATTAGCTATCATTTATTACTTTAAAAAATAGTTGGAATTTGTCCCTAAAACTGCTTTAAGCAGTTGCATGCGTACCTGGTCTCATTGAATCCTGTGACAACCTTCTAGAGCAGGTACTGTCATGATTACATATTAAGACACTGAGGCTTAGAGAACTTAAGGAACTTCTTCAAGTTCCTAGAGCTAGAATGTGATGATCACTACCTGAAGAACTTTACATATGATGTGCCTTTTCCCCAGTCATTGAAGGAATTTACTAATTTTTTGGTCGATGAATAAGTGCCTGAGAATAAATAAGTGGCAGATTATAGGTTGAAAGCTCTAGGAAGCAAAGATTTGTGGGCTTTTAGACAGATGGAAACACAGATAGATGGGTCTTCCTGCAAACTCAAGCTCTTCCAGCTCCGACTTGGAGAATTATGTGCCTTAGTTTCCCATGCCCCAGCTAAAAAAATGACACCTTCAGTTGCTGACAGTTTTGTTCCTAAGCACCTTCTTTAGAGATAGAGTTTCATTCTGACAGAAATTTCAACAATCAATTTATGAGCTGCTCAAAAAAATAAGAGTAACACATATGCTGGCAAATGTTTCATTATAGTTTATGCACATCAAAGTACAGAAGGCAGCATTCAGTGATTTGGTTACAACTTTAGCAAAATTAATCAAGGCCAGTGGCTCTTCACCTTGATACTACTGGAATTACCTGGAGAATGTTTGAAAGATTGTCCTTTAATCAGAATCTCTGCAAGTGGGGTCCAAGCGTCAGAATCTTATAAAAGCTTTCTAAGTGATTCTAATATGGAGCAGAGTTGAGCACCCCTGATCTAGGGTAATCTACAGCTCCTCACGATATTTAGAAGAGAAAAGCAGATAGAGAGCATCTCTGCTCTGTTGAATTTGATATTTAACTACCACAATAGTACAAGAAAAACAGACGTTGAAAAGAAACGGTAGCTATGAATATGAAATTACCAACCAAAGAGGAAAAGGCTGTAGCTAAAACAAGACATTGATGTGACAATCTTGGTGAAGACAATTTCTTCTCACCAGTCTGCAATGAGAGCAGATATAATACCTGAGGAAAACCACTTGGTTCCAAAGAAATGGCAGGAAATGGCCATGTTAATAAGATGTGTTCTATTTCTCTAGTGGTTGCAAATCATGTTCTGCATCAAAGAGAGGAGTTGGCTCCCAACAACATAGTTCTGGGACTTCAAAAATAGTGGTGTGAACACACAAGTAGTCATAAACTTATATATCAGATTTTCTTAATGTGGAACACGATAACACTGATGGAGGTGTAACTTACATTTCTCACACAAATATTCAAATGAGAAGTGTGTGTAAACAGATTTTCTAAATGTTTTGGAATATCAGGACTTCCATCCTTTATAGGGGGTTACCCCTCAAGAAGAAAATGACCACGTGAGACTTTTCCTTTGTTTAAACTAAGACTGGCCTCAAAAATAATCACTTAGGGAATAATTTAAGAAAATCCCATCTGGCGTTCAGGGTGGGATGCTGCCCTAATTCACAAATCTGTACTAGAATGACTTTGTGGAAGATGTCAGTGTATCGAGTGTCATACCCTCTCCCCAGTTTTACGTAGGGCATGACATCCAGCATCATGCAATGAATAATAAGGAAAAGAAGAGAAGTGATAACTTAGACTTACCAGAAAGGAATGCTGATACTTGCTTGTTCAACGAAGTTAAATGCAGGTTCCCATCTACCTGGGCATACTGAGGTCAGAAAGAACAGAAAAAATGTGAGCACAATAATACTGATGGAAATTCCATTTAGGTTTCTCACTCAATATGTAAATTGTCTTTATTGATGAATTGGATAAAGAGTACTGTTACAGGAGGAATCAGCACTGCCAAACACAGGTTAGGTGTTCAATACATTTTTTCTCATTAGCTTGATCAAATTGCCGTGGTGTGTGTCCTATTCTGCTCTATTTTACCTGTGTAAACAAAGAGTGACCTCTTCTTAGTAGTTTTTTTTTAAATATCAAATCAATCAGACCAAAATGGAGGAGGGATAAAATGAGTGATTGCTTTATTTCGGTAATTTTCAAAGGGTGCTATTTGTATCCACAGTGGTTCACATTATTATTTTATGTGGAATCTTGGGAAACATGTTTTATTTTACTAATTTATTTTAATTATACATTAGAAGACTATATAACAGCATTCCATACGTATTTCTGCAACTTCCTTCTGAAATAAGTCTATATAACTAAAAAAAAGAGTCAGTTTAGAGAAAAATATTGCCTTTTATAGTAGTAGAGGTGATATGCAAAAATGGTACTGATCTTGGCGGTGGTAGGCACAAGACTGAAGCTGGAAACACTGGTTTTGCGGAAACAAGCCAAGAAAGAAGAACCATACCTGTACAATAATCATTTTTAGAAGGGATTTGGCCACAAATTTCCAGATTGTGAGCAACCAAAGCACAGCCAGCAGCAGGGCTGTTCAGATCTTTAACAAATTGCTGAAACCTCCTCTGTCTCTCCTAGCAGCGTGTAGAGAATTTCCTTCCATGAGGATGATTTCACTGTGACATTCTCATCACCGGCAAACAATGTCAAGCACTTTTTCCCTGTGTCAAACTACCCCACTACTTCTTTATAAGTAGGAACAGGTGAAACAGGATTCTCTCAACTCAATAGCTGACACCCTGTGGGAGACCAGCAGGTGACTGGCTTGAGTTGACATGGCTCCTGTCAAGGCAGTGAAGGCCAGCTTCCTTTCCCTCTCTGAATCAAGTGCCTGATGTGGCATACGAGGTAAGAGATGTCACACAAGGCCCAAGGGTAATCTGCACTAAAGTTGCTCCCTTTAGCTATAGATTCTTATGATTTCAAAACAGGAGTGCTATGATGAATTTGAAGTTTTGCTCAGTATCTGCTAACTTCTTAGAGCATTTAAACATGTGATACAGTTGCTTGCTTTGGATCTGTCATTTTAAGGTAAATTACAGAATGTAGATAGATTCACCATGTCTCAAAGAGACGGGTGGATCCAGAGCCTGGATTTGTGCTGAGGAGTATCTAAAGAATGCCTGTGGGCATGTAAAGCAGATTAAATTTCTTGTTGTAGCTAAATAACGCTCCTGTATGAAAGACTAGTGGGTTCCCCAAAGTCTCTCTTCACAGAAAAGGAAAAGTAGCAGTGTTTGGACAGCATCGTCTGATAAGGGCTGCCAATCAAGAGGACACTGGTGAACCCCTTACTCAAGAGTTAACGAGAAACTTTGCAAACTTCCTCTGTACTTGCAGGTAATTAAAGAGACTGTAGAATAACTGAGATAGATAGAAATTATTAAGGAAATATAGAATGCAATTGCATAGGAGAGGTAATTAGGAATTGTATTTGTTATTTTCAGAGTGAGAAACAGTATAACTTTGCAACAGTTGAGGATAAAGATTTCTAAATGTGAAGAGGAACAAATTCGTTCAGAGGTTATTCTTCAGTGGACACAGCCTGGAGGGCACTTCTTTAACTTTTGTGCTTTTGAAGTACTATATGATCTTTTGTCAGGTGAAATAGGCCTGGATGTCCACTGACATGCATCTTTGGTTAACTCAGCAATCCTTCCATGGAAAGTGGTTATGTAGTGGGGAAGAAATGCCTCCATATCATCCAAAGTGTCTTACCTTCTAACACATTAAATATAATGGCTACCTATTTAATAACAATGGAGGTGGCCATTATTTTACAGGTTTTAATTGTATCAAATAGAAATATAGGATAGGATTCTAGTTTGGGTCAGAGATTATTTTCCAATAAACTTCATGGTCACAAATTTCTCTAGGAGTGGGCCTATGAATTGTTTTTTCTTTCTTTCTTTTTCTTTTTTTTGCTGAGGAAGACTGGCCCTGAGGTAAGATCTGTGCTCATCTTCCTCTACTTTATATGTAGGATGTCTGTCACAGCATGGCTTAACAAGTGGCGCATAGGTCCTCACCCTGGATCCAAACTGGTGAAGCCTGGGCCACTGAAGCAGAATGTGTGAACATAACCACTGCATCACCAGGCCAGCCCCTCTATGAATTTTTGAAGCCAAAAAAGGAATGCCTTATTTGTTTTCTGCTCACAAACAGTGGTCGAAGATGGGTCAATAATAAATTGGGTATAAGAGTATCTGCTGGGGAGATATTTGAGGCAGTCTGATCAATCTCTAAATATTTATTGAATATCTTCCATGCACTCAGCAGTTAGCACAAATCTTTCTCAGAGAGGGCAAATGGATTTTTAACTGGAGTGCCTATGCTGATTGGTTCATAGTGGTTGTCTGGAGAAAAGTGTTAAAAATTTTTTGAATCTGAATCTGGTTTCTGTAGGATTAAATGTTTAGATGCATTGACAATTGTCTTCCATCAAGGGATTGGGAAGATTATAACCAGTTACCATGAACTTGCCATCCTTGTTCTAGCTGAGTCAATGATTCTCAATACTGGCTATACATTAAGCCGGGGACCTTTGAAAAATACTGATTCCTGGTCTCTACCCTCAGAGACTCTGATTTGATTCTTCCAGATGCACCCAGATGTCACATTTTTGCAAAGCTCCCCAGGTAACTCTGATGTGCTGCAGGAGTGAGGAACCACTGCTAAAGATCCTACAGAGATCAGAAAATCTCAAGTCTCCTGGGATCGATTTCCTGGATTAGGTCTTTTACATGGTATTTCCAGGAAGCTGGCCTTTTTTCCTTAAGAATCCTGGGAGGCCTCTGAAAAATAACCATTTCTCTGAACTTGGTAAAGGTATCTAACTCCTAGCAATATATTTGTCATTAGAAGTCCCTAAGAAAATATATACGTCGCATTTTCATGCGCCATCATCTCTCTTTTAAGTAACACCCAAGAAAAAGTCTTATTAGTGATTCATATTTTACGCATTTATTAACCTGACTTGTAAAACAAGCGAGTTATAATTGTAAGTGATGATTATTTCAAAATGGTGGTGACACCTGAGCGCCTCTAAAAGCAATCTATTTTTTAATACACTCGTTTAGCATTTACTCAATCTACTTTATTCTTCTGGGAATGCCACATTTCCAAAATAGCTTCCAGATTGTGTTAGGAAATTTTGAAATGATTTTAAAATAGACTTTCTCACTTCATGTGAAAATTAAGTATTAAAATAGAAAAGGGGAAAGTCAGTTCCAACTAAAAGATGCTTTGATTAGTCAATGAAACTGCGACACGGTTTCCAATCTCTGATTTACTCAGACAATAATGTTTACTATTATACAAACTCTCTACCCCTTCCTGACCCCTGAGTCCCATTGGGATGCCTTGCAGAAGGTATATGGCAAGTAAGAAGATGCCTCTCAGTCCTCAAAGATGCCTACAGTTGGCACTGACTTTATACAAACCCCTGGAGGATATTTTCTACCCTTAAAGCTGCTCATGGCTCCTACTTCAGGCCAAACATACACTGAGCACCATCTATGTGCCTGACCCTGTACTTGGTTCTGAGGATAGAGAGATCAATAAGACGTGGTTGCTACCCATATGCAGTTTATAATCTAGCCCTGGCAAATCTCCATTAAAAACAACAACCGGGGGCTGGCCTGGTGGCATAGTGGTTAGGTTCCCTCAATCCACTTCCATGGCCCGGGGTTCACCAGTTTGGATCTGGGTGCGGACCTATGCACCGCTTATCAAGCCATGCTGTGGCAAGCATCCCACATATAAACACGAAGATGGGCATGGATGCTAGCTCAGGGCCAGTCTTCCTCAGCAAAAAGAGGAGGATTTGTGGTAGATCTTAGCTCAGGGCTAATATTCCTCAAAAAAACAAAACAAAACAAAACACAACGGAACACCTGGTTAGCCTTCCATGATTGATGGTGTCATCTATATTCAAAGTCATTTGGTTTTGCATATAAAGACATCAAATTATTTGCATTTTTCAGGTTCAGAATATGTAACAAAGACATGAGGTAGAAATTAATTAGACAAAGAGGGAAGCACTTGAATAACCACTTGGTAGTGGAGCTCCTCCAGATATAACCATCTAACACTCAACATATATGTTATCTTATTGCCTCTTGACCGATAAAACATGTATTCACAAGAGGAGCAAACAGGGCTGGGTCTGTCATTTTGATGAGTCATTGTATCACAATAAATTTTTCTGCTATTATTCCTTATTTTATAGACAAGGAAAATGAACCTCAGAGATGGTGGGTGATTTACTAAAATCAGGCTGTTGGGAAGACTAGATTATAAACAAGGCCATTTCTGATGACTATGTGGGGTCGTACTCCATACTGCTTCCACAGAGACGTGGCACCATCAAAAGCCTTCTAGCAAGTGAAGCAATCATATTTCCTTACCCGGTGCACCAATTTCTGTACAATTTCCATAAAAAAGCAATATTTATATTAATGATAAATTCATAAGAAAACAAGTACTCATCTCCAAATTTCCATAGGTCTGTGTGTTTTATCCAAACTGTTCATTTTGCCTGAACACTATTACATGTGCTAATAGGAGCAGGCAGTTATTACCAGAAGTGGATTGACTGATAGCCTGGAAGATAATAAACTTTACTTCATGCCAAATTACTCACATTAAATGGCCATTTATCCTAACATTCTGAATACTTACCATGTCAAAATATGTTAAATACCATGAATCTTTTATTAGTATTTTTTTTCTTCTGATACCAAAACTTCGATCTTTGGAACCAGATGAGAAATGGGCTCTGAACTTATAATTTCCCTGGAGACCCAACTATAATAATAGCATAGACCACATTTGAATGTGTACATATTATTTGGATTTCATTTGTAGGGCTAAGTGTTTAACAAAACAACAGGAATTTATTCCAGAATTTGCTAACCTCATAAGTATTAAAAAGGGACTGCTGTTACATAAACAATATCGCTGGTCATATCTGGGTCTTAAAGGAGTAGATAGCACCAAAATGGTTTCAGTCTTCAAATGTTATCACTTAGTTTGGATCTTCAAAATCTGGAAGTACGTTACTTCATCACTCAGCAACAAACAATGCCAAAGTTCATTACCAATTCTCCCTTAGTCCTCACTGAACAAACCAGTTCTGGGGAAGAACACACAAAAGAGAGAAAATAATGCTGATATTTAGAGCTACCAGTAACCAAGTTAGCCAAACGCAAAACAAAGACAACAACTAGTGATGGCACTTTCAGATTTTCATTCTCCTCTGGCGAGAAGCAGCCCACAGTCCAGAGGGAAGAAATAGGTAAATTACCGACTTCCTCAGATTTATCTGTGACAAAAAGTTAATAAGTACAACTGACATTTTTGTCCTGGACAAGAGATATTTTTAAAAGCATTATTTTATTTACGATTGTAATTTTCAGTGAACTATACAAATATTTTACCCATTCTGAATTGCTGTCTAAAAGCCATCAACATATTCTAACTATTTGAAAATTCAGAATCCAGTAGGACAAAAACAGAAGTCCTTTATCACCCACATAATCACAGACATCAAAATGATTCATTCTACAATCAATCTGGATTTAAAAAATTGTGTAAAAGGTCATATTTTCCCTTGTTAACAACGAGCTCTTGTTTTAAAATGCAATCTGGGGTTTTTATCAACCACATTAGATAATGTTGTGTCTTCAGGAACCATAGAGTCTGGCAAATATCTGATCCACTGAGAGTGGTTAATAAATAGATAGTAAATGAATGAGTAAATAAAGGAATAATGAGAGAATAAATTAAATAAAATCATTTTAACTAAATGGATATAATTACTTTAGTCATCAATTTTATCTCTATCAATGGCCAATGAAGGTATACAAAACCACCTAAAAAGGGTAATAATAATATCATTTATTTTAAATTTAGAGTAGGCTTTTATTTAGATCTGCAGTAGAAGAAAAACAAGCTTCCCAAGTGAAAGATTGCTAGCTGTTTTCCCCCAGTTGTACTAAATTCGAGATTGTACCAAATGTAATACGTTCAAATATAATATTCATGCCATAAATAGTATGTATATATACATATTACATATGTATATGTAAATACATGTATGGCACTTATAATACACATATAATGCACATATGTACATACATAATATGTTATATATTACATGTTATATATAATATTTCATACATTTAATATGTATATAGTCTAACTGACTCTTTTCTTATTTCAAGTGGTTTTTTAAAAGGTAGTGATTTCTTTGTTTCACTCACATCAATGTCTATTCAGTCAAAAAGTTTGAATAGACCTTTCACAATATCAAACAATTGAGTGAATTATCCTAAACTGCTTATGCTTTTGGCATATCATATAGACAGTTCTTTAAAAAGGAAAAACGGAAGGGAGGGAGAGAAGGAAAACGAGAGGGAGAGAGGATGGGGACAATCAATCGTATTTTTTTTTTCCTTGCTACTGGGCAGCACCGAAGAAAGAATTTTGAACAAGTACAGAAGCGTAATTGCAAAGTTTAAGACAGAATCAATATAAATTATCCAGGCCCACAAACATGTAGACCGATTATCAATTCTTAAAGCTTTTAATTAGGTTTACCTGTCAAATTCTAGTTCTCTGCTGTGATCTAACAGGTCCTGCATGAACTCCTCCACTCCCCAGGCTTCATCTTACATCGCTCTCTCCCTTGGCTCATGTTCTTTAGCTCCATAGGCCTTCCTGCTCCTCAAGCAGGTTCAGGCCTACGCTCTTAGAGTTCACTCCACCTGGCATGTAGGAATGACTCCTCCTTATCATTTTAGCTCCTAAAGTTGACTTAAAGAGATGGAATATCCTTTACAAAGGCCCTGCCCATTTTCTCAGGGGCTGACTTCATGTTCTGTTATTGTCATCTTGAAATTCTTATATTAAGGGGCACCACATTTTCATTCATTGTTCACTGGACCCCCAAATTATGTAGCCAATTCTACCTGTTCTATATAATAATCCTTTTTATTTTTTGTCTCTGGATCATTTATAATTATCTAAAATATTATTGCTTGTTTGTTTTTGCCTCATCCTATTAACATAGAAGCTCCATAAGAGCAGGAACTCTGTTTATCTACAGAGCAGGTGTGGAAAAATTCCGTGGAATTTTTAACAATTAAGAGAAGTTTACTTTGGTTTGAATGTAATCTCCCTACTTTACCATCTTGGGCTTAGAAAAAGAAAAAGACTACATGAAGTACTTGCTACTAGTGAGTATTGAAGCGTTCTCTATGGTTTTTCCTGGATTAAACGTAAAATGACCCCAAATTTCAGATTTGCAACCAACAAATTTAGTGCAAGTTGGGGACGCAGTTCCACATCTCCTAAGCTCTCTTGAGATCAAAGGGGCCACAGAGGAATGCATATGGTCAGCAGTCTCAGGACACATGTGGCACTGAAAATATAGATAAAGAATTATTCAAGGAAAATTAGCATGAAGGCTTCTGTAGTCTTACAAATACAGAAATATCACAGTGTGAAGATGGGTTGGGATAGTACCATCAAGTGAGAATATTTAGAAGTAAGTTTTTACAGTTCCAAAAACTAAAAAAGAGGAAACAATGGTTGAATCAGTGAAGAACCAATCCTTTAATTTATTAATGTGGGAGGAAAGTTAATTCTCAAAATGAAAATGGAACTCTATTTCATACTGTATACTATAATAACTATGTATAATGTGGTTATTAAATATTCTTAGTCTACATAGTAATTATGTGATCTTATAGTCTGCTTATTAAATAAACCTATTAGGGCCAAAATTAATGACTACGTACCTTACTCTTAAATTACGAAGTTACAGTAATGTTACACTTATTTTTTAAAGGACTATCTTTTCTCTTTCATTTCAGACTTATGACTAGGTCTTCAATTTCAGACCAGAACAAGTGACTGTGGCTAAATTATACCCTGACTAATTTAACTATGTCTGCTACATGCAAATGTGTATGCAAGTATTATATTAATTAACTTATAGTTCTTTTTCTCAGCTCACCTGGTTGACATAACCTGTAAGAAATAAAATGAAAGAACAACAGCACCCGGCTACTGTGTGTCTCCTTGTCTGCTCCCAGCAGTGAGCACAAGGCTCCCAATCAAGAAAGGGGAGAGTTTACAGAAAAGGTGGGAAGCAGAGGTGGCATCTTCAGACTAGCAAAGTGGCCGACCCTGGGTAGAACCTAAGATGCTTGTCTATGTGTCACCACATCTTCGTGTAATGCCAAGTGCTGGGAATCACTCTGCCCTCAGGGAGTTTCCATTTGTGTTGATATTTTCACAAATTGCAGCTGAATGCCAGTAATAGTGTTGGCTCTTAATAAATATTTGGGTAGATGGATAGATAAAGGCATGGAAAGGATCTCATGTCAACAAAATACAAGAAACTTGGTTCTCAACAGACAAACTCCGGATATTTCTAATGACATCTATCCTATGGTTCTGTTTCTCTAGAGGAATAATGACTGATACACTTAAGCAGTTTGAAATTAAGCAGATGGGAAAGATATGCCATGAAAACACTAATCAGAAGAAATCCAATGTCTACCTTTATAAATCTGAGATGAAGTAGATTTAAGGCAAGAAGTAGTGTCAGAGATATAGAGTATATTCTGTAATTACAAAAGGGTGAATTCATGAGGAAGATATAGCAACCCTAAATATGTATGTGTTTAATAACATAGTTTCAAATAAAAGAAACAAAAATATATGGAACTAGTGGAGAAATAGACAAATTGATAGCACAAGTATTTAAAATATTAATAAGGATATAGAAGATGTGCACACACCTACTAACTAATCTATCTTAATTTATATTTTAGGACACTGTGGTGAACAACTTTAGAACACAAATTCTATTCAAGTGCAAATGAAATTTTCACCAACACAGACAAGTGATACTCTATAAATCAAGCCTCAATAAATTTTAATTAACTTGACACATGCTCTCTAGCACAATAGAGTTCAACTAAAATCAATGACAAAAATAATAAATACGAAATAATCAAGTGATAAATTAAGTGACATGCTTCTAAAGATCTCATAAATCAGTGAAAAGGATAACTGCAAAAATCAATGAAAATTAGAATGTATTTTTATCTGAAAATAATGAAAATATATCAAAATTTATGAGCAGTTGTGCTTGCTTTGGTTACAGAAACCACAGGGAATGTTACTCTACCTAATAAAGAGAAAAATTCAGATAATTTATAAAATAATAAACATTTTTTAGCCTATCAGAGAACTAAGGTTACAAGGTAAACAGATGAACTGACTTCTAAAGAGTGACAAGTCCATCTGAAGAGAGACAGGACAAATTGCTTTATGTTTGACAGAACGTAGGAGCAGGAGGCAGCCACCATAAAAGTGGGTAGCTAGAAAACAGTGACAATTTTAACAACAGCAGAAAATTCCCTATTTCCAGAAGATATAATTACCATAAAATACCTCAGAATAAATCTAGCAGAAAGACATCCAAAATTACTTTACTGACAGCCACAAAAGAGAGAAACTAAAAAATACCTACGCCAAATTCATGGATTGAAAGACTTAATATTGTCAACATAAATATTCTCTCAAAATTGATCAATGAGTTCAGCGTGATCAGTGAGTTCAAAAATTTCAGCACTTTTTAAAATAAAATGATATTTAAAAATGGAGAGGAACTAATATAACCAAAGTTGTTGAAAAATGTAAAAGAAAAAAGAAAAAAGCTGGAGGATCTATGTGATTTCAGACTTATTTTAAAGCTACAGTAGCTAACACAATTTAATAATGGTGAAAATATAGATGTAGATAAATGGAAAATAATAGAGCCCAGAAACAGACCTATACATGCATATCAAATGAGTTTTGGCAAATGTTCCAAAGCAACTCAATAAAGAAAGAAGGAAACTTTTTAAACAAATTGTGCTGGACCAACTGAGTTGACATATATATAAAAAAATGAACATTGACTTTTGCCTCATACCATGTAAAAATTGACTCAAAATGTAAATGTAAAACCTAAAACTATGAAATTTCTGTAATAAAACATAGGATACAATTTTTGCAAACTTACAGTTTGCAAAGTTTTCTTACATTTAGGAAACATTGAAAAAAGCTAGGAAACATTAAAAAAACAAAATATGAAACTTCATCAAAATTTAAAGTGTTGCCCTTCAAAAGACAGCACTTAGGAAACAAAAATACAGGCAAAAGATTTGAAGAGAATATTCACAACATATATATCAGCTAAAAGAGCTGTATAAAGAATATACAAAACATTCTTACAACTAAAAAATAAGAAGATAAACCAAAATTTTTTTAAGAAAGCAAAAGATGTAGAAAGTTATTTCACTAAAGAGAGAGAGATAGAGGCAGAGAAGCAGAGGGACAGAAGGAGAGAAAGGGAAGAGATATTAATAGTCAATAAGTACATGAAGAGATGTTGCATCATTAGTTATCAAGGAAGTAAAAATTAAACCTAAAATGACATGCTGGTACATAGCCATTAGACTATCTAAACTTACAAAGTTTGACCATACAAAATATTGGTGAGAATGAGAAAAACCTGGAACTCTCATACTCTGCTCATGGGAAAATAAAATGCTACAATCACTTTGGAAAAGAGATTGGCAATTTCTTAAAAAAAATATATATATATATACCTATCAGAGAGACTAGCTATTCTACTCCTAAGTATTCACTCAAGAGAAATAATAGCATTAATTGTCCAAACAAAGACTTATACATAAATATGCATAGCAGCTTTTTTCATAATAACTAAAAATTGGGGGAAAATGTTCTTCAACAAAAGACTCTCGGAAATAAAAATGAATGAATTATTTGTACTTGTCTACAACATGGATAAATCTCAAAATTATTAGGCAGAATGAGGGAAGTCAGGTCAGAAACAAAAAAAACAAAGAAAACTCCCCAAAAACCTAGTATGTACTCTATGACTTTATTTATATAGCATTGTAGAAAATCTAAACTAATCTATAGTGACAGAAAGCAGATTAGTGGTTGCCTAGAGATAAGAGCGAAAGTAAGAAGAGATTACAAGGGGAAAGAGAAAATTTTTGAGAGTAATATAAATGTTTATTATCCTAATTTTGATTATAGTCTTATGGGTGCATATGTTTGCCAAAACTCCTCAAAGTTACACTTTAAATATTTGCATTAATTCTTTATCAAGAATTCCTCAAAAAGAGTGGTAAATTCTTTTTTATTTATTTATTTATTTTTTTATTAATGTTATGATAGATTACAACCTTGTGAGATTTCAGTTGTACATTTTTGTTAGTCATGTTGTGGGTACACCACTTCCCCCTTTGTGCCCTCCCCCCACCCCCCCTTTACCCTGGTAACCACCGAGCAGATCTCCTTGTCAATATATTAACTTCCACCTATGAGTGGAGTCATATAGAGTTCATCTTTCTCTGACTGGCTTATTTCGCATAACATAATACCCTCGAGGTCCATCCACGTTGCTGCGAATGGGCCAATTTTGTCTTTTTTTATGGCTGAGTAGTATTCCATTGTGTATATATACCATATCTTCTTTATCCAATCATCAGTTTCTGGGCATGTAGGTTGGTTCCACGTCTTGGCTATTGTAAATAATGCTGCGATGAACATAGGGGTGCAAGGGACTCTTGGGATTTCTGATTTCAGGTTCTTAGGATAGATACCCAGTAGTGGGATGGCTGGGTCATAAGGTATTTCTATTTTTAACTTTTTGAGAAATCTCCATACTGTTTTCCATAGTGGCTGTACCAGTTTGCATTCCCACCAACAGTGTATGAGGGTTCCTTTTTCTCCACAACCTCTCCAACATTTGTCACTCTTGGTTTTGGATGTTTTTGCCAATCTAACGGGTGTAAGGTGATATCTTAGTGTAGTTTTGATTTGCATTTCCCTGATGATTAGCGATGATGAACATCTTTTCATGTGTCTATTGGCCATATTCATATCTTCTTATGAGAAATGTCTGTTCATGTCCTCTGCCCATTTTTTGATGGGGTTGTTTGGTTTTTTGTTGTTAAGCCGTGTGAGTTCTTTGTATATTATGGAGACTAACCCTTTGTTGGATAAGTGGCTGGTAAATATTTTTTCCCAATTAGTGAGCTGTTTTTTTGTTTCAATCCTGTTTTCCCTTGCCTTAAAGAAGCTCTTTAGCCTGATGAAGTCCCATTTGTTTATTCTTTCTATTGTTTCCCTCAACTGAGGAGTTATAGTGTCCAAAAAGATTCTTTTGAAACTGATGTCAAAGAGTGTACTGCCTATATTCTCTTCCAGAAGACTTATTGTCTCAGGCCTAATCTTTAGGTCTTTGATCCATTTTGAGTTTATTTTGGTGTGTGGTGCCTATATTCTCTTCCAGAAGACTTATTGTTTCAGGCCTAATCTTTAGGTCTTTGATCCATTTTGAGTTTATTTTGGTGTGTGGTGAAAAAGAATGGTCAATTTTCAATCTTTTGCATGTGGCTGTCCAGTTTTCCCAGCACCATTTGTTGAAGAGACTTTCTTTTCTCCATTGTAGGCCCTCTGCTCCTTTGTCAAAGATTAGCTGTCCATAGATGTGTGGTTTTATCTCTGGGTTTTCAATTCTGTTCCATTGATCTGTGGACATGTTTTTGTACCAGTACCATGCTGTTTTGATCACTGTAGCTTTGTAGTATGTTTTGAAATCGGGGATTGTGATTCCGCCGGCTTTGTTTTTCTTGCTCAGGATTGCTTTAGCAATTTGCAGTCTTTTGTTGCCCCATATGAATTTTAGGATTCTTTGTTCAATTTCTGTGAAGAATGTTCTTGGGATTCTGATTGGGATAACATTGAATCTGTAGATTGCATTAGGTAGTATGGACATTTTAACTATGTTTATTCTTCCAATCCCTGTGCATGGAATGTCTTTCCGTCTCTTTATGTCGTCATCAATTTCTTTCAAGAAAGTCTTGTAGTTTTCATTGTATAGATCCTTCACTTCCTTAGTTAAGTTTATCCCAAGGTATTTTATTCTTTTCATTGTGATTGTGAATGGGATTGAGTTCTTGAGTTCTTTTTCTGTTAGTTCATTGTTAGTGTATAGAAATGCTACTGATTTATGTATGTTGATTTTATACCCTGCTACTTTGCTGTAGTTGTTGATTATTTCTAATAGTTTTTCTATGGATTCTTTGGGGTTTTCTATATATAAGATCATGTCGTCTGCAAACAGCGAGAGTTTTACTTCTTCATTGCCTATTTGGATTCCTTTTATTTCTTTTTCCTGCCGAATTGCTCTGGCCAACACCTCCAGTACTATGTTGAACAGGAGTGGTGAAAGTGGGCACCCTTGTCTTGTTCCTGTCCTCAGAGGGATGGCTTTCAGTTTTTGTCCATTGAGTATGATGTTGGCTGTGGGTCTGTCATATATGGCCTTTATTATGTTGAGGTACTTTCCTTCTATACCCATTTTATTGAGGGTTTTTATCATAAATGGGTGTTGGATCTTGTCAAATGCTTTCTCTGCATCTATTGAGATGATCATGTGGTTTTTGTTTCTCATTTTGTTGATGTAGTGTATCACGTTGATTGACTTGCGGATGCTGAACCATCCCTGTGTCCCAGGTATAAATCCCACTTGATCATGGTGTATAATCTTTTTGATGTATTGCTGCATTCAGTTTGCCAAAATTTTGTTGAGGATTTTTGCATCTATGTTCATCAGTGATATCGGCCTGTGGTTCTCCTTCTTTGTGTTGTCCTTGTCAGGTTTGGGGATCAGAGTGATGTTGGCTTCATAGCATGTGTTAGGGAGTACTCCATCTTCCTCAATTTTCTGGAATAGTTTGAGAAGAATAGGTATTAAGTCTTCTTTGAATGTTTGGTAGAATTCTCCAGAGAAGCCATCTGGTCCTGGACTGTTATTTTGGGGGAGGTTTTTGATTACTGTTTCTATTTCCTTACTTGTGATTGGCCTATTCAGATTCTCCATTTCTTCCTGATTCAGTTTGGGGAGATTGTAGGAGTCTAGGAATTTGTCCATTTCTTCCAGGTTGTTCAATTTGTTGGCATATAGTTTTTCACAGTATTCTCTTATGATCCCTTGTATTTCATTGGTATCTGTTGTGATTTCTCCTCTTTCATTCCTAATTTTATTTATTTGCAATTTCTCTCTTCTTTTCTTGGTGAGTCTGGCTAAAGGTTTCTCGATTTTGTTAATTTTTTCGAAGAACCAACTCTTTGTTTCATTGATCCTTTCTACTGTCTTTTTTGTTTCAATATTGTTTATTTCTGCTCTTCTTTTTATTATTTCCCTCCTTCTACTGACTCTGGCCTTTGTTTGTTCTTCTTTTTCTAGTTCTGTTAGGTGTCGTTTGAGGTTGCTTATGTGAGCTTTTTCTTGTCTAGTGAGGTGAGCCTGTATTGCGATGAATTTCCCTCTTAGGACTGCTTTTGCTGCATCCCAAATGATTTGGTATGTCGTGTTCTCATTTTCATTTGTCTCCAGATATAATTTGATTTCTTCTTTAATTTCTTCAATGATCCATTGTTTGTTCAGAAGCGTGCTGTTTAGTCTCCACATTTTTGCACCTTTCTCTGCTTTTTTCTTGTAGTTGATTTCTAGTTGCATAGCATTATGATCAGAAAAGATGCTTGATATTATTTCAACTCTTTTGTATTTATTGATGTTTGCTTTGTTTCCCAAAATATGGTCAATCCTTGAGAATGTTCCATGTGCGCTTGAGAAGAATGTATAACCTGCTGTTTTTGGATGAAGTGTTCTATATATATCTATTAAGTCCATCTGGTCTAATTTTTCATTTAATTCTATTATTTCCTTGTTGATTTTCTGTCTGGATGTTCTGTCCATTGGTGTTAATGGTGTGTTGAGGTCCCCTACTATTATTGTATTGTTCTTGATGTCTTCTTTTAGCTCTATTAAGAGTTGCTTTACAAATTTTGGTGCTCCTGTGTTGGGTGTGTATATATTTATAAGTGTTATGTCTTCTTGGTGGAGAGTCCCTTTTATCATTATATACTGTCCCTCTTTGTCTTTCTTTATCTGTTTTGCTTTGAAGTCTACCTTGTCTGATATTAGTATAGCGACACCTGCTTTCTTTTGTTCATTATTAGCTTGGAGTATTGTTCTCCATCCCTTCACTCTGAGTCTGTGTTTGTCTTTGGGGCTGAGGTGTGTTTCCTGGAGGCAGCATATTGTTGGATCTTGTTCTTTGATCCATCCTGCCACTCTGTGTCTTTTGATTGGGGAGTTCAATCCATTTACATTTAGAGTGATTATTGAGATGTGGGGGCCTACCACTACCATTTTATGTCTTGTTTTCCGGTTTTCTTCAATTTCCTTTGTTTCTCGTCCCATGGTTTAATCTGTTCTGATGGAGAGCTGCTACTCTCTGTTGTTGTCCTTCTACTTATCTCCTCTGCTCTTGGTTTTGTAGTCCCTTTCCTTTTTTTGATTTTTCAGGAATGAGGGTTTTCCTGAGGATTTCCTGAAGAGGAGGTTTTGTGGCAATGAAGTCCCTTAATTTTTGTTTATCTGGGAAAGTTTTTATTTCTCCATCGTATTTGAAGGATATTTTCGCTGGGTAGAGAATTCTCGGCTGTAGGTTTTGTCCTTCAGATTTTTGAATATATCATTCCACTCTCTTCTAGCCTGTAAAGTTTCTGCTGAGAAATCTGCTGATAGCCTGATGGGGGTTCCTTTGTAGGTTAGTTTCTTTTGGCTGGCTGTCCTTAGTATTTTCTCCTTGTCGTTGACTTTTGCTAGCTTCACTACTATATGCCGTGGGGTTGATCTTCTTGCATTGATAAAGTTTGGAGATCTATTGACTTCTGTCACCTGAAGATCCATCTCTCTCACCAGATTTGGGAAGTTCTCAGCCATTATTTCTTTGAATAGGCTTTCTGCCCCTTTCTCCTTCTCTTCTTCCTCTGGTATACCTATAATCCTTATTTTGCATCTCCTAATTGTGTCTGATAATTCTCGGAGAGTGTCTTCATTTCTTTTTAGTCTTACTTCTCTCTCCTCCTCTGCCTGCAGCATTTCTATATTCCCATCTTCCAAATTGCTAATTCTTTCCTCCATAATATCGGCCCTACTGTTCAGTGCATCTAGATTTTTCTTAATCTCCTCTATTGTGTTCTTCATTTCCAGTATTTCTGTTTGGTTCTTCTTTATCGTGTCAAACTCTTTTGTGACATAGCTCCTGAACTCGTTGAGTTGTCTATCTGAATTCTCTCTTAACTTATTGAGTATTTTAATGATGGCTGTTTTGAAGTCATCGTCATTTAGGTTATATATCTCATTTTCTTTGGGATTGTTTTCTGTGTATTTGTTATTTTCCTTCTGTTCTGTAGATTTAATGTATTTTTTCATATTGCTTGATGTTGTAGATTTGTGCCTCCGCATAGAGATAGAGTTTAGTTGCTCCTTCCACTTGTTTCTGCTGGTGTGGTGGGGGAGCAGCTGTTTATACTGCACCAACCAGGAACCCTATCCGCAGTTGCTAACTGGGCCTGGGCCCCCCTCGTAGTCACAGTGGTCCTTTGGATTCCCTCTTCTGCTGTAGGGGCCGTCACGGGGGGGCTTCAGGCTGCTGCTGCCTACTGTTGCAGCCCACCTAGACATGCTCCCTCCTTGGGGTCTGCAACAGTGTTATGGGCTTTTCCAGTGGCCAGGGGTAGGATCACTTATATTTGCCACTCTGTCACTGTCGGCACCCACAAAAATCTCACTTGTCCACTATGGGTCGCAGCAGAGCTATTGGCATCTTCTACAGTCTGTGGTTAGCTCACCTAGCTATGCTACTTTTGTCCCGGGGTGTCCAGCCTTGTGGCTGCCGGATGGGTGCTCTCTACTAGTGCTGTGCGAGGCTTTCCCTAAGGCTGCTGTGAGCCTGTAGGGTTTCCCCCTAGGCTACGGAGCTGGGTCGCTGGAACTCCACCCAGCCCCAGTCCTGTTCCCCAGGAACTCGGGGAGCCCTTTGCCCTGACTGGGGGATAGCCGGAGATCCTGATTTCAGTGGTAGCTGGTCAGCTGCTGCCCTGCCTGAGATTCTCCTCTCCTGGACCCTCCCGGTGTTGTGGATGCTGGGTATGGCCCCTCTGCTAATGGCAGACAGAGATTTTGTCTGCTGCCCGGGCAGAACTCTGGAGCTTCCCCTCCAGGGCGCAGAGCTGGCCTCTGGAGCTTCACCCAGCCCCAGTCCTCTCCGAGATCTCTGGCAATCCCCTGCCCCACTGGGAGGGCAATGGCAGCTGGGGGTCACCTCGCCCTCTGGGATTCTCTCCGGGACTCTCCCCGAGTTGTGAATGCTGGGCGTCACCCCTCCACTAATGGCAGACAGAGAGTTTTGTCTGCTGCCCGGGCGGAACTCTGGAGCTTCACCCAGCCCCAGTACTCTCTAAGGTCTCCGGCAATCCCTTTCCCCACCATGCAGGCAGTGGCAGCCGGGGGGGCCGCCGTACCCTCAGTGATTCTCTCTGGGACCCACCAGGTGCCATGAACCCTAGGCGGGATCTCCCCACCAATGGCAGGGTGAGACTCTGCCCGTGGGCTCAGGTGTGTAACTCTAGAGTTTCCCTCTGCATTTAGGAGTAATTGTGGGGGGTTTACGTAGGGTTCTGGTCACCTGTTTCCACCGTCGCTCCTCTGGTGTGTGCTTGCTCCTGCCCTAGGTGTGTGTTGATCTTCTGGGGGCGTCCGTTGGAAGAAAGCCACTTGCAGGTACTAGGCTGTTTGGTCGGGGTCAGAGAGTTTTCACCTATCTCCACATCCTCCCAGAGGGAAGTCCGTCCGCCTTCCGATGTGTAGTCGTGTGGGTCTCTCAGACATCCTGAGATGCTGTCTGGATATCCTTTGTTAAGCGATGAGTGTCCAAATAATTGTAGACTTGAAGGGGGAGTGACAAAGAGGACTACTCATGGTGCCATCTTGGATGGGTTCAGTAAATTCTTTTAATGAATGAATAATTTGACACGCTTTCTTAAAAAAAAAAAAACACTGAGCAGGGACTGGCCTGGTGGTGTAGTGGTTAAGTTTTTGTGCTCCACTTTGGTGGCCAATGGTTCGCAGGTTCAGATCCCAGGTGCAGACTTAGCACTGCTCCTCAACCCACACTGTGGCAGCATCCCACATAAAATAGAGGAAGATTGGCACAGATGTTACCTCAGTGACAATCTTCCTCAAGCAAAAAGAGGAAGATTGGCAACAGATGTTAGCTCAGAGCCAATCTTCTTCACAAAAAACAAAACAAATAAAAACATGAAGCAAACTATGTGTAGAGGAAACTTCTTCAATCTAGAAATAGATATCTACAAAAACCCATAAGTAATATTCCATTTGATGGTAAGTATTGATTGCTTTCCCCTAAAGGTCAGGAATAAAACAAGCATATCCACTCAAATCATGTCTACTCAAAATATACAGATGTTCTTAGCCAATGCAAAAAGTTAAGAAAGAAATGACAAGAATAAAGATTGGAAAGGAAGAATTAAGAATCTCTTTATTTGTAGATGACAGGATTCAATACATACAAAAATTAAAAAGAAAATATAAATTACCAGAACTAATAAATGAATACAAAGTTACTAGATGCAAAGTCAGTATGCAATAATCAGCTATTTTTTTTAAACCGGCACCAACATTTATTCGATGAGATTTAAAATAACAAGACCATTTACAAGAGCATTAAACAAGATCAAATTTTTAGGAATAAAGTTAACATATATTTTGATTCCATTTATATTAAATTGAAGAATAAGCAAAACTGGTCTACAGGGATGGAAATCAGAACAGTGGTGACCTCCGGTGTGCTTGGGGAGTTACTGATTGGGAAGGAGAATGAGGAAATTTTTTGGGGTGATGCAGATATCATTTACCTCGATTCTGCTGGTGGTTACCAGTAACATACATAGGCAAAAACTCATCAAGTCATATGCTTAAGTACTATAATTTTACTGTACGTAAATTATGCCTCAATTTAAGAAAATAAAATAAAAATTCAACAATGATAAGGATTGCGTGAAAAAAAACATTTTCTGGTATATCCTACTCTTCTGATAATATATAAGCAGGAAGAAGAAGAAATTTATGGCTCAGTAGTCACTTGTTTGTTCACTTGTTCACTCATTCTACAAGTATTTATTATTTCCCTTTTCCTATATACGGAAACCAGGTAAGGGAAAGAAGAATAGACATCTTATTCTGGAAAGAGGTGGCAGTTGACTGCCTGTGGTTAGATGAGTCTGTTTTCCTGGACCAGGACTAGAAGTAGGGTGAGGCAAGTGAGGTGCCTAGAGTGCAAAATTTAATGCAGCACTGACTCTCCTGTCTTGTGAGTGCTGAGCCTGAATGTGAATGCCTCTTTCACTTTCACTGCCTAGGTGTCTTGTTGACTCACCTTCCTCCCATGTGTGGCCAAGACAGACATGGTTTTCAGAACAGCTGTCTGAACATCCTCGGGACCTCTTCCAGTTCTAGGCAAGGAGTTACAGCATCAATTTTGACACACTTTATGTAGAATTATGTTTGAGGCTTATTTCTAAGTGTGCATTCATGAATTAGATTTGATTTCTTGAAAATGTCTTTTAAAACCCACAGCATCAGATTTTATTTGGTTGCACATGGGAGATTTACTGAGAGCAGTGACTCTAATCACTAGTGTATATGCTTTTTTCTGAAATAAGAAAATCTAGTATTTACTGAGTACTTAACCATATTCCAGGTTTGGCATTACAACATTTAACACTTACAACAATCTTATTACTATTAATTTTCCCTCACTATAAATGTCCAAGATCACAGGGCTGATAAGTAGCAGAGTAGCCAAATTTCAAACCCAGAACCTAAACATGCCTAAAATTACAATATAATTTTAGAGAATTTACATTTCATTGTCAAGGTCTGTATTTTTGAGGTAATATCAAGTAGTTAATGTAAGTGGACTGTGAGCCACAGAGATCTTAAAACTAGTGACTTAAATACAAAAGCATGTATTTCTTTAAGGTACAGGTAAGCAGTAAGAAGACACTATGGCAGCTCCCTGCATTTATCAAGGATCCAGGCTTCTGTTAATTTACTCTTCTACTCTACTAGAATACTGGATCTTTGGCTTCTGTCATCAAGGTCTCTTTTCGGTCCAAGCTCCAGCTCCTCAACTTCCAGTTCTCAGGCATGCATAATGGGCAGCAGGATAGAAGGGGAAAAAATGTACTCCATTTCCATTTAAAGAATCTTTCCAGAAACACCATACTGCAGATACTTTTGCTTACAACTCATTGAACAAAACTTAGCTGCATGATCACATCAACAGGAAGGAAGGCTAGGAAACACAGTGTCTCAGGCGGACACATGCTCATTAAGAAATAAGAGGAGAAAGGACATTGAGAGAACTGGAGAAACCCAGTCATATAATTGGTCCCTGATGCACACGGACTCAGGTGCATACACTTGTTTCAAAAATAAGTTCATGATGCTTTGGAGTGGCTTGAGCTTGCTTTGGGCACAGTTTTTGTCAACTATCCTGTGAAACTACACACTACTGCATTTAAACAGTAAGTTTTTAAATAAAATGCCATAACACGATGACCTGGAAAAACAAAAGGAGTGAAGAAACAGAACCTGCATTGCTTTTATTCTCTCGTTCTACAGGACCACTTGAGGTTTTATTTTTTGTTTAAAATGTAGAATATATTGTAAAATAAAGTTTTCAGGAATTTCTGACAAATATATCTTTATGTTGAAGACTTTTCTCATTGGTGTATCTGTGCTTTATGTAAAAAATACTTTTCAAAGTAAAAATTGATTAAAAAGTGTGCTTTGATCAAGCACAAATACAGATAGAGTGACAAATCTAGCTATATTGTCTGTTGAACGTGAATATGCAAAGATTAGTTGTGATGAAGTCATTGACAAATTGGCAGAAGTTTCAAAAACTGAAATTGTGTTATCATACATAAGTGCAAACCAATGTGAAGTATAAGGTTTCCTCTTTTTAAAAAACATATACTGGGGCTGGCCCGGTTAAGTTTTCATGCTCCACTTCAGTGGCCCAAGTTTTGCGGGTTCGGATCCCAGGTGTGAACCTACACACAGCTCATCAAGCCATGCTGTGTGGTGTCCCATATACAAAATAGAGAAGGATTGGCACAGATGTTAGCTCAGGGACAATCTTCCTCAAGCAAAAAGAAGAAGATTGGTGACAGATGTTACGTCAGAGCCAATGTTCTTCATCAAAATATATGTATATATACTGAAGTATTTTAAGGATATTGATCCTTTACTTTTTTCTTTTCTCTTTTTTTTGTTCCTATGATGTTTATAAAACCATTATTGTTGTACAAGCTCAATCAAAGAACATTTTTTCGGTCTGCATTTTTTCTGGTCATTATAATTATTTGTTTCACTTAAGATTATTATCCTCTCAAAGAGAGGAGATAGGATGTTAAAAATGATCTTCTCTGGTTGTCAAATCCATTAAGTACATCTCTGATACATACAAAAGTGTGGTGATCTTCATTTTCTTTAATGTGAAAAAATCAGCTATTCTCTTCTTTCCTTGGCAGAAGTGGAATATTTATGAGGAAAAATGAGTTCTCAGTTTAATTCCCACTTTTGTCATTGAGTATGTAATCTTTGGGAATCCACTTAATCTTGTTGATCCTTTATTTATTCATAATTAAAATTAGTATAATACTGCTTATTAGTATAATACCACAGGGTGTTATAAAATGTAATTGATTAATGCTATCAGAGTAGACTGAAATCCTTAGAGGAATTGCAGACAGAACAAAGCATTACGTTTATTTTCATCTGTCTCAATCTCCTGTGTTTCCCTACAAAGTGTATTCTGATGAATTCTTTGAGAGATTTGAAATTTGGCAGAAAATTGAAGAATCTGTTTGACATACAAAAAATGTTAGATCTCCAAATTGCTGTGTCAGATGTTCCTATATTCAGTTCCACCACCAATATCGTAAAATAGAATGATTCACCCCTGAAAGCATGAGTACCCCCGAAAGAGGAGCGAAAAACAATAATAGCAACGACAAAAATAAAGACAAATTCTTGAGACCATAACAGATGTAGAAAAGTGGAAGGAGCTAGGGCTGGATAGATCTAGATACAGGTCAGGTGCAGGGCTTGCTATGCTTTTCTTTGTTTTTCTTTGTTTATTTTGGCATTGGTCAAGTGTGAGATGGTGTGGTCCTGAAATAACTAGGTTTCTGCCTTCTCCCCCTTCCTGATTGTGATGGAGATGTTAGAATCCCTGGTAGGCCAGTTCTGTGGTACTGTTTGAGGAGATTTTCTGAAAGTCTTGCCTATAGTTTATCCCACTCACCCTTCTAATTTTATCAGTATCAAATTCTCTGTTTCAAAAAATCTTTTTGCTGAAAGTAGCAAGAGTGGATTATGTTAGATGCAACAAAGTATAACACCCAACAAATGCAAGCATCAGTAGCTGTTGCTCTGTTGTTACTACTACTAATTTACAGAAAAGCAGATTTGAGCTCTAAATAAGGAAGGAATTTCAAATAATTAAGTTAAAATAGAATGGGTTACCTGTGAAGATTGTGAATTAACCCTCTGCAGAGGTTTCCAAGCCATAAGGACACAAAGAGATATAAAAGACATTCCCCATAAGTATGATGGCTTTTACTGTGACCCACTGAAATTGTTTCCAGTGCTGAGATTTAGTAACTCTATTTTTAAAAGGTCCCACTAGTGAAACTTACAGGAGCTGTGAGGAGTGTGAATCATTTTATTCAAAGATACAGAAAGAGTGAAAATGAATCCCTTCTTCTCCTTGCACTTCCAACCTATTATAACACTTGCTGATGAGGTATCTCAACCTGCAGTTAGCAGCTGGCACATGGCTGGGCATGATGCCTACTAGAGGAGCCAGAAAAGTTAGCTTTTTAACACTGACATATCATCTTCTCTCTGTCAGGATTTTGGTTAGTTCTACTATTCTAAAAATGTTTAATTGGTTTAAACACCATTCCAAATACTGCATGTTTTTAATTGCATCAGTTCAGTACATACAATGAGATATGATGAAATGGATTTAACTCATTTTTTATAAAACTTAAAAGATGCAGTTATTAGGTAGTAAACATAACTGAGCACAATCATTACACTAGAGTCAAAATTGTGGGAAAACACTAAAGGAAAAATAATTTCAAATTAACAAAATTCCAATTAACCAGAATGTCCTCCATTAACTGGAATCCCGTCTCAAATCCCCATGTTGGACCAAGAAGTAGATCGTTACAGAAAGAGACCATATATATGTTAGTTCCTGGGAATCACTATAAATCTCCAAGATCTCTCAAAGTTTGACATTTAGAGATACTTGGCATACCTTAACAATTCCAAGAAAGACTATCCAAATATACTTTGAGATCTATAATATTTAAATAAGAATCCACCTAGGCTCCCTATAACTTATTTATTAACAAGACTTGAAACAAAGGAGGGTTTCTCTCTAACATTTTGGTTTTCTGTAGAATATATCATTCCCTGACCATTGGTGATAGTCAATGCTCTGGGAAAGATGACATGGATCCTCGTCTCTGCCACTTACATCTGTGGCAACAAGACCACTAGAGCATCTTCTTTGCCTGAAGACATGACCTTTGTACACTTCAGATGTATGGGTTCTCTTCTGGGTTCTTCTTTTCTGTCTCCCCAGGCTTTTCACTGGAGTGCTCTCCTGTCCTACTCCCTTCAGTTCTCACCACAGGCAGATCATGCCCAATCTAAACATCCGAAATCTCAATTGCTCTGCCAAGACAAAGACACACATTTCCTTCTGCCCTGAAGATTTGGCTGTCCTGATAGAGGCACCACATCCTGAGTGAATTGATCATTTTCTCATTACTGCATTGCCACAACTTTCCTGTCAGTTATTGGTGCCGTTGTTAGTAATTAACACTAGCAAAATGCTTAGAACTTGCCTGGCCTGTAGTGAGCACCTAAAAAATGTTAGCTATTTATTTGTTAATGTCATTATTCAGACCTCAGACCACCGTTTTTTAATTCTTTGAGTCATTTGGCTCCTGCCTCTTCCCTATAACCAGCAGTTGTCAAGTGTTCTGGATTCTACTTTCATATATCTCTTACTGTCTCTTACTCCCAATCTTCTTGTAGCCCTGGATTAGAGCTATCATTATCTTTCACTGTTCAAAACACCCATAACAGGGGGCCAGCCCTGTGGCTCAGTGGTTAAGTTCGGAACACTCCACTTCAGCAGCCCGGGTTTGCAGGTGTGGACCTGCCCCTCTTGTCAGCCATGCTGTGGCGGAGACCAGCATACAAAATAGAGGAAGATTAGCACAGATGTTAGTTCAGGGAGAATCTTCCTCACTGAAAAAAAAAAAAGAAAAAATCTCCCATAATATGAATAAGAGTATCTAACATATACATTAGGGACTCTGTCTATTTGTTTTAGTCAGGACTGTGCTCAGTTGCATGTAACAAACCCAACTAAAGTGGTTTGAACCAAATATGGGCTTACTTTCTTCACAAAATGAATTGTTTGGAGGTGCCAATCCAGGTCAGTGTAGCGAGTGAAGAAAGTCATCAAAGATCCAAGTTCTTTCTGAACCATCATCTTTAAAATGTGGGTTTTCTACTCATCCAGAAGGGAAGGCTATTCAAGCTCCAGGCATCATATTGGACTTTGAAGCATAAAAAAGAATGTGGGGAAATGTATATATCAACTGAGTCTGTTTCTGAACTTGTCTCATATATTAGCAAACCCGGAGCTTTCCCAGAAGCCACATCCAGTACTCACTCACTTGAATTCTCTGGCCATAACTGCATCAAACGGCCACCTCTACATCCAAGGATGCAAAAATGTGAAATAAACTGAGGAAATTGCTGCCTTACCCACACCCCCAAATGTGGTTCTATTAGAAAGGTCAAACTTGAAAATTGATACTGGTCGGGCAACAAATAGAGGCTGCCACACTATTAACTCATTTAGACCCCACAGCAATGCTATTAGATGGGCACTCATATCTTACAGAGGCACAAACGTAGGGTTAGAACATGAAGCAACTTCCCTACAGCAAGCACATTTATCAGGTAGGTATTATTATATTCCCATTTTACAGACGAGGAAGTTGAGTATTAGAAAGTTTAAGTAACTTGTCCAGAAATCAGGATTCAAGCCTGGTCTGACTACAGAGTCACACAATAATTCTAGACCTAGCACTTGGACCTTGACTATGATCTTCTTGTCCCCACTCTGCCTCTTTTCCTACATCCTGCAACTAGATAAGTCATTCTAAAATATACTTGTGACTGTGTCTTTAGTCTTCTCATAAACCTGCCCTTACCCTTTCAGCAGATGCTTTTGGGGGCCCTGTATCACAAATCTTGGTTCATTCTTGATCCTAGCCACAGATGTGGTAGATGATTCCTGTGAACACTGACAGCACCCCACCTTAAGCACCTGCCACCTATCTCCAATTTTTGTCTTCAGGCCTTTCTCCAAAGTTGAAGGAGCTCATCTCTTCATGGAAAAGTGGGGATTAACACTCCTTGGAACAACCCTTAACCATGGAAAAAGTGAATTAGTGAATAAATGCTCCAGCCTCCCTCCATTTGAAGAGACAATTCTAAGGCAAATTTCACATGGTTCCTGTGGTGGCCATGGGAACATACCTTGAGGACTTTCAACTACAAGGAGCATCATTTAGTGAGGGCCTACCTGCTGTGCTCTGTAATCCTTCTCTATGTTTATATGGAGACCATGCTTCCCCTAGGCTGCTCCCATACAATGGCTGAGTACAAGTCTGTTCCTTGGAGTCAGAAAAATCCTTTGACAGACAAAAGGATTTTTGTGTCTAGCACTTTCCAATGGCCTTGTTGAAATTTCTTTAGACTACCTGATGGTCTGGGATGTTTCATTCCCCTCATGTTATCTCGCAGACACTTCCCATAATAAAATGATTGCATGTTTAAGGTAGCCTTGGTGTCTCTTTTTTGGAGGACCCAGAAAAGAAAGCTCCTCATTTCATCCCAATTGGGATTGAACTAAGATTGCCCACAGCAGCCACCAGCTCGATAATGCACCTGCTATGGGCTACTCTTCCTTTCTTGTTTCACTTCCCCCCTCCCTCACTCTTGTTTCCTGGGATCACCTCCCAAATAAACTACTTCCAACCCCCAGGATTCTACTTTTGGGGAGAGCTAACCTAAAATAAATCTGTTTCTTCAGAATCACGTTACTATCTAAACCTCTTGGTTAGACATTCAGAGTCTGCCACAATTTGTCCTGAAACTACCATTATTCTTTCCTTACATTTATCTCCCATCCCAGCGTCCAGTAAACTTCTCTCATTCTCAATTTCCCTGCACCCTCCCCTAAGTATTTATGCTTGTACAGTTTTGAAATACAGTAATGTGTGTCTCCATCACCATCTGGTACCATGGTACAGTATCACTACTCACTAGTATCCATTACCCCTCCGTAAAGGAAGAATATACTTCCCCCCATTTTCAACTATGGTGTGACCATCTGATTTGCATGGCCAATAGAATATAACTGAGTTAATAGTGATCACTTCTAGGTAGAAGTTTTAAAAGCCAGAACCTGCTTCACTATGTTCTCTTTTCCCTCTTCCACGAAGATAAGTAATAGTGGGCAGATAATTTACATCATTTTGGGAGCCAGTGTGGAAATGGTGTCAAGCAGAGTTACACCTAAACCACAATGTACACAAAGCACAAGTGAGAAATAAAGATTTAATGTCATAAGTCACTGAGATTGGGGATCATTTGTTACTGAAGCAAACTTAGACTGTCCTGGCAGATACATAATACTCTATTTGAGCTGCATAGAATTTCACAGACTGATTGAGCCGCCTGTCTCCCACAAGATGCCTGAAACATACTGCCTCAGTTATTCCTAAATCATTTTTAATTCTCTAGCTTCCTTGAAGACTTTATTCCCATTTGCAACCCATCTTATTTTCTTCTGATAATGTCCCCCTGGAATGATGACATTTAATTTTGCTTCAAATATTCATCCTAAAAAATTGTCAAATGGCTTTTATAAATAGGTTTTCTTTATCTTATTACATTTTGGTAGAAAACAACTTTATCCCAATTGTATTTAGGCCATAGTCAGACTTGTCAAAATGGATGCAAATACTTTGTTTTTGGAAGTTATATCAGCATCTGAAAAATTTCCTTCTCTACTTTATGATTTAGGAGATATATGAGAGGAAAGTGGGATGTAGTCAATGAAATAATTAAGGATTTAGGCTTATTCCAAAACTACTGTGGTACACAAAGTTACCAAAATGTAGGCTAATGTACAATCATAGGAACTGTTTCTGAAACACATGTTCATGTCTCATTGTTAAATGCCAACTAAGTTTTTACATTAGAAAAGTGAACGTAGAGCTAGATCAGAAGGCCGAAATACAGTATTCTTTTTGTTCCTTCCAATGGCTGCATGCAATTTATCACAATCTAACCCAAACCATTCATTGTTTCTGGGGTATCATTTTGGATTTCCATTTTGTTCTTTTTGTTTTTGTTTTAAGAGTAAAGTGCTAAGAAAAGCAGAATGTGATTTTTAAAAAACCACATTTAACTGCCAAAGAAAAGCACAAGTCATTTAAAATATGAATGTGTGGGATGACTCATGTGCCAGGTGTGTGGGTGTTTTAACCTACCCTCCCTTTAAGAGAAGGAGCCCATATGGAACTGAACTCCATAGGGTCAGAGTCAATCAGTGCTCATTGTAATAAATATACTCACGAGCTTTGATTCATGCAGTTTCTTATGAATCATAAGTTAGTTCTTTTCCCTGATGATGCCTGGGCTCCATCTATCAGAATTTTGTCATAATTTCTGGAAAGCCATTGCAATTCACAGTAAATATCTTGCTCATATATTATAAGAAGAAACTAACTGTCAGCAAGAAATATTGTAATAAAACAACTCTTGTGCTTATGGCAATTTTGAGTTTATTATTTAATAGTGTTGACATATAGATAATCAGTCAGTCAAAACTAATCAAGTTCTCAGTATGTAAAACACCAGAACAGACACTGTCAGGTGATACAAAACTACCTTGAAAACTCGATAATATAACTAATGGGGCATGCATGGCAAATCAATATGAAAAATACATGAGAACACATGGCACTTATATATATATACACACATACATGCATGCATGCTAATGTAGGACTATGTATGTATAATAAGTATGTAAACATGTATGTATAACCTCTCTATATGTTGAAAATTTACTGTTTGAAGTAATAATCAATTATTCAAGCCATTATCCATATTGCACTGTTCTCCCTGGCACCTAACCCAGTGCTTGGCATATAGTAGGCAATCAGTAAATTTTTATTTAAAAATAGATTGAGGAACTAGACCTTAAAAAATAGAAACCAATTTTACTGTTCTCCTTGCAGATTGTACTTCCAGACTTTACAAAATTTGATCACCTATATTACTAGCCAGATGTGGCTGGGGTGACTGTAGGCTATTTCCACAAATTAACTCCAAACTCCAAGAAAAAATATTTGCACCACTAAGTATGTCTGCAAGAATGTACTCTGAGTAATTACAAATATTTCAAACTGTTTCAAGCATTAAACGGAAGTGCTGGAATATGTATTTAGCACTCCAAAGTCCTGTAGGAAAGGGGATACACTTTCATTTAAATAAGTAAATTCTGGCATGTTTATCATTTGTTCACATCATAAATTCTCATTGCTTATCAATTGTAATTGTCTAATAATCTGCACTGTCCAGCAATATAATGGGCTTCTTCACAATTCAATATAAAGCACCATGATGAAATCTACGTAACAAATTATTGAAAGTGCTATAGCAGACAGAAAAAGGTCATTGATCATTTAGAAGGTATTCTGATCAGATGCCCCAGATTCTGAAAATGCAAATTTGAAAGTTTATTCAGAATAAGAATCACCGAAGTTCCTTGGCCTAAACTCGAAAGAAAAGTTAAGTGAAGGTAAAGGATTCCCACTACTGATGGTTGACTGTCTTATTGCTGATCAATTCTCCTGTTAAGAACCAGGAAATTTATCCAAAAAGGTTTTTGAATGTGTTGAATGTATTGGAGAGCTAGAAAGACAGCCAGGACTTGAGGACTTAGTATCACAGAAAGAAGAAAAACACTGAGTCAGTACACCTGTGACATTTTTTCTTCAAGGCGTTTGCCAATATGTAAGTGGCACACAGCTGAGACCCTGGGAAGCAAAGTAGAAATCAGTAGCCAATGGTCTGGAAAGCTGAACAGAGCTTTCCAGAGTTTCACAGGGCTGGGGAAGCAAGAATTAGATTTCAAAGCCAACCAAAAATAGAGGAGTCTAGTGAGGATCTAGACTTTTAATTAGGGCCCTGGAAATTCTGTTCCATAGGGCTAAGAGTGAACGAGGACTAAATTAGTTAACACAAAGACTGAAATTCCATTTCAAACAAACTCAGTCCCAAACTAGATTAGGTATTCAGTCCCTAGTTTAATCGCCTACCAGAAAGCAGAAAAAATCCTGCCTGGAAGAATATAGTATCAGCCAGAGCTTCAGATAATCAGTTTTTCACATGCAATATCTGGCATTCAATCAGAAGTTATCAGCCTTGCCAAGAGACAGGGGCAAATAATAAAAAAAAAAAAACAGATAATGGAAACAAATCCTTTGAAGTCACAATATTGACTTTAAAATAACTGAAATTAATATGTTCAGTTAGATAGATGGAGGATTTCACCAGAAAAATAGAACACGAAAAAGAATTAAATGGAAATTATAGAAAATAAAGACATAATAATTAATATTAAGAATGAAATAGAAATGTATAAAAACCTTTCATCACAGCAGAAGAAAGGATCCATTAATTAAAACTTGTCAATAGTAACATATCCACTGTGAACGAGTTTAAAAAAAAAAGGAATAGATAATAGAGAAATGATTCTGAGAGATATTTGGAAATGCTGCAACATCTAACATAAAGGTGCTGGAAGTCCCAAAAGGAGCGGAGAAAGAGAATGGTACAGAAACAATATTTGAAAATGTCCCCAAACTTATGGAAGATTAAGTTAAAGATTGAAGTGGCTGTACAAACCTCAAACAAGATTGTAAAAAGTAAAACAAGTAAACACAGCTAGGCATATTTAAACTCAAATTGCTGGAAATTATAGATTAGGGGTAGATAAACTATTTCTGTAAAGAGCCTGATAGAAAAGATTTTAGACTTTGTGGGGCCACACTATTCCTGTCACAACTATTCAGGTGAGCTATAAGCAGCCGTAAACAACAGGTAAACAAATGGGCATGGTTATGTTCCACTAAAACTTCACAAAAACAGGCTATGGGCCAGATTTGGTCTGTAAATCATAATTTGCTATAGACAAAGAGAACATTTTAAAAGCAGCCAGAAAAAAGAAAACTTCACTTTCAACAAAGCGACAAGACTGATAGTTGACTTCTCACCAGAAGTGATGAAAGTTAGAAGACAATGAAATTGCATTTTTAATTTGCTGAAAGAAAATAAATGGCAAACTTCCAGTCCAATCTTAAGGATTATGAAATATCACTCAGAAATGAAGGCAAGATAAAGATGTTTCCAGTCCAATAAAAACTATTTGTCCACAGAAGAATCTCACTAAAAGAACCACTAAAGAAAATGCTTCAGGCAGAAGTAAAATGATCCCAGAGACAAGCACAGAAATAAAAGAAGGGAAAATTACTGAACCGGATATGTGGCTAAATCTAAGTGGATCCTATTGTAATAAACAATATTGAGTACGTCTTGTGGCCACTACATGGTGTATGGTATTAAAATATAGACAAAAATAATACAAGGAACAAGATCAATTAAATAGAATTAAGGAATCCAAACATGTTAGAATTGTCTTGGAAGTGGTAAAACTCTTACTATATTTTCTCTTCTATTAAATCAAAGATACATGTTGTAATCTCTGGAATATTCACTAAAATAATAGTAAAAAGATTTTATAACTAACAAACAAAGAGAGAAACACGACATATTAAAAAAGTTTTTTTTTAATTAGATAAAAGAATGCAAAATAGAAGGGAAAAAAGAACATAAAAGAACAAAAACAAATATAAAAAGAGTAAAATTATAGACTTAAATTCATTTAAATTATATTACAGCAAAAGCAATAGATGAAATATTCCAGGAAGAAAAAAGCATAGATATAAAGCTAAAACTCTATTTGACTTAAAGGAGACACACTTTAAATATAGGGATACAAAGGATAAACAAAAAAGAATGGGAAAAGACGTGTCATACAAATACTAATCCAAAGATAGTTGGAGTAAATATCTTAAAATCAAGCAAATTAGACTTTCAAGTAAAAAGTATTACTTGAGATAACAAAGAGTATTTCATATTGACAAAGAGAAAAAAACAAAACCATGAATATTAAAATGTCATCTGTATGTACCTAAATAATATAGCTTAAACATGTGTAGAGCAAAAGTAAAGGAAATAAAAGATAAATAGACTAATCCATAACCAGAATGGGAGACATTTAGTCATATTTTCAGTAACTGTTAGAAAAAATAAACAAAAGTAAAGACATATTACATATGAATAAATATCAACGAATTAGCATAAATAAAAACTTCAATCTACAATGAATGAATGCACATTCTTTATGTACATAACAAGCATTTACAAAAATTTACATTATGCTAAACTAGAAAGCTAGTATCAAATTTGAAAAAATGAAATGATTTAGAATAAGTTTTCTGACCACAATGGAATTAAGCCAGAAATTAGTATCCAAAAGACAACTGAAAAAAGCCAACTGCTTGGAAAATAAATAACGAATTTCAAAATAACCCAAGAGTAAAAGAAGAAATCTCAATGGAAATTAGAATACGGAAATTACTAAGTTTAAACTTAATAGTGAAAACAAAACATGTGAAGGCTTGTGGGATACTTGTAAAGCTGTGCTTACAATGATATTTATAGCATTAAATACATACATTAGAATAATATACAGTCTGAAATTCATTTACAGAATCCTCACCCCCAGAAAATAATAGCAAATTAAATCCCAAGAAAACAAAATAAATAATAAAGGTAAAACGGAAAGCAGTAAAATTGAACACAAAATTTCAATACAGAAAATAAAACATCTAAAAGTTTCTTCTTTGAAAAAATGATATAAGCAGTGACTTGTCAAGAGAGAAAATACAAATCATAATCAATAAAAAGAATAAAGAGATATCACTAGGAGCATATAAGCATTACAAGGAAATAAGAGGTTATTGTGAACAAGTTTATGCAAATAAAGTAAATATATAAAATAAATTGATAAAAACATAGAAAAACACAACTTACCAAAACTAATACAGAAAAAAATAAAAATCTGAATAGTTCCATATTAAATAAATTGAATCCATAAGAAAATTCCTGGTGCAGAGGTTTTCACTAGTAACTTTTTAAAATCTTAATAAAGCAAAACACCATTCTGATGCAAAGTCTTACAGAGAAAAGTAGAGGGATTCCCTTCTCAACTTGTTTTATGAGGACAATGTAAACTTGATCCCACAAACCAACAAGGCTATTTCATGAAAGGAAAATTATAGACTAATACTCTTCAGATCTTAGATTTAAAAATTCCCCCAAAAATGTAGCAAATCAAATCTAAGAATATATAGAATGAAAATGCCTCATGACCAACTAAGGTTTACTCCATGATTTCAAAGCTGATACAACATTACAAAATCAAACAAGACTCCTGGGAATACGAAGCAGATTACTTTCTCTATTCCTCCTGCTAAGTACAGCTACAAATCCTGGACATCATAAACAAAACAAACAAAACTCTCAAAAGTGGAGATAAGTAGATTGGTTGGGACCACAGGAACCAAGAAACGACATGGTGTTGAGGTCCCTGGGTTTTCTTTTTGCCTCATATATCCAAGACATGGAGCTAAAGAAGAGAATAGTCAAAAAAGCCACATCAAAAGCCTGCTCTCTCTCGCCAAAGGATCAGGAAAGGGACAGCTTAAAAGATAGAAAGCTTTTAGATAATAACTGCTCTACTTCAGCCAAACACCGCAGAAAAAAACTGTGATCACAAGCCCACCCATGCCAGTAAAGGCCAAGGGAGAGCCTAGATTTTGACTTTCTCCAGGTAGTAACAAGGCATTACAAGCTACCCACCAGGGCGGTGTCAGAGAAGGATGAGTCAAGAGCAGTCAATTTTATCCCCATCAGACAGGAACAAGGACCTCCTCATGTTGTCAGTGGATACCCTGTGGGAAGCCTGAATTTCCATGCTTATCCAAAAGTTATGAAGAGTCCCTCACCCACTGAGATGGTATAAGAGGAAGGCTAGTGGAGAGTCAGGACTTTCATAACTACACAGTTATAATGAAACCATCCCCTCAATGGCATCAGTGAAAGGCATGTGGGTAGAAGCAATAACACACTCTTATTCCTGCCAGCCAGAAAGATATGGAGGTCCAGAATTCCCACCACTATGAGGCAGTAATAAGAAACTACCCTTTGGGTTTCAATGAATAAAGAGAGGAGAATCTTGACTTCTTTCTGTACCTGACAGTAACGAGGTGGTGCCCGCTCCTTCCCTGATGGATTGATGTGAGAAAAAGCCAGCAAAAACAGGTTTAAATAAGAGCCAGAGTCTCATAATATACTACCCAAAATGTCCAGGTTTCATTCAAATATCATTCATCAATAAAGAACCAGGAAGATCTCAAAGAGAGTGAAAAAATAAATAGATACCAATGCTGAGATGACAGAGGTGCTAGAAGTATCTGACAAAGATTTTAAAGCAGTCATCATGAAAATGCTTCAACAAGCAATTAAAACACACTTAAAACAAATGACAAAGTAGAAAATCTCAGTAAGCAAATAAAAAGTCTCAGGAAAGAAATAAAAGATATAAAGAAGAACAAAATGGAAATTTTACAACTGAAAAATATATACCAAATAGAAAACTCAATGGATATGCTCAACATCAGAATGAAGGGGAAAGAAGAAAGAATCAGGGAACTTGAAGACAGAACAATAGAAAATACCAAATCTGAACAACATGGAGAGAATAGACAAGATAAAAAAAAAAAAGAACAGAGCCTCATAGACCATTGGAACTCTCACAGAAGTCTTGCAAATTGTGCCTCCAAGTCCCAGAAGGACATAAGAAAGAAGCTGGAGCTGAGATATACCAAAGGAAACAATAACTGAAAACTCCCCAAATTTGTCAAAAGACATAAACTTACAGACTCAAGAAACTAAGAGAATTCCAAACAGAATAGCCCCCTAAATCCACACCAAGACACATCATAGTAAACTTTTGAAAACTAAAAACAAAGAAAAAATCATGAAAGCAGCAACAGACAGTACCTTACTTATAGGGGAAATAATTCAAATGACATTTCTCATCAGAGAGTCCAGAAAAGAGTAACACAACATTTTTAAATGCTGGAAGAAAGGAACAACTCAGAATCCTATCCTCATCAAAAATATCCTTCAGTAATGAAGGGGACATCAAAATACTCTCAGATGAAGGCAAATTGAAAGAGTTTGTCATCCTCAGACCTACCCTAAAAGAATAATTAGAGAAAATTCTCTATACAGAAAGCAAATGATGAAAGAAAGAATATTGGGACATCAGGAAGAAATAAAGAAGATAGCAAAAAAATTTTTGAATCTGATATGGCAAATTATTAACATCTGTTCATCCTAGCTGGTAGCTACATCGATGTTTATTATTGTATTTTCTTCAAGCTTCCATCTGCTGGCAATATTCTATAGTTAAAAATACGAGAGACTGGCCTGTGAAACGACTCAGCACTGAAAATACTCAAGTACATACTTTAAAGAACACATACACACTTAAGCGTAGTGGTATGAGAGTATTATTCATCTAAATAGAGAGATGTGTTAGTCCTATGAGATAGAGGCCACAAAAGCTTCAACAGGATTTGAAGAATCTTTTCCAACCAACAAATCCTACAAATAGAATTAGAATTTCTCTAATTTACCTTGTAAATTCATCAGCCTCCTTCATAAAATGAAATTGCAGCATAATGAATGAAATTAGCAGTCTTTCCCATTTACATCTCATAAATTCACCCTAGAGAAGCAGAATTTTGTTTCTCAAGACACCGGACTGCAGTATTTGTTACCACTTATCACCAACCTGCTTAAAGAATCATTACGTTTAATGGAGTTAAGGGGGAATCCAAACATGGCCATACATTTGGACATCTATTGTATTTTAATCTTTGTTTAAAAAAATTACCAGTAATAAATTAGTACATTCTCATCAATGAGAGCACAGAAATAAAGAGAAAGGTCTACCTGAAGCTCCAAAATTCAGCTCTTAGTTTCCACTTGATCCTCCAGAGAAAACCAATGCTATCAATTTAGAGGAGGGTTTCTGAATTTCAGCACTGTTGACATTGTGAGTGAGATAATTCTTTGTTGTGGGGCTGTCTTGAGGATGTTTAATAGCACCCCTGGCTTCTATCTCTTAGATACCAGTAGCACTGCCACTGTCCCAAGCTGTGACAACCAAAAATGTCTGCAGACATTGCCAAATGTCCCCTGGGGGGCAAAATCTGTCCTGATTTAGAGCTGCTATCTAGAGAATATCATTTGAGACTTTTTGTCAAGTATTTATAGACAGCATTTTATACATATATTGAAATGTATAGTGATTTGTATATGTATTTTTAAATATAAAAGGTATCATATATACATGATATTCTGCATTTTGGTTCTTTTCATCTGTTAGTAGGTAGTACAAATCTTTCAACATCTATATCTTATTCTTTTTATTTTCTATGTATTATTCCTTAGTATGGATGTTTTATTTTTTTTAACCACAGGTATTTAAGGTGACTTAGGTGCATTCAACCTGCTATAAAAATTTTTCCACATATTTGCTCCAGCCGTGCCTAAAATTAATGCCTTTCCTGTTTATGTGAGTCTCTTTTGCTTTCCATTTCTACCAAACAGAATAAAAATATGCAATATCCATATTTCAAAATGCCCTCAGTAGTCTCTTACATATTTTCTAAATTATTCGCCAGCCCTATCCTCTCTTTTCTGATGAAGGAGCCACAATGTCTAGGGATAAACAGGCTTGGGTTTCATTCATGCAGTACTGATCACAGTCTGTTTGCTTTCCTTGGGCATTTTGAGGGTAAGCATTATTGCAGCTATAAATCACCCATATACAGATTCATTTCCCTTGAAGGGACCTAAGAGCCTCTCGGTGTCCTGTATTTGAGAAAACATTGATCCAAGCTGGAAGTTGTGTGGCACGGTGGAAAAGATTCTAGATCAGGAGTGAAAAGACCCAGGTTCTGTTTTTCAAAATTCTATTTTTTTAACTTTAGAAGAATCACTAAGAAAAATAATATTTTGCATAGTGAGTAATTATTTGATACTCAATTCCTTCTTTTTTTGTTTGTTCTATTTCTGTTAAATTTGCATGAAATTAAATTAACAATTCTGTTCAATAGAATTTAATAATGATGCCATTTTTACAGTTTTTCTAGTTTTATAATGATATATCTCTCCGTTTTCATATGTTGTTGATGTTATTAGTGCCATAAAATTGACACAGACTCCCAGTGCCCCTGTGTACAGCAGAGCAGAACCCTGCCTCATATTTTTGCGCTATCCACTCACTTTCCAGCGCTCTATTAGACAATGCTCCCTTGCTATTCATAGGATTTTCATGGCCAATTTTTTCAGAGGTGGATGGCCAGGTCCCTCTCCCTAATCTGTCTTAGTCTGGAAGCTCTGCTGAAACCTGTCCACCATGGGTGACCCTGCTGGTATTTGAAATACAGGTGGCATAGCTTTCAGCATCACAGCAACACACAGCCACAACAGTATGACAACCAACAGACAGTTGTCTGCTATGGCCTCCTGACTGGGGAAAAAACCCAGGCCACAGTGGTGAGAGTGCAGAATCCTAACCATTAGACCACCAGTCTTCAAATGGACCCAGAGACATTAGGAATGACATTAACCTAGGGATAGTAGCACTTATTTCTGGAGAGGAGGACTGATTTTAGGTGATTTTTAAATTTTCTTCTGTGTGCTATCCTACATTCCTTTAATTCCTTAATGAATGCATTTATCAGTTTCACGAAAATAATAAATTCTTTTAAAAAATGTAATCAGGCAGAGTGTGGCCAAATCCTGAGATGAGGCATACAAATATCCTATTTCCTCTTTCTCCAGTTGTGATCAGGGACTATTCCAAGGAGAACTAAACAGTAATGCAAAAAGTCTTTAGTTCTTCTCAAAAAATAAAAGGCAAGATATTTTCACATTTTCTCACAGCATCATCAAAACTTATGAAAATGGAATTTTAATGACTATCTGTTTCAAATGTTAGCCTTGCTTTATTTATTTTTTTTAAATTTGGGAGTTCATGTATTCTCTTTAGAAGCAGAACAACAGTACAAACACTGTCCAAAGAAAAAAGAGCCTACATTCTCACAAAATAGTTCATACTACTTGAGGGGGTCCGTGAATTTGACCCACTGACACCAGATGACAAACCCCTGTGTGTGCTACATGTCTCTGCAAGTAGTGACATTTTATTCCCAAAGTAGACTTTACCACCCCTTCCCCATTGTTTAGGTGGTGTCACTCTCATGCACATTTATGTATGTCTCAGGATATGTATTATAATCAAAAGCATGAGATTCACATGTCAGGAAAGACACATAGGACCAATAACTAAAATGAAGATGTATTGCTGATAAGAAAAAAATTATCCAACACAAGAGCATAAATCAACCAAATCATTCTCTGAGGACACAAGTGAAGCTTTATAAATGATACACACACAGACGGTGAAGTGATCAACGACGGTCATTGAACACGTTTCGTCTTTGAGAATTACAGCATCTCAAGACAGGAAGAGTCGAGAACAAATGTGTCTGACTTCATATCTTTGCCACTACAGAGTTGCTGTCTGTCACCAAATCTATGTATTTTTCCACTCCAGATTCAAATTCCCAAGGTGACAACAATTCCGTCCCTTGCCTCAGGAGATGAATCTATTGTCTAACACTGCCATCAAGATGTCGCTGAGAATAAGCCTAAATGTTCCCATTATTTTCATCCCATTACTCCTAGTTATCCCCTACTGGGTTGTTCTAAATATAGTAATTTCACTCTCATCTGTTTTTATTTCTTTCAAATATTCACAGGCTATCATTTCCCCCTGTATTTATCCCTAAACTCTTTTAATCTTTCCTCACATGTAAGCCTCTCCGTCATCTTTTTTCCTCTGAAGACACAGTAGTGAGTATAAGGATGCCTTTTGTTTTTCTTCACTGTATGGGAAAAATATGGTGCATTTATAAAATTTTCCCAGGAAATAAATCACTTAGATTCCAAGGACCTGGAAGGTTTTGACAACGCATTACTTGCTCTGCCGGTGATGCTTAAATTTGGGGGCTGTTGTCATAAAATTGGTCCCAATGAATCATTTGGCACAGCCTATGGTGTTGTCAATGTCTCAGAGAATCTCTCATTGGCTGGCTTTTTTGATGCTCACCACAGCAGTCCTATGATCCAAGTAAGTTACAGTGAGGTTGTGAGCTTCAAATTAGATGCCAGCAAGAAATTCATGATATGTATCATTATTTAGAATGGAGAGTTTATTGGGCAGTGATGAGTCAGTTTCAATTGTTCAACTGTTTACCAGGCTGTCCTGACCAACAGTTACCCATAAAACATATTCTCTGCACCTGGGATGCATCCATGATTCCTCCTCTCATTTGGAAATCTTTGAGACATGATATGGATGATGGTAAACTAATGCTTTTCATGCCTTTTGAGCTAGAATAGATCATTACTGTTCAACTTGCCAATACAAATTAGGTCCTGGGGCTTAGCTGCATGTGTATCAAGGTGGTGCAGAAGTCCCCTGTGACAATGAATTCAAGAGATTCCATCCATAAATGAACACTTCTTCCTCCTCCATATTTTACACAGTTGGGTCACAGAAGCAGATAATCTACTGGCACAAGATTGTCTTGAGTTAGCTCATAACCCACAACGTAACAGAGGTCTTCAGAATAAAGCTTACTTCAAAGCTCAAACCCAACAAGAGTAAGAGTAAAGTATTCTGAAAAGTGCAGATTTTCAAAATAAACTGAAACTGGAATGCCTCTAAGAAAATGATGAAGACAGTATTCATCATCCTCAACATTTCATATCACCTCCCAGGAGCCTTTCTCAGACACTGCACTCTAGACTTTCCTCCTTGGCTGGGTTTTTTGTTTGTTTGTTGTTGTTGGTTTGTTTTTTTTTTTTTCCCTTACTTTGCTCACTTCATTCTTCTTCTCATCCCTCTAAATATGGCTGCTGCCCGAGAATTTTTTCTTGAACTGGATGTTTGATTTCTCATCATTTTCTCACTGGGAATTCATACTCACTTTCATTTCATCAATTAGCTTCATGTGAGTGATTCCCAAATCTCTATTCTATCCCCCAGGTACGGACATATCTATCAAACTGTTTGCAGGAAATTACCTGAAATTCTCATAAGCATCTCAAATGTGGAATAGCTAAAATTGAATTAAACTTCTCTGTTTCCTATTTTGGTTTAATGGCTCCATGTTTTTCATCTATCACGTTCTAAAACACAATATCATCTTTGAATCTTTCTTCCCTTCTCTCCTGCTTTTCCTCCTTCCCTAGTAAAACAGTTTGCTTCCCAGTCCTGCTTACTTTCAAGAGAAACTCTTTCGATACATTTCTCAAAGTCTACTAAACTTGTTTTCTACTCTACCTCCCCACACTCAATCTCTTCCTCCTCTAATCAAAGTCTTTTCCATATGTGTTACATAAGAAAAGGTCTTCAGTATCAAATGTGTTTGTTAACTATGAACTAAAAAAGATACCTAACTTCAGGAATTCTTAGAGCTTTTAATATCTTAATGTAGATTGTGGGATAGACTATGTAATGTTTACCAACGGAATCCGATAACGGATAATGGACAAGTGCTTTTTGGAACACAGGGCATATTGGCAGATTTATCTACCTAAAATATTTACCTTCTAAAATGCAGTTTCAGTGAAGTTTCTTTCTAGAATTCTCATTCTGAAATGTATTGTTTTCCAAAATATAATACCAACAGGTTTATCTGATATTATTTCCTGTGCATACTTTGATACAAATGATTAGTTAACATTCCTTTTCTTTCTCAGTTCTATATCTTTACTTATAACACCCTTCAATCAATGCATCTTCCTTCTTTCTCCTCATGCCACCCCATAACTACCTTTCAAAATTTATCCATCCTTCAAGGACCATATTAAACATTGCTTTCTACAAGATACTTTTTCAAAGGAAATTTCTTGAAGGATAGACAGCTACTAAACTCATTTATTTTATACAAATATTGTGTATATGCATATACTTGTGTTTTTGTGTATTTTCTTCCCCCAGTTACCTCCAATCTCTCTGATGATCCGAAATGTATGTTACAAATTTTTGGATCTGTAATGTCATCTCAAAATATGCAGAACAATCATCTGATCAAATTCAAAATAAATTTATGATTTGAAAAATTCTAGTAAATTCAGAACAGAATAAAATGCCCTTAACATGATAAAGGGTTTATATTCAACAACAGCAATAACAAAGAGTATCCTAAATAGAGGGATGTTTGAAGTAATTCCTTTAAAATCACAACTCAAAAAGGAATTCACACCATCAAATTCAATATTGTACTGGATATCCTAGCCAGTAAAATGAGCCAGGAAAAAGACATTTAAGTCATAGGATTATAAAAGAGGAAATAAAATTTTTACTATCTGCATATGACATAATAATCTTCACGGAAAACAGAATTTCCACATAAATCATTGAGAGGCATTCCACAGAAAAACAAACGAATGAGTAGGCGTTTAACTAAATAGTCATTTGAGAATGCAGACCAGCCTACGACAATGGATCATTTTATACAATTTCCACAGGTAAAAATTAAGAAATATGACAATACCAAATGTTGGAGAGACCGTAAGTCATCAAGATTTTTTAAACCTTCCTGATGGGAGTATAAATTGAAATGATAACTTTGGACAACAATTTAGAATAATTATGTAAAGTCGAACATCCTCCCATCTTACAATCAAGGAATTCTCTTTAGGTATATACTCAAAAGAATCTCTTTTACATGCACACAAAAGATATGAACAAGAATGTACAAAACGACAATGTTTGTAACAGCAAATCAAATGCCCATTGAAATGAGTACGAGTAAAGTGTGATATATTTGGAATATTACACAACAGTCAATATTTTGAAAAAAACTGTGGGTACGTGCAATAATATGGAGAAATATTAACTTTCAATGTTGAGTAAAAATTTAAGTCCCTGAGGATTACAAACAGCCTAACTGCTTTTTTATAAACATTGAAAAACTGAACAATATGCTTTTTGGAGTACATATATGTGTGATAAAATACCATAAGAAAAAGCAAAGAAAAGATTAGAGATAGCAGTTACTTCTAACAGTGAGGTGTACAAAGATGATATGGGGAAAGCCACAGAGAGAGTCATGAACCAAAGGTTATGATTAATCTAATTCTGCTTAGTTATGTTTAAAATGAACAAAAAAAGACAAGCATTGGAAAGGAAGTGGTGGTAGAGTGAGGGAAGGAATTTCAGCTTTCTGGCTTGAGCAATTAAGTGGATGATCATGCCATTTACTAAGATGGAAAAGTAAGATTTCATTTAGAGTATGTTGGGGAGAAAAAGTAATTTTCCCTCTGGCCTTCTCAGTTCTTATCTGAGATTCCTGTAATAAAAGACAGATTAACAAGAGAAAAACAAACAGAAATTTATTAACATGTATACCTCATGTATACATGGGAGATACATTGGCAAAAATGAGTTAACACCCCAAAGTCGCTTAGACTTCAGGATTAAATACCATCTTACTAGGGAAAGGGGAAAAGAGATGTAGGCATCTTTAGGGGAAGAGTAAGTGATTTTTAGGAAAGATGGAAAGATGAATGGGCCTTTAGAAGAAGAGATGGGAGGTATGATCATTTGTGACAATGTTTGTCTGGGTGTAGTGTTGACTTCTAATCTCCTGTCCTGTAGGTAAGAGTCGATCCTCCCTGTTGAGGAAACTCCCAGAGAGGGGATGTATGACAATTGAGTTCCTTTTCGAAGATCCGTTTTTAGTCAGATAAGGGGAGCTCAGAGAGAGTCTCTCTAAGCATTTGTTGTTTTTCAAGTTCCTATAACTCACAATAAGCAATATACCAAAGTCCTGGATTTTGGGGTGGCACATCCTGAACTCCCGGTGGCATATTCTGCTACTCTCTTCAAGTTGAATGTGAGACATCCGTGTATAGAAGTCAGAAACTCAGCGTGAGCTCAGGGCTCGCTTGAATATAGACGGCACGGAGGGGCAGCTGCCTCTACCTAGATCCTTATCACTTTCTGTGCCTGGTCACACAGCCAGACTACAGGTCCCAGCCAACCTTTGACTTGGATGATAACCATACGACTAAGTTCTAGCCGATGTGGTTAGAGTGGAAACGTGACGTGATTCCTGCGCTTCCTTTCTCTTCCTGAGGCCCCAGAGATGGTGGACTCATCCAATGGAAGGAATCAATGCCCTATAATCACTCTAAGGAGCAAAACCACTCACAGATTATGCCTGGTTTGAATAGTTATGCGATCAAGAAATAAACTTCTTGTGTATTTGAACCATTTTAGATATGTATTATATAAATTATATATTTATATATATATTAATAAATTGATATTAATAAATATAATATATTAATATAAACATCTGCGGCAACCCACAAATTGCCTGCCTTGAATAGTTATGTGATCAAGAAATAAGCTTTTTGTGTGTTTGAACTATTTCGTATCTTATACGTACATTACATAAATAATGCATATGTAATTTAAATATTTTATATAAAGTTTATATATTAATAAATCAATATTAATAAATATTAATGTGTATATCCACATGTTTAACACATAGTATCTATATGTTAAAGCAATTCAATCTAACCCACCAAATACAGGAATTAGCATTTTCAAGTGAAGTGCTGCTTTACCCAATACTGATAAAATACGTAGCAATGAAGAACTTATTGGACCCATAACAGGTAGTACAGAAATAGATTTCACAGTCTGGAAAGATGGAGACATGTCTGGTAAAACCATACCTACAATCCCTTCGAAGGAAGATCAACTGCAAACTGAGCCTCTTGCTCTGCAAGCAGCAGATGGAATGTGTTAGAACATTAGTGCTTACTGATTGTTTCTTGCTGCTTATAGCAAGTAATTACAAGCAAAGTTTTGCAAACAGAAATTAAAGAATTCACAGAGCTGAAGAAGCCCATTTCTTATAGATCGCAAAGAACAGGAGACAATTTAAGACTTCTCAGTTACAAAAAAAAAGAAAAAAGGAACACAGCCTTGTGGCAAAGATAGATTAAGGTTGCTATGTTTCTACCCTAGCCTTTTGTTTCAGATAGCCTCAAGGTAAGTGCTATTAATTTGAGAGAAAGAAGCATGAGACAAGGAAGAAAAGAAATATGGAGGATGCATCTAAGCAAAAACTTATGACATGGTTGCTGCTACCTAGAACTCTCCGGAAGCAAATAGATCAAAAGTCTACTAAGTTTTTAAGAGAAATGTATTGCCAATGAAAGCATAAGCCTGGCATAAAGATGCCTTTAAATGCTCAAGCCGTAAAACATCCCAAGGGCTCCAAACTTGCACCAGCAGCAAGCAGGCTGCAAAAGCTCCATATGGACACCTCTGTGCACTTCAGACGTGGCCCGAGGAGAAACAGGTGAGGAAGAGCATCCCAACAGGCATTCCTCCCAGAGAGCAGAAGGAGGGTCTGATGACTCTAGTCAAGGAGTTTCCTCCACTGCCAGGGTCTTCACAATGCCTGTTCCCAGGATCTCATTATGGCAAGGGACCAGACTGATAACTGTTTTGCATACTTCTCTTTTTATATGAGAGTTCTTATTGTGATCTTCCTTTCCCTGTTCCACCACTGCACATTGGCCATGTCTAAAGGTTCTCAACCAGGGTTGGTTTTATACCCCTGGGGCCATTTGGCAACATCTGGAGACATATTTTTGTAGTCATAACTGTGGGGGTTTTCCACTGGCATTGGAGGTAGCGGTCAAGTATGACATTAAACATCCTACGTGGCATTCCCTACGTAAAGAACTATCCAAACCCATTTGCCTCCTTGAATTTTGCCCTTTGGATTTAGGGGAAGTTATTTGACTAAGTAGAAAGTGAGCAAGAGTGATACGTGCTGCTTATGGGCTGGTGATTTTAAGAGAGTAGGTGGGTCTCCTGCTACACAGACTATATAGACAAAACCATAAATGATGATGAAACCACAAAATGGAAAGAGCCTGGGCATGTCATTCACCTCTCACTGACCAGAAGCACTGCCTTAGAATGAGCAATTATATATACAGGGTCTACTTTTTATAGTAGTCCTGCCCACCTTAATCAAGATGGTGCTGTAGAGTCTGTACTTTAAGTAAGATAACATGTGAAGGTCTAAGACATGCTTATTTATCATCAGATAATTGTTCTCTATTCAAGTGTATCTTTTATTTAAATAAGTATTTCATGTACTTGGAATTGTGGAAAAGCTATCTCCACACACGAGAAGTAAATAGCATTGCCTCTGACTTTAAGGAGCTCCAGGCTGTTGGGAAAATAAGATCTTAAAATAAGAGCCAACAATACAGGATAAAGAGTTCAATAGACATTGCCTTTGAATGCCACACTTGGTTTGCCCCTACAGATTTTGTACACAACAATAATTATAAACTTAAATGCCAGCCACAACTTCTGCATGTTAAACACAACCATTTTCTCCCTTGTCTCACATCTTTGAGAGAAGGGGACATTCTATGAAAACATAAGAGAAAGTCGTAGAGGAGAGAATCTGCAGTTTCCTTATGGAGTGCCTATTGACAGGCAATCTACTGCAGAAGCTCTCCTTCCTACCTAAAATGATGGGGACAGGGAACCATGCTGAGTGGTCACTAACGAACCATCATGGGCTGAAGTTCCAAACACGATTTTTCCAAATTGAGACAATGAGAGTGTCCCATAGTGACTAGCATGAAGTTACGTGAATACATGAGGCACAGTTGCTTGGTTTGGCCAATAATCAGCAGAATGAAAAAATAGAAACAGAAAACTTGTCATGGCTGTTTTTAACAACTCTCATTCACTAGGCACTTAAAATGAGCTAGGCACTGTGTTCAGTATTTTGTGTACAATATCTTACTTAACCTCCATCACTATTATTATCTATTATTGACTCCTTTTTACAAAACAAGAGAATTGAGACTCAGAAAAGGAAAATGATATATCCAAGTTCACACTCCTGGTATAAGGTGGGGCTGGGAGTCAAGGAGATTGCTGCGACTCCAGAATTATTTTGACCATGTGGTTAGGCATTGGCAATTTGAAACTTGTCCTCAAGTAGAGATCATTAGGCAGAAGCACAGCATTGGGGAGGAAACACATGGGCCTGCAAGAATTGATCAGAGTCTGTCCCTATTAGCTACTACTGCACAACAAACTTGTCTAACATTTAGTGACTTAAAAAGTATTTTTATTAATTTTTATTTTGCTCAGTATCTTTTGAGCCAGAAATTTAGGAAGGGCTCAGCTGGGCAGTTTGAGTGTGAACCATGTGGCACCAGCTGTGATGGTCGGGGCTGGAGGACCCACAGCCAAATTCTCTTCATTTGCACATCTAGTACCTTGGTGCACCTGTCTCTCACCACGTTGCATCTCCACACTAGCTCAGGGCTCTCACAGCATGGGAGCCTCATGGTAGACACAATTCTTGGGAGATTTTTGGCTTCCAAGGGGGAGAAATATGAAGCTATCAAGACAGCTAATGGCCATGCTTAAAACAGGCACAGCATCACTTCCACCACATCTGTTCATCAAAGCAGTATGGAAGCTGCCCAGATTCAAGGAGGTGGAGAAATAGACCCCACATCTTGATGGAGGAGTGGCCAGGTCACACTGCAGAGGAGCATAAGAAGTGGTAGCCAATGTGGCTGCTATCTTTGGAAAAGACAAGCTATCCCACTGTAGGACACTCCCCAGGAAGCAGTGCAGCAGGACACGCAGGGAACCAGAACAGTCCAGAAAGATTACCAGACAGAAAATGAAGGTTTTCCTGACCAAAGCCACCTCCCATCCAACAAAGCCAAAACAATGCCAAAATAAGCATACACAAAGAAAGAGTTTGAAGGATAATTTAAAAAGCAGAAGTGGCCATTAAAGGTAAGAAGACACATGCTTCAGAAAGTGGGCTTGAGTGAAGTCATTTGAATGCACTGACTATTTGTATTAGTACCCACATGCCAAACCCTGTTTTAGGTGCTGAGGATACAAAGATTATAAAACAGTTTCTGACTTCAAGAAGGACACAGTCCAAAGGGAGTGTTATGAGCCCTTTTAATTAATATTTTCTTTTGTCACCTAGTCAAGGCTGAAATTTGCTGAAGTGGAGAAAGAAGAAGCAAAATAGAATAAGGATAAAGAGAATTTTGACTCAAAAAACTTAGGTTACAAGAATAGGCTGATTCATTGGTGAATTGGAATCACTTATTAAGTGTGAATCCCACCTGAATTAAGCATAATTTAAACACCAATGTATTTGCAAATTCGGAGGTGGGCAATACATGGTGTTTACACTCATTTTTTCCATCTCTAGTAGGTTTCTACTCTAGAGATTTCATCTCTAGCACCATTTCCTCCCAAAGCCACATGTGGCTACAGTATCCTTTTCAATATCATACTCCCAGCAGCCGCTACCAATCTATCAAGTTGCCATGCAGGAGAAGACCTGCTCACCATCATGTTGGTGTGAGGCATTTCTCTGTTAATGCGTTTGATTCTAACCTTCTGAGTTGATGACTGAACACATCTAAAGACAAGTCCCCATTCAGTCAGTGTATTGGACCTCACAATAAAATCACCTGGGGAATCTTGAAAAATCCCATTGCCTGGCTGCACCACAGACCAACGAAATACAAATCTCTAATGAGCAGCAGTATTTTCTTTAAAACTCCAAGATGGCAAGAGGTAGCTAAGGTTGTGAATCATTGTGCCTAAACAAAAACTGCATCCTGGAATTTCTGGGTACAAAGACACTAATTATACAACATGCTCCCAAAAATTGGGACATTTGCCAATTAAGGCATTGTGAGATGACTGGGTTTTATTCCCAGTTGGTTTAAACTTCCAATTTACCTCCAGATGTAGACTCTTTTACACTTGCTTGCATGTTTATATGCTGATAAAACCTCAGAATTAATAAGTACGTTGCAATCACGTTTTTGTTGTATTCTTGATTCTATTAATTTTTGAGCTTACATTAAGCAGACTAGGGCAGCAAAGAGTTTTAAAAATATAGTAATAATGGAGAAAGGAGTGCAAGGCTGTTTTGTTTCTCCTCTGGCTTAGTTGAAATATTGACATTGTTGGAAAAAGTCAACAAAAGAAAAACACCAGAGATAATAAAAATGCCCCCATTAGAAAGGAATTTATCACATCAAAATTAATGATTTTCAGCCAGTAACAATGCCACTTTTTGGTTGTCAAGTTAACTCAATTTCAATTTAACTGAGCCACTCTATCATCCAAATCAGAGTAACAGACAGAGATGAATTAAAGCGATTCAGAGGCTGCATATACTATGTGCCCAGGATAAGAATTAATCCCGGAGAATGTTTTTATCTCATCATATTCTCTCTCTCCAACGCTTCTTTAAGAATTAACTTTCTTAATTGCAATGATGAAGGTATCATCAAATTTATCTCATTCAATGGCTGTGATGTTCATTTTCTTTGTCTCCCTTTGTTAAAAGGAGAGTGACAGCACACTTTCAAGGGAAGTATTATGAGGTCTCTATTCCACCTAATGTTATGATATTTCCCTCTGCCTTCTCGTGGAATCTATGGCTATTTTAACAGATATCATAAGTGTCTTTTTAAAATTCCTTTTGACATTAGAAGCTTTCACTCAGTATGCAAAAATAGTTCCATATCTCCTTTTTTTGTGTGAGAGGAGTGAAACAAGGCCACAAGATTAACAGGAATCTCAAATTGGCATTAATTGGGATACTGACTCAGCAATCATTTCCTGAAAGCATAGACATCAAGGCATCCTCTTAGGCCATAGGGATGAAAAGATGAATAAGACACGGTCCCTATACTCAAGAGCAATTACAGTACAACGTGAAAAGTATAGCTACCGTCATCCTGATAAGAGCTACGGAAATCAAAGAATAGCAAGACTGACCAGCTATTAGAGACCTCTCTCTCCCTACCTCCCAGCCATTACACCAAGGCCGATCTGTGATGCCAGTTCCTGCACCTTTGAGCACACTTACACATTTGTGCTCATGTCTTATCTCCACAACCAGATAGTGAGCATCTGGAGAGCTGTCTAGTTTCTCCCTGTAACTTCAATAAATTTTGGAGCTCTCATGTGGCTCACTCTCTGTACAGAGTTGTACTTGAGAAGCTCTTAATATTCTAATAGCAAAAAATAATTTAAAAGAAATCTCACTCTTTATTGTGTCTTTCCAAGACCATCAAAATGGACCCATTCATAACCCACAGCACTACTTCTCCAAATCTCTCTTCCTTGCTTCCGAATGATCTCACAGCTTAGCACTACACCAGTGCCCCAACACTCCTTCCCCGCAGTTTATTCCCTTCTCTCTTCTCTCTCTTTCCTTCTTTCTCTCTCTCATCTTTCCCTCCACTTTTCATCATATAGAGTGCCTTTGTTTTCCTCCTATTTCTTATCTTTCTCTGATTTTCTTTGGGCTTTAAGCAGAGAAACTTCTCTTTCTCTTCTGCCTTTCTAGCCTTGTCTCTATCTATCTAGTCTCCTGATTCTGCTTAATAAAAGTTCAGGGAACCAGGCAGGCAAATATAAAAGAGAGCAAGGTTAGAAGGCCTGGAGATGTTCACATTTTGATCAAATAAATGCATTTCCATCTCATCTCAGAATCCTAAATGCTCAGGACAGTGCTTCTCAAAATCCAGTTTTTAGACCACCTAAATCAGAATTACCTGGAGGACTAGTTAAAACGACAGATTCCCCAGATCTCTTGGTTTGAAATCCTACCTCAGCCCTATGGGCTCCAAATCTCTGGGAGAGGAAACTAGCAGTCTGTGTTTTAATAAGCACCCAGCAGGGTTTTTAAACAATTTGAGAATCTCTGTTATAGGAATTTGAAGGAGTAGGGAGATGATTGAGGGCTGGCATTTCCAGGGAAATCTGCATGGAAGATAGTGCTTTTGAGTTGAGTGTGGAAGAATGGGTAGGACTGAGATAAGTGAAAGGTACAATGGAGGCACACAGGTATTCCAAAAAATTACATGGGCAGAGAGGAATAGGATGTATTTATAAGACAATTTAAGTTCTGTGCGGAGTGTGTGTGTGTGTGTGAGGCAGAGCCAGAGCCAGATAGACAGATAGATTCTCCGTGACTGAGAGAAATCTTCATGGCTTCCTAAGTGTCCGTGTCTTTCAGACTCTGAGTATTTATCTTCAACGTTCCCTCCCTAAATGGTAAAAAGTTATTCTTGTTTGTGATTTTAAAATGATTCTTGTTTCCAGTATCTTTGTCAGTGGTTGCTAATGATCTCCAAATGTTTGCTTATAGTTTCTCATATATAGTGAACAACTAAAGTTGTAGTTTAATAATTGCCATCAGTATTCTCATTGATGCAGATTCTATGATAAGCTTAGCTAAGAATGTGAACAACCAGGTTGGCTCTAACTCATGTTCTGCTAATGTGAAGACAGTTTAGCTGAATGACCCCTCTTGCTGGAACCAGCTCTAACAGTATGAGGTATTTTAAAAGATATTCTACCAGGACATAATCTTCTGAGAATCAAATAAAAGAGTTTAAGAAGATGGCTTTGGTGTCATACGCGCCAGACTACCTTGAGCCCCAGCTATGTAACTTTGGATTAGACTCTTAATTTCTCTAAGTCCTAGTTTCCTCTTCTGTCAAATTAGGATGAAAATAATAACTACATCATAATGTTGTGTGATGATGAAATTATACTATATGGAAAGTGCTTGTCACAGTGTCTGACACATGGTAAACACGCAACAAGTGGGAGTTATTGTTTAGCCCATTGATGTAGGTTAATGTACTAATTAACAGTGTCATTATTGTGTTGGGGTGTTAGGGATGCGGTGTTGAGAGGGGTTTTGTGTGGGGTTAATAGGGTAGTCTCTGGAATCAGACTGTTTGACTTCAAACCCCTCCAGACTTCACCAACAGCAGCTGAGTGATCTTAAGCAGGTCACTTAGCTTCTCTCTTTCTCAACTTGCTCAACATCTACAAGGGGCTAATAACGGCACTTTCTTCACAAGGCTGTTGTAAGGATTTAGTTAGATAATCCATGGAGTGCATTTGGAAAAATGCCTTAATAATTATTAGCTATGATTATCATAATATAAACAAATGTTTAGGTGACATAAACTCTATATTTTGCATTAAATTCTGATGAGGAAGGTGTCAAGGTATAAATTTAAAACTTGCAAAATATGAGTCTTATACAAATATAGAAAGATTATATGACAGAAATTTATTAACTTACCAATGAAGAATCCAGTAAAATGGTAAAGCTGGTCCCAACATCATGTAAGGAACTGAATATTTATTTACATGAGGATTAAAAGAACCAATGTTAGAATCAGCTTGCTAGGAACTGGTTAATATCCTATAGGGCAATAAAACCATAACCTTTGGAGTTATGTTTTCCACCATACAGAAATATATAAGTAAATATTTCAGTTCTTAATGTCTGAATTTAATTAATTAGTAAATAACTAAGTTAAACACAAGTATATTTTCCTAAAGAATGAAATAATTCTTGGTAGGCCTGCTAATTCTTGGGTGGGCCTGAAAGTATGACTTTGAATGGACATATTATACACATTTTGCCTTATTTCCAAGTTTTGAAAATATAAATATATTTCTTAATAAATATAAAGCACAATGACCATGGTAATTAGGCTATAAACAGCTAAATCTTATCTTCTATATTTTGAGTATTCCTTGCAGAATTTATTCAGTAACATTTATTAAATATCTATTATGGATTTCCATAATAGGTGCTGAGCATGAGATAATATAGAAAAGGTCTCTGCGCTTGAAAGGTTCACAGGTAAGTGGACGCACTCAATACATTCTTGTTGATTGATGGACAAGATATACACTATATTTCTCAAAGTAACTGGGAATCTGGATTCCAATGTTATGCTGTCTTGATTGGAGTACTATGTGGCTGTGTGGCCTTGGCAAGTTTCTTACTCCCTCCAAGCTTCATTTGCCTCAATTATAAAAGGAAGATAATAATAATAATACCTTGTAAAATATGTAAGATTATTAAATGAGTTAATACTTAGATAAGTGCCTGGTACACAATAATGTACAATAAATCTTAGATAGAATTATTACTTTTTTTTAAAGATTGGCACCTCAGCTAACAACTGTTGCCAAGCTTCTTTTTTTTTCCTGCTTTTTTTTTCTCCCCAAATCCCCCCAGTACACAGTTGTATATTTTTAGTTGTGGGTCCTTCTAGTTGTGGCAAGTGGGATGCCGCCTCAACATGGCCCAGTGAGTGGTGCCATGTCCGTGCCCAGGATCCGAACCCTGGGCTGCTGAAGTGGAGCGCGTGAACTTAACCACTCAGCCACGGGGCCGGCCCCATTAGCTAGCATTATTATTACTACAAGAAACTATTGCAAACTGCTTAACTGGATTTCAGAGACTTGCCTGATCCTAAAATCTTAACAAGAGATTAACACAATGCATGGCCAATGGAAGCTACTCAATAAGTATTTAGTGAATGGATGAATGAACGAATGAAGGTTGAAGGTTTTGTAATGCCTGCAAATAAAGTGCTCTATTTCTCCTTCTCTCCATATGACAATAATTTTCTAATGTAGATAGTATGCAATAGATAAAACTTCACCACAGCATTTCTGTATTTCTTCAACCCTAACTTCAATAGGTCAGCTTAACACAGTTAGTGTACCCATAGACTTAGCATCCTATGACTTGCAAAAAATTATTGAAAGTTGAATTCCAAGCAAATTACTGAGCTGAGACTTAATTATAAGAAATAGAGATACCGAATAAAATTGTTCTCTAAATTATGTTTACTTTTCAGCCCATTGTTTGTTTATAACCTTCTTATCCTTCTTTCAATTATCAGCAGAAACCACATTCTCCCAAACAATCCATTTGGCTTTCAAACTACAGAAGCTTGAGTCTGCAGAGCTTATGTTGCTCTAAATGGGGGTGTGCGCTATTATAGACGCATCTGAAAGAGCTGAAAACATTCTTTGATTCTAGGTCTTTTTTTCTTTTTCTTCCTAAGTTTGTCAAACCCCCAAATTGTCAGCTGCAATGGTAAGGCTGAATGGGCTAGATGAAAGGGCCAGGGCTTTTGAGTCAGAACATATTAGAACTTGATTTGCAGGAGAATAATTCACGTCTTTGCCACTTAGGATTTTTCCCATAACGTACACACAAAAGTACCCGATCCAGTTTTCTGATCTGAACACTGTAATGGAAAAGGGACTGTATTTATTTCTAGCAATCCCCACCTAGATGATACTATATCTTATTATCACTAAGAGACCTTAAAAGTCCATTATTGTGTGTATTACACTAATTTTGTATATGTGCTGCCAAAGTGAGAACTACACTAATTTTGTGATTATTGACTTGCTTGTTTGGTTCTTTCAGGAGACAGTGAGATTCTAGAGTATCAAATCCTGCTTATTGTCAAAGAATAATTTAACAATACTAATTGTTAGACTCATTGTTAAAATGGCACCCATCACACATTAGGCATTTAATAAGTGTGTACTATACATACACACTGTCATTTTCACCTACTACTCACTAGCTCACACCATCTAAGACATCTGGCAGCAATCCTCTCTGTGCCTTACACATTCAGGGAGTTTACCCAGTTCCAGATTGGTCTGTGGCTGTTTTCCATGCCTCCTCTTCTCTTTCTTTCCCTTGCAACTTACCTGAAACTTTCCTTCCCTTTTAACATTTCTTCAAGCCCCACTTCACCTGACGCAATCCCTTCTTCCTCTGGTATCCCTCAGTGCTTACAGTGAGGCCACTGTGAGTCCCACCACAAGCTGCCTCACATTGCCCTGAATTGTTCCATGTTGCTGACCATATGCCACATCATGATGCCTTCTTTCCTTTGGTATACTCCATGATGCCCAGTGCTATGCACAGAATAAGAGCTCAAAGAGGGTTTTTTTTCAAATTGATTTTGCTCATGTCACATAAACCAATCTCTTCCAACAATTGCTTTTGAAAGTGCCTGGTGTAAAATTGAAATTTCAGGCATAAGGAAGTCTAGAATATCTGATCACGGCAATAAAGCCAGTAACAGATTCATTCACTTTCAAAATCTTAAGAAACTAGCAACCAATTCAAAAATGTTAACTGATGGCTCAATTATAAAACAAAACTAAGAATGTTACTTTTTAAAATCTGCTCCTCCTCCTCTCTCCTCCCACCCAGGGTTATCTCATTGCTAAGGTACACTTAATGCAGAAGCCAGTCTGTTTCTTTCTCTTCTTTTTTTTCAATTTTTTAATTTACAAGAATACTATTTAGAATCTATTTGAAAGACATAAAATCACATTGCTATGCTTTTCAAAGAGGGAGAAAAATGACTGATGGATCCCTTGTCTCTACTGAAATTTTCCTTCTCTCCTGTCTAACTCATTTATGTAACCATCACACTCCTTTTCTTCCTAACCTTTCTCTCTCTCTCTTTCTTCTGTCTTCCTCTCTTTCTGAAATTTGAAGGGTATAGTTTTTTTCAAAAGTCTTATCTTTCTCGGAGCAAACCTAATCCCAAAGAGAGATTTTTGGCCTACAGAGACTCAAAATAAGTAAATAAATAAATAAAAATGAAAGAAAAGAAAAAAAAAACTAAGCTGCCTGGAACAACTGTTCACTGATACCTTCCTTCAGGTTTTTTAGACCCCACAACTGATATTAAAATGACTATAGGTAGGAAAGTAAAGGAGAGCATATCACCTCATCCCATTAGCAGTGGATAGGAAGCTCCAAGCCACAGACATAAAAATAGCAGACATTTTCCCATAATATGCATGTCTGGGCCACACAGATATCACCTGTGGTCCTCTTGTAATAGAAACAAAAAGATAAAATCACCATCACTTTACTATTGTTAAATAAAGTAAAAAAATGAGCCTCAAAGCATTTAAATATTAACTTATAAATGCATAGTCAGGTCCAGGTGAGAATAAATACTTCAAAGGCAGACTATTGCCGGTTGCTGCTACTAAAGTTGTGATAATGGAAATACCTGATTTGGTTTATACAGTGTCTCTGTTTCAGACAGCTCAGAGGGCATGCAGACTTTGATATATCTCATTGAATCTCACCATGTCTGCACTGGAAAATTCCATGGTTACCAGAACAAAAAAGCCCAAGTGTAAAACCCTGATCTTTAATCTGGAGGTGAGTATCTTCTCTTAGAGTCTAACAGGGTGACAAATGAATGCCCAGGGCTGCAGACTGGCAGAAGAGGATGAAATAAGTCAGAGGAAGGAGGAGGAGAAAAACGGAGGGTGAAGATGGACTTTATAAGAGATGAGGTTGCCATATAGAGGTGCAGAGTAGTTGGGCAAGAAAGAAGAGAGGGTTAGGGTAGGCATGAATAGAAGGAAAAAGAGAAGAATACAAGAAAGAGAATAATGAAGGACATGCTGTGGAGAATTGATCAGTTAAATTGGAGTGAATGTAGATGGCCAGATAACCTCTGAATCCATCCTGACTTTGTTTTCTAATAGCTCTGACATTGTGTCCTCAGTGAGGAATAGCCCTGAATGGTCAATCTCCATATTTGATTTCCTGTTGTTTCCTGGCAACTGCTTTACTGTGTCCAGGCCAGTTGCACACCCTTGTTCCCAAGAGCGTAGTTAGAAAGGACAGGGGATATATATATATATATATAGATATATATATATTTTTTTCTCCCTGTGTGGAAAGTATTAGTTACTTTTAATTTTGGCTTCTTGGTCCAGGGAGCTCCAGAATCTGGCATGGTCTATTTTAAAGGGTTAAAATAATGGCAGACTGGAGGACACGAGTTTCCCTTGAGAAGCCTGTACCAAGAAGGTCTTCTTCTCAACCTTGCATGAGGTGGGTTTCCTTCTTGAAGGAAGGAAATATAAGTAGAATAAAACTAGAATAGTTTTACAGTGTCCATTTCTGATTTAGGCTTTGAATGGGACATCACCGATTCCCATAGTTTGATACATCCCATGTAGCTGATAAACTAAACTAAATTACTTCAGGTCAAATGTTCCCTGTCCCTTCTATGTTACACCGAGACACTGAAGAGTCATAGGTACTGGGCCACAGAAACTTTGACAGAAAAGTGAATGAATAAATATGCAGGAAATGCAAGGAGGAAAAATCAAAATGCATGGGGGGAAAAAGAACAAGAGGTGCGTAATAAAAAGAACCAATGGAGATAAGGAGAAAAATGCAGAGAAACGCAGTTGAGTCATTATGACTGGGAACCAGGGCCAACTTCATGGATTTGTGACCTGTGAAACTGCACAAGGCCCTTCAATTAGAAAGTTGTCATGCTTGCTTTAATGCTCTGCTGCCACTATCTTGAAATTTTTCATAATTTTTAAAGATCTTTCTTCTTTTTCAATGTGGGTGTTTATCTCTTATAAACTTCCCTCTTAGTGCTGCCTTTGCTACCTCTCATAAGTTTTGGTATGTGTCTTCATCTTCATTTGTCTCAAGATCTTTTCTGATTTCTTTTTTTCTTTGTTTTTTGGTGAGGAAGATTGGCCCTGAGGTAACATCTGTTGCCAATCTTCCCCTTTTTGCTTGAGGAAGATAGTCACTGAACTAACATCTGTGGCAATCTTCCTCTATTTTGTATGTGGGATGCTGCCACAGCATGGCTTGATGAGTGGTAAGTAGGTCTGTGCCCAGGATCCAAACCAGCGAACCCCAGGCCACCGAAGTGGAGCACACAAACTTAATCACTATGCCACCTGGCCAGCCCCTCTGATTTCTTTTTTGACCCATTGGTTATTCAGGAATGTATTGTTTAATTTCCACCTATCTGTGAATTTTCCAATTTTTCTTCTGTTAGTGATTTCTGGTTTCATACGAACGTGGTAGGAAAATATTCTTGGCATAACTTCAATCTTCTGAAAATTTTTGGGATTTGTTTTACAGCCTAACGTGTGATTTATCCTGGAAGATGTTCTGTGTGCACTTGAGAAGAATGTATATCCTGCTGCTGTTGGGTGGAATGTTCTGTATATGTCTATTAAGTCCAATACAGTGTTGTACAGTGTTGTTCACATCTGCTCTTTTCTTATTGATTTTCTGTCTGGATGTTCTACCCATTGTTGAAAGTGGGGTACTGATGTCTCCTACTGCTATTTGTATTGCTATCTATTTCTAAAAATATACAAGCTACCAAGACTGAGTCATGAAGAAATAGAAAACCTGAAGACACCAATAACAAAAAACAACACTGAATCAGTAATCAAAACCTCTCAACACCACCAAAAAAGCCCAGGACCAGGTGATTTCTCTGGTGAAGTCTACCAAACATTTAAAAAAGAATTAATGCCTATCCTTCTCAAACTCTTCCAACAAAAAGAGGAGGGAACACTCCCAAAGTCCATTTACTAGATCAGCTTTACCCTCATACTAAGCCAGACAAAGACAGTAAAAGAAAAAAAAGATACAGGGCAATATCTTTGATGAACATAAATGAAAATATCCTCAACAAAATACAAGCAAACAAAATTCACCAGGACATTAAAAGGATCATACACCATGATCAACTGGGATTTATCTCTAGGATGCAAGGATGGTCCAATGTACACAAATCAATAAATGTGATCTACTTTATTAACATAATAAAGGATAAAAATCATATGATCATTTCAATAGATTCACAAAAAGCATTCGACAAAATTCCACACATTTTATGATAAAAATACTCAACAAACTAGGTATAGATGGAATTTATCTCAACATAACATAAAGACCATATAAAAGAAGCGAACAACTAAGCATCACCTTCAATGATAAAACACTGGAATCTTTTCCTCTAAGATCTGGAACAAAACAAGAATGCCCATCCTTGTTATTTTTATTCAACATACAACTGGAATTCCTAGCCAGAGCAATTAGGCAAGAATAAGAAATAAAAGGCATCCAAATCAGAAAGGAAGAAGTGAAATTATCTTTATTTGCAGGTGACATGATCTTCTATGTAGAAAACCCTAAAGTCTCCACAAAACCCATTAGAACTAGTAAGTAAACAAATCGAGTAAAGTTGCAGGATACAAAATCAACATACAAAAGTCAGTTTCATGTCCATACACAAACAAAAAACTATCCAAATAAAAATAAGAAAACAATTGCATCAAAAATAAAAAAACCTCAAAATGCATTAAAGACTTAAATGTAAGACCTTAAACTATAAAACTCCTAGATGAAAACAGAGAGAGAGCTTCTTGATGTTAGTCTTAGCAATGATTTCTTACATATGACGCCAAAAGCACGGGCAACAAAGGCAGAAATAGACAAGTGGGACTATATCAAACTAAAAAGCTCCTGCACAGTGAAGGAAACAATCAACAAAACAAAAAGGCAACATACCAAATGGAAGAAAATATTTGCAAACTGTATGTCAGATAAGTGGCTAATATCCAAAACATATAAGAAATTTCTACAATTCAAAAGCAAAAAAACCCCAAATAACTCAATTTAAAAAAGGGCAAAGGGCTTGAATAGACATTTCTCCAAAGAAGACACGAAAATGGCCAACCAGTACATGAAAAAGTGCTCAACATCACTAATCATCAGGGAAATGGGCAAATCAAAACCACAATAAGATATCACCTCACCTGTTATGACGGCTATTATCAAAAAAACCAAAAGTAAAAAATGTTGATGAGGATATGGAGAAATTGGAACCCTTTTACACTGTTGATGGGAAAGTAAAATGTTGCGGCTGCTGTGAAAAAGAATATAAAGATTCTTCAGAAATTAAAAATAGAACTACCATATGATGCAGCAATCCCACTTCTGGGTATATATCCAGATTAACTGGAACCAATACCTCTAAAAGATAACTTCACTCCCATATTCACTGCCACATTATTCAATGAAAGCCAAGATATGGAAATGATCCAAATGTCCATTGACAGATGCATGGATAAAGAAAATGCAGTGTATTTATACAATAGAATATTATTCAGCCTTAAAAAAGAAAGAAATCTTGCCATTTGTGACAACATGGATGAACCTGGAGGGCACTATATTATGTGAAATAAGCCAGTAACAGAAGGACAAATATTGCACGATTCCACTTACTATAGAAAAACTCATAGAAGAAAGAATCGAATGGTAGTTGCCAGGGGCTGGGAGGAGAGGGAAATGAGGAGTTGTCGTTCAATGAGTATAAAGTTTCAGTTATGTAAGATGAATAAGTTCTACAGATCTGCGGTACAACATAGTGCCTATAGTTAACAATACTGCATTGAGCACTTAAAAATTTGTTGACAGGAAATCTCATGTTAAGTGTTCTTACGATACACACACAAAAGAGACACAAGGAAATTTTGGGTGGTGATGCATACATCTATTACCTTGATTGTGGTGATGGTTTCATGGGTGTAGGGTGTATGCAAATGCCCAAACACATCAAATTGCATGCATTAAATATGTACAGTTCTTAAATATCAATTATACTTCAATAAAGCTGTTTTAAAAATAATGATAATAGTATTTTTTAACAAAGGATCTCACAAATTATGCAGCTGGTTCTGCTGGAATCATATTCCTTTTCTCATAGCTGAACGACATGTAGCTGATGTAGAGAAAATCTCTAGCTGAATGGTCAATGTACTTCAGATTATTCAATCTCATCTCCTCATGTGTGCAGTGGTAACGGTGACAGCTCACTATATTGCTGGGAAGAATCAGTGAGATAATGTATGCAAAGCACTTACCAATGAGCCTGACAAATATTAAGTACTCAATGAAGGCTGACTTTTGTCATTATTATTTCTGGTTATGTTGCGTGATGAGGCACAGGAAATGCCACCTGCTATCCAGAGTGTCAGGCAGGCAGATTGCATCTATACTTACAGCTGCTCATTCCTAAGTCAAGGAATTTGGGTAACAGTATATAGAATACGTGATCTAGGCCACAAGGCAAATCTCTTGCTCTATGGAATCTTCCCTCACGGCCCTCTGGACTCTCCACGCATGAAATATATTGTTGGCCTTCCTCCCCAACTTCCCAGCAGCGCTGGCACCCACATTCCGAACCAGTGCTCTCCACCCCTCAGTGCTGCTCTGGCTCATCTCTCTTTCTGCCAACTTTAAAAAGCATCACAGTTACATCTCTGTCTCTGAACTTAGCAATGGCTGTGCTCTGATTTTGGGTTGGGGCAAGAAACTTCCCCTCCAAAAGCTTATTGTTTAAAACTTATGTTTCAAGTTTTCATTTGTTTTCATTAGAAGACAAATTTGTACCATGTTCTCTGAAAAACTCCAGACGCCTCTATAGTGACCTGTCTTTATTTTCACCTTGGGCTCATTCATTTTCAAGGTCAAGTCGGGAGATGGGAGATCCTAGCACTCAAGCCTTCTCCTCCTTTCCCAAGTCTCTCAAGCTACAAATTCCCCTTCTCCCAGTGTGGCTGGAGCTCAGGGGACTGTGGCCGAGCTGAGGGACCCCAGAAATACAGGAGTCTCTTTGAGATACTTGAAACATAATAGGAAAATTCAACTGTTTTATTTGAGAGAAGATTGGCTCAGCAGGCAAAATGAGAGGATCGTGAGAATACTGAAAAGAGACACGTAGCAAGTTAGGGGAGAAACACAAAACCAAAAAATAAAATGATACAGGATATTACTATTTCAACCTTGCCAGAGCTTTACATGACAACTCTCAAAAAAGATTACTAATGTAAGACAATGCAAGTGGCTGAACAACTTCAAATTTTCTATTTTCCTTTGTGGAATGGTTGCAAAAGGAAAATTACTTTTGATTATATAGCTCTGTCAGAATCTACTTTCTTATTTTGGGATTGATACTTATACCACATTCAAAGTCTGCTGCCATAAGGATTTATGGAACAGACACAAAAGAATAAAGGTATTTAGAAATAATCTCCTAGGCCAACAGAGAATTTCGTCAGACACGGGCAGCCCAACTATATACTGGGCTCAATACTGGGAGTTGAGGATGGAAGGCCCTTAGAAGGAACAAAATATTATAAGTCTAAGTGAAATTGAATTACTATTCTATGGGGGAAAAAAGTCTCCCTTCTCCCATCATAGCTGTATTCTGGGACAACTTACAGACAAATGCAATTCCTTCTGATTCCGGGGAGTTATTTAGAAACTAGTGTCAAACTATTTAGGGTCCAACTTATGACCCTTATGCTAAAGGTTAAAGTATACAGAAAATAGTTTAAATACTACTGTGACTTTAATTTCCTAACACTGGGGATTGAAGAACACAGTATAATTTAGAACATTTTCTACAATTTCACTTAAGCTTTGAGTCTGCCTGAATGTCAAGGTCTGATCATTTTCTACTTAGCAGGATGCCCAGGAAAGATCCACTTCCTCCTCTCTGTAAGGCCTGGGATTCAGACGGGAGCTACACCACTTACTCACCATAGTCCCAAGCTTGCTGACTCACCCTGAAGACCTGGGGACTTGCCCACCTCCACTGTTATGTGAGCCAATTCCTTATAATAAATCTCTGTCTGTATATACACATCTTGTTGATCCTGTTTCTCTGAAGAATCCTGATTAATTCCCTCCCCCTTTGGATAATACAATGGAACATGTTATCTAAACAAGAGGCACAGCTCCTAATACTCTGACTTGGTAATGTTTGGGGAAAGTACTTGAACATTTGCTTGGTAAAAGAACTTATTAATCTTTTACTTCAAGTTAACATATCTTTTCACTAAAAGCAAGGAAACAAGCAAACAAACAAACAAAACTGGCAATGCTCTATAAGGAGTATCTTATTGCCCTGTGATCATCTGCTGAGCCCAAAACCAGCCCTTTGAGGATTCCGAGATGGACACATGTAGCCACCAATAGAAAGTATCCCAGTTAGTAAGAGGGATCATAACAATCTTTTTTTTCTGTTGCTTGCCTCATATTTAGAAAGGAAACTTAGAAATATCCTCTGTATGACAGAACATGTGTGTGTGTGTGTGTGTGTGTTAGGAGGAGGGTTATACACACATATTTGTATAATCTCTTCCTTGCTTTTCCATGAACCCAGTTCATGAACATATGCCTTAAATATCTTGTTACCCGTACTTGTCAATGAATACTTTTCAGTTCTCCAAAATCGGTGTTGAGGTCTCATGATCATAAATTGGCCCTCCTGGAGTTTTATAAAATAGGGTTTCTTTATTTTTATTTCCAGAACAGAAATCTTAAAACCCATGTCTTAGTGTATCTCCTCAAAAAGATGCACGACCAGATCCAAAAGGAGACCTCAAGAAAGGAAGAAGGAAAAGCGTAAGTTCTCTGCTCTAAACTCTATGCCCAGCACAACTGTAACCATTCTCCCTTTAGCTATCACTCAAGACATTGGTGAACACGCACAGCTGCGAGGTAACCTCTCAGCAGGTTTCTGCAAGTGAACAAGCCAAGTTCTTAAAGGGTCAGACTTTAAATGGTGAGTATCACAAGTTAGAAGCTACAGAGAACTGGCCAAATTAGCACATCCCTACCTTCCTTATAGCTGGAAAGCTAGAGAGTTCTCAGAAAACTCTCTTTCCATCAATGGTCCTTGATCAGGTAGAATGAGCACTGTAACGGGAGTCAGAAGTCCTGGACTCCAGTCCCAATCCCCCTACAAACTTAAACAAAAGAATAACCAAAATAGTGACTTAAAAATTGGTAGCATATCCTTTTCTTTAAATGAAGCCTTACACCAAAATTCAGAATATAAAATAGATAAAAGTGGCAGTCGCTGACATATTTCTGGCAGCCCTTATGACAATTCCCCCGAACAATTAGTGCACAGTTGGTAAACCAATGGTCTTGATTTAGAGATGTCCTGGATTTAGCGGAAAAGCCTTTCATATAATATGGATTCCTGGGCTCCATTCTAGATTACCCAGCTCAGAGTCTCAGAAAACTATACTTTCTGCAAGCTCCTGGGTGATTCTTAAGATTCTTAGATGGCTGGTATAGATTAGCATTTGAAACTACTACAGTAGAATCTAATATTCTTTCAAGCGGTCAAAACAACAACAATAAGTAAATAATGTATAATTCCCTCTCCACAGTACTAGACTATTTTTATTAGCTTCAAGTTAACATATTGGAAACAAATGGCTTGTAAATTGCACCATATTCCACCTGGGTTAGATATGCTTAGGTGATAATAGGCAAATAATGAGTCAATTGCAAGGATTTTCCATCCCTAACCTCCTTGTAAAGCTTCTCCCTTTCACCATCAAAAACATGTTGTTGGTTCTTTTGAATGATGTTATCTCTTCTGAGAGAATACGAAGGGGCACCAAAATGCATCCCACAAATACAGGAGGTGTACCTACTGAGCCACTAATCCAGGGATGATTACTAGAGTATTGGGAACTCATTGAGGGAGACACTGAAACCAAATTTCCACAGGTCAATTTTCAAAAAGGAAGCAATACATATAAAAAAAAATGATATGATCCCTGATCTCTAATAAGGGTTCAATAAAGTTTAGCTACTATTGTCTTTACTGTTTATCGTCATTATGAACAGAAATAGGTTAAGACACTTTCAGGTTGTCTAGGGCTGGCAAATTGTTTAGACAAGGAAGATTTGTGTGTGTGTGTGTGTGATATATCATAATATCATCACTCAAAATATGCTTTAACTACCTCTCATAACAAAGGCAGAGGGCATATTTTGACTCTACAGCCCTAGCTCTCTACCTTTAACATGCATCAGGATCACCTAAAGAGCTTGTTAAAACACAGATTGTGGACGCCACCTTGAGTTTCCGATTCGGTAAGTCTTGGGAAGGGCCTGAGAATTTGCATTTCCAGCAAGTCCCCCTGTGATGCGGATGCTGCTTGTCCAGGAATGCACTTTGAAAATCACTGCACTAAAGCATGCTTCATACTCCATGATGCTCAGAGGAATGTCTTTGTAGCCAAAGCCAAAGGCTATGATTGGGAGGGGATTGTCCTTAATATTTTCAATTATGTGTAACAGTCCCATTCTGTGCTGAAACTGGTTAATCAAAAGCATATTCAAATACCCCAAGTCTTTAGGACATGTGGTATAATGATCAGATTATTTTCTGTTAAAAAACTGACAAATGCAACTCATACTCTTTGATGCAGTGGAGAAATTTGTTGGCTTAAGTAACTGAGAAATCCAAGGCACAGGTGGATGCAGGGCACAGCACCATGTGGGCCAAGCTCCCACTCTCCCATATCTTGGTTCTGCTTGTTGGTCCTCCTCTTTGCAGGCTGACCTTAGTGTCTCCTGCCACAGACAGCTCTATCTTCAAGAGGCAAAAAAGAAGGCATTCTCAGCTCATGACCCACAAGGAAGAGAGATACACTGTCTCTTCATATGCTCAAGTGAGCTCACATAGAAGACCTATGATTGGCCGCATTGAAAGCACATACCCACATTTTAGACCAATGAACAGAGGGAACCAGTACTACGATTGGCCAGCCCTTGATCAGATGCTCAATATAGTGGCTGGAAGAAGACAGAACACTTTGATTGACAGTTGTAGCAGAAGCACATGTGTCAGGATAGTCAGTATCGCAATGGGAAACACATATCTAACAAAGAAGATTTTCTGTTGAGAATAGAAATTGAATATCTGAAATGGAGGAAAGAAGAATAGAACCAATCAGTTCGAATTTGGGTAAGTCAAGGGAGATTTCTGAGCTCACTTCTTCACCTAAAAAAAACCGGAATATATTTTCTCATTACGCTTGAGAGTAGCTTTGAGAATTAAATATAATATATATGTGCCTCTGAAAATTGACAATAAAAACACAAATGTAAGGTATTATTGTTAATGATGCCGTGTAAGATTTGTTGATTCCTTGCATAGCAAGGCATTATTAACATTGCAAATTAATAACCCAGCAATGTTGCCTGATTTAGCTCTTCAAAACAGCTCAAATGTTATTATAATGGTCATTTATTTCTTCACCTAAACCAGGGATTCTCAGTGTTAAAGGTATATACAAATCACATGGAGAGCTTTGTAACATTCTGCTGCCTAGACTCAACCCAGAGATTTTGCTCAGAATTGTGAGGGTTGGATGTCTAGGCATCTATGGGTTTTTAATCTCGCCAGATGATTCTCATGTGCAGCCAGGGTTGAGAAGCACAGACCTCAGTCCATTACAGCCTCATTAGTCCTAAGTGCTTCTCTCAGCCTCTTGAAAAGAGGCTTCTCAGTTGACTTCAGGTGAGTTTCTTAAACCTCAGGTACAGTACATGAAATTGTCACTTCCCTTATGTCAGCACCGTCCCCTTCAAGGGTATGACAGGCCACTTTTGTAACAGTCTCTCAAGCAGAATTCTCTTCCAAATGTGTCTTTCTTGCAGGGATCTTATTAAAACAAAGTAAAACTATTTAACCCTGTAGCTAAATTGATGATATGCACTAGAGATGGAATTTTTGTCTAAAAGGTTTGCAGTTATTGAAATTGACTTCTGCTTCTAAATACTTAGCGAATTAAGAGGAGGAGGCTGAGAGGCCAATTTATTGAATCCTGAAAGCTTGTAATCTGAATTCTAATTACAGACGTACTCTCAGTTTACCAAATATTCCTTACAAAAGTTAACTTGGTTGGAGTGGGAAGAGACAAACCATTCCTTTAGCTACATTCAATTAATCGAAATATTATTTGCTGCCTACTATGTTCCAGGCAAAGTGTAACTGCTTGAGTTAGTGGGAGCTGGGGAAGATAAGAAAATTGGGAAACAAAGACAAATACTTGTGCTTTACCCTCCCATGGAAAGTTACAGGGACTAATTTTGTAGGGTAGGGTTTCTCAACTGCAGCGCTATTGACATTGGGGCTAGATTCTCCTTTGTTGTGGGGCAAGGCAGGGGGCTGTGTTCCGCATTGCAGATTCTATCAGCGTCTCTTATATCTACTCATTAGAGGCCAGTAGTACTCCCCAAGTTGTAACAACAAAAAATGTTCACAGAACTTGCCAAATGTTCCCTAGGGGAACAAACTTACCCCCAGTCAAGAACCACTGTTTTAGAGTGACCACAGAATTCACGGTTATGGTGTGACCACAGAATTAAGTCACTACCAGTTTAGGAAACAATTTTACAGAAAGTCAATATTAATAACCACAACAATAATAATTAATAATAATATTAATTTCAATTATGCCATCACTGTGTACAAAGCACCATTCCAGGACTTGGAATATACGATCCATTTAATTCTCGCAACTCAGTAAGGTGAGATAATTCACTCATGGTCATATCGGTAATAACTGACAGAGCTGGGATTCACTTCCAAGTCTTTCTCCTTCTGGAATAACACATGAGCTCTATATTCTGCTGCCTTTTTTGGTTTTGTTTTTTGTATTTTGGAGAGAGCTGTAGCCCTGAGAGGTCGGGTATGCGCGAGCCATAGATGTAAACCAGAACAATGGGTTTCAGTATGTTTTAACATGGAGGCATGAGGGTCCTGATCTTGCATAGCAACTCTAGGATGGAAGCCCATGTATTCCAACATCAGCCCAGAGCTGCCATCTTAGCTCCCCAAGGGCATTTCAGTACCAAATTCCTGGTGTGGCCGGGCTGGGCTTGGCACTATGGATGAAATGGGCACCTCCCTTCCAGAGGATTATAGCCCAATAAACAAATCTCAGAAAGTCACTCTTCCCTAGTAGGCATTTATTCTTTCCCAAATTGGTGATTTTTAATTGGTAGGCTATACAGACTTCTGAGGGTCCTCACAGAACAAAAGAGGCCAAAGGTGTGGGTAGGTCCTGGAAATATATTAGAATTCCACATAAAGCTTTGTTTAAAGAAAAAAGATTTCACTGAGAAACAATTTGGAAACAAGTCACCTCTTGTACCACCAGCCCTCTTGCCCACCTAGCTCCTGGCATGTGAGCCTTTTGTTTGTTCCTCCAGTGCATCAAGTTTCCTCCCACCACTGGGTCTTTGCATACGCCATCACTCTTGCTGGACGTGTGCAACTTCCAACTTCCTACTCCCCCCTCACCACTCTCAGAAATAAAACTGCGATATGCCTACAAAGTCATCAAACCCATACACATGGAAGCCCTCCTGACTTCTCTGATTAGCCCAAATCCCCCTACTATTGATTCATTGTCTCAAGTCATTCATTTATTCATTCATTCGCTTTGGGAGTATATTTTTTTAACTCCTTCCATGCATTAGGCACAGTTCCTGGGATTGGGGAACATGATATATGACAAACAAGGTCTCTGCTCTTAACAAATGAGAATATTTTTGATAGTACTAGAAGAAATTAATCATTTCTAAACAAAAACATAGTCATGTCTTGTTGTTCAAGATGTTATGATATCAAATGAAACAAATAAAATAAAATAGAGTAACGTGATAGAGCATCAGTGTGTTCTTATTTTAGGTGGAGTCATAGGGAAAGCCTCTCTGAGGACATAAAATTCATTAGACCTGAAATATGAGAACTCAGCAATGGGAAGAACTGGAATAAGAGCATTCCTGGAGGAGGAATAACAAGCACAAAGTCTCTGACATAGCAGTAAAGGCATTATGACCGACGCAGAGAAAGAAGGGGGAGCCACTAGAAGTGGAATGGAGCATGGAAATATGGGGGGCTGGAGGTGCAAGTGGAGCCAGATCACTTGTTTATTGGAAATGAAAGGAGTCATGGTTTTATTCTAGGAGCGATACAAAGTCAGTGAAATTTTTAAGAAGGGCAACGATTTGATCTTATGAACACTTTAAGAAACACTGTATTAAGGACAAAAGTCAGAAAGTGAGACCAATAGGAGGCGGTTTCATTCAAGGGTTTAATCAGGTTAAGAGATAATGGCTCTAATTAAAACGATGACAGTATGTATTTCGGGAAGCACTGGGATTTGGGATATATTTTGGAAGTCGAATCGATAGGACTTCCTGATGGATTAAAAAGGCATGAAAAGGCGAAATAAAAAATAAAGCTCCTTAGTTTGTGGCTTGAGCACAGGTGGTGCCATTTTCTACAATGCAGAATTCTAGGAAAGAAGTAGATGGGGCGTAGGGGTCATGGGAGTCAATAGTTCTCGTTTATATCTGTTTTAGATGCGTGTTAGATAGCCAAGTGGAAACGTGAAGTGGTCAGTTAAGCCTGAGATGGAGAGCAGTCAAGACTAGAGAAATAAATTTGGGAATCAGCTCTAGATGACATTATAGCTATGAGAACTGATGAGCTCGCTTAGGAAGACAACAATCGTAAGTTCAAGACTGAACCCTAGAGCACTAAAAGTTAAACGTTGAGCAGAGAACCAGCAAATGAGACAGAACAAAATAACCAGTGAGGTACGAAAAACCAAATACTAACCAAACTAACAAAAACCATCAAGTGTAGTATCCTTGTACTTAGACTATCCTTGTAGTAGTCTCACTTTCTGACTTTTGTCCTTAATACAGTGTTTCTTAAAGTGTTGAAACTATATGAACAAAATACCCTAAGATTGAGAAACATCTTTTAGCCCTCACTGCAAACCCCTTAAATGAAGATTAACTGTTTTGCAGTCGGGAAAATGTCCTTTGATAATGAATCAAATATATGAGCCTGAGGGAGGGAGTCTTCCAAAAGGCCTTAAAAGGGGAAGGGGTAACATGACACTGATTTATTGGAGTCTAAAGGATAAATAAATGCACAAATGATAAATGATCATTTTCCTTGGAGACCAGTTGGCCCTGAAAAACGGAGCCTGCATGCAGGAAAAAGATCTCTGAGCCTGACACAGCTTGATACACACAGACTCAAGCCGCAAACATTCTGCGGTAGTTGGTCCAGACCTTTTCATCTCTGCTTAAACCCTCTGCCCTCGACTACCAGCTACTCCAGTTTTTACCACCATCTGCATTAACCTGTGAATTATAACCATGTGAATCTTACCTGGGAATTATAATGTATATATAACACATGCATATATGTATATAATATGTATATATGTATTATATATTTATGTACAATATATAATATATATTTTACATATGTGTATTACATATATATCTTACCTGGAAATTATATGTATGTATATATGTATATATGTAATATATGCTATCTATATTTAATATATATAAATGGGATATAGCTTTTTTCCCTCACCTGATCAATATATCAACAATAGTAATGATAATAATGATGAAAGTAATCAATCAGTAAGCCTATACTGTATCAGGCTCTGTTGGAAATTTCACAAACCATGGACTTTTTCTGGCAAAGTAGTAGAGAAATGACTAAGTTATACAGATAATTTAATAAATTTGCATAGCTAGTATAATTCTCTGGAAAATTAATGTTCCTTTTCCATAATAACTTTCTTTTGGAATTAATCATCCAAATAGCTCCCTCAGTTCTCTCCTTGGTTTATCTCAGCAGCTTTAGCCCAGCTCTTATTAATCCTACATACCTACATAAAAATAAATTATAAAGCTTTTCTTTCTTCTTTTTCCAGAAATATACTAAATTTCAGGAGACTGGCAAAGATCATTTATAAACCATTCTCCTTTTTGGTTGCCTTTTTCCTTTCACCCTGACTGCTGTCAATCTTCACTCTCCAGATAAGCACTAGACATGGAGATATGAGTTTTAAAAACAAGGCTGCTTCTCACTTGCTCCCCAATACTTGTAAGAGTAATCATCCTGCTCCCATCAGTGGGATTCGGTCTTGGGGAATTAAAACCCTTCCCAGGAATGAATAGATGTAAAATCAACAGTTCTCTTTTATATCTGTTTTAAATGCATGTTAGACAGTCAAGTGGCAACATACAGTGGGTAGTTGAGCCTGAGATGGAGAGCAGTCAAGACTAGAGAAATAAATTTGGGATTTGGCCACTAGATGACATTATAGCCATGAGACCTGGTGAGCTCACGATCACCTAGAAATGTTGACTGATTTTAAAAGAAATATTTATATGACACCTTTTCAGACTAAATTAACGGATTTGGGAATATATCTATGTGCCCTGAAAATTATTTAACTGGCCTTCAGTTTACTCCATACTTGGTAAGTAAAACCATACCAGAAAAGAAGATGCACATATTATCAGTTGTGTTCTGTTTGAAAATAATGTTTCCTCTTTTTTTAGACGTATAATTAGATTAAAATTTTCCGAGCAGAAAAATATGTTCACAAAGTCTGCTTCTGAACTTCTCTTTAGTTTGACAGTTTATGGAATGCTATATAAATCAGACCTTTTTTGGCAAAATAAAAAGCTCAATTCAAGCTCAATTAAGCCAAAAGAGGAACTGAAATATGCAGGGTTGGTTTGTTTTAGGCATGGCTGAAACCGGGGTCTCTCTTCTCATCTCTGGGCTCCCATTTCTTCTATGTAATCTTCCACCTCAAGCATCCTTGTCTTATACAGTGGCATTTCTAAGAAATTTCATAATTTCAGTGGAAAGAACTGTCCTTCCTCAAAATTCTAACAAATTTCTGGCACTTCCTTTGTTCCAATAATTTGGGCCATTTTATAGTGGTAAGGAGGTTGGAACTTTCTGATTGGCCAAGCTATTACTGTGCACCAACCACCTAAAATAGAGAAGAATAGTTTCCTAAAAGAAAATGGGAACTTTATTACAAGAATCAGGGAGAATGGGTTTTGGGTAGTGGTTTTTTTTTTTTTTTTTAAGACAGGTTTCTACTAGAGAACACAGAAAAAAATCTTCTCTTGATAATACACTTTTGTAGACAAATTATCTTGGACATCCAGAATATAGTACATACTCAATACTTACTTTGTATTTGTTTCATTAAAGTGGCCTCAATTCCAAATACTTCTCTAAATAGGCCAAGCACTCTCCTTGTTATAATAATTTCAGTTCCTGATTTAAACACAGCTCTACAGAGAAAGAACATAGATGCTTACTGCTTTTATTTATAAGCCAATATTCCTCTTGTTTTCCTCTGAGATCTGACTGTCCTCAATTTTTTCTTTTTTTCAAGTTGATAGTGTATTACCAAAAAGGAACATCACATAGAAACCCAATTTTAAGCAATAAAAAATTTAAAGATATTGATTCCACGTGTGAAAACCAGAATTCAAAATCAATGTGGAAACCCATGGTAGTTGTGTGGTAAGCATTTCTAAGGACTCATGGAAACTCGCTAAAATGAACATATGTTTAAGCATCTTAAAAAAACTACAAAATGGTAAAATAAATTTTTATTAATATCAAGTAGGAACTACTACTCTGTGAGGCTAGATTTCCTTTTTTTTCTTCCAGTTTATTGAAATATAATTGATGTACATCACTGTATAAGTTTAAGGTGGACAGCACAACGATTTGACTTACATATGTTGTGAAGTGATTACCACAGTAAGTTTAGTTAACATCCATCATCTCATATAGATACAAACAAAGAGAAAAGAAAAAAAAAATTTTCATATGATGAGAATTCTTAAGATCTACTCACTTAACAAACTTTTATTTACATATATCATACACTAGTACTGACTATAGTCACCATGTTGTACATTATGTTCTAGTACTTAATCTCATAACTGGAAGTTTGTACATTTTGACCACCTACATCTGGTTCCCCCATCCCCCACCTCTAGTAACTACAAGTCTGATCTCTTTTTCTAAGAGTTTGGCAAGGTTCATCCATGTTGTCTCAAATGGCAAGATTTCCTTTTTTATGCCTGAATAATATTCCATTGTATAGACCACAACTTCCTTATCCATTCTTCTGTTGATGAACATTTAGGTTATTTCCATGTCTTAGCTATTGTAAATAATGCTGCTATGAATACGGGAGTGCAGAGATCTTTTCAACATAACACTTTTGTTTCCTTTGGATATATTCCCAGAAGTGGAATTGCTAGATCATCTGGTAGTTCTACTTTTAATTTTTGGAGGAAGCTTCATACTGTTTTCCATAGTGACTTTACCAATTTACAATCCCACCAATAGTGCACAAGGGTTCCCTTTTCTCCACATCCTTGCCAGCATTTGTTATCTCTTGTCTTTTCGATGACAGCCATTCTAACAGGTGTGAGGTGTTATCTCGTCGTGGTTTTGATTTGCATTTCCTTAATGATAGTGATTTTGAGCACCTTTTCATGTAGCATTCATTGGCCATTCATATATCTTCTTTCGAAAACTGTCTATTGAGGGCCTTTGCTCATTCTTTCATTGGATTGTTTGTTGTTTTGCTATTGAGTTGTTTGAGTTCTTTATATATTTATTAATTATATATGGATATTAATCCCTTATCAGGTATATGGTTTGTAAGTATTTTTTCCCATTTCATAGGTCATCTCTTCATTTTGTTGATCATTTCTTTTGCTGTGCAGAAGCTTTTAGTTTGATGTAGTCCACTTGTTTATTTTTATTTATTTTGTTGCTTATGCTTTAGGTGTCTATCCAAAAAATCATTGTCAAGACTCATGTCAAGGAGCTTTTGTCCCATGTTTTCTTCTAGGAGGTTTATGGTTTCCAGTCTTACATTTAATTCTTTAAGCCATTTTGAGTTATTTTTTGTGAGTGGTGTAAGATATGGGTCTAGTTTCATTCTTTTACATGTGAATATCCAATTTTCCCAGCACAATTTATTGAAGAGACTGTCTTTTCTCCATTGAGTATTCTTGTCTCACTTGTCAAGTACTAGCTGATGGTATCTGCATGGATTTACTTCTGGACTCTCAATTCTGTTCCATCGGTCTATATGTCTATTTCTATGCCAGTACCACACTGGTCTGGTTACTATAGCTTCACAGTATAGCTTAAAATCAGGAAGTATGATGCTTCTGACTTTGTTCTTTTTTCTCAGGATTGCTTTTGTTATTCGGGTCTTTTGTGGTTCCATACAAACTTTAAAATTAGTTTTTCTACTTCTTTCAAAAATGCCATTGAATCTTGATAGGGATTGTATTGAATCTATAGATGGCTTTGGGTAGTATGGGCATTTTAACAATATTAATTCTTTGAATTCATGAACACAGATACATTATCATTTATTTGTCTCCGATTTATTTCATCAATGTTTTGTAGTTTTCAGTGTAGAGAAATTTCACTTCCTTGGTTAAATTTATTCCTAAGTATTTCATTCTTTTTGATGATATCATAAATGGGATTGTTTTCCTTATTTCTTTTTCAGATAATTCATTGTACATGTATAGACATGTTATTGATTTGCGTATGTTAATTTTGTATCCTGCAACTTGACTGAATTCATTGATTAGATCTAACAGTTTTTTGGTGGAGTCTTTAGGAGTTTCTGTACATAAAATCATGTCATCTGTAAATAGAGATGACTTTACTTCTCCCTTTCCAATTCTGATACCTTTTCTTTCTTTCTTTCTTTCCTTCTTCTTTTCTTTTTGTCTGATTGTTGTGACTAGGACTTCCAGTACTATGTTGAAGAGGAGTGGTGAGAGTGAGTACCCTTGTCTTGTCCCTGATGTTAGAGGAAAAGCATTCATCCTTTTACCATTGAGTATGATGTTAGCTGTGGGCTTGTCATATATGGCCTTTAATATGTTGAGATATGTTCTTTCTATACCTAATTTGTATGAATTTTTATCATGAACAGATGTTTAATAATGCTTTTTCTGCATCTCTTGAAATGACCATATGAAGTTTTCTCTTCCTTTTACTGGAGTCTTAAAGATAGTACATTCATAATTCAAAATGCCAGTCCACACAGTATTCTCAAGGATGCTAAGACTTACTGGATGAGAGAGCTCACACTCACCAATCTGCTTGTTTGGATTTGGCGGAGAAGATTCAGAGGGCTTTAGCTTCTTCCCATCACTGAAGTTCCCAATTCTTTTGAGGTTGTTCGTTACATTTATATCTCCTGCCATATTTTTCTTAATGAAAGGCAATTGCATCTCCATGTTCACCAGGATAACAAGCAGAAACAGGTCAGGCAGAAGAATTTGTAGGCTTGATTATTATTGAGTGATTTCATTTACACACAGGACTTTGTGTCTTGGGGAGAAGAAGGAAAGAAGGCACTAGGAAAGAAGACTCCAATTCTGAGTTAATGAAAATTGCCAAGGTCTGAATTTCTCTGCAAAAACATAAATGGTATTTACACCACGCTTTCCAGGATGGAAATTACTCTGGGAGGAATGTTTTCCCCTTTGATGAAATGTATTCACCCAAGAATGTTTTACTAAATAAACTAATCAATAAAATTAAGAGCAATTCATTTTTAAAAGACAATACTTCCTAAAGTTTAACATGGACACTCTATATTTTCATATATCCCTAGAGGCTTACTTGTTGTCATAGTCTGTATGTCATACTGCATTTGCCCTTTTTCACTTAGCATATTTTTATCTGTCAACACAACCTGCCTAATTAACATTTTAAAACCTTCCTGGCTGTTATAGACATTTCAATGAATATCTATGTACCTATATATCTGTGTTTCTAAAATCATGCTAAGTTTCTGGGAGTAGGATATCTGTGCCAAAGAGACCAAACACCATTATGCCTATAACACTTTAATAATATATTGTCTTCCAAAAGTGCCAGGTACTTCATCCTCCTGGCCACGGAGCAGCAGTGCAATGGTTTCAACACAAGATTGAACCACCAGGTATTAAGGAAAGCATGAAGCCTGTCAGATGGGCTTAACCCTTTGAGGATAGGTAGCATGTATGAAGGTTCTTCAACTTGAAGCAAAAACAAAGGAATGGCAACTCTCACTTTACCATACAGTAGGGATCACAAGCTCAAATGCCCTCACAATTCTGGCAGAGAGCATGAATTAATCAAGCAAGGTATAAGGGAATCCGTAGGAAAAGATATAAACTTGCAAAATGGAGTGTGCATGCCCCATCTGCCTATCTGCCCCATCCACTCCCATCTAAAGAACCACTTCCTCTCAGCTCCAGCCGAAATGTCCCAATTTCAAACTACTGGCCACTAATTCAAATTAATTAAATATGTATAAAACATGCTAACACTTAGCAGATGAAAGAGAAAAGGAAAGAAGAAAGGAAAAAGGAAAGAAAGAAGGAAATAAACGGTTTGAAACGTAAGCATGCAGATTTTATAATACACCATTTGCAATGATCTTTTCTTTGTGGAAGTAAGGCAAGTCACGATGAGAAGATGCCTTGTAAAACTGATTACTGGGATTGGTACCGATGAAAAAAGTACAAAATGAAAGTGCTAAGCAACCAGCAACATCTAAAAGAAATGTCACTCACGATGATGTACGGTATGCATGCATGAAAAGCAGAATTAGATGTTGAGCTTTAGCAGATGTAATTATATAGCATGATAAAGTAAGACACAAAAGAAGTTGAACCACTCTATCCAAATTGCAAAGCTGTAAAGCATTCAGCAGTCAAGTAGTAAAAAGAAAAAAAGTGTGTTTTACTTCTTTAATTTGCGTAACCTATTTTCCCCCCATAACAAAATGCCTAGGATGCACAATGCTTTGAGGAGTATAGAATGACTGCTGTCCCTCTCCACTCATTTTCCAAGTGATTTAATTTCTTCAATAAGATCAGCTACACAGGATAGTGAGAAGTCCTAGTTAGTGTGTCTTTTTCCAGATTTGCCTTTGTGACATGAGAAAATGTAAGTGACTGCAAGAAGGGGGGAAAAACCCTCTAAATCAGGGTAAGATATTGACAAGGATAAAAGAATTCAACCATCCAACAGCAAATTTCTCATTTCTCAGTATTCTATAGAGTTTATTCTTACATATTTTGGTGGAAGGCAGGGGTTGTCTGATATGCACGACCTCTTCAAGTTGTCCACAAGGCCATCTGCTACCGAGCAAGGTAAGTGGAATCAGAGTAAGAATAAAGATGATTCAGAGGAATAAGGGACAGGAGAGTGATAAAGGTCATAAAAGAAAGCAGTTTGCCATCAAGACAAAGACCTATAGGCACTTGTTATTGGAAAATATTTCCAAGCTAAGAATGTATCTAAAAGGATAACTAATAAGTTATTAAAATTGTCTTTTACGAGGATAATGAAAATCTGGGGACTGGAAGAAAAACAAAACCAATCTACAAATTTAAGTCATTTTTCCCTGCTGTTTTTCTGCTACCCTTTGGCAGAGACTTCAGTGCCACCATTTTGGCAGCTCTGAGTATGTTCAGCCAGTTCACAGGGCTATCATTAAGAATGAGTTGACTTTAATTTAGATACTAGGGCCAATATTCAGGTAGTTCAAGCAAAGTTAGTCTTGAACCCAAAATTGCTTTATAGATGTCTTGATCCATAGGTGTATTTTCCAACAGGCTACTGTAATTAAACTCTTCCATGATTAAAGTTTTTTAAGCCTCGCTGATTTGCTAAAACTCCTCTGTCAAGGATCCCGCTAGGCTGTTTTGGACTAGAAAAACTTGTAGTAAAAAATCCCCTATAAGATCCTTTTACTCAAATTAAACTCTCCCTCTCATCTTCTCCCCTTATTTCCTTGATCTGAAAGGTCTCCCCTGACACAAAAGGCTGTCTCCTGTTACCTCTCCGCTCTATATCTCTTCTTCAATGCTTGGCACTGTGAATTCAGAGATGAGCCATATAATTCATAGAGATGAATAATCTCCTCTTGAGATATTTATTGTCTTGTAGAGAGATGGCATTATCATCATCACTTATATTGATTGGGCATTTACTGTGTGCTAGACACTGCACTAAAGTCTTGATTGACATGCACCTTAATTATTCTAACAATTGAATGTACTGAGGGTTGTTTTTTATTCCCAATTTGAAGACATAAAAATTGAGAATGAGAGAGATGGAGTCATTTTTCAATGTTGTGTACCTCTCAAGTGACAGATCAGGACAAGATCTCAGGTCTGACTCTAAACTCTGCATTCTTAGTTACTAAATAATAGATGATGAAGAAGAAGAACATAATGATGATAGCTTGTATTTACTGAGCATTTTTCATGTTCCAGGAAGGATAAGGGACTTGACATAGGTTATAATCTTGTTCAGTTAGAACAACCACCCTGTGAGGTCAATAATGTTGTCACCCCCAATTATTAGGTGATGAAAACCAAGGTGTACAGAAATTATGCCTTACGAAATGTCATTCAATGTGGTTTTATTAAGCAAAGTGGGTCCCTCTACTATGGCAGAACCAGTGCTTCTAAGTTTCACTTGGCAGGTACCACGTCCATCTTTGGCTTCTGAAGAATCAAAGCAATATGAAGAAATCATGTAGCAAAACACAAATGATAGCTCTGTTTGCTTGAAATAATATGAGGAAATAACCAAATGAAAGCAAACATATTACCAAAAAAATTAACTACTAATTACCTCCCCACAACACCTTTGCAGAATTTTTGGGGTACTGTCATACTCATTCAATTGTTAAGTCAAAGAGCTTGATCTCTTTTGTCCTAGGGTCCCCTTAAAGCTTCACACCAAAAATGTGTTTGAAGCCCCTGAATGTCAAGGGATCTAGCTCCCAAGTAGATTGAGGGTAATGTCTTATGAGTTTTAGAATCCTTGCATCCAACTGAATTCCTTGCAAATACTGTACTTAGTAAATATTTGTGTTTTGTTTTGTTTTGTTTTGTTTTTACTGAGGAAGATTACCCCTGAGCTAACGTCTGTGTCAATCTTCCTCTGTTTTCTTTGTGGGTAACCACCACAGCATGACTGATGAGTGGTCTAGGCCCATGCCTGGAATCCAAACTTGCAAACCCAGGCAGCCAAAGGGGAGCACTCTGAACTTAACCACTACACCACAGGGCTGGCCCCTGATTTCAATTTTTGATGCTTGGGAATCAAGCGTTAATGATTGATTTCCATTGATGTAAGCAATCCCTCACTTACCCTGAGGCATTTTTTGTTTTAGAAAAAAAAAAATGACAGCAGTATACACTTATATTTGATCAATCAAAACAATGTTTATAATATTATTCTTGTCCCATCACATTATTGTGAAATTTATTTGACATCTATTAAATGATGGGAACATGATTTAAAAAACAAATGTGATTTAAAAGGAGGGATAGTTTATTATTACTGTCTGTTTATTTGGCAAACATGACTGAGAGCCTATTATATGTTAGGCACTTTGGTAAGCCTGCTGAGGAAGACAAAGTCGTATAAAGAGATATGGGTCATTCCACGAATAAAATGTTATTTGCAAGCTTCACTATGTGGAGAATAAGCATCTTGCATCATCTACAATTTGTTATCTACTTCATGCTCTTCATTTGCAAAAGCAATTAATGATCCGGTTAGCCAATGTGTAAACAATGGCTATTAAATACGCAAATACATCCATTTAACTACTCCTTTCCTTATGCTAACAAAATACATCTTCTCTTCTCAAGTAATAAACTGCTGTACACAAACATAGTTTATAGATAAACTGCACTTAGACCAAAAGAAATGCCCTGAGTGTGCAGTGGTAGAAATGATGTAGCTATCTAGAAATGAGACATTAGAAAAATTAATCACGTTCTTTCAGATCAAACTGCCTGTGTTGTTCATGGTAGCATTTATTAAAGAATTAAAAGTACATTCATTTTCAAGACTTTTGTTACGAAAATGATGGCTTTACTCTACCTTTAGAAATTATATTTGTAATTGTATTAATACTTTGTTTTAATACATTTTCTCTATGAGATGTTTCCACTCATTCATATACTGACTATAAAAGCAAAATGAAGTGTGGAGTTTAAGTTATGAGAAAAAAATTAAAATCCTGTGGCCAAAAAGGGAGAAGTGGCAGTTTTATATTCTCATTGCCTTCTCTAAATAACTGTCCAATCTTCTACTTCATGCTGGCAATGTGCGTAATGAATATAAAGCCCTTATATTTGTGAAACACTTGGATTTTTATTTGCAGTAGTAAGGTAGATGAGGTACTCTTGTCCAAACCAACTAAAACTGGAGAATAATTTTTCTTTTACTTTATTGACGTATAATATGCATATATTAAAGCATGTACAGTGTGCTAATCCTGAGAGTACAGCTAGATAAGTTTTTATGCCTGTATAACCACCACCTAGAACAAGATCTGGAATGTTTCCAGAGCCCCAGAAATTTCCTTCTTGCCTCCCCCAAGTCAATAACCAATGACCCCACCCACCTCCCTGACCCCCGCCCCGGCCAAGTCAGACTAACCAGCGATGTGGTTTCTATTAACACTGGTTGCTTCTGCCTGTTCTTGGATGTCATATAACTGGAATTATACAATACGTACTCCTTTGTGTTCAGTTTTTTTCTTTACTCAAAATGTGAGACTCATATACATTGTGTGTAATTGGTTGGTGTGTGTAGTTCGTTCTTTTTTCTCTTGTTGCTGCAGTGTATTAATTTGTGTGAATACAACTCAATGTATTTATCCATTCTTCTGTTGATAGATATTCAAGTTGTTTTCAGTTTTTGCGTAGTATGTGAATAAAATATTTTAAATAAAGCTTTTTAAAGCTACCAATAAGCTGCAACAAAGTAAGCCATACTCAAAAGACTAAAAACTAAATAAAAACAGAGACTGAAGCTGTTTTAAGCTTGAGAATATTTGCTGAACTTGGTGAACCTGAGCTTCAGTTGTCACAGCCTCTCAGGTTTCACAGGATAGAATAAGCCCCATTTAAGCAGCCAGAGAAAAAAGGAATCTAATACCATTCTCCTGCACTAAACTGGAACCTCATTTAAGGGCAAATGAGAAGTAAACCCAACTCTGCAGGGAGCTGCAAGGAAAACTGTCCGTCTGAAAATATAGTACTAAATATACGAGAAAAGAAACCGCTCTGAAAATTTATATCCCCAAGTTAGACCCAGTGTGAGTTTAAAGCCCAATTTGTACCTCCTACCTGATCCTAAAATCCTCAAGCCTCAAACTTTGTTTAAAGTGTTCCCGGGATACCTGGATGAAACACATGAAAGTTCTTTCTGGGAGAATTCACTTTCAAATAAGTCTTCAAAAATTCTCACAAATTTTTAAAAATCACGAAACACGCAGGAAATATGGTACCAGAGCAAAAGCCAGTGGAAATAGACCAATAAAGAAAATCTGTATTAGAATTATAAAATACAGATTATAAAACAAAATGATGAATATGCTGAATGAAATAAGAAATTGAAAATATGAGTCAGAACAAGAGACCTCAAAAAGACTAAGCAATTTTGGAGAAAAAAGAGAACCAAACATAACATGTAGCAAAGAAAGTATAATAATTAGAAATAGAGCCAAAAAATGGAATTAAACTATATAAATTACACTTAAACAGGGTTTCAAAAGGAGGGAGAGAATGATCAAAAGACAATATTTGAAAAGATGACAGCATAGAACTTTTCATGATAGATGAAAGACAATTTATTGATTCCACAATGACAACAAAAAGAAAGGAAAGGAAAATAAATAATAATAAAAATAGAATCCATGTCTGTACATATCATATTGAATACGTAGGACACAACGACAAGGAGAAGAACCTAAAATCAATTAGAGAGGAAAGACATTTTACTTTCAAATGAATGGCAATTGAACTGGCAACTGACATCTCAAAAGCAACAGAAGAAGCCAGAAGGAGTAAAGTATATCTTCAATGTGCTTGGAGACTAATTAACTTAACTTAGAATTGTATACTCATCAAAAAATGTCTTTTTAAAAAAATTTACATATGTGACATATGGTATTATTTGCAGGTGTACAACATAATGATTCAATCTTTGTAAATATTGTGAGATGATAACCACACTAAGTCTAGTTAAAATCTATCACCATACATAGTTAAATTTTTTTCCTTTGGTGAAAACTTTTAAGTTCTACTCTCTTAGCAACTTAAATATACAATACAGTATTATTAACTACATTCCTCATGCTACTGTACATTACATCCCCATGATTTATTTAATTTATAGCTAGAAATTAGTCCTTTTTAAACCCTCTCACCAATTTCGCCCACAATCCATTCCTGTCACTGGTAACTAACAATTTATTTTCTGTATCCATGAGCTCTGGTTTGTTTGTTTTTTTCAGATTGGATGTATGAGTCATATGGTATTTGTCTTTCTCTGTCCGACATATGTTCCTTAGTGTAATGCCCTCAAGGTCCATCCATGTTGTCTCAAATGGCAATATTTCATTCTTTTTATGGCTGAATAATGTTCCATTGTGTCTGTGTGTGTGTGTGTACCACATTTTCTTTATCCATTCATCCATCAGTGGACACTTAGATTGTACCCACGTCTCAGATCTTGTAAAAATGCTGCAGTGAATATGGGGTGGATATATATTTTTGTAGTGTTTTCATTTTCTTCAGATAAATACCCAGAAGTAAAATTGCTGAATAATATGGTAGTTAAATTTTTAATTTTTCGAAAAGCCTCCATATTGTTTTACATTGTGGCTGCACCAATTTATGTTCCCACCAATAGTGCAAGAAGGTTCCTTTTTATCCATATCCTCGCTAACACTTTTCATTTCCTGTCTTTTTGATAATAACCATTCCAACTAGTGTGAGGTAATATATCATCCTGGTTTTGATAGGCATTTCCCTGATGATTAGCGATGTTGAGCATCTTTTCACATACCTGTTGGCCTTCTGTATATTTTATTTGGAAAAAATGTCTATTCAGGTCCTCTGCCCATTTTTAATCAGATTGTTTGTTTTTTGCTATAGAGTTGTATGAGTTCTTTATATATTTTGGATATTAGACCCTTATCAGATATGATCTGCAAATATTTGCTCTCACTCAGTAGGTGGCTTTTTCATTTTGTGGATGATTTCCTTTACTGTGCATAAGTTATTTAGCTTGATGTAGTTCCACCTGTTTACTTTTGCTTTTGTTCTCTTTGCTTTTAGTGTCAGATCCAAAAGTCATCACTAAGACTGGTGTCAAGAAACTTACCAACTATGTTTTCTTCCAGGAGATTTATGGTTTCAGGTCTTACATTCAAGTCATTAATCCATTTTGAGTTAATTTTGATGTACGGTGTAAGATAAAGGTTCAGTTTCATTCATTTGCATGTGGCTGTGAGTGTTCTCAATACCATCTATTGAAGTGACTGTCATTTCCCCATTGTATATTCTTGGCTGTTTTGAAATGAATGAATTGACCATAAAATGCGTGGGGGTTTTTCTGGGCCCTCTATTCTGTTCCATTGATCTATGTGTCTGTTTTTATGCAAATACCATACAGTCTAATTCCAATGACTTTGTAATATAGTTTGAAATCAGGGTGCGTAATACTTCCACGTTGTTCTTTCTCCAAATTGCTTTGACTATTCAGAGTCTTTTGTAGTTCCATACAAATTTTACAATTCTTTGTTCTATTCCTGTGAAAAATGCTGTTGGAATTTTCATAGGGATTTCATTAGACCTGTAGATTGCTTCGGGTAGTATGAATACTTTACAATATTAATTTTCTTCCAATACGTAAGTATGGAATATCTTCCAATTATTTGTATCTTCTTCAATTTATTCCATTAATGTCATAGTTTTCAGTGTACAGGTCTTTCATATCCTTGGCTAAAATTTATTCCTAGGTATTTTATTTTTTGATGCAATTTTAAAATGGGTTGTTTTCTTAATTTTTCTTTCTGATAGTTCATTATTAATGTATACAAACACAACAAATTTTTGTATACTGATTTTGTACCTGTAACTTTCCAGAATTTGCTTATTAGTTCTAACAGACTTTTGGTAGAATCTTTAGGATTTTCTATATATAATATCATGTCATTTGCAAATAGTGACAGTTTTACTTTTTCTCTTTCCAGTTTGGATGCCTCATTTCTTTTTCTTGCCTGATTGCTTTAGCTAGGACTTCCAATACTATGTTGAATAAAAGTGGTGACAGTGGGCATCCCTGTCTTGTTCCTGATCTTAGAGGAAAACCTTTTAACTCTTCACCATACAATATGACATTTGCTGTGGGCTTGTCATATATGACCTTTATTATGTTGAGGTATGTTCCCTCTATACCTTCTTTGTTTAATTTTCTTAATAAATGGATGTTGAATTTTGTCAAATGCTTTTTCTGCATGTATTGAGATGATCATATGATTTTTACCTCTCATTGTGTTAAAGTGATGTATCACATTGATTGATTTGCAGACATTGAACCAACCTTGTATCTCTGCAAAAAATCCCACTTGATCATGGTGTATGATCCTTTTAACGTATTGTTGAATTTGGTTTGCTAATATTTACTTGAGGATTTTTGCATTTACGTTCATCAGAGATATTAGTCTGTAATTTTCTTTTCTTTTGTTGTCCTTGTCTGGTTTTGGTGTCAAGGTAATGCTGGCCTCATAAAATGAGTTTGGAAGTATTCCTTTCTGTTCTATTTTTTTTTTTGGAAGTGTTTGAGAAGGATTGGTATTAATTCTCCTTTGAATGTTTGGTAGAATTCACCAGTAATGCAATCTGGTCCTGGACTTTTGCTTGTTGGGAGGCTTTTGATTATTGATTCACTCTCCTTACTAGTAATCAGTCTGTTCAGATTTCCTACTTCATCATAATTCAGTCTTGGTAAGTTGTATGTCTGTAGAAATTTTTCCATTTCTTCTAGGTTGTTAAATTTGTTGGTGTGTAATTATTGATAGTAGTCTCTTATGATCCTTTGTATTTGTGTGGTATCAGTTGTAATGTGTCCTCTTTCATTTCTGATTTTATTTATTTGGGTCCTCTCTCTTTTTCTTGGTGAGTCTAGCTAAAGTTTTGTCAATTTTGTTTATCTTTTCAAAGAACCAACTTTTTGTTTTATTGATCTTTTCTATTGTCTTTTAGTCTTTATTTCATTTATTTCTGTTCTGATTTTATTTCATTTCTTCTACTGACTGTGGGCTTCATTTGTTAATTTTTTTCTGAGGTATAAGGTTTGGTTGTTTGAGATTTTTCTTGTTTCTTGATGTAGGCAATTATTGCTATGAACTTCCCTCTTAGCATTGCTTTTTCTGCATCCCATATGTTTTGATATTTTGTATTTCCATTTTCATTTGCCTCAAGATATTGTTTGATTTCTTCTTTGACCCATTCATTGGTTGTTCAGTAGCATATTGTTTAATCTCCATGTATTTGCGAATGTTCCAGTTTTCTTTTTGTAATTGATTTCTACTTTCATATCATTGAGGTTGGAAAAGCTGTTTGATATAATTTTAATATTCTGAAATTTATTAACACTTATTTTGTGGCCTAACATATAATCAATCCTGGAGAATGTTCCATGTATGCTTGAAAGAATGTGTATTCTGTTGCTTTTGGATGGAATGTTCTGTATATATCTGTTAAGGCCGTCTAGTCTAATTTGTCATTTAAGACTGGTGTTTTCTTATTGTTTGTCTGGATGATCTACCGATTGACATAAGTGGGGTATTAAAGTCCCCCACTATTATTGTATTGCTGTCTATTTCTCCCCTTAGGTCTGTTAATGTTGGCTTTATATATTAAGGTTATCCTATGTTAGATGCATAAACATTTGCAAATGTTATATCCTCTTGTTGGATTGAACTCTTTATCATTATGTAATGACCTTCTTTGAGTCTTATCACAGTCTTTATTTTAAAGTCTATTTTTGTCTGATATGAGTATAGCTATCTCAGCTTTCTTTTGGTTTTCATTTGCATAGAACACCTTTTTCCATCCCCTCACTTTTAGTCTATGTATATCCTTATATGTGAAGTGAATCTCTTGTAGGCAGCATATAGATGGGTCTTGGTTTTTTATCCATTCAGCCTCTCTATGTCTTTCAACCAGAAAATTTAGTTGATTTACATAATTATTGATAGGTATGTACTTATTGGCATTTTGTTAATTGTTTTCTGGCTGTTTTGCAGATTCTCTCTGTTCCTTTCTTCTCCTCTTACTCTCTTCCATAGTGGTTTGATGATTTTCTTTGGCAGTATGCTAGATTCCTTTCTCTTTCTCTTTTGTATATCTACTATAGTTTTTGCTTTGGGGTTACCTTGAGGATTACATATGATAAGCTTATATTTGTAACAGTCTATTTTAAGTTGATAACAATATAAGTTTGAATGGATTCTAATGCTCTACATTTTAACTCTCCTCCCCCAACATGTTTTATGTTTTTGATGTACATTTGACATCTTTTTATCTTGTGTATCCCTTAACTACTTATTATGGTTACAGTTATTTTTACTACTTTTGTCTTTTAACATTTGTACTAGTTTTGTAAGTGATTAATCCACTACCTTTACTATATATTTACCTTTACCGTGAGATTTATACTTTCATATGTTTTCTTGTTAATAATTAGTGAACTTTTTTTTTCATCTTAAAGAAATTTATTTAACATTTCTGGTAAGGCCAGTTTCATGGCAAGAAACTCCTTTAGCTTTTGCCTATCTAGAAAGCTCTTTATCTCTCATGCAATTCTGAATGATAATATTTCTGGTTAGAGTATTCTTAACTAGAAAATTTTTTCTTCCAGCACTTTGAATATATTGTGCCAATACCTTCAAGCCAGCAAAGTTTCTACTGGAAAATCTGCTGATAGCCTTATGGGATTCTCCTTGTATGTAACAACTTACTTTTCTCTTGCTGCTTTTAAGATTCTCTCTCATCCTTGGTTTTTGATATTTTAATTATAATATGTCTTAGTATGGGTCTCTTTGGGTTCATCTTATTTGAAACTTCCTGGGCTTCCTGGATCTGGATGTCTGTTTCCTTCCCCTGGTTAGGGAAGTTGTCTGTCATTATTTCTTCAAATAAGTTTTCTGCCCCTTTCTCCCTCTCTTCTCCAGCTGAGACCCTTATAACGTGAACATTAGACCACTTGATGTCCCATAAGTCTCTTAAGATATCTTTACTTTTTTTCTTTCTTGTTTCCTTTTCCTGGTTTGACTGAGTGAGTGCTACTGCCCTGTTTCTGTGTTCACTGATTTTTTCTTCTGCTTCATCTAGTCTTTTGTCTAGCTCCTCCAGTATATTTTTCAGTTCTGTTATTGTATTCTTCATCTCTGTGACTTCTATTTGGTACTTTTTAATATTTTCTATCTCTTTGTTGAAGTTCTCACTGTGTTCATCCTTTCTTTTCCAGAGTTTGTTCAGCATCCTTATGACCATAACTTTGAACGCTTTATCAGGTAAATTACTTATCTCCATTTCATTAAGGTGTTTTTCTGAGAGGTTATCTTGTTTTTTTATTTGGAACATATTTTTCTGTTTCTTCATTTTGCTTGACTCCCTGTGTTGGTTTCTAGGCATGAGATAGAACGATCACTTCTCCCAGTCTTGAAAGAGTGGTCTTGTTTAGGAGATGGACCTTATTGTTCAACCCTGCCCTACTTCTTGGTTGTCTACACACCAGCCTACATTCCCTGAAAGCACCTCCATAGGCCTCTAGATGTGTACCAAACCTGAAGCCTTCCCCCCAGGCCAAAACTCCAGGACAAACAAATAAAGCTCTCCCACACATAAAATGTCCAGATTCCCCTCAACAGCAACTTCTGGGCTGGGCTCTGGGCTGGGTGAGTCCAAGCACACTAGCCCTTTAAAAGCCATTTCCCAGATCACGATAGCCTTGTGGGTCTCATGGATGCCAGCCCCGCTGGGTTTCAATGCTGGATGTTTTGTGGCTTGTCTCTTAGGTTCAGGTCTTAAAAGTTGGAGGTGTCCAATGTAGTACTCCAACTCTTTGCTCCTCAGGGAGAAGCTCCAGGATTTGAGTTCCCTCCCGACTGTGGGTTCCGCACTGGAGAGTGGGGTTTATGGCGAGATTGTGTCCCACCTTTCTCATTGCTTCGATGTGGGTCTTCTTTCATTCACACAATGTATAGGAGTTGCTCAGTCTATTTTTAAGTTTTTGCAGACGAAGTTTTTCCATATGTAGCAGTAAATTTGGTGGGTTCGTGGGAGGAGGTGATTTCAGGATTCTCCTACAACACCATCTTGAATCAGAAAACTATTTTTAAAGAAACTCGATCCTATTTTTCATAGTGGCTGCACCAATTTACATTCCCATCAACAGTGCACAATGACTTCCTTTCCTCCATATCCTTGCCAACACTTGTTATTTCTTGTCTTTTTGATAATGGCCATTCTAACAGGTAAGAGGTGACATCTCATTGTGGTTTTGATTTGCTTTTTCCTGATGATTAGTGATTTTGAGTGCCTTTTTTTTTTATTTAACCACTGTCTTATTTTTTTAATGGAAATATGTTTAATACATAACGCTATGTAAATTTAAGGTGTACAACATGTTGATTTGATACAATTGTATATTGTAATATGGTTGCCATTATAGTGATAATTAGCATCTGTATCATGTCACACAAGTATCATTTCTTCTTTGTGGTAGTAATAATTAAGATCTATTTGGCTTTTAACATTCTTATATGTTTTTCTAATTTTACTACAAGATTATATATCCATCAGTTACATATAATATTTTGTTATATGCTTTTAAACTTTATGTAAACGACAACACACTCCAGCCTTCAAGATGTACTTTCTTCACTCAGTGTTATGTTGTGATTTTTCATTTTTTTAAATTTTTTTAATTGCAGTAACATTGGATTATAACATTATATAGCTTTCAGATGTACATCCTAATATATTTAGAATTCTGTGTATATTAAATCATGTTCACCACCCAAAAACTGATTGTAGTCCATCCCCTCACATGTGAGCCTAATCATTCCTTCTGCTCTCCGCCCCCCCTTCCCCTATGGTAACCACTAATCCAATCTCCATTGCCATGTGTTTGTTTGTCATTGTTTTTATCTTCTACTTTTGAGTGAAATCATATGGTATTTGACTTCATCCCTCTGACTAATTACACTTAGCATAATACCCTCAAGGACCATCTATGTTGTCACAAATGGCCAGATTTCATCAATTCTTATGGCTGAGTAGTATTCCACTGTGTATATATATCACCTCTTCTTTATCCATTCATCCCTTGATGGACACCTAGGTTGCTTCCAGGTCTTAGCTATTGTGTATAATGCTACAATGAAGATGGGGTACATGTATCTTTGTGCCTTTGCGTTTTCAAGTTCTTTGGATAAATACCCAGCCATGGGATAGCTGGATCATATGGTAGATCTATTCTTAATTTTCTGAGGATACTCCATACCGCTTTCCAAGGTGGCTGCACAAGTGTGCGCTCCCACTAGCAGTGAACAAGGGTTCCCTTCTCTCCACATCCTCTCCAACACTTGTTTCCTGTCTTGTTAATTATAGCCATTCTGACTGGAGTGAGGTGATACCTCATTGTAGTTTTGATTTGCATTTCCCTGATAGCTAATGATGTTGAGCATCTTTTCATATTCCTGTTGGCCATCTATATATCTTCTTTGGAGAAATCTCTGTTCAGATCTTTTGCCTATTTTTTAATTGGGTTGTTGGGTTTTTGTTGTTGAGTTGTGTGAATTCTTTGTATATTTTGGATATTAACCCCTTATCTGATACATGGTTTGCAAATATCTTCTCCGAATTGTTAGATTGTCTTTTCGTTTTGTTGATGGTTTCCTTTGCTGTGCAGAAGCTTTTTAGTTTGATGTAGTCTCATTTATTCATTTTTTCTTTTGTTTCCCTTGCCTGATCAGACATGGTACTTGAAAATATGCTGCTAAGACCCTTGTCAAAGAGCATACTGCCTATGTTTTCTTCTAGAAGTTTCATGATTTCGGGTCTTACATTCAAGTCTTTAATCCATGTTGAGTTGATTTTTGTGCATGGTGTAAGGGAATGGTCTGCTTTCATTCTTTTGGATGTGGATGTCCAGTTTTCCCAACACCATTTGTTGAAGAGACTCTCCTTTCTCCATCGTGTGCTCTTGGCTCCCTTTTTGAATATTAGCTGTCCATAAACGTGTGGGTTTATTTCTGGGTTCTTGATTCTGTTCCATTGATCTGTGTATCTATTTTTGTGCCAGCACCATGCTGTTTTGGTTACTATGGCTTTGTAGTATATTTTGAAATCAGGGAGTGTGATGCTTCCAGCTTTGTTCTTTTTTTCTCAGTAATCCTTTGGTTATTCAGGGTCTTTTGTTGTTCTATATAAATTTTAGGATTCTTTGTTCTATTTCTGTGAAAAATGTTGTTGGAACTTTGATAGGGATTGTGTTGAATCTATAGATTCCTTTAGGAAGTATGGACATTGAGTGCCTTTTGATATACCTATTGGCCATCTTTATGTCTTCCTCGGAAAAATGTCTATTCAGATCTTCTGCCCATTTTTTAGTTGAATTGTTTATTTATTTAATTTTTGCTATTGATTTCTATGAGTTCTTTATATATTTTCGACATTAACTCCTTATTGGGTATACAATTTGCTATTACTTTCTCTCATTCAGTGGGTGGCCTTTTTACTTTGATGGTTGATGGTTTCTTTTTCTGTGCAGAAACCTTTTAGTCTGATATAGTCCACTTACTTATTTTGGGGTTTTTTGCCTTTGTTTTGATGTCAGATCCAAAATATCATTCCCAAGACTGATGTCAAGGATGTTACTACCTATGTTTTCTTCTAGGTATCTTATGGTTTCAGGTTTTACGTTCAAATCTTTGACCCATTTTGTGCTAACTATTCTGTATAGTGTAAGATAGTTGTCCAGTTTCATTCTTTTGCATGTGGCTGTCCAGTTTTTCCAACACCATTTATTGAAGCCACTGTCCTTTTTCAAGTGTATATTCTTGGCTGCTTTGTTGTAAATTAATTGACCATATGTGTGTGGGTTTATTTCTGGGCTCTCTATTCTGTTCCATTGATCTATGCATCTGTTTTTATGACACTACTATACTGTTTTGATTGCTACAGCTTTGTAAGATTGTTTGAAATTAGAGAGCATGATGCCTTCAGCTTTGTTCTTCTTTCTCAAAATTGCTTTGGCTATTGCAGGCCTTTTGTGATTCCATACAAATTTTAAGATTATTGTTTCAATGGCACTTGAAAAATGCCCTTGAAATTTTGATAGGGATTTCATTGGACTTGTAGATTGCTTTGGGTAATATGGACATTTTAACAATATTAACTCTTTCAGTCCATGAGCAAGGAAAATCTTTCTATTTATTTGTGTCTTCTTCAATTGCTTTTGTCAATGTCATAGTTTTCAGTGTATAACACTTTTACTACCCTAGTTAGATTTGTTGCTAGGTATTTTCATCTTTTTGTTGCAATTGTAAATGGGATTGTTTCCTTAATTTCTCTTTCTGATAGTTTATAAGTGTATAGAATCACAACAAATTTTTGTATATTGATTTTGTACCTGCAACTTTACTAAATTTGTCATTCTAACAGTTTTTTGGTGGAGTCCTGGGTAGGACCTCCTATCAAAAAGATATATTTTAAACTATAGGTGAAATAACGACCTTTTGAAATGAATAAAAACAGAAAGTTTGCCACCAGCCAAGCTGTATTCAAAGAAATTCATAAAAATATACTATAGGCAGAAGGAAAGTGATTCCCGAGGAAAAGTATAAAATAAAAGAAAGGATCGTGAACAGTAAATGTTGTAAATATGCAGGCAAATCTAAACGTTATATAATAAAGTTTTATAAGATAAAAAAAATAACAAGAACAAATAGACAACAGCAGTGTACAAATTGAGAGGGAGAGTAATTGCAGTTAAATTGTTCCAGGGGCTTTGTGTTTGGGGGAGAGGTGAAGGTATTGATTAGCTTAATGTTTAATAATTAAGTGTAGATGTTAAGATTCTAGAGTAATTATAACAGAATAAAAATAGAGTTACCCTCCAAACAAGCAGAGGGAATATTGCATGAGAAAAGAAAAGATAACATAAAAGAAGGAAAGAAAGAATAGAAAACAGAAAAAGTGAGACATTAGAAAACACAAAATAAGATTATAGAAAAAAATCCCAAAATACTAGTAATTTTAAATGGATTAAATGCATTAGTTAAAAGACACAGATTGTCAAAGTGAATTATTAAAAATTCTAGCCATAAGCTGTTTGTAAGCGGAAAATCTAAAATATGAAATGGGAAGTTTGAAAGTAAGCAAGAGAATGGAAAGGACTTATTGACCAAACAGTAATTTTAAAAAGTTGAAATACCTATATTAATATAAAACAAAACAGATATTAAGGGAAAAAATTTTCAGAAATTAAGAGAGTAACACAATTTGAAAAAGAAAGGCTCAATACAGAGGAAAACATAACAATTCCAAATGTGTATGTACCTATAAATATAACTTGAAAATATATTAAAGAAAAAACTAACAGTATCATTGAAAGAAAACCCAGAAACAGACTCTCACAAGTACACCCAGGTGATTTTTCACAAAGGTCAAAAGCAATTCAGAAGAGGAAGCATAATCTTTTCAACGATTGGTACTGGAGAAGTTGAATATCTGCAGGTGAAAAATGAACCTCAATCTAAACCTCATACATTATACAAAAATTAATTCAAGATAGATTGTAGATCTAAACGTAAAACTTAAAACTATAACACTTATAGAAGAAAACAATGGAGAAAATTTGGGGAATCTCGAGTTTGGTGAAGAGTTCTTACACATAACAACAAAAGCATGTTCCATACAAGAAAAAAAATCGATAAAATGGATTTCATCAAAATTAAAAAAAAATTGTTCTGTGAAAGATCTTATTAAGAGGATGAAAAGATAAGCTACAGGCTGGGAGAAAATATTTGTAATCTATGTATCTAACAAAGGACTCATCTATAATATACAAAGAATTCTCAAATCCCAGCAGCAAAAATCAAACAATCCAATTAGAATATGAGCAATTGGGCATGAAGAGACATTTCACTATCGAGGGTATACAGAGGGCAAATAAGCACTAAAAAGATATTCAACAACGCTATATGTTAAGGAAATATACATGAAGACCACAATGAGACATCATGGTCTATTCTGTTAGAACAGAATTCTATTAGAACAACTTAAAATAAAAATTATCAACAACCCCAAATGCTGACAAGGATGCTGAGAAACTGAATCTCTCATCCATTGTTGGTGGAATATAAAATGGTGCAGCCACTCTGGAAAAGAGTTTGACAGTTTCTTGAAAAACTAAACATGCACTTACCACATGACCTAGTAATCGTACTTCTGCACATTTATTCAGAAAACATGAAATGTGTGTCCATACAAAAACCTGTATACAAAGATTTATAACAACTCTATTTGTAATAGCTGAAAACTGGAAGCATGCTCCTGAACAGGTGTAGGGTTAAACAAAATGTGGCACATCCATGCCATAGAATGCGGCTCAGCAAAAAAAGCAACAAACTGCTAATACGATCAATTTGGGTGAATCTCAAGGGCATTATCCTCAGTTTAAAAAGCCAGTCTTAAAAAGTTGCATACTTTAACATTCAAGTTATATAACATTCTCAAAATGGCAAAATTATATAGATGGAAAATAACTTAGTGGTTGTCAGGGGTTAGGGATAGATGTGACTATAAAGGTGGTAGCAGGAGAGAGATCCTAGTTGTAATAAACTGGTTTCGTATTTTGATTGTCATGGAATCAATGTTACAGGAATCTACCCGTGGTTAAATGACACAGGTCTATGTGCGCACATTGCGCCAAAGCCAATTTCCTGGTTTTGATTGTGTACTATAGTTATGTATAATATAAACATTGAGGGAAACTGGGTAAAGTATAGGCAGGATCTCTCTGTACTATTTTTGCAATTTCCTGGGAATCTATAATTATTTTAAAATAAAAAGTTAAAAAATGAACTAGATAAAGCCACCATCATAGTGACAGATTTTTCACAGTTCTATTAATAATGGATATCACAAGCAAACCAAAAGGGAAAAATAAATAAATAAAACAGGAGGAAAGAAAAATGGAATAAAACTTGTCATAGAAGATTTGAACAACTCAATTAAAACACTTGTTTTATAGATATACACATATAAGACACTGAACTCAACTGATACAATATGAATATTCCTTTAAAGCACACTTAAATGATTCACACACACCTCCCTGGCATCATATAGCAGCACAAAGCAAATAGCCACAAATTTCAAAAAAATCTGATCAAGTATAAACTACATTCTCTAACCATCATATGATATGTGATAAAAAGAAAATTGGAAACCTACATACATTTGGAAATTAAGAAGCATGCTTCTAAATAATTAATGAGTCAAATAAGAAATCATAATGGAAATTAGAAAAAAATTCACTTAATGATAACGGCATATAAAAACTGATGTTATGAAGCTAAATCCGCACTTAGAGAGAAATCTAACTTCTAGTCCTGTAGAGAATAAAAAAGCTTAAATACAAATATATTAAGCATCCATTTCAAACATTATGAAACAAATTACTGGATAAACCCAAAGAAAGTAGAAATAGGAAATAAAGGTAAGAGCAGAAATTAATGATATATAAAGCAATGATATAGCATTCTCAACAAAACCAAAATTTGGTTCTTTACAAAGACTAATAAAATTTACAGATCTATGTGACAAAATTGATGAAGAGAAAAAAAGAGAAAAGTAAGCTCCAATTAAATGACATTAGGACTGAAAAAGGGGACAGATATTGCAGACATTACAAAATAATAAAATATTTTTAATCCCTGATGCTAATAAATTTGAAACTCGGATAAAATGGGCAAATACATAGAAAAAATAAATTTGAAAGGGATAAAATGGATAAATACATAGAAAAATATAACTGAGGTAAATTGCCCGAACAAATGGGAAATCTGAACTTTTTTAAATAACAGATTACAGACTCTAAGGACGAATGAATAGTTATAAGAATAGTCTTCTTCCCTTCCTCCTAGCTTGAGCAGAAAAATGCCAAAGAGGACTATGATTGCTTTTGGCTTTGGATGTATGTCAATTCCCAAATAAGTCACCATAGTGATGAGATAATACAATCGCCCGGATAAGCCTATTCAGCCCCTGGGGCCAGATTGCAGGAGCCAGTTGAGGGAGATATGACTACTATCAACATTATCAGTAGGAAAGAAACTTCTCAAAGGCACCAAAAAGGGATGAGAAGATTTATTGACCCAAAGATTTATGGATCCTCCCCATCAATATCCATATTCTAGCTCTGCAACTGTAAGATTCAACTGGCAACTGACAATGCACGCAAGAGTTCCCCAAAGTTGCAATGAAAACACCCGTAGATTCCCTTACACATAAAGCACAGAAGCAGTTTGTCAGTTAGATGTTTGATTATAGTGATACGGAAAATAATGTGCTTTAAAAATTTGACTGTAAGGCTGTAAAGAATTTTGAAGAAACTATCTATAATATGGTAAAATAAACTAGTTTTAATTGAAATTTCACTTCAAACTCTGGTATTCCATTCTTTTTTTTTTTTTTTTTTTAAGATTTTATTTTTTCCTTTTTCTCCCCAAAGCCCCCCAGTACATAGTTGTATATTCTTCGTTGTGGGTCCTTCTAGTTGTGGCATGTGGGACGCTGCCTCAGCGTGGTCTGATGAGTAGTGTCATGTCCGCCCCCAGGATTCGAACCAATGAAACACTGGGCCGCCTGCAGCAGAGCGCGCGAACTTAACCACTCGGCCACGGGGCCAGCCCCTCTGGTATTCCATTCTTAACACAAAATGAATTCCAGTTTGCTCCTTTAAAAATATGCACTAACTGGAAAAAGAAGGAAAACATGCAGAAATACCTAAGGAAATCTACCTGAGAGACCAACTATATTAGAAGACTCAGGCTTTGGGTTGATATTTGACAATGTCATGTCATTTTCATTTGCCGGTCATTTGTTTCCCGTCCTCATCAAATCTGTAAGCTTGTTTAAGTTTCTTGAAGCTCTCATCAATACTAGAACAGGGGCCACTGTGCCACAAGAAGTCACATCAAGTAGGAGACAAAGACCATTAACAAGAGCTTAACTCATGCCGAGGAAAATTCATAGAACACAAAAAAAAGATGCTCACTTCACGGCTGTTTATTTTTCTGGACACCACACTGATTTTCACTGCAGTGTCTTCTATTTATCATTTATTTTGTTTGTCTGACAACCCTAAGGAACTCTGAATTTCAGCAACCCAGCTAGCTCTATTTCAGATAAAGCAAAGGTGTAGCAAGGTATTTCCCAAGTTAATTCCCCCACCATTTTCTTTCCTCATAATCTGAACTTCTTGAACCATGCAACAGCAATGTTATTCAATTTCTTTTATGTGTGTGCATAGCTGAAGAAATATTTTATACATGTTGTCAGAAAAACTGCACTTAAGAAATATTGTATACAGGGGCATGGCCCGGTGGTGCAGCCGTTAAGTGCACACGTTCCACTTCTCAGCAGCCTTGGGTTCGCTGGTTCGGAACCCAGGTGCGGACATGGCACCACTTGGCAAAAGCCATGCCGTGGCAGGCGTCCCACATATAAAGTAGAGGAAGATGGGCACGGATGTTAGCTCAGGGCCAGGCTTCCTCAGCAAAAAAGAGGAAGACTGGCAGTAGTTAGCTCAGGGCTAATCTTCCTCAGAAAAAAAAAAAAGAAAGAAATATTGTATACATTATTTTAACAAGTAAATGTTGAGTATCTATTCTGTGCAATGCATTTTCCTGGATGCAGTGCTGAATTTTTTTTTCAGCAAATAGTATAGTAATGTAAGTGGCAGCACCCAGTGAATTTTATTATTATTTTATTTTATTATTATCAGCTTTTGGTGAGGAAGATTGGCCCTGAGCTAACATCTATTGCCAATAGTCCTCATTTTTTGTTTGAGGAAGATTAGCCCTGAGCTACCAATGCCCCTCTATTTTGCATGTGGGATGCCACCACAGCATGACTTGATGAGCAGTGTGTTGTTACACACCCAGGATCCGAACCCACGAACCCTGGGCCACCAAAGCAGACTGCACACACTTAACCACTACATCACCGGGCTGGCCCCCAGTGAATTTTAAAAGTGGAAATTTTCCCAATTATTTTAGTCTTTTGAGCAAGTTTAACTTCATTCATTTATGTATTCATGTATAACAAGCATGTCCAGAGTATTCTTTTTTTTTGGCTGAGGAAGATTCGTCCTGAGCTAACATCTGCTGCCAATCTTCCTCTTTCATGGTTTTTCTTTTTTTTGTATGTAAGCAGCCACTGCAGTATGGCCACTGATGAATGAGTGCTGTAGGTCCATGCCTAGGAACTGAACCCAGGCCGCTGAGGTGGACTGCACTGAACTTAACCACTAGGCCACTGGGGCTAGCCCCAAGAACATTCTTTTTTATACTACGTCTCATAGAGGGACTTAACATTCCATATCTTAATTTCCTTAACTGTAAAATGGGAATGATAATAATAATATCTCACTGGATTATTGCCAGGATTAAATGAGTTATGTATCTGAAGCATTGAGAATGGTGTCTGGCACATGTAAGGTCTCTATATATATTGACTATTGCTTTAGCCCACGTTCTCTCTAAGAAGTATTCCCTGAGTCACCCCATTAGGCAGCCCATTATGGTACTTACAGCTTATTGGGAGGCATAAGCCCAGGACAGCAAAGGTGAGATTTAAAAAAGAAGCTAGGCAAGGAAGGAGGAAAGTGATGCGACATGATGTGTTTCCATGTCAGGGACCACTTCACAAAAAGCTGCCAAGAGACCAACAAGACAGTCAGCACACATGTCTGTTTGCCACATACACTTCTCCAGAACGACTGAAAAGAAGATTATATCTTAGTCAATAGGAGAGAAAGGAGGGGAAATGAATCTGCTCAATCCTTTCCACCTCCCATTTTCCATTTAGCAAGTGTCATCCCTCACGTAGTTGCAGGCTGCCATATCTGACTCCTCTGAGGCCTCCCAGAAAGCCAGATCCCACACCCAGGGATATGTGTTTCATCCCAATCTTTGTTTGTTTGTTTGTTTTTTAGGAAGATCAACCCTGAGCTAACATCTGCTGCCAATCCTCCTCTTTTTGCTGAGGAAGATTGGCCCTGAGCTAACATGCATGCCTATCTTCCTCTACTTTATATGTGGGATGCCTACCACAGCATGGCTTGCCAAGCGGTGCCATGTCTGCACCCGGGATCCGAACCGGTGAACCCCAGGCTGCCAAAGCAGAACGTGTGCACTTAACGGCTGCACCACCGGGCCAGCCCCCCAGTCTTTTTCTCTTACATTCTAGTTGCCATTAACCAAGCTATACAATGGGAACCAAAAGCAAAACCAAGGTTGCCTTTGAATCAAATCTCTTTTTCAAAGTTCTCAGAACAGTACAGTTGATAAAAAGCAAGTCTTTAGAATTAGACATGCAATTTTGAGTCCTGGATCTGCCACTCGCTAGCTATGCAAGTTATTTAAGCTGTCTGGATCTGAGTACCTTCATCTATAAAATAGAAATGTTGCTATCTACCTCAAAGAGCTGTTAAAAAGGATGAATGAAGAGTAAAGTAATTAGAGCTGTGACTAGTACATAAATGTTCAACAAATATTTACTATGACCATAATTATCATTGCATACAAATGAGAAGATTGGGAAACCCATTCATACCAATAACTGTTAATCTACGAGAATCACACTAGAAGGAACACACCACAGCCCACAGCTACACAGAAAAGTCGAATTGAGTAATGACCATGATGGATTGAATCAACAAAGAAAGCCTGAATAAATAATTCAAAACCCAAACTGTATTTTTCCTTCAGTTGCCTGAATTATCCAGAAAATTGTCATTTCCCCCAACTTTAATTTGCCTTTATAGATACTGCCATAAAGTCACTTTCTACATCCTTATTTGATTCTTTGACAGAAGTATTCAGAAATGTGTCATCAGAATCTAAATGTGTTTTTATCAGATGCTATAAAATCCTATTTTTTTCTGCTAAGGCAGAGTCAAATGAGAATTTTAAGATCTGCAGGAGTGTTCACTAAAACATATTTATGCGGACATTGCAACGAGCAGGGAGATGACTCCGGTGTTATTAATGGATGCCTTCGTGTGAGACATTTTTTAAATTGTCATTCCCCTGCAGATTGTGCTGCACATTCCTGCCGTGCCTGCTTGAGGCTTCAATTTAGCTATTATTTGACATTAAAATAAGCATGCTGTGCAAGAGACCCATTTTACGTGTAGAAAAAATGTAAACTTTGATTTTTTAACTATAGATGACGGACCTTGGGCGGATAAAGAAAAGAAAAGCTTTAATTTTCTTAACCTTCTGGATTTTGAATAGATGTTTATTTTATCCCTCTTCAATCTTGTTGCTTTTGAAGATCTTCAAAAATTGAACCCAATGAAACTATACTTAAAAAGGATACAATAGGAGAAAGAAAAAACTTGTACTAACTTTTTTTCGATTCCAATTAGTTACAATACCAACAGCCTTAGCTCAAGCTTATTATGTTATCCTGTATTCCAATGAATTGTCAAGAACATGTGGTGTGACAAAACTGCCTTCAAGTTTAACCACAGGCCTAAACAGTTGTTGCCAGCATTACTAGGTTTTAAAACCATCCATTACACTTGCTAAAAATTTTGGATTCTCGTGCATTGCACCCCCAGCTTGAGATTTTTATTCAGGAGGTCCAGGATGGTGAGTAGGCACCTGCATCTTTAACAAGCATCCCAAGTGATGATCCTGGTGCAGGGAATGCATGGATCATAGTATGAGCAACGGATTAAAGTACGTAGAAGCCATTTATGGACCAGAGTCAGGTGAGAAGTAGCATTGATCATTGATAACTCTGATATAATACCACAAGACCCCTAGCAGCTGAATACTAAGACTATTAGAAGTTCAAGAATATTTGGATTTTAGGTTGTAATGAGCTGATGTTTCCTTAAATTTCCATGAAAATTACAGTTGTCTCATCCAAAAGCAAGGGATTCTTTTCTCAGTACTCCTTACATCTTTGCTGACATACTTACTTTTTTAGTCACCAGGCAATCAAGAAAATGAACCTAAAATCCCTAAACTTCTTTGACTGCTTTCTAAGAAGACTCTATGCTTTGTACAACCTTATCTGCTGCTAGGGAAGAAATGATCATCAATCTATTCCAGAGATATTCTCATACATACAACCAATGATTTTTCGAAGAACTTCTAGTAAATTTAGAATATGTTTCACTTGGAGTTTTGCTTGCATGATCCCTGACCATTTTCTTACTACTTGAATTTTCCTACTAAGACTTCCCACACAGTTGTTTACTGATGCTCCATGGTGACCCCTAACAGCTTCAATGTGGCCCTAGTAGAAAACCCACAGTTGAGTGATATAAACACATATCCAATAAGCCCAAATATAGGTAATGACCATATATGCTTCCAGGCAGAATGGCCACAGAGCAACTGTGGAAAATGGGCTTTACCTCCAAGCTAATTCCAATGACTTGGTGTTGGCTCCCTGCAGGAGTGTATTATGGCAGACTGAGGAAGACTCCCACCTGAAAAAACGGTAGCTAAATAGGAAACAAGATTCTACTTTATTGTTAGTTATCCTCAAGCCACCACATGCAGGCATCAGATAAAGCTGGATTGGGACTGCCTGATTTAGTACGAGTGGTAAATAGGCCCTGTTGCTTCATCATATGCCTGTCTTAATATCTGGAAATATTACGACTTCCCAAATGGCCACAAATATAGAAGTCAAAAGCAATGTCCGACAGGCAAGTATGTTTGGCTAAGCAGGCTGCTGATCTACCATCTGGATGGAAAATATGACTACTTGATTTTGCCTTCCACAGGGACCCTGTCTACCAATACCTGGGGGTATACCAAATTAGTATTCCCTCCTCCTAAAGAAAAGTGAAGGAAGAAAAGGAGTCAACAAAGGGATGGAAGCATTCTTGGATTAGGAAGAGGAATCTTCTTTCCCATTTAAACATGTATCATTTTAAATGTTAGAAAAACCAATAAAAAGAATGATTTTATTGTTGGTTTTTAAAAATCTATCCATCCTGCAAGACAGCTTAAATATTCTTTCCCCTATGGAATTCTTACTGATCCTTTCATTTAGGCATGATCTTGTGGTTTTTCACTCCTGTGAAACATTAATACACTGTGTATACATCTCTTAAGAGGTTCTTCCTACTCTGTGTTATAGATATTGATTTAAATGAATTTATTCCCCATCATCTATTCAGATATGTAAATTTAGCAAGTTCTATGCAATAATTGCCACACTAAATATAGGACCACATAAGCAAATAAGTAAATGGCATATCCCGCAATCCCACCCCTACCACAAAGTCACATTTCAGTGAGGAATAAAGACTGCAAATGAACAGCTATAGAACAGTGAGAAGCTGGATGTCACAGCTAATTCAAAACTAGATTTGGAGGGTTTTTTTGCAAAACTGATGAAAAGATGACTCGTATGCATAAACCAGGAGTAGGGTGGGTTGTTTGTTGTTTGATGTTTGGATCTTGGCTGTAAAAAGATGAAACAGATTTTACGAGGTTTGTGCTATTTTCTTTTGCTTTTTTAAGGAAGTCGCAATGTCAGCATCCTCCCTCGGTAATCACAATCTCTCTTGCTTCATTATTTTAGATTTCTCTTCAACACTAAGCCCTGACTAAACTATTTTTCTCTTTATTTTCTCTCTCTCTTCCAGAACAGGGGTGAGCAAACTATAGCCAATGGGCCTGTGGCCTATTTTTCTACTGGAAAATTCTATTGGAATATAACTACACCTATCATTTGTGTGTTGTCTGTGACTGCTTTTGTACTATAATAGCAGAGTTGAGACGTTGTGACAGAGGTCGTATGGAGGGACCACATGCCTAACATTTTCACTATCTTGCCCTTTAAGAAAAAATTTCCTTACCCTTGCTTTAGAAAAGAGCTCTCTGAGGATGAGGACTACATCTTGGTCAACTTTGTGATTTCAGCACCATGCACAGGGATCAGGGATTCCTGACCTGAGATCTACAATAGGCAGAAGTTTCATTAGCTCCCAAGAATTGTCTGCTACATTGTATATGTGTGAATGTGTGTATCCATTTTCCCATGCACATCTGTGTTTACTAGGAAAAGATTCCTAATTTGTTCATATTCTCAAAAGAGAATCCTTCTGGTATGGCCAAGTAAATGCCTATCAGAACACACCTTTCATAGACAACAACTGTAAACTCTGGACACAAGACGAAAAACAACTTCCTAAAGGTTCTAACAGTGAACAAAAGAAGGTAAATTCTAGAAGAGTCAAAAGTTAGAAACAGCAGCACTCAGTAAGTTTTTCCTCTCTCCCTTAAACTGAGGGCCGTCCACAGTTACAGCCATGGAGGATGCATAAAACTAATTGAAAACCCAACATCTTCCTGTTCTAAAGATCCAAAGGACAGAGTTTGAGGCATCCACAATCTCTGGAAAGTAGGGGTGGGGGTTATGGAAAGAAGGGAGACGGAGAGAGGAATCCCCAAATTCTTTCCCCAAATGTCTGACTGACCCCTGAACCACAGATATGTGGGGTAGATATCAATAACTCAGATTAGGGTAAAAGAACTGAAAAGAGTTTTCAGCTGTTGTCTAAGAGATTGAGTTTGTACTTTAAGTTTAACAAAGTTAATTACTCACTAAAGCAAAAAGTTACTGATCGTCTGAGAAATACAACAGAATCCAGAGAATTCAACACATAACATCCAAAATATTCAGGGTATAATTCAAAATTATTCAACATACAAAGAAACAAGAACATGTGACCAATAATCAAAATAAGACAATCAGCAGAAAACAACCCCCAAATTATCTAAATATTGGAATTAGCAGACAATAACTTTAAAGTAGCTATTACAACTATGCCTAGAGAAGCAAAGGAAAATATGCTCACAACGAATGAAAAGTTGAAAGTCTCAGCAGAGAAAGACAAATGATAAAAAAAAAAAGAACCAAATAGAAATTGTAGAACTGAGAAATACAATATTTCCAAGGAAAATGTGTCCTTCTCCTCAAGAGTAAACTACACTGCCCACCGGCTCACTGTTTATTTGATTTGAGAAACTTAAGTTTGTTCTTCTCTGATGAAGGAACATGTCATACAGAAAGAAACAGTCCTGAAATAGCTCTGAGCTTGAAGTTTTTGATTTATTAGAAAGCAATCAGTTGTTGCCTAAATAAATTAAGCTTGAACAAATTACTTTACCTCTCTGTACCTTATTTTATTTGGCTACAAACGGGGATGATAATTTCTGCATAATATGCTGTTCTAAGCACAATTCCTATAACATAGTAATTGTTCAATAAACTTTGTAATGATGATGCCAATGATTTTTAATTGGGTTCTGACAGTGCCTTCTCTAAAACAGGAGTATCAAGGTAGATGACATATTCTGGCTGGATTTGGGGAGCTAGATGAGAGAAGAGAGGCCAGGAACAGATAAAGTAACCTAAAGAGAGATTTCCAAAAGCAAGGAGTCTAAGACTTAGCTCATAATCTTCTGTAGAATTTGTCCACTGATAATTAGCTTTTGACATCTGTGCCTTTCCTCTCAATTTAATGTTAATAGTCTTTGTCAAATGATTCCTTTAAAGTGTCTTGTTAACACAAAAATAATAGTGAAATGATTAATTTCCAGGTACTGACTTGAATAATATTAATCTTGTTGAAATCATTTGGTATGAATGTGACTGTCATATGTACTTAAAAAGAGTGAAGGCAACCGACTGTTTCTGATCTATTGTGTCATTGCCATTGATGTTTGAAGGAACTGTGGGGTCTGTTCTCTTGAGAGGTGTATCTCACATATTTGACACTCACTGATAGCAGTTGTAATTGTAGCACATAGGGAGGGGAAATAGAACTTTCGATTGCTTATCAAGCAGCTCTTCCCCAATCTTCCTCCCACAGGAATTGAGATGCAGAATTCCAACTGGATTGAGATACATAAATTTCAGTCATCTCCTACCATTAACCTCAGGCAATTGTTCCAAGATACAACTTAAATAATGAGAATATAATAGCACCTGGAACTGAGTGTGAAAAAAGATTGTTTTTCTGCCCTAAGCCTCATAGCTCCCTTGGAAAAGAGACTTTTGAAAGCTAAAAGATGAAGTCTTATACACAGATCCGGGATCACTCATGGAGTGTATATTTATTAGGATGCTGTTTTATGTGTCAGTACTTATAATAGGTAGCAGAGGCATTCAAACGGGTGAGATATATTCCTGTTATCAAGTTCTTCCTAACTAGCAGGGGAGCAAAATTAAGGTTTTTAAAATTTATGAGCCAGATATCTGCATCTATACAAACATTTGAATTAACCCTCATAAGCATCCAAGTAAGTCAGCTATTATCTTTTCCATTTCAAACTGGAGCAACTGAACCTCAGAGAGTGTGATATAAGTTGCAGTGTCATTGCTGTAGCCCGGTAGAGAGACGACGGTGGCCTGAATTTAGAGATTGGCAATGAGGCCCCAGTATATTCCCAATAACTGATTATATGTAGTCATTGTACAGAGTAATTAAGAAAGAATAGCTGGAAAATTTAAAACTCAGTAACTAGGCTATATATAAATATGTGTATAAATATGTAGATGCACCAGGGACCTTGTTTTGTATCTCTTTAATAAAGCCTTGAGAATTGAAGGAATGTATTATTAGCAATGGTGGCAATGCATGCTTGATTAGTGCTCTGTGATTGTGTTCATTCCTGTATAAATTGTGTTTGACTACATATTCACCTAGTTGCTGGGGAATAATTGTTTCAACTATTTTGAATTAAAAATTAACAGCCCCCTTTTTTATTACTTCTTACTATGTGTCAGACACTGAGATAAGCCTTTTAATTTAATTTAATTTCTAATTTAACCTGCACAACACCACCAAAAGGAAAGGATCAGAATCTCCATTTTACAGATGAGGAAGCTGGAGCCTAAGGAGGTTACATAATTTTCCAAGGTCATAGATGTAGTAAGTAGCCAAGTGAGGATTAAATTTCATGTCTGTTTTACAAAAAAAAATATTGTTATTAAATTCTGCATCCTTTTGAGTGGGGATTGATTTTTACATTTAATCCAGAGAGCAGATATTGACTAAAGAAGGTAAGAAGACAATACCCTCCAGAAGGAAACATCTTGTCCATAACTGGGAATGTAAGTCACTGAAGTCAACCCTCCCTGGCATAACTATTTGATAAAATTGGGCAGGAAGCATAACTAGCTCTAAATGACAAACAGGGATCATAATTCACCAAATCATCCTATCACTCCTGTTTTACACTGATCCAATAACACTTAGGTATTATGTCCAGTTTGGAGCATCATAATAGAGAATATTTTTGTTAATCTATAACATAACCAGATAAAGGTTCCCAGACTGATAGAAAGGTGCTCAAACTCAGTGATGGCCTCTGGAGCACACCCGAATAACCTGGGAATGTTTAAATCTCAGAGAAGAGAACTTTAGCTGGGGTCAGATTAGAGGAAGGTTATGAAAGTATGAGAATTGTCTTTCATCGTAATGCTTGGTCACACAGAAAAGAAAGATTTAATTTATTCTGTTTATATACAAAAGGCAAAACATGGAGCTCTACATAGAAATTTCAGGGTGGTCGCAAGTCAGTATAACATCTCTCTGTAGGTATAACTTTTCCATCCTGGAAGCCTGCCTTTTGGATATTTTACCCCATCACATGATATAATCAATGAGAGCATGAGAGGTCATTTGCTGAACATGCTATAGATAAGATGCTTCTGACTTCTGAATTTATAAAATTATATTAACCTCTAAAGTAGTTGGAAGTATAACAAAGTAGTTAAAAATCTAGCTTTTCTCATCAGAAGATTCTGGTTTATAGTTTCTGGATAAGTGAATTCAGGTAAGTTATTTAATTTCTCTGAGCTTCAGTTTCTTCATCAAATAAAATTAGTACCATAGTCCCTCACAAGACTGTTGTGAGGAATAAAGAAGATCATCCATGGACAGAGCTTAGCCCATTTTGGTTATTACGTTTCTTTATGCTCTGTATAAAAACTTCTTACCTGGTGTGTCTAGAATCTTCAGTGTGTACAGTATACAACTGGGAATATAAACGTGAAGGGTTAAGGAAGTGTCTCTCTAATAATGATTCATGCCTATGGCAAGGCCCAGGCTCCCTTTGATCTTTGGAGGACTAGCAAGTGCCCCAGAAACAGACTTACTTGAGCAGTGGAGGTGCTAGGGAGTGGGAAGAACCACTGGGTAGCTATAAAATTATGCAACAAGACTGATGAGCATATTTCCAGTGTGGTTTGAAAATCACACTACACAGCATTCCTTAGACATGCCAGCTGCCTTAAAGTGTACCTCAAATTGTAGTTGGATTTGAAGAGCTTGAAGATGTATCTTGGCTACTGCCATTAAAACTAGTTTAATACCTGAGGAATAAATATCATGGGTCTGGCTCCTTGATGTAACCTTTACTCTATGAATTAGTAAACAAAGATGAGGGGCACCCATATGGTTGGGTAAGCTGTTCCCTTGACTATCTAGTGACTGTGACAAAGTAGACCAACACCTATACCAGAAAGCAGAACATAGCGAAAGTCGTAAAAGGAGCACAGATAAATGCTACTGACCATTCTGAGGAGGTTATCTATGCATGATGTGCAAATGCAGGCCTCAACCATAAGGGTCTCGTAATTGTGAATTAGTATTCCAAAGAACCCCCATGTCTTTCCACTTCAGCCTCCTTTAGCTGGCAGACGCTGTTGACGCCCTTCCTCATACTGCCTCCACCCACATATGTTCAGTATAGCCCAATCAGGAGACAATGGATAATACAAAACAGTCTCTGGTTTTTATCTCCCCATAAGAGGAAACACTTGTTACACAAAGATTCTGAACATTTGGAGGAGGAAAATCCTCAAAGGTTTTTGTTTTTAACATTGCAGAAATCCTAAGTAGCCATTGCTAATTTCAGGTAATATTGCCTTCTCTTTATTTATGTTGTATCTTTATTATTTGATGAATGTAAAAAATATATGTGTATATAAGAAATTTCAATCATGAGTTTGTCGCCAAGTATGGTTTCTCAACTTATACAGAAAAGCCTAGGGGTCAGCCAGGTGGCGCAGCGGTTAAGTGCACACGTCCCCTTCGGCAGCCTGGGGTTCACCAGTTCGGTTCCTGGGTGCGGACATGGCACCACTTGGCAAACCATGCTTTGGCAGGCGTCCCACATATAAAGTAGAGGAAGATGGGCATGGATGTTAGCTCAGCGCCAGTCTTCCTCAGCAAAAAGAGGAGGATTGACAGCAGTTAGCTCAGGGTTAATCTTCCTCAAAAAAAGAAAAGAAAAAGAAAAATCATAAAAAATAAAAGCCTATATATTTTTTAGTTCTTCAACCCCAAATTTTCATACAAGGGTTACTTTTAGAAAATCAATATACATTTGTGGGGAAATATCCATTCTTGCAAATTATTAAGGAATTCTGCCTATGCTCCTTTAAGCAACATTAATCATGATTTGATCAAGAAGTGAGGGACTATGGAAACTAAGGTCCTGTTTTAAGTGAAATGCTTGGTTTTGTTTTTGAGAACTTTTATGATGTACTTTCTTACCACATTTTAAATATGAAATACAGTATCATTAACTACAGTCGCCATGCTGCATATTACATCCCCATGAATTATCATATAAATGGAAGTTTGTACCTTTTGACCTCATCCCCTCATTTTGCCCACCCTCCAGCCCTGGCTTCTGGCAACCACCAATCTGTTTTCTGTATCTATAAGCCTGGTGTTTTGGTTGTTTGGGTTTTTTGTTATTGTTGTTAAGATTCCGCATGTAAGTGAGATCATATGGCATTTGTCTTTCTCTCTCTGATTTATTTCACTTAGTACAATGACCTTCATGTTTTTGCCAATGGCAAGATTTCATTCTTTTTTATGGTTGAATATTATTCTCTTGTGTGTATATCTGTATCCTTTTCTTTATCCATTCATCCATTGTTTGACACTTAAGCTGTTTCCATGTCTAGGCTATTGTAAATAATGCTGCTATGAACATGGGAGTGCATATATCTATTTGAGTTAGAGTTTTTGTTTTCTTTGGCTAAAACCTAGAAGTAAAAATGCTGGATCATATGGTAGTTCTACTTTTAATTTTTTGAGTAACCTCCATACTGTTTTCCACAGTAGCTGCACCAATTTACATTCCCACCAACAGTGCACAAGTGTTCCCTTTTCTCCACATCCTCGCCAACACTTGTTATTTCTTGTCTTTTTGATAATAGCCCTTCTAATGGGCATGAAGTTATATCTCACTGTGATTTCAATTTGCATTTCCTTGACTATCAATGCTATGGAGCAACTTTCCACACACCTGTGGCCACCTGTATGTCTTCTTTGGAAAAATGTCAATTCAAATCTTCTGCCCATTTTTAAATTAAAATTTTTTCTTTTGCTATTGAGTTACATGAGTTCTTTACATATTTTGGACATTAGCTGTTTATTACATACATCATTTGCAAATATTTTCTCCCATTCAGTACATTGCCTTTTCATTTTGTTGATGGTTTCCTTTGCTGTGCAGAAGCTTTTTATCTGAGTCCCACTTGTTTATTTTTGCTTTTCTTGTCTTTGCTTTTGATGTAAGATCCAAAAAATCATCACCAAGACTGATGTCAAGGAGCGTACCATCTAGGAGTTTTGTTCTTTCAGGTCTCACAGTAAAGTCTTTAAGCCATTTTGAATTAAATTTTGTGTATGTTGTTAGATAGTGGTCTAATTTCATTCTTTTTCATATGGCTGTCTACTTTTCCATTTATTGAAGATATTGTACTTTCCCCATTGTATATCCTTAGCTCCTTTGTTGTAAATTAATTGGCCATATAGGCATGGGTTTATTTCTGTGCTCTCAATTCTGTTCCATTGATCTATTTGTCTGTTTTTATGCAAATACCATACAGTTTTGATTGCTATAGCTTTGTACTATAGTTTGAAATTAGGGAACGTGATCCCTCCAGTTTTGTTCTTCTTTCTCAAGATTGTTTTGGCTCTTCAGGGTCTTTTGTGGTTCCATACAATTTTAGGATTGTTCAGTGGAATGATATTTTTGAGTCTCTAAAACAGCTGTGCTATCCACTATGGTACTAATTTTTCCTCTCTGTATGTCAGAGAAATACTCTAGAAGAAGTGATCAATTTTAGCAAGGGAAATATTTATGTTATAGGTCCACTCTGAAGAATGTTGCAAATTGATTTTATTGGGGCAACTTCATGTAAGAAACTTTCCAGCTCATCTATAAGAGATGGCAACAAAATTAAGAAGCCAGATCTAAGAGGGAAATGGATTATAAAAGAAGGAGGAAAGGGAGTCAAGCAAGAAGGACATGAGGGTGCCCCCAGATAGACAGGCAGGTCATGGGCAGAAGGGCAGCCTTGAAAAGAAGAGTAAAGAAATGTTTAAACTGTCTTCTGGATTTTGAGTATTCCAAACAATACTCACATAGGTGAAATATAGCATTCTTTTCAGTAATGGATTGAGCTAGTGCCTTTCCAGCTGATATGGGGACATGATGGCAGAGCATCCCTTCATAGGGCAGAGTGTGAATACAGAAGAAGAAATAGACTAAATTCATTCAGCAGTGATGACTGACCATACAGGCTTTTTCCGGCCTTGTGTGATACACTTGTGTCCCACCAGGACCTTGTGGTACAGCAGTAGCATCAGATGGGTCTGAGGAAAAGCCTCTACAGTGGAGTCTAACAACTCTGTCCAGAATTTCCTCCTGACCATTACACAGGCAGAAATAGCTGTTGGAGCCTGAAAGTTCAGAAATGATGATGCAGCCTGCCCCAAACTGGCAGAAACAGAGACAGGCAGCCTTCTAGGAGAGTCAGGGTACAAATGCTTTGATTAGCTCTACTACAATGCACTCTGCTGGAAGAAAAATTCCTAACAAAGCCTAAGCTTGACATGAGTGACAGAAAGAAGTCAATGAAAAGTAGGCTGGAGTGTTAAATATTTAATATCTCTTGAATTGCTTTTGATCTCTCAATCACAGTGGTTATTCAATGTTTGCCACCCTGTTTTTAGCTTTTCCATCCAGTATTTTATTAACATCTCTCTTTTTTTCCCGGTGATAATGTATCACATACTCACAATAAGGTATAGGGAAAATACTGGCAAACATAATATAAAATACAAATCATCCAGGATCCTATTACTTTGAGGCAAGCTGTGTTAAAGTTTATGCATTTTTTCTTCTTAGCTTCTTTGCACATAATTTTTTCATCACGTCAATTATCTTGAATATGTAATTTTATACCCTACATTTATATTAGGTCACTTAGATTATGAGGATTTCTACATCTTTCAAAACAATATTTTAATGTCTGCGAAATATCTCATGATACCATTTACCATAAATTATCTAAAAATTTTCCTATTTTGGGGGAACACTTAGGTTGTTTCCAAATTGTTGTGATTCTGAGTTACATTGAAATAATTCTTCCTCATACATAAATTTATGAACTCGTCTCTGAATAATTTCTTAAAGTAAATTCCTAAACAAGGGCTACTGTTTCAAAGAGTAGTAAAAATGGTCATTTTTAAGCCTCCTTAAATTAGGAGATTGGACCACTGAAGCCAAAGAGTAATATTTTAGTGTAAATTAGAGACAACTCAGCAGTATCCAGGCATCCTGTTATCAATGGTGGGCAGATCAAGCTCAAAACACCACAAGTTTTAGCTACTACTTCTATGTATGTTTAGAAAATAAAAATTGTATGAATCCATCCAAAAGATAGCAGGTATGAATATTTTTGCGGGTTGTTTTGGTAGAGTAGTCTGGGTTTTTTTGTTTCTTTCACGTAGTACAATTCTGACACCAATTCCAACGTGTGGATTTTTTCCCCACACCAAGCATTTCTCCAACGTCAGCTGAGTGTCCTACAATACAGCTCAGCGTCAGATGGCACAGGTTAAGTCCCACAAGACTGCAAGCCCCTCCCCACACCACTTCAGAAGCCAATCACCAATTGCAAGTCCGTGTTGTCACCCATGCTTCTGTCTGACCAGCTATAAATCAGAGGTCTCCATAATCCCCTCCTTGAGTTCAATTAATTTGATAAAGTGGCTCATAGAACTCAGAGAAACACTTTACTTACTAAATTACCAGTTTATTATAAAAGGATATAACTCAGGAACAGCCAGATGGAAGAGATGCACAGGGCAAGGTATGGGGAAAGGGAATGTGGAGCTTCCGTGCTCTCACCAAGCACTGCACTCTCTCCAAATCTCCATGTGTTCACAAACCTGGAAGCTCTCTAGACCCCATCCTTGTGAGTCCTTATAAAGGCCTATTACATATGCATGATTGATTAAATCAATGACCATAGGTGATTGAATTCAATCTCTAGCCCATATCTCCTCCCAGGAGGTGGGGGTGAGGAGGTGGGGGGACTGAAAGTTCCTACCCTCTAATCACATAGTTTGTTCTCCTAGCAACCAGCACCCCCGCCCCCAACCCTGTCCTTAGGTACTTTCCAAAAGTTACCTCATTAACATAGCACAGGATCTCTTTACATAACTCTCATCATAGGAAATTCTAAGGGTTTCAAGAGCTCTGTGCCAGGAACAAGGACGAAGACCAAATATATATATTTCTTATTATAAATCACAGTATCACTATAGCCAACCAAATTTAAACTCTCCTACAAGTTTACACTATTTATATCAGAGTGGCTTGTTCTATATACTCAGATGTCTCTAGCTTAGGGGGTGTGCAACTTCTCACATCACTCGCATTGACTGAGTGCCTACTCTGGGCCAGGCAGTTTTACATGCGTATATTACTTCAGAGACTTCAGCTCAGCTTTATACTTCTGACAGCTAGGCTAAGACTTAGCATGGGGATAGAGGCTTCACTGGGTGGTCCTAATGAGGGCTATAGGCCCATAGTCATGTAAGTAGGCCAAAAGCACAATATTGAACACCTTTTGCACACACTCAGCTTCATGTCTTATTCTGGCCACTGAGTGGCTTCCAGCCTCCTCCTCATACCTCTCCCCTCCAGCCCTTAGATTTCTGTAGTGCCATAACATGGGACTCAGGTAAGAACTACAATTCAGTCACCCATGATCAACACAGAAGTAATATAAAGATACAGGGGTAAATGCCTATGGGGCCACCCTTGAGCAATGGAGCATGGATTCATGGGATAAATGCTTCTCCTTTCTTCTCTTAGGCAAATGATTTAAAGGATCTTCAGAAGGTCCTGGTAAGATAGAGCAATGGTCTCTTAGAAACGAGGATGGGGAGCCATCTCAAAAATCAAAACTGCATCTTATTAGCTTTCCTTCCTTTCCTGAGCATCATACTCCCAAATAAATTGCCTACATGCAAGCCTTTGTCTCAGGTTCTACTTTTATCAAGAGCCAGGCTAAGGCAAACAGCAGGTCTGAATATAAAACAGCAGGTCTCAAAATAAAGAAACTGACACCTCTTAGTTGGTCACTTTTCCTTTAAGACAGCTTTTTGTACATTCTCACTCTGTATCTTTCTCTTTCACTTTCTCTCTCTGTGTCTTTTATTTTCTCTTTCTACGCACACACAAACGTGCATTAAGAAAAATTTTAATGGGGTTAGAGTAGCAAAACTTGAGCCTAGGGACCCCCCCATAAATTATTAAAATTAAAGATTAGCACATGATGGTATAATATAAATCATTTCCCAAATTTTGCTAATCTAAATCAGCAGTTCTCAAATTGTGTTTTGAAGACCCTGGGGGTCCTCAAGACGCTTTCAGAGGGTCCATGAGGTCAAAACTATTTTGCTAATAATATTCTGTTGTGGTTACTTTTTCACTGGTTGACATTGGCACTAACTGGCGCAAAAGCAAAGGTGGGTAAAACTGCTGGCACCCTAGCGTGACTCAAAACAGCTACACCCAACTGTGCTGCTATTCAATATATCTTCATCAAAATGCACTTGCATTAAAAAAATGCCAGTTTCACATAAGACTCGCCTTGATGCAGTAAAAATTGTTAAACCTTAATCCTTGCACGCATATCTTTTTCACATTTATGTGACACCCCTGGGAGTACGCATAAACACTGTGCATATTGAAGTGTGATGGTTGTCTCGAGAGAGGGAGCTCCTGCACAATTGTTTTGGTTGTCAGTTGAACTAGCCACTTTTCTCAGGAATGCCATTTTTACTTGAAAGAACAGCAATAGACAAAGTATGATTATTCAGCATTGGACATTTGACATTTTCTAAAAAAATAATAAAGTGAACCTGTCACCTCAAGGAAAAAATTAACACTATTTTTTGCCAGTTAGAAAATTTGATCTTCAAAGTAGAAATCAGAATATTGGAAAACTCAACTACTGTCAGTTTGACAGCTTCCAAATACTTGAACATTTTTCCTATGAGTTTAGTTGTGATATTAACAATTGTGATTTTTCTGAAATTATATATTAAAATGTGGCAATATTTGAGAGGCATTGACAAAGAATCTCTCCTTAACAAGCATCAGTCAGGCACTTCTGAGCCTTCTTCTTAACTAGACCTTGACCTTGGCCCCCATTGTTGCTGGGCCTGCGTAGCTCAGTTTTGGCAAGAATATTACTAAGTCAGTTTAGCAAGAATCCCCAACTTCTTTCTATCTGATTAAGTTCCACATCCCCTGCCTTTGGTGCCTAAGTCTCTGACCTGCCTTCAGCAAAATTCCTAAGTCAGATAAGCAAGAATCCCCATACCCTTGATTACTTCTCATAGCAATGTTTCATCCACTGATCTCCCTTACTCTGCTCATCGACTATAAATCCCCAGCTGTCTTTACTGTATTTGAAATTGAGCCTGATCTCTCTCCCCTATTGCAATAGTCTTGACACTTACTGCAATGGTCCTGAATAAAGTCTTCCTTACCATTTTAACAAGTCTCAGAATAATCTTTTCTTTAACAATGCACATAACAGAGTGAACCAAGTATCCTCCAAAAAACCAATGTATGATGCTACAAAATTGTGTATGGATAAAAGATCCATTTAAAATGCAAGAGAGATCAAAAGATATTAATGAATACATTGATAGGATTTCAAATTCTACACTGCAACTAACATTTAAGAAACTACCATTTGTCAAGTTCTGTTGTAGTATCAAAGATGATTATCCACAATTAATTCTGAATGGGATATTAAATTATCTTTTCCCTTGTCCAACCACCTGTGTGTGTGAGGGCACATTTTCTTCATTTACTTCAACATACTGAAGGCAGAAATAGATGGGAGTCCAGCTGAGATTCACAAAGATATAAAATAATGCCACTCTTCTCACTAATTGTTTGCTTTAGAATATAGTTTTATCTTTCATTTAACTATTAATGTTAACATGTAATGGGTTTACATGAATTAAATAAATTACTCAATTTCTTATCAGGTTTAATTTTTAATTTGGTAAATATCAACAGATATATGAACTAAAGCTTTTTCGGGGTCCTCAAAAATTTATAGGAGTTTAAAGGGGTCTTGTGAACAAAACACTTGGAAACAGCTAATTTAAGTGTATCAGGGGTTCAACACTTTCTAATAGTGATTAAAGAGATGTTTGAAAGTAACAAACTGACAAATCAGGTAATGACATTATGTTAAAATTGGTGACACTAAGCAAACGTGTTCATGGGTATTAGGTTCATGGACAAAAAGAAAAATATCAAGCTATCAAAAGAAAGAGGCAAGGGGGTAACACATGCCAAGAAAAATAGACCTGGCTTTGGGAAATCTAATCACCAAATCAAATTGGATTCACTTAATCTCATTATACTATCCCAGGACATAAAAGTGTTATTGTTTTTCAAATGGATGATAATGAAGTTAATTTGAATTTGAGTTAATACTGAAATGAATTTATGATGCCTAGTAAATATACTAATTACAAGGACTATGTTGCAAGAGGCTGTTTTCATTGTTTTAATAAAATGTACTATTAAGATTTCTAGAACTTTAAAGAAACCTCAAACAATAGCAAACTCAAATCACTTTCTCCTACTGACATAAAAACTTACACTGTAATTTTTCAAAAATGGCATACTATATGAACTCTGACAGGTTTCTGTGATTTCATATGTGTAATAAGCCACCTAGAACACTGAGTGTCTATATCTACAAGGAAAAAAATAATCATCTTTCTGGGTTCAGGTTTCAGAAAGAACTGAGAATTCCAAAGCATGAAACTATTATAATTTAGAAGCATAAAGAAGACACGCCCATAAATCTATGTAGGATGATTACAAGATTAATTTTATTTGGGATCATTATTTCCTGAAACATATCTTGGTTTCAGGATATGCAACTTAGTGCAACCTCTTCACAAGACTGACTGTCTCGGCTTCTGTATTCTGTACTTGGATTCTTTGGTACAAAGCCAGCTTTAAAAGTACAGGCAGAGTTGGTACAAACAAATAGCATCACCTGCACTACTTTCTGTGATGGTCTATCTGAGGATAAAAAAAATTCAAAATTAGAGATTATTTTTGGTAGGTATCAGGACATTTCAGCATTCAATACTTGTCTATTGAAATATGTTTATTATTGTAAATTATAAAAGTACTTTCAAATATTTGTCTATATTCTTGTTATAGTCAGACTCCAGATAAATGGAACATGTGGTTGGTACCTTACTAAGGCCAGATGAACGGGACATGAGAAAGTCTGTGATGTTTAGAGCATGTCCCACTGTTTAGTGCAAGGTTGAGGGATTTCCAATTTTACTCACTCTTCCCTGATTTGGTCTATGTTTAAAAGAGAAGATTCATCCTTGGCTAGGCTGCGCTTAAATTAGTCATCAAACATTCCTATACTTTATTTACAATAGCATAAACTGGTAACACCTGAAATATCTGACATAGGGAAGTAATTAAGTAAACTGCAGTAGAAATGTACAGTGGAATAGCAGATAGCCGTTAAAAACGATGCTTGTAAAATATTTTAATAATATTAGAATAAATTTATATAATATTAAAAGAAAGAGTAGGAATAAAAACTGCACAAATGAAAATCTAAAATTTATAAAAACCATATGAGGATATACAGAGTCAATTGGTAACCATCTAAACATTAATACTGATATATTATTGGGAGTCCTTTGGTTATAAGTGTCAGAAACCAATTCTCTTGAAAACACAATTGAAAGTGCTAAAGAAAATTGGGTAGCTCATCAAATCTAACAAAGGATAGAAATGCAGCCATTATCAAGGAACATGGTTGAAGGAATTATGGACAAGTTTTTCAAAGACTGTCTTAAAATGGTTCTTTTCCAAACATATTCTGCTCTTAAAATTCAATTCCTTATAGGGGGATTGTGAGTGAATTTCTGTTGGTCAAGCACACACTTCTCAGCCAGAGAAGAGGAGGTAACTTGATTGACAGCCCTACCAAGAAAACAAGGAATGAGGGAAGGGGTAGTGGATTAAGAAAAGAAGCATGTTGTCTACTACAGAAGAGAAAAATTTATTACGCAGGTTAAAACCACATGTCCTGCATATACATGTCTGATGACCCTAACAGTAGCTACCATTTGTTGAATACTTACTATATGCTCAGTGCTGCTCTGGTTTCTCTGCTTTACATGGATGCTCTCATCTGAAGCTCTCAACATTTAAAGGTAGGTTTTATTAACTAACTTCAGTTTACATAGGTGGAAACCAATGCTCAGAAAGGTTAAATTAACTATTGTCATGAAATGAGAATACGGTAGATCTTGGAATTTGATCTGTGGCTGACCAGCTAGAAAGCCCATGAGTTTGGCTGACAGAATATATTGTAGATGTTGATATATTTTTATTCTCACTGCTGCCTTAATTTCTCTCAGTGCCACTAGACTAAAACAAATGATGGACTAAGTATTAGGGCCTAATGCCTGTTCCACTTAACATTTCTGCAGTAGTCCCTCACTCAAGAAAACTGGGTTTATCTCTAAATATACTTAGAAATAATCCAACAAGGGGATTTTAGAAATATCCGCTCTAGAATATTTGAATTTATCTTTAAAACCATGTTTGAAGCAAATTTCAATTGTTTTATTGGAATTAAAAGATGGTGTTATATATCATAGCTCATTCCAATTTGTCATGAAGAATAACCGTAAAATGCTAATGATGAATGAGTGTTCCAGTTCCCCTGAAAAGTTAATATCCTCAAAGCCAACGGCATTGTCAGAGCTCTGACTACAATAAGAAATAATGCACCTTTTTCACTCCAATAGTTTTAGGCAGACACGATGCCCTAGACTTCTTATTCCTTATCTCCCAGATTGGTTTCTAGGTTTTCAGTACTAACTTTGTTTCATTTAGTTTACGCTGCTGGATGTCTCATAATTCCCCCCAGTTCAAACATTGAAACTCACTTCAAATGTCTCCAACATTTATTACTGAAATCTCAAATATTAGCTTGCATAAGAATTATCTTGCGAGCTTCTTTATTTTTCCTTGAGGTATAATTGACAAAGAACATTATATTAGTTTCAGGTGTACAACACAATGGTTCAATATTTGTATATATTGCAAAATGTTCACCATGACAGGTCTAGTTGACATCAATCACCATACATAGTAAACAAAATTTCTTTTTCTTTTGATAAGAACTTTTAAGATCTTCTCCAACTTTGAAAGTTGGTAAGATCTTACCAACTTTCAAATATGCAATACAGTATTATTAACTACAGTCACCATGCTCTACATTACATCCCTGTGACTTATTTATTTTACAATTGGAAGTTTGTACCTTTTGACTCACTTCACCCATTTTGCCCATCCCCCACCACCCACCTCTCATAACCACCAATCTCTTCTCTATATCTGTGAGGGTTTTTTTTCAGTTCCACATTAAGTGAGATCACATAGGATTTCCCTTTCTCTGACTTATTTCACTTAGCATAATGGCCATGATGTCATCCATGTTGTCACAAATGGCATTTTTTTTTTCTTTTTTATGGCTAAATAATATTCTGGGGTGTGTGTGTGTGTGTATATATATATATATATATATCTCACATATTCTTTCTCCATTCATCCATCAATGGACACTTAGGTTGTTTTCATATTTTGGCTATTGTAAATAATGCTGCAATAAATATGATGGTGCATCTTTTATTGATTTACATTCCTACCAACACTGCAGAAGCGTTCTTTTTTATCCACGTTCCCAAAAACACTGTTATTTCTTGTCTTTTTGATAACAGCCATTCTAAAAGGTGTGAGATGATATTTGATTGTGGGTTTGATTGGCATTTCCCTGATGATTAGTGATAGTGAGCATTTTTTCATGTACCTATTGGCTGTCTGTATGTCTGCTTTGGGAAAATGTCTATTCAGATCCTCGGCACATTTTTAAATTGGATTGTCAGGGTTTTTTGCTATTGAGTTGTATGAGTTCTTGATATATTTCGCGTTATTAGACTCTGATCATATATATGATTTCAAAGTATTTTCTCCAATTCAGTAGATTAACTTTTCAATTTGTTGATTGTTTCCTTTGCTGCACAGAAGCTTTTTGGTTTGATGTAGTTGAACTTATTTATTTTTTCCTTTGTTGCCTTTGCTTTTAGTGTCAGATCCAAAAAGTTATCACTAAGACTGATATCAAGGAACTTACATCTATGTTTTCTTCTAGGGGTTTTATGGTTTCAGGTTTCACATTCAAGTCTTTAATCCATTTTCAGTTAATTTTTGTGTATGGTATAAGATAGTGGTTTAGTTTCATTCTTCTGCATGTATCTGCCCAGTTTTCTCCACACCATTTATTATAGAGACTGTCCTTTCTCAATTGTGTATTCTTGGCTCCTCTGTCATAATTAATTGATCATATATGCAATGGGTCTATTTCTGGGTGTTCTATTCTGTTCCATTGATCTATACGTCTGTTTTTATGCCAATACCATACTGTTTTGATTACTGTAGCTTTGTAATTTAGTTTAAAATCACGGAGTGTGATGCCTCCAGCTTTGTTCTTTTTCCTCAAGATTGTTTTGGCTATTCAGGGTCTTTTGTGGTTCCATACAAATTTTAGGATTGTTTGCTCTGTTTCTGTGAAAAATGCCATTGAAATTTTTATAGAGATTACATTGAATCTGTAGATTGTTTTGGGTAGTATGGACATTTTAACAATATTAATTCTTCCAATCCATAATTATGGAATAGTTTCCATTTATTTGTGTCATCTTCAATTTCTTTCATTAATGTCTCATACTTTTCAGTGTACAGGTCTTTTACCTCCTTGGTTAAATTTATTCCTGGGTATTTTAGCATTTTTGATTCACAACTGGAACTGGTATTGTTTCCTTAATTTCTCTGTCTGCTAGTTTGTTATTAGTGTATAGAAATGCAACAAATTTTTGTATATTGATTTTGTATCCTGCAACTTTACTGAATTTATTTATTTGTTCTAACAGATTTTTGGTTAAGTCTTTAAAATGTTCTATATATAATATCATGTTATCTGCAAATAGTGACAATTTTACTTCTTTCCAGTTTGGATCCCTTTTATTTCCTTTTCTTGCCTAATTGCTCTGACTAGGACTTTCAATACTATGTTGAGTAAAAGTGGCAAGAGTGAGCATCCTTGTCTTGTTCTTGAGCTTAGAGGAAAAGGTTTCAGCCTTTCACCATTGTGTATGATGTTAGCTGTGAGCTTGTCTTATAGGACCTTTATTATGTTGAAGTACATTCTCTCTATAGCCACTTTATTGAGAATTATTATAAATGAATGTTGAATTTTGTCAAATGCTTTTCCCACATGTATTGAGATGATCATATGACCTTTATCCTTCATTTTGTTAACGTGGCATGTTACCTTGATTGATTTGTAGATATTGAATCATACTTGCATCCCTGCAATAAATCCCACTTGATCATGATGTGTGATCGTTTTAATGTTTTGTTGAATTCAATTTGCTAAAGCTTTAACAATTTGCTTATCTTTTCAAAGAATCAGCTCTTAACTTCATTGATCTTATCTATTGTCTTTTTAGTCTCCATTTCATTTATCTTTGTTCTGATCTTTGATACTTCCTTTCTCTACTAACTTTAGGCTTCATTTTTTCTTTTTTAGTTCCTTGAGATGTAAAGTTAGATTGTTTATTTGAGCTTTTTCTTATTTCTTGTTTTAGGCATTTATTGGGGTGAACTTCCTTCTTAGAACTGCTTTTTCTGCTCCCACAAGTTTCAGTATTTTGTATTTCCATTTTCACTTGTCTCAAGGTATTATTTGATTTCTTCTTTGACTCAGTGGTTGCTCAGTAACATGTTGTTTAATCTCCACATATTTGTGAATTTTCCATTTTTCTTCTTGTAATTGATTTCTACTTTTATACCGTTGAGGTTGGGAAAGTTGTTTGAAATGATTTCAATATTATTAAATTCATTAACAGTTGTTTTGTGGCCTAACATATGACCTTTCCTGGTGAATATTCCATGTACACTTGAAAGAACGTGTTTGCTGTTGCTTTTGGGTGGAATGTTCTGCATACATCTGTTAAGTCCATCTGGTTTAACATGTCATTTAAGGGTGATGTTTCCTTATTGACTGGATGATCTATCCATTGATGTAAGTGAGGTATTAAAGTCCCCCATTATTATTGTATTATTGTCTATTTTTCCTTTAGGTCTGTTAATATTTGCTTTATATATTTAAGTTCTCATATGTTGGATGCATAAATATTTACAAATATTATATTCTGTTTTTGGATTGATCCGTTTATCATTATGTAATGCTCTTCTTTCCCGCTGATTACAGTCTTTGTTTTAAAGTATGTTTTGTCTGATATAAGTATAGCTATCCGAGCTTTCTTTTGGTTTCTATTTGCATGGAATATCTTTTTCCATCCTTCGCTTTCAGTCTGTGTATGTCCTTACATCTGATATGAGTCTCTTGTATGCAGCATATAAATGGATCTTGTTTTTTTGATCCATTCAGCCATTCTATGTCTTTTGATTGAATTTAGCCTGTTTACATTTAAAGTAATTATTGATAGACATGTACTTATTGCCATTTTTTTAATTGTTTTCTGGCTGTTTTGTAGATCCTCTCTATGCCTTTCTTCTTCTTGTACTCTCTTCCCTTGTGGTTTGATGACTTTCTTTGATGGTATACTAGATTCCTTTCTCTTTCTCTTTTGTGTTTCTACTATAGTTTTTTGTTTTGCAGTTACCTTAAGGCTTACATATAACACCTTATAACAGTCTATTTTAAGTTTACATCAATACAAGTTTGAGAACATTTAAAGCTCTGTATTTTACTCTCTGCCCCATGTTTTATATTTTGCATGTCACTTTTCTCATCCTTTTTCTTATGTATCCCTTAACTAATTATTATTTTTAGAGTTATTTTTACTACTTTTGCCTTTTAACCTTTGTACCAGCTTTATAAGTGATTAACCCACTACCTTTACTATATATTTGATTTTACCAGTGAGATTTATACTTTCACGTGTTTTCTTGTTACTAATTAGTACCCCTTCCTCTCAGCTTAAAGAAGTCCCTTTAATATTTCTTGCAAGGTTGTTTTAATGGTGATAAACTCCTTTAGCTTTTACTTGCTCTTTATTTCTCCTTCAATTCTGAATGTTAATGTTGCTGGGTAAAGTGATCTTGGTTGGAAATTTTTTTCTTTCAGCACTTTGAATATATTGTGCACTCCCTTCCGCCTGCAAAGTTTCTGCTGAAAAACCTGCTCCTGATCTTATATGGATTCCCTCGTACATAACAAGTTGTTTTTTCTTGCTGCTTTTAAGATTCTCTCCTTGTATTTAACTTTTGACATTTTAATTACAATGTGTTTTGGTGTGAGTCTCTGGATTCATCTTATTTGGAATTTTCTGAACTTCCTGGGTCTAGATGTGTCTTTTCTTCTCCAGGTTAGGGAAGTTTTCAGCTACTATTTCTTTAAATAATTTTTCTGCCCCTTTCGCTTTCTCTTTTCCTTCTGAGACCACTATAATGTAAGTGTTGGTCTACTTGATTTTGTCCCATATGTCCCTTGTTATCTTCACTTTTTTCATTCTTTTTCTTTTTGCTGCTCTGATTGCTGAGTTCCTCTGCCCTGTCTTTATGTTCACTGATCCTTTCTTCTATTTCATCTAGTCTGATGTTGAGCCCCTCCAGTGCATTTTTTCAGTTCAGTTATTGTATTCTTTAGCTCTATGGCTTCTGTTTGGCACATTGTTATATTTTCTATCTCTTTGTTGAAGTTCTCACTGTGTTCATCCTTCCTTCTCTAGAGTTCTGTGATCATCTTTATGAACATTATTTTAAACTATTTAGTAGGTAAGTTACTTATCTCCATTTCACTAAATTTTTTTCTGAGATTTTATCTTGTTCTTTTGTTTGGACCACATTCCTCTCTTTCTTCATTTTGCTTGACTCTCTGTGTTGGTTTCTATACATGAGCTAAAATAGCCACCTGTCTCAGTCTTGAAAGAGTGGCCTTATGTAGGAGATGCATTTTATTGTTCAACCCTGCTCTAGCTCTTGGTTGTCTCTCAAAGCTTTGGGATTGCCTAAGTAGTCTATTTTATTTTTCATAGCTCCCAGTAGTTGAGGGTGTGTCAACACCTGTCAGTGTCCCAAAGGGAAGGATCTCAGTCAGCACCTGGATATAGGCTGATTGGAAGCCAATCCCTCAGATAGCAGCTTTAAAAGTAAGCAAATACATATAGTCCTCTAGGATCACAATCATATACCCCACTGGCCACTAGAGCCAGGCTATCTGGAGTTGTACCTGGGGTAGCATTCATGAAAATCAGGGCTCCAGACAAGTGGCTAAGCTCTTATCTGGGAGGTACCAGAGATCTTAGTGAGACAGAAGGAGAGTGCAAAGTTGGTATCCACTGGCCTATGTGCTCTGAGAACACACCATAGGGACCTAGATGTTTGCCAAATCTGAAGCCTTCCCCTCAGGCCAAAGATCTAGAAGAAGCAAATAGGCCACTTTCACAGAGAGACTAAGGGTGTATTTCAGTCTGCTGTCAGTGCAATATCCTGATGGCGATAGCCTGCCCAGAACTCTGTCTCCAAATGTCAACATCCCATGGGACCCATGAATGCAAGCCCTCCTGGCCTCCAGAGTGAAGTAATCAAGGCATATCCCCTGGGAAGCATCTGCAAAAACTGGGGCACCAGATGTAAAAACCAGAGTACCAGCACTCTGGATTGCAGCAGAGGGAGACAGTGCAGTTGGCACCAACTGGCTTAAGCAAGGTTGGGGGGGGGGGGCATAAAAAATAGCACCTGGTTGAAAGAAAAAGAAAAAGCCCCCGTTGAGGGGAAAGAAAAGAAAAAAGCCTAGAGTTTTGAAAAAAATAAATAAATGAAAAGGTGACGTCCAAAGACGGTATATGCCAGCTCCTGTTCCCTGTAGCATATCCCAGCAGGCCCCTAGATGTATGTTGTTAGATCCTGCCCCTCAGCCTGTTGCTCTAAGGTTAGCAAACAGCCTCTTTCACATAAAGTCTGGATGCAATTGATTGCATCTGTGCTGAGCCCTGGGGTGAGTGAGTCCAAGTGTGTCAGCCCTTTAAGAGCCGTTTCTCTGTTGTGGGTCTCCTGGATGTGAGCTCTGTTGTTTTTCAAAACTACATGTTTTGGGGGCTTGTCTCTCATGTGCAAGTATTAAAAGTTGAGGTACCCAATCTGGGCTTCAAACCCTTTGCTCCACAAGGAGAACCTCTGGCTTCTGATTTCCCTTCTGATAGTGTGTTGCACACCAGAAGCGGGATTTATGGTGAGATTGTTCCCAGCCTCTGCTACATGCTTCAATGTGTTTTTTCCTCATTTCCTTGATATGTAGTCAGCTAGTTTTTAGGTTTTTTTCCAGAGGAAAATTTTCCATATGTAGCTGTAGATTCAGGGTGTCCACGGGAGGAGGTGAGTTTAGGATCTTCCTACATTACCATCTTGTACCCCTTGAGAGTTTCTTGAAAATGAAAATCTTGGCCCCCAGCTTTAGAGATCTGATTCCATAGGCCTTAGGCCAGGGCCAGGTATATGCATTTTACCGAGAAAACCAGGCGATACAGATGGTCTCTGGACTGTGTTATAAACAACACCAGCTTTTATTGTAGTCTAAATGCATGCTGAGAAATAAATGGTTCATAGCCAACCTACAATGCATTCTCTCTAGTTCCTGGGTGGGGAGGTCAGAGAAGGAATTACGCAGGAAGGAAAGAGAGTAATGAGGCCAAATCTCCTTGTAAACATGCTAATAACATAATAATAGGCCTCCTAGCAAGCATAATGGTATTTTCTAGTGGAAGAAGCCTTATCTATGGGATGCTTTTAGCAAGATGTACCCAAACTGTTTAGGACTGTTTATAGTAAGCAAACCCAGAACACTGGATTTATGGAAGGTGGTTCCTTAGAAAACATCATGTAAGCTATGCAACTATGTGAGTAGAAAATTGAGATTAAAATTGTCAGTACAAAACAGCTCCCTTTTGTGTAAATAATTCAGCCATGTACCTTATTTAAAGATCCCATATGTTGATCTGGGCCAGTGCATCCTGACTCAGCAAGAAAGGACTGCGGTGCTACATTGATGATCTTGGATTTCTCTCCCTTTTGCATGTGACTCATGATTAATTATACTCCTTAAATGATTAGTAAAGCTTGTTACTAAGTAAGATCTCTGATCTGTGTGAGTATGCCTGACACTGTTCCTTCTTGCAATCTTACCTACAAAATCCTCCATTGTCTGGGTCCTGCCTCCATCATCTCTCCCATGACCGTTAGGTGTCCTCTAGGCACCAGCATATCAAACAACAACCTGGAGATGTGCCAATACACAATCCTGTCCCATTCCTAAGTGCCCTGTCTTGGTCTATATTCATGCTATTCCCTTTACTTGAAATTACTCCCTTAACCACAGTTGATCCCACAAGACTCAGCTCAAGTATCACCTCTCCAAGCAGTTTCCCTTGGAAAACTGATCACTCCCTCCTCTGTGTTCACCAGAACCCCGCATCTTGATAGATTTCCTTCCTGGGCCCTCTATCACTTTACTACATTTATTTGTTCTAATATCTGTTTCAGGATCTGGCTTTATATTTACAGTAAGTGTAAAAACCTGCTTTTATTATCAAATAATGCTACAGAAGTTTACCCATCCTCGGTCTCCTAGAGGTGACTCTCAGCCCATCTTGAAGCCCTAATCCAAACTCTGGACTTTGCCATTATTTGTAACTTTTTTGAATTTTATGTTATATTAAAATGAGATACCTTTCCTGGGTCCTCTCATAGACGGGGCAGAGCTATGTCTCATCCATCTTTGTATCCCCAGTGCCTTGCGTACAGAATGGACTTGGCAAGTGTGAGAGGCAGAGAGGACTAGGGAAGGTAAGACTGCTCTTCCCTTGGACTTGATCCCGGCCTCTGGCATCCCAGCGGGACTGGTGGGAAGGAGGACCCCATCAATCTCTGGAGAAGAGCCAGCAGTGCAGTTACATAGAACTTAAATGGTCAAATGAACATGGCCTCCCAGCAAATTCATCCAAGATTACAAGACGTTATAGTCAAATGTCATGCCTGCTGTGTGTTAAGACCACAAAAGCTTTCCTGTGGAGACAACAGCATTATCAAGTGTTAAAGCAAAGTAGAATTTATGAACTGTGACCTTGATCTTGAACATGCTCTTGGCAAAAATAAGCCTTTGTGAACACATTCCCTTTCTGATTTGAAAGGGATTTACTTGCTGTGGACCGATTCTCCGGCTGCAGGATCAGAGGAAATGCAATGGAATGGATTTGATTGCATGCAAAATACCAGCAGATTGCAGCACAAACACAAGCTGCTGACTGGGAAAACTCAGACCCAGACTTTTGATACAGCAATGCCACCATTTCTACAGGCAATTGCGAGTTTCCCCAGAGCCCTGTTTATAAAGCTGAACTGACTTTGGAAGTCCTGCTTTGGGGTGACGGTGCAGTAGTTAGACCTGACAGGCATCCTGGAGAACACTGAAGTCTACAGCTATAAACACTAGACTGCAGTGCCATCTCAGCCAGGGCCATCTCAAGAGTGTTTCTGTTCACCGACATATTCCCCGCACCTGCCATTGCACCTGGACCAAAAAAGCACTCAGTGCATTTTGATTGAAAGATAGAATAAATAGATGAATGATCAGCCAGAAACAATTGTTCATAATATCATTTTCTCTACATACTTGGCTTAGCAGAAAAATCTTCCTGACTGAAGTACAGGGATATAAAAGAAACATCTAATTGATAAATCTGGCTAATGTTTTGCAAATGTTTGGTTTTTGATTAGGTGTGATTGGAGTAGTGTATGGGGGCTGGGGCAAGCGTAAGGAACGTACCAGAATACAAGATGAATGAACTTCAAGCCAGAGAAATCCAAGCACATAATCTTTTACTACTAGCCAGTTCTGAATATAATTAATGAAATCCCCAAAGAAAGACACTCAGGATTATGGCTGTAGCTGTCAGCTGCATTTTAGCCAAATTCGATATTTAGCCTCACGCATAAGCAGACATTTTATCACACATAACAGGACACTGGGCCTTGTGCAGTAGACAGGCAAGTTTTCTGTGAAGACATCATGCATGCTTGTCACACCTTTGGAAAAATACATTAGTAGCTTTGCTAGCAGGAGAAATGAAGTCAGGAAGCAGCATTAACTCTTTCAGGCCGAAAGTGTGTGATACTGAGATTTATAACAAGAAATATGTATATTTGGTCTTCGTCCCTGGTTCTGGCACAGAGCTCCTAAAATCTTTGGAATTTCCTGTAATGAGAGCCATAAATGTGTCTTTTGCCATGTTATTGAGGTGACTTTTGGAAAGCACCTAAGGATGGGGACTGGTTGCCAGAAGGTCCCCCATGAGATTAGAGGGTGGGAACTTGCAGTGCCACTCCCTGATTTCAAAGGAGGGGAGAGGGCCCAGAGGCTGAATCAATCACCAACGGTCAATGAGTTAATCAATCATGCCTATGGAATGAAGCCTCTTTGAAAAGAAAAAAACAAAAAGGAGAGGGCTCAGAGAGCTTTCAGGTTGGGGAACCAGAATGCTGCCACATGCCACGTGCTGGGCCCCAAACTCCACAAGGACAGGAGCTCATTTCTTGGAGACCTCTTCTTGTCTATCTCTTATCTGACTTTTGATTTGTATCCTTTAATATCCTTTGTAATAAACTGATAATCTAATGAGTAAACTGGTTCCCCTGGTTCTAATGAGCAGCTCCAGCAAATTAACAGAATCCAAGGAGGGCGCTGTGGGAGCCTCAGATTTTTAGCCAGTTGGTCAGAAGCACAGGTGATAACCTAGGCTTGCAACTGGCATTGGAAATGGGGGCAGTCTTGTGGGACTGAGCCCTTAACCTGTGGAATCTGATGCTAACTCTGTCCGAATCAAGCTAAATTGTAGGACACCCAATTGGTGCCCAAGAATTGCTTGACGGTGTGGGAAAAGCCCCCATACATCAGAATTGGGTGCAGAATCTTTTCTTTTTGTTTTTTTGGAAGCATGTCCCTGAGCTAACATCTGTTGCCAATCTCCCTGTTTTTGCTTGAGGAAGATTGTCACTGAGCTAACACCTATGCCAATCTTGCTCTATTTGTATATGGGATGCCACCACAGCATGGCTTGTTGAGCAGTGTGTAGGTCTACAGCTGGGATCTGAACCTGAAAACCCCAGGCTGCTAAAGCAGAGCATGCAAACTTAACCACTACACCACTGGGCAGGCCCTGGGTGCAGAATCTTCAAGAGCATTAACTGAACTAGCCAGACACTCTTGTTGGAGAAGGTGTTGGCATGGATTAATAAATGCATGCTCCTACCCTCTTCAGAGATTCACACTATTTAAAATACCAGAGTTCTTTAGGCCCCTTCCAGCTTTCCCACCGTATGAACATGAGAGCACACATTTCCTAGGTGGTCCATTACAGATTTCAGAGAGTAAAATCCAGGTTACTTCACTGATAGTAAGAAATAGAGCAAAAAAGAAAAAGAATACTTTGTTCTCCCCGTCAAACTGCCCCCTGGCTGTGTTTGCCTAGCGCTCCTGCGGGAGGTTTGCTAATATCGGTCTTTGACAGCTGTCTCCCCTGAATAAGCCTTGCGTTAGCCAGCAGCTGCAACTATTTCAGTGACAAAAATCCAGAGCTGCTGTCATCCAGTTCTCCTCTCATTAACTTCCCTTTCTGCTTGTGACAGGAGCCCACCTTACCTTGCGACAAACTCTCCTCCACTCCCCCTGTTCCTAGAGCCTGCTCTGCCAGCCCCATCCCTCAGGTCTGCCCTGGCCTGCCTAATCTGGCCCCATTTACCTCACTCCCTGCCCAGCCACCTCCCTGACACCTCACTCTTTGCTCCCTGACCTCTGCCAGTGTCTGCTCCCCAACCCCAAACAGCTGTTTCTTGCTCTGCCCTCAGTTTTCAGAGTAATTATCCGTGCCACTTGTTATTATTCACTTAGTAACATTTGCATCCTCTTTGGCTTTCTGACCACCTGAATAGTCTTTTTTGACTGCTGTTCTCCTCCCTGCTGGGGGGGAAAAGTCACTCAATGAATTGAAATAGTGTGAAAATTGGAGTGAAATTCTAATTGAATTCAATTCGGTGAAAATTTTAATCCTGGAATAAATGCCACCCCCACGCCAATTCTAATCTGCTTTTCTGAGGACCACTGTAGTCAGAGTCCAGTTAGTTAGAACTCTGCATCAGGATGCAATCATTTTTAAAGACTTATGCAAGAATAGTCAAGCTGTCAACATATAATGGATGTCTAAAGACACAGGATATCACCTATATGACAAACCAAAAGAATGGAGATGGCACTTCATTTCCCTGAGTCCATTAACATGGCAATAAAGGAGATAATTAACATAAAGATTTTAATTTGGCATGATGCCTGAACATAGAAAGCATTCAATATTACCTATTGTTATTGCTTTTTAATTGTTTCAAGACCATTGGAAAAGTAAGTTAAGAAAATGCCTTCTATAAAAACTATGGGTGAGAAGAAATCTAGATAGATATACATGACCTGGAAATGACAGATGGTAAAAGATTAGAAAGTCTTGACCACACTATTGGAAGTGTTGGTGAAGGTGCGGTGGGACTGGCTAGGGAGAGGGAGTTTTGAGTTGGGAGAAATTTTCTGCAGTGTTGGCTGCGATACTAGTTTGCAGGGCTGCTGTAACAAAGTACCATGAACTGAGGGGCTTAAACAACAGAAATTGATTGTCTCACAGTTCCGGAGGGCTGCAAGTTGAAATCAAGGTGTTGAAAGGGCTGATTCCTTCTGAGACTGGGAGGGAAAGATTTGTTCCAGGTCTCTCTCCTGGGCTTGTAGATGGCCATCTTCTTGTGTCTCTTTACATCATCTCTTCTCTGTGTATGTCTATGTCCAGTTTTCTCCTTTTAATAAGGACAGCCGTCATGGTGGCATGGGGGCCCACCCTGCTCCAGTGGGACCTCATCCTAGCTTGTTACATTTGCAGTGACTCTATTTCTAAGTAAGGTCACCTTCTGAGGTACTGGGGTTAGGGCTTCAACATAGGAATGGGGCAGAGAGGACATGGTTCAACCCATAACAGTTGGTGAGATATAACAAGATGCTGGAAAAGAGACATAACCTCAGGTATTAATTCCAAGTACAAGGCACACAAATACATGGGTAGTTAGCAATTATAACATATTTTTTAAAAACTGAGAAATACTGAAATACCCTAAAAAGACAGTAAAAGGTATATGATTGTCAATCTTAGTACATACATTGTAGTGAAATCTTACACAACTATTGAAAAGAATGTGTTAGAATATTGAAGACATTAGAAATACTTGTAATATATTAACTTAAAGAATCAGATATATTTATTGGGTTATATGAACTTATTGTAACAACTTCTATGTAAAATAAGCCAATATATTAACAATATTACGTCTTGGAAATGGAATTATAAGGATTATGAGTAGAATTTTGTAATGTCTATTTTTGTATTTTCTAAGTGTTCTACATCTGTGTTACATTTAAATTGTTTTTGTAAAAATATATGTTAAAGTGGACATATAAAAAGACACTACTGCATCATTGAACCATTCTCTAATTTCAGTCTCACCTGGGTTTCTACATACAAACAGCTTTATACCTTGTAAAATTCTATAAAACAGATGCTTATTTTGATAAATGTCAATTTATTTTGCTGACTTTTCAGACTGAAATAACGGCAGATGTACTTTGTTTTTCCTTGTTTCACTACATAGGAGCCACATTGTTGTGTAATTATAATCTTACAATCTCATCTGATTGAAAACAGAATTAGCTATTATTGATCCATTTATGCAATTAACATTTTGTTGCCTTAGCTTTCTCAGTGCCAGGCCCAGGGTTAGACTCTCCAGGGTGCAGAAATAGAAGATCAATATTGTCAAGTCTTAATTGCATGAAAGGTGATAGAGAAAATGTATTTAATGAAAACTTAAATGTGAGTTCCTTTTGGTGAGGACTTGTCCACGTGGGTTTTGGTTCAGCCTAGCCTAGCCAGCTCTTTTTCTTTTATTGATGAAAGCTGCCTCCTATGTGTTTAGGTTTCCATCTATGATGTGCTAGAAGTGTGTTAAGGCCTAGCTGTAAATTATTGGCATTTTCACTCTGTCTTAGTTTGACAACTTGAGTGGAATAAATAGTTAAAATGGTCCATTGGTTTTCTGTAGATGGAGGTAATAATTTCACACAGACTGAAGGCAATGGTGATATTGAGAAAAATTATCTTTTTTTTGTGACTGTTCTATTGGGATAGATGGGTGGTGTTTAAGCCTTAATAGAACTCATGTAATTTCTCTCTACTGCCTGCCCAGATGAAGATGATATCATAAACAGATGAACTATGAGTCAACACAAGACTCATTTTCCTGTGAAACACTTGAGATTATTGCACTTCAAAAGCCAAGGATAAGGATATCTCCTGTATGTAAGAACATTTTCCTGGTGATCAATGCCACATCACTCAGAAAAATAGATTCAATTTGCCTCTAGAAAATGAACCAAAAATTTTTAGCAACCTATAAACTTCTTTGTCAAATACCTCATTGGGCTGTCCCCGGAAGGGAGAGAAAACATGAGTCCTGTAGATGACTTTATCATGGCCCATTACCTTTGCTTTTCAAACTGTCTGAATATTTCTCCTTTCTTTCAAAGAAGAACTTGAGTATGGTCAGAATCAATTAGTCACGCATTGCTTAATGACAAGGATACGTTCTGAGAAATGCATCATTAGGTGGTCTTGTTGTTGTATGAACATCACACAGTGTGCTTACACAGACCTGGATGGTATAGCCTACTAGACACCTGGGCTACACAGTGCTAAACTTATGGGACTACTGTCATATATGCAGTCTGTTGTTGACTGAAACGTCGTTACACAGCACAGGACTGTATATAAGTACATGATATGTCACTAAGGGAAAATCACTTGTAATAACTGGTTCCCAGGGCTTTGCCTACACAAGCACAATCCTGCACATTCTGCAGTACAAAAGAGAGCCCTCCACAGGGTGAATTATCCTGCCTCAAACATCAGTAGTGCTGAGGTTGAGAAAGCCTGATCTAGATATTTTATTTACACCATACCAGTGCTTTTTCCCCCCGAAATAGACAAATGTTGCATTAACTTATTGAACACCTGGACAGTTGGCTGAGTCTTCAACATTTTACCTGAAAAGGTAAACATCATGGATCCCACTTACAGGAGTTGTAAAGGTAAGTTCTACTTTAGCAATTCTCAATCATAGTATAATGACACAGCCCAGTGACCCACTTTGGGTCACATTCAATTTTGAATTAATAAGTGTTAAAAGCCCAAGTTAAAAAATGTTAAATGACTTCTTAAATATGAAATAGTCATCAAAGTTAGTGATGTCTCTCACAGTCACTTGCAATATGCTTTCTCGATAGTGGAGCTGGTGTTTAGATATGACATCTACAACCACGCATGGCCCCAGCCACTGTCATGGGTGTATGAGCATGAGTACATCAATAGTCTTGCAGGTTGAGAACATACTGAGAACTGCCAGTCTACAGTATACAGGGCAATATCTAGAAAACACTTTATTCTCCTTTTTTACTGAGAGGACTGTGATGGGTGAGAGCTGTCCTTAGAAATTCCTTGCTCTAATAATTTATGTTTCTAAAACAATTATGGCTTCTAACACCAGAAGGCTTTAGAGGTGTTTTTGAATATTAATCTTTCTTGGGGGTTTTCTGCTTATGCTAGATTAGATAATGTGGTAAATGGATTTGAAAAGAATAAATCCAGAAGACATTTGTGTTAATGTTTTCTATTTCCTAGAAATGTTTCCCTGGTTAATTGTTAGATAGCCCATGGTAAGCAAGTTATCAATTAATTGCTGGAAAATGCATGCGTGTATTACTTTGGTCTTTAATTGGCTACAAGCTTTCTTTTTCATTAAATGCTAATTTAATTGTCTAAGTAAACAAGGCCATTAGAAAGTAGTCAATTCTTTGGAAAAATTGTATAATGAAATACAAATTTCACTTATAATTATGGATCAATTTTTCTATAATGAATAGACCTCAGAGTCAGGCTTCTTTTTAATTATACAAGATTAATAGTCTGTCTCCAAGGAAGTAATGTACCTAAAACCCTTAACTTTCCTGAGAATGGTAAATTCCTCCTTGTACTAGTGTGTATATGTTTATAAAATATGTAATGTCATTTTTTTCAGAAAATGAATGAACTTTTAAAATACTTGACTTTAAGCTCTAATTTAAAAAGTGACCTGGTTGATAGAAAGTTAAAAAAAATATACTTGTCCCTACTTTTGATAGTAGAGAATCCTGAACAAAATTTAATATTCTTTATTACTTTTACCCATTGGAATGAACAGTCACTACTTTTGGAGTATCCTTCGGATGTTTCTCTAAGTCAAATGATTTAGAAGGGACTAGATTTTTTTTTTTTTTTTTGCAGCCAAATGCCTATTTTTTTTCATTATTTTACTTTAAAAATTTCTATTAAATGTACAATATTCAACTTCTTTGTTCCTAACATGACCCCTTATCAATGAACAGCACTTTCCCATCATGAATTCTTAGTGTTAAAACACAAAATTCAACTGAGTAAACTTTTAAAATCTTATTGGCTTTATTCCTTGATCATGAATCAGGCAGCATCCAACCTAGCAGACAGAAAGGAGCTCCGAGGAGCTGTAAGAAATGAAAGACTTTTATAGGCAGAAGGGAGTGGGGACAAGGAAGTCATACTAGGAGAAAAGCAGGTTGCTTATTGTAGGGTTACTTTCATTTCGGGGAGGGCAGAGGTCTGTCAGGCAGATCACCTACTCATGCTGATCAGGCAATTCCTGATTGACTGGTTTAAGGTTCCCTTTCTGGGAGATCCAAAACTATAATTAATTCTTGGTTTGGTGACATGGGGCTTAGCATAAGAAACTCCATTTTGGGCCTGTTGTCTTGTTTTTAACAATTCTCCCTTTTGATCAGACTCTCAGACTAACTGAGAGATGTGATCAAAATTTAAGGCATCAGCACTACTCCCAGTTCCTTGCTGAAACTCTGTGTGGTATTCAGAGTTCATGATGTCAGTCAGGTTCGCATTCTTTAAGTCATTCTCTTCACTCCTTTTCTGATGTTCTCTTCTTAGGTAGATCATTTGCTTGGTGATTAATGGCTACAAACATGCATTTAAAGCTTTGAGAGATTACAGTGTACCAGGGAGACTACTATGATTATTACAAGCAGAATAACTCCCAATGTCTGGAGTGCACTTCAAAGCCATGGTCCCCAAGACCCAAACCAATCAGAATCAAGGAAGTCAAAGAAAGACCCCATTGAAGGAGTCACTTTTTCAAGCCAATTGGCTTATACAGTGATCTTCTGTAGCTGAGTCGCAACTTCCCCAGAAGTGTTAATCCAAGTGCAGCAAGTGGTGTTGGCCATAGCTCAAACACTTTCTTACTCAGCTAAAAGATAATCAAGGGCTACCCTATTATCATGAACAACTTTGGCCAGAGAGTCTAGGGCTTTTTTATTGGGCAGCTATTGCTTTAGCAGCAGATTCTGAAATATGGTCAAGAGTTAAGGAGAGATTCCTGATCATAGCCTCATTTGCACTCACTCCCAGCTGGGGGAGGAGGAATACACCAAAGGAAGATAATTTTGAATCATGAATGCATTCTGGTACTTTCCATTTCAGTCCGTGGCTTGACATTGGAAAGATTACAGCCATGGAGGCCAGTAAAATTTAAGGGTCTATGCATCACCAGGTGGTTGTATTTTGGTTACCCTTCCTTGTGCCCCTTTCTTTGTGCAGAGCCTGGATACAAGCTTCCCCAGGTTTGGGATTGTTAACCAGAGGCAGGGAAATGGGCCCCCAGAGTTAAGGAGTCTGACGTGAAAGACGGGGAGATGAGTTTTTTCCATAGAAACTAAAACATTGGAAATCAGGGAGAAGTTTGTGATGGGAAGAACTATAGAATCACCAGTATTGTGGCAAATCCAACAGTCATTTGGAAGTTGGATTACCCACTTTGCAATGGCCCAAGATATGTGAACAGTGACATTATCTTTCCAGGCTAGAGCAAAGCAAAAGTTGGACAAAAGCATCATAAAGACCTTCATAGTGTATGAATTAGGAAAAGGATGGTCAGAAAGGGACAAATGGAAAGAAATGTTTTTGATTTGATGTCTTGAGAGGAAGCAGCCTACCTCAATGTCAACTACTTCTCTTACTAGTCAATCTGATTTTGAGATCACCAGCATTGGCAGAGGATCAGATGTCAGGTGGACCCTTCATCAGTTGTGAAATATGGACCCAAGATTTGACACCTTGCAATTTGTCATCAGTGTCAGTGGCCAAGAGTACTACTTGGTAGGGTCCTTTCCATGAATCTCAATTTTCAAAAGCATCAGAGTAAAACAATAACTTCCTGTAAGTAACAAATGGCTTAAAAATGCTCCTGGTTCAAGATCTGATGAAAATTCATTATAATGGAATTGAAAAGGAAATTTGGTTATTTCTGTGATATACATTTTGATAATAGTTGAATTATAACTGACAACATTATTCCATGACTAATTAGATTTCTAGGAATTTTATACAATTTCTAGAACAATTATGTTTATAACATGCATTCAATCAAACATAACATAGGAAGGTTTAGCATCACTTCTTATTTGATAAAGCTTCTCATATAATTTAACATATCAAATATACAAAATTATTTTAACGTCTTACTAGTGAGAGACAAATCCTTTGAGATTCTCTAGGGGCCCTCTGGAAAATCTCAGTTAGTTTGAGGTCAAAAAGACTCCATTTTGAAATGTTAAAAGGTTTCATTTGATGAAACAGGATCACAGATCATTATGAAATAATTCATTATCTATTTAACCAAAGTGACAACAGAAGACATTAAAGGCAAATACAGAAGTTACATAGTTGTGAACAAAACTAAGTTCTTTTACTATTGACAAGAGTGGGTTTTCTTAAGTAAAGACAATGTGAAGCACAGTAAATTATTTGGGTAAGACACAAAATCTTTGCTGCCCCAGCAGATTAATTAAAGATAAAGAAACTTTTACAATTTCTTCTCAAAAGCGATCAAAAGTCCAAGAAAACTTTTTATTTTAACAAAAAGAAAACCAAATTCTAATTTTGCACCAGTGTACGTTTGATATTAAAACTCATTTTTTAAATGTAAATAAATCCTTTCCAATCTTAGCCAGCTTGACCACACATAAAATTTCTTTCCCAAGATTCTGTTTCCGCAAACCTTTTACCGGTTTCTCATATCCATTCAGATTTTTGTCCTATTTTTTTTCTCATTCTGAAACAACCAGTCATTTTATTTTCCCTAACTACTTTACATACATAGTTTTCCTTTCACCCTTATTATTTCTAAGTAGTTTTGAATATTTATATTGATTAGAATTCTTAACCCTTAGAATCCTTAGTTGCTAGTGAAAAACTAAGAAGTAAGCTATTGTGGACTGTCACACTAGCATTCTGTGAATTGACAAATGTATAAATACATTTCATAATTTCTAGAATTATAGTCCTTGTCATAGCAAATTTTTCAATGTGGCACAAAACATGTTTACTAATAGACCCAAATATCTTTAGTTCCTCTACAAAAGGAAGCCAAAAGTGGATAAAACTATATTCAATAGTTAATGTTTCAGTATTTATCCTCTTTGTAAATGTTCTAGATATTCAATGAATGTCCATCATTTAACTTATCTCAGCATAACATTAAGGTTTGAAGTTACCAAAAACATTTTGGAAACTATTTTTAAGTAGATATACCATAAAACATAATTATTGTTGAAAAGTTACTTGTAAACTTTTATCTTACTTACATCTATTTAATTGTTCTTAACAATTATGCTTATGTAACTCATGAAAACTTCATGAGACACCGACAGCTTACTACCATCTTAAGTTATCTTTCTTGCTGAGAAATTCTATAACAGAGATAAGATGAGCTTATTTGACCTTTAGTAAACCTAGGTAGAATAAAAGTTGTATATCCACACTATATCTAATATTGATAGCTTTAAAGACATGCCTGTTTTAATTAAATGAACAAAGTTAAACTAGCTTTTATTTACTGAACATTACCCTAGATCACATGAACTTGAAAAACAGTTTGGTTAGTTTTTATGTTTCTAAGACTATATTTAGTTTATATAGCATTTGTTCATCTTTAAGTCAATTGAATAGAGCTCTTTACAAATTAATTCTGGGAATATTGTCTGAGGTAGAAAAATAGCACACATCTGTAACATATATATGTAGACATACATAAAGATACAGACAAACTAAAACTGAGATCTTATAGCTTTCATTTTAAAAGTTTAGCCATGTGGGGCTGGCCCAGTGGCATAGTGGTTGAATTTGTGTGCCCCACTTTGGCAGCCTGGGGTTTGTAGGTTCAGATCCTCTGCATGGACCTACGTATCAAGCTATGCTGTGGTGGCATCCCACATACAAAATAGAGGAAGATAGGCACAGAAGTTAGCTCAGGGACAATCTTCCTCAGCAAAAGGAGGGAGATTAGCAACAGATGTTAGTTCAGGGCCAATCTTCCTCACAAAAAAAAAACAAAAAAGTTTAGTCATGAGATAGGTATGATAATGCAAAACTCACTAGATTATAAAAGAACAGTTGGATCCAAATTGTGTTACTGGCAAACGGAATAAGTTAAGATTACTTGCTCAGATAGCTTAAACTTTTCACTAATTTTTGTGGTGAAGATTTTTAAGATTTTTTTCATAGGTCTAGTTTTCAAACAGCCTGCTTTCCTTCCTCCCTCGCTCCCTCCCTTCCTTCCTTCCTTCCATTTCCTTGGTTCCTAGTAGAATATTTACATCTCAAAAGGCACGGAGAAAGAATGTAAGTTCCTCCAAGAAGGACTTTTTGTTCCCTAAATCCAGATCTTTTACAATATATACAAGTCTTTTGGGATGAATAGGGGAGGTTTTGGAATTGGTAAAATGGATAGGTGAGCTTTGAATTGCTTCTCAGAGCTGCATTTATGTTCTTGTAAAGACTCAATTTATCAGAAAAGGACAGTGTTTTTAATTCCTCAAAGAATTGGGTTGTAAACTGAATGACATCAAGGGACTGACCCACCTATCCAATTACATTACCTTCAATTTGCTTCTTTATATCAGGGAGAAGATCTTCAACAAAGATGGAAATCAAGAGATTCTTATGTTCTAAATTTAGAGCTGTTTGTCTTTGGAATGTTTTTCTTTCCCTCTTGGTACATAGTTTCACTTTAGCTTAGGGGAGAAGGCCTTAATAGAAGTTCCCATCAGGCTCTGAATATCAGCTTCTGATTTGGCCAACTTCTGACCACAGAACTACTTAAAACACACAGAAAAAGTCCTTTCAAATATCCTATCAGGTTTCAGCTGGAACGAACAGTAAATTTGTACACAAGAGGTGTCCCCAAAGAGGGTGCAAAAGATACCACCCTCTCAAGATCCAGAGCCACTCCCAAAGACAGCCCAAAGAAAGAACTTAGACAATTTCCCTGAAAGCTGGCACAAGTTGGTGTTACCTTAGCTGCACATGGGATGCAACCTGCATTTCTGTCTGGCCATATTTTTGGAGCCCCCAACCTGATTGCCAAGCTAAGTTCTCAGGACACAAAACAAGACAAATAACATGGCAGTAGATGTCCCTGGAAGAGAAAGGATCAGTAACCAATGGATATGACTTGGAAAGGAAGAAACAATGGAAAATTTTACCTTCCTCTAACGACTGAGAATTACAGAGATTCAGAAGAGCTGACTCTAGTAAGAATTCTTACCCTTCACAAGCGTCTGCTCATTTTTACCAGGATCCCATCTCCAGAATGAGTGGAGTTTGAAGTATAGAGTATAGCCCAGGCATCTACCAGAATTTGGCAAGGTTTCCTATTAATTTTAATTTTAGTTTAACTTTGACTGTTTAAAGGAAAAACTGGTATCAGTTTACCAGAGAATCTCTTAGAGTCTCATCAACCCTGGGAGAGACCATAAGGGAGCGCTCATTTGAGGGTAGATATGGGGTCATCTGTAAGGCAGCTAACTTGGCCAGATTTTGTTTATGGTCTTGTAGTTTCTTCAGAGTGGAAAGGCAATTCAGACAGAGGACTAGCAGACTGCGAATACTCAGGTAAAGGAGGTTAGAGGAGAACAGTAGGATTCAAGTCATCTCATAGTCTTTTGTTTTGGGTACCTCTTGTGTCTTTAACTTTTTATTACTCTTTTACAATGAATCTTTCAATGAAGCTATTTTGGAATCTTGGAGCCTTTTGGAGGCTTCTGCATGCCAATTAAAATAGGTATCCCCATCTCTTAGTATGATTTGGGAGTCCTTGCTTTCAAGTGCACTTCCTAAATGATCTTGTCTAATTAGAACATCCCGCATAATGGCCATTGTAATTCTAAGTTGTCTTAGTAAGATTTTGCCATTTTTGTAGATATTCACTGCTTCTAGGACTACAGTTCTTAGCTATAAAATAAGCAAGTATGCTGGAAGGGGACATGCTCAGTTCTTTGAAACTTGAGGATCCCATTTCTTCAGCTAAGCTTTGGGTCTCTCAGAGCCACATTAGTACCTAAGAAGGATGTGCCACTGGGTTGGGGACTGTGTGCTGTTTTACAATGTACCCTGTTGCATGGAAATTTTCTTGAGGTGGCAAAGTAACCTAGTGTCAGTCTAACCCATTCTGTGACCAAAGTATCCTAGCGTGAGAGTCTTAGATTAGGTGGCAAGTGCTCCAACAGCTTTTAAGTGTTTGATCCATGCCCACCAATTTTCAACTTTGGCTTCTGAGATTCCCACTAATAAGAGATCTATTATTCCTCTACCTCGTGTGCACATTAGCAGAAATCAACAGTAACTGAGGAAATGGAACTGTGGATACCAGCAGTAACCAAAGAGATAGTACTGTGGACTGGCCAAGAGAAGGCCTTAGGCACGCAGCACCAGCAGTTCCCAAAGTGGAGCTACAGACTGAACCAGCAGACTCCAACAAATGGGGACTGTGAACTAACCAGGGGATAGGGACTCAGGTTCCGGGTCGAACTGTCTGTTAGCTCAAGGTGACCAGCTAAGCTCTGGACTGTGACTGCAGGCTAACCAAGGACTAAGGACTGGCACTCTGTTAGAGACTCCCATTAGTTTAGATTGACCCATTAACCCTCAACTGGAAAGCCAATTAGATTGAGAGCTCAATGCGAGAGAATGGAGCTTGGATCTGAGAAAAACTTATCCATTGCCTTCAGAAATGGTGAGAAAGAGAGAACTCAAAGGGTTCAGTGGATCCTAACACCTGTGTTTCTTGTTGTCCCCAAAGCCATCAGAAGTCTTTTTCAGACTCCACCACTGCCACCAAAGTGTTAAAAAACAAAATTCAACTGAGTAAATTTTAACGATCTTGTTGGCTTTTTGCATCATTTCATAAATCAGGCAGCATCCAATCTAGCAGATAGAAAGGAGCTCCAAGGGGCTGTACAAAGTGAAAGACTTTTCTAAGGAGAAGGGAGTGGGAACAAGGAAGTCATTCTAGGAAGAAAAGCAGGTTGCTTATTGCAGGGTTATCTTTCTTCGGCGCGGGGGGTGGGGCAGGGGTCTGTCAGGCAGCTTACCTAACTCATGCAGATAGGCAATTCCTGATTGACTAGTTTAAGCCTCCATTTCTGGGAGAGCTAAAACTATGTTAAGTCTCAGTTTGGTGGCATGGAGCCTAGCATAAGCAACTCCATTTTAGGTCTATCATCTCTTTTTTGACATTAGATATTAATTGAGTTAAATAGACAGTTAAATAAAAGACTTCATGTTGCTTGATGTGAACATTATTATCCTGACAAACTTTTAAAAATATGTGCTTCTTTTTTTGCTCCATAACCAAGAGAACTAACCTTACAAATTAAAATAAGCAACTATTTCTTTCAAGGCATCTTATAAAAAGCTCAAACAATATCTGAAGTTTTTGCTAAAGTATCTAAATTTATATATTCTCCAAAGGGGCTGGATCACTCCAATAGTATAGGCCAGACAATTTTGCGTGATGCTTAACAACTAAAAGATAATTTTCAAGATTCTGCAAAAGTTGTGTTATATTCACTTCCCCTTCACTCCAGGAAAGTATATAAAGTTCAGGTTATCCATAGCATCTAGCAGAGCTGCTCAATTCCCTTTGGAGTAATCTAACCTTAAGAGACTCGATTTTCTAAGAGTGAAAAAGAAAAGAACGCCCTCAAAAGAGTCATCAGTCTGTAGGGAAACTGGAAAAAAACAGAAATAGAGATAACTTGGGACACAGGGCATAGCAGTTCATTTTGGAAGTATTTTTTAAAAATCTGTGTTAGAAAGATGAATATTACTGACTCTCAGATTTTCTAATACATGATAGAAGAGTGTAAAAAATTAATAATAATGTACGATTAACATTATGTTAAGTATGGACACAGGAATTGGAAGCCTATGGGAAGGAGCGACCAAAACGTTCCTGAAACTGGGAATGAAGGTGGGGACACGTAAAATAGGTTGGCTAGTGGCATTGTGATTAGGAAGAATTTTTAAGTATCTAACAAAATATTCTTAGCAACTTAGAACAATAAAATCCTAAAAATCTAGCAAAAAAGTTCAAGTTCTGTAAGAAAGAATATATAAACTTTTATTGAATACATGTAAGAAGACAAACTCATGGACAGGAAGACAAAAAGATGCGGAAATTTAAAGAAGTCAATTCCCCCCAAAGGCACGCATATTTTCAACGCAATTCCCGTCAACATACTGTTCTGTATTTTTTTTAACTTAAGCATTCCTCTAAGTTTTACTGGGTAAAATAAGTGGATGAGGATAATCAATACAATTGTGAGAAAGGAAAACGAGGTGCACTTTTGATAACAGATGGGTGTCAAAATCATATTTTAAAGCTATGGTAATGAAAGCAGTCTGCCTGATTCTAGAAGAAAAATATCCAAAGACTAACAGAAAAATTAGAAGTTTCCTAAAATACAGAATATACGTTAGAATTTATCAAATGAAAAGAGTGGGAAATCATGGCTTATTCTCTAAATGATGTTGAGACAGCTGGCTTTATATTTGGGGAAAAAGAGTTATATCCATTTACTATAGTATGTAAGAAGCTAGATTTTTAAGCACTAAAGATATAAACGTGAAATAATGTTTAAGCAAAAAAAAATATAAACATGAGAATAGTAGAAAGACATAGAGGAAATATATAGAGACTAAATTGATAGAATTGACTCCATAAAAATCATAAAATTCCCATAATGAAAAACAAAACAAACGGTAGCCAAACGATAAACTGAGAAAACAGATGCAATACACCTGATATACTACAAATCGATAGCCTGATTAAAGCAGTTTTTCTTAGCTTTTTGTTCTCAGAATCTCTCTGCTACTTTTAATAATCATTGAGGACCCCCCCAAAAAGCTTTTACTTGCGTGGATTAAATATTTCCTATTTTGGAAGTTAAATCTGAAACAATATTTATTTTTATCTAAAAATAACCATAAACGTTAATTATTACAGAAATAACGTTTGTATTAAAAATGTTTTTTTCAAAGCAAAAAAAGTGAAAAGAACGATTCCTTTTTTTTTTTTTTTTTGAGGAAGATTAGCCCTGAGCTAACGTCTGCTACCAATCGCCCTCTTTTTGCTGAGGAAGACTGGCCCTGAGCTAACATCCATGCCCATCTTCCTCTACTTTATATGTGGGACGCCTACGACAGCATGGCTTTTGCCAAGAAGTGCCATGTCCACACCCGAGATCCAAACCGGTGAACCCTGGGCCACTGAAGCGGAATGTGTGCACTTAACCGCTGCGCCACCAGCTCACCCCAGAATGATTCTTTTATATGCTGCTAATCTTTGTAATTCATATCTGCTTCTGCAGATATTCCAATGTAATATCCCACATCACATAGCCTCTGCAACCGTGGTTGACAATGAAGAGGAAAAGGACAAAGAAACTCCAGAAATGTTGGACTTAGCATCATTAAGGACCAAAACCAATGTCAGCAAATACCTACCTTCAGATTTGGAAAAAAGAAAAAGCAAGTAGGAAAAGTAGGAGCCAGGGAGCGAGGGAGGGAATGAAGATGAATCATAACCACTTCAAGCCACTGTGGTTGAAGCACTGAGTCACGTGGTACTGAAAGCAACCTTAACAGATCAAGCTCTCTATATCTAAGTGGCTCCATCTTTGCATCAATTCCCACACCCTTCTGAAGAGGCTGGAAAATAAGGTAAAGTCCATGTTTCAGAGCCCTTTTGGTGACAGAGGTGGAGCTCAAATGATGTTAGTGCAAGCAGCCTCCCCACTACTCTCTCCCCCCATATTTGTTTATATCGGTTAACATGAACAGGAATTCGGGCTTTACGACTAGGGAAGAAAGAAAGAGTTTAGTTTAGGAATGTGAATTCTAGGGACAGAATGGAAGAGAATTGGAAAAAGAATACAGTATCCTGTTCCATGCAGGACCCCTGGAATGGGTTTGCTTCTGTAGTTCAAGATGCAAGAGCCAGAAATAGTAAGTAAAACAACTCATTTGTGTGTCTGTTTCATGACTCAGGTAAGGACATAGAATCGCCAGAATCATGGCATGCGGGGAGGCACACAGGAGGCTGCATTCTCCCCACTTCTGCCTAGAACTCAGAAATAACTGGTTCCCTGTGGTAGACCCTGAGTTATATATTTAGCTAATCATGTTTCATTTTTCTCTTTCTGGACACCCAGGAAGACTACATTTCCACAGCCTCCCTTGCAGTTAAGTTGGAGCCATGTAACTGGGTTCTGGGGAAAGGCATGTGGGCAGACATGATGTACACCCACTTTAACTCCTGGACATAAAACTTCCCTGTCCTTCTGTGGTAGCCACTGAAGCCACTTGTTTCAGATGGCAACCTCACAATATGGAAAATCTCTGGATCCCTGAGTCACCATTTAGAGGAAAGCTACCAAGGAAAGCCACCTAGCACAAATCAGACTGTTGTGTGAAAGATAAGTAAACATTTGTTGTCTTAAGCCATTGAGACTTAGGGGGTTATTTGTCACTGCAGCACAGTGTCGCTGTCATGACTAATACACACCCTAAGAGTGAATGTTTTAGATCTGTAGACATGATCCTTGACTTTGATAGTAGAGGTCTGATTAGAAGCAGTTACATCCTGGGCAAAAGATCAACTAGACCAAGAGAGAAAGAACAAAGCAGACATAGCTAAGTGCTCTAAAACAAACTGGTCTGTAGGCATATATGGGATACCCCACTGGGGCCTCCCAGAAGTATTTGTAGCAGGGGACACTCTAAGAAGTGTTCATTGTCAACTATCATATGAATAGAGACCCAAGATAACATTATTTTTGTATACACAGGAAATGTAATCTTTTCTGATGACATGGGCTAGTATATTGAAATTATACTTGTAATGCAAAAAAAAAAAAAAAATTCAAAAGCTGATCTCCACTCCTAGGTCCAAAACTGATAACCACATCCATCCCCATTCAAAGCTCTGCTTCAGTGTATCTCAAGGGCCTTGGGATCTCAGGGGAACTCTCCAGCTCAAAATAAATAAAAAAAAGCTTATGTTTCTGGCAAGTTAAAGAGCATCTGTCCTGGAGCAAGTCTTATTCTGCCAAATGGGAATCTACTTCCAACCTGTGCCTTGAGAAAGGACTCTGACATTTGTTATGCAAGTCAAGCCCATAGTTGCTCCCATGATACCCAGCTGACAGACCCCTGAGATCAGTCCAAATAAACAACTTCAAGAAAAGGAATACTCCAAGCAGGAACGATGGCCTATGGAAACTGCATCACTATGCATGACAAAGACCACAATCTCCTTCTGTTCACAGAAGAGCAATTATTCAGACTCCCCTCTGGAGTAGCTCTATCAATCATTTAGTCTGGGTATCAGGAAACTTTAATCTTTCATTACAATCACCAGATTGAATATTTCCTAATTTTTAAAAGAAATTAATAGTAGCAACATTGTTGTACATTCCAACAAAACTTATTTGTGCAATTTATCAAAAATAAGAAGCATAACCTCTTCCTCTCTCTCCATTTGAACTGACAAAAGCCTTAGAACAAATCCAATGGCCCACACTGGATTGCAGTCCATTAGTCTGCCTACCTCTAAGATAAAGTACACTAAATTTTTTATCGTGTAGTGCTAAGGGAAATAATCCCACCATTAAAGGACCCACAACACTGAATTATTCATCGACTTCTTATTTCAAAGTCTATTATAACTCAGGGTGCCTCTGGGACTTATGTACTTCGTTAACAACTTTGATAGGCCTTCTGCACCTCGGCTGTGGGAAAAAATGTGTACTTAAATAGAGACAATCAGTACTAATGCTAAACCAAGTTTATAATTCCTGTTAAATAAGAAGAGGTATCTTGATAAAGTTAAATGCAAATATTATGATGAACTATTGTATGAGACAATATTTTAGAAGCTCAGTTTGTTCAGTTTTATCATATGTCCTTGGGTAAACGTGAACTCTTGAAGTGCTTTACAAATTGGGTATTTTGGAAATGGATGTGTGTGTGGGAGAGAATAACAATATCTCTCCATAGGCTATTTGATACTGAGAGTTGGATTTCCTAAATCCTCATTTTCTGAAGTGATCTAGAATCAGCAAGGTTCTAGGCAAAAGGCATCCATAAAGCAAGTCAGTTTTATCAAAGTCATCTACTTTTGACATAAATATGTCAGTGTTTTCTGCTCTAGATACATTCTTCCCCAGCTTGGAGGTGATTTTGCAGTGTGTTTATGTTATGTCATTGACCATAGGTGAGAAATTTCACATTTTAAATTGATCTATGGTGCTTAAAAATTTCCCATCAGTAGTCATTTTGGTTTAGTCGCTGGGTGGTCAAAGCTGGTGCAATCAAAGAACCTTTGTTTATGGTCAGAGCGTTGCTGAGTTCTGAATAACTGAATCCACTTAAGATCAGATTGTTCTCAATATTAAGTATGTGTTGACAAGAGTACAGACTCCACACAGTTCTTGTTCTATGAAGTAACATTGACTATGTTTGATATGTGATATGATACATAATAATTATTTGTCCTGTACTAAATAGTGGATTCTACAGATAAAATGGCCAAAACACAATGTCAATCTCTAAGAAAAGCAGAAAAATATGTTTACCTTTATGCTGGACAGTTTTTGCAAAGTGCACAGGTGTGAATTTCACATTCACATGAAATGAGCTTTTCTGCATTCAAGCATAGGGCCAGTAGGGTGTCGGCTGTGGTCTGGCCTGAGATCTGTGCACGGTGGATGACTTCACCCTAGTTTACTTTATGGCAGAAACATCTCTTAATATTCTCCTGTATGATATGTATGAGAGGGCGGAAGTGGACATACATACCTACAGGAATGTGGATTCTACCCAGGGAAGACAAGGATGCTTACAATTTTTCTGTGGTCTTCTGTAACCAAAAAACTTTTAGTGCCTAAGAATTCACATCATCATGTACATTACCATATCAGTAATATCATAACAACGATAATAGTGAGAACTAACTTTTACTGAGCACCTTACTTACTATGTACCAAACACTGTTTATCCCATTTAATCCTCATTACATTCCATGAGGTAGCTATGAAAATTATCTCCCATTTTGCTGACAAGAAAACCAAGCCTCAGCAAAAGAAGTAATTCATCTAAGGTCAGCATGCTCTAAAAGGCCTGAGCCAGCTTTGAACCCAGGCAGTTTGGCTCCAGAAGTCTTGTTTTAACTACTGCGGTAGCCTTGAACGTGGTCCACCAATAGTCTTCACCTCCACTAGTCACACCCTTCTGCAGTCCCCTTCTACAGGAATCAAAGCTGGCCCCGTGTAATGACAAAGATTCTCTCCTTGACCAATCTCTTGTTAGGCTCCTCTGAGCCCCTTCTTGACTAGGCCTCAACCTTGGCTTATAAGGAATTGAACAAAACATTAACACGGTTTCTAACAGCTCAAGATCACATGCCTAGGATAACCCTAACCCGCCTTAAAGTGCTCACCTGAGAAAACTCACAGCTGCCAGGCCAATTTACTGTTTGTTCCAGTCATGTCCTACCTGAAGCTACGACCCTTGTCTGCCAGCCTCTGTGGGAGGAGAGGAGCCTAACTTCCCTAAGCCCCAGTTAGCAAACCCAGATGAGTGTCATATGGACCAACCCCTGCATCCCGCTTTTTGTAATTTTTCACTTCCCTGACTCCACTGAGACCCTGCTCACTGGCCCCCCACCCCCATTCCCTCATTCTCTCTTCAAAACAGACAGTCACCTCCACAAATCCAAGTTCAATTCACACGAACTCTTTTCCCTATTGCCATAGTGACCATGATTAAAGTCTGTCCTTACCCCTTTAACTAGTCTCCAGCTTTGGCAGTAAGCTGTTGGATTCAGCAGAAGAAATGCAGAGTGACTTCCAAGGCTGGATCATGAAAGGCCTTGTAGCATCCACTTTGTTCTCCAGAACACTCATGCTTGGAGATTTGTGCTACCATGTCCAACCGCCTTGAAGCTACCATACTGAGGGACGACATGGAAAGGTGATGGGGAGAAGGCCTGAGACAACACGAAGAGAGAGAGCTGCCTCCAGCAACTCAAGTCATCCCATCTGAGCAGACACAAGTCATTCCCCTGAGCCCTGCCCAAATCACAGATTTGTCAGCAAACTAATCGATTGTTGTTTGCATTAAGCCACTAAGTTTTGAAGAGATTTGTTGTACAATAATAGATAACTAGAACAGCCACTCACGTACAGGCTCTTTCCACTCTTCCAGGGTGCCTCCCTTTCTTCCTAGTACTCAATGCTAAAGGTCTTCTTCAGCCTGTTTGCCCCATCCCTAGTCACCCACTGAGACATACATAGCAGGCCGAGCAGGATGAAAACTGACTGAGCACCAAGCCCATCTCCAGTCATAAAGGAGGTAAAAGTAACAAAAGAGAAAATACCTGGTATTTCAAATGACATGTTAATGCACATACGAAACTCTTTTCTACTTCTTGAAGGACATCTACTCCCAAGTATATGTTGGCTGATTTCTATTTGCTGATGACAATTTTCTATAAAAAATAATTTTTGGTTTTGAGTAAAAAGATAGCAGTTTCCGTTACAAGGACAAAAGTATAAAAAATTTTAATGGTTTTATGTTTACATTTAAATATATTCAAACATGTTAAAAATCAGCTTGCTTGTACCATCAGTAATCTACACAGGTGATGTGGTTTAACATATAAAAGACTTTTTCTGAATAAGATTTCTGATACTGTAAACTCAAATTTATTGGTGAAATGGAACAGAAATCATATTAGTGCCCCAAACATTCTGGACCGTTACTTGCAAAATGAGACAAACTGAAATAAAATTCTAGTCAGGGCTTCCGAGAGTCATTATCCTGGAGGGAAAAGGAGCCTTTGCTCATAAACCACGACTCCTGAACTTGTTTCACACAGTGCACTGAGTCCTCAGAGCCCTGAGCATTTACTAGTTTGTACTCAATTCCCTGGAAACTCGCTGATGCCTTTGGCAATACCTTTGGTGCTTTCCTTTGTGTTGTGCTTGACAGGGAGTTTGGTTGTTCAGTTACAAGACTTTATTCCTTGTGAATCTCATTGGCTCCTATTCTCCCGTGCTGCAGAATGAGTCATGAGCCGCCAGGATTCGCCTCAATTTGCCTCCTGTTAGTTAGTCCCCTGGCCCTGTAATTGATGCTCTCACACAACCTACCTTGAGGTCAAATCTGGGATCTGGAATTATTGCAAGGAGGGTGTGAAAGGGCTGCTCTGTGAGTGGCTCAGAGCTTCCAACGCCCCTCAGCGATTTGCAGGCTTTAAAGACCCCCTTGGGAGCTGAGGGTCTTTAACTCCAACAACTAGACGCAATAGGTAACAATGTTTTTCTCCGCAGGCAATTCAACCAATGGACAAAAAAAGAAGTAAATCAGCCTTTTTCTCCCTGAAACTTAAACTGAGACTGACAAAACATTCACATACATAACTGGCAGGGCTCAAAAGCCCTGGATTTTTCAGAATGATTTCACATATTTGCTCTTATGGACCCCATTCTACTAATATATTCTTACCAGTCACATCATCCGTGCCAAGTTTCATTTCAGAAAATATAGCCACATAGACATATATTAGTGTAAAGTGACATTTTAATTATAAAAATGATAGGTTTTTAGTAATTCATAAACAAAGCATATAGGCATTAGGTAATAAATATCTTTTTTGCAAATATATATGTACAGAGTTACTATATGAAGTTTCTATATACATCTAGATTATACACTTTAATAGACTTTCATTGCATTTTTCATTGAGTCTGAAAAAGTGCTGGCAATGCTGTCAATGGCTCTGGAATTTTATGAGATCTAAGCATGCAACCACACAGATACAGCCTACCAAGGCCAGCCTGCCTTGTAAAACTGTATGACAAAAAGAGTTCGGGAGGGCCCACATGGCGTTTATGCCAACAATATCCCTGCAAAGTGCCCCTGGGTGAGAGGCTCGGCTTCTTCAGAAATGCCCAAATCTGACAAAGTGCCTTCATTTCATCAACATGATTTCTTCCTTAAGGTAGAAGGTTTTTTTCTTCCTTTGGCTTACAAAAGCCAGTAAAAGGAGGTAGAGCTAGGGTGATGCAGGGTTTAAAATGGGAAATTTGTAGGTCATTGTCCAAAATCCCTGTGATACATGAACCTAGGCCTGGGGAAGTGAAAACTCCTGTAGCTACTCCTTTCTCAGAGACAGGAATGGGTTCCTTGTCTTACCTGGCAATGTGTCTCCCATGCTTGCCCTCTCCTCCCCCAACCCTGAGCCAAGGCACTGATTAGAAAACAGAGCAAGTGAAGGTAAGACCATGATTTTGGTATCTGGGTTGGGTCAATGACCAAATTCAGAGCAAAACTTTTGAAAATTCATAGTCCTGGTTATAGACAGCCCAACCATGAGTATATTCAGAATTCTGAACAAGTATAAGCCTTCTGGTACAAAAAGAACATAAATCAATTCAGAAAATGCAAAGTTTATTTCCATGTTTGTCCAAATAGGAAAGAAGAAACAAAGAATATAAGACAGTCTGTGATCTCATCCTCATTAAATAAAAATACACCTTCCTTATGGTAGGACAATTACATGAGAGCTAAATCAGCGCATTATTATTGACATGATCCAGGTGGGAGAGAAGGCAAAAGGCCTATCTGCATCCTAGGCAATTCCTACAGTGTTCCTCCCAACATTCTCCCAAAATCCAAGATTCTTATTGCAACATCGTCTTTATTCCTATAGCAAATTTACAAAGGAAGCTTCCCAAATTAGCCATGACCTCTGGCCTTTTTTTTTTTTTACCACTATTGCATTCACTCATGTATGTATTCACTCAAAAACATATATGACAATTATCTCACCTTTTAAAAAGAGATTTTGTAAAATGACTACAACTACCTGTCGTATTAGTAAAACACACAAAAAAAGATAGCTGCCAGGTAAGGTAGAAGTGTATATGTGTTTTTCCCCAAAAGACCTTCTTGAACTTTTCTTTAAATTCAAGTGCCCCTATTACATTGAAATATGCAGTAACAAAGCTAAAACTTATGAGCTACACGTGGTCACATAAACTCTTTGAACTTTAGTGTCTTACAGAGTACTGAGTATTTAAGCTATTTTTCCAATAGGGTTAAATTTCTCCAAAGCCATTCACATTGCTTACTATAGGTCCCTAATGACTAAGGTGAATTAGTGTAAGGAGCTTCTTCCTTCAAGAAGGTCAAGGTCTAGAATAGTAGCTTAGCCTGCCAGAGAATCACCCAGTCACCAAGACTCAAGTGCATATCAACAGATTCCATATTCAATGATCTTTTGACCACAATACATGCCTTCTCAGTCACGCAACATTTCAAGTTTCGTGGTACATATTCCAAATTCAAGAAGATCCATTCCATCTGACCAAAAACCATCTGACCCTCCCCATGAATCTACTAGCACCTTCTATTAAATGTTTTGATCAGGTCTCCACCCTGCAGCCACAGTAAGCTTTTCAAAAGGCAACCAACCAGCCTTGCTGCTGCAAAAAACCAATTTGACAATTTCTCAAAAAGCTCACTGTAGAACTTCCATGTGGTCTAGCAATTCCACTTCGAGGTGTATACCAAAAAGAACTGAAATCAGGGTCTGAAACAGATATTTGTACACCAAAGTTCATTGCAGCATTATTCACAATAGCCAAACGATAGATATAACCCAAGTGTCCATCAACAGATGACTGAATAAAGAAAATGTGATACATCCATACAGTGAAATATTATTCAACCATAAAGAGAAGTGAAATTCTGATACATGTTACAATATGGATGAGTATTGAAAACATGCTAAGTGAAAAAAGCTATTCATCAAAGCACAAATATTGTATGATTCCACTTATGTGAAATATCTAAAATAGGATTCTGTTTTTACAAATTTGCCTATTCTAAATATAGGGGCTAGAGGGAGTAGCAGATGGGGAGCTATTGCTTAATGAGTACAGATTTTCTGTTTGGGGTAATAAAAAGTTCTGGAAATGAATAGCGATTGCACAACATTGTGAATATAATCAATGCCACTGAACTATACACTTAAAGTGATTAAAATGCCAACTTTCGTGTTACACTTTGCCACAATAAAAAATTAATCAAATACCAAAGAAAAAGGAGCCAGTCTTACTAGGTGACTCCTCTGCTTAAGCCCTTTCCACTGAAGTAATTAGAATGAAGACTACATTGATAACATAGTCTAAGTGTTCCATGAAGTATGGCCCTATCTCTCCAGCCTATAGAGTACCACTCCTCTTTCTGCTCTCCACTCCTTACATTCTGGCTTCCTCTCAGTCCCTTGAAAGCACCATGTTCTTTCTCTTCAGAGGGTCCTTGCACATGCAAGGTCCGTGGTTTGTATCATCCTTCCCTATCATCTTCTCCTGGTTAACACCTGCTCACCCCTCAAGTTTCAGCTTAATTCTCATCTTTTTAGGGAAGCCTTCCTGATCTGACAGGTCAAATCCTCCTATTCTACTCTTGTATTAAAAAAAAAATACGTCTCCTTTATAGCATTTATTGTATTTTAGACTTATTCTTATTTATATGGTTTTTGGTAGCCCACTTCCAAAATGGCACCCAATGATCTCTGCCCCCTTGAAACGGCACCCTGCGTATCCCCCTACTCATTGTTCCAGGGCTGATTTGTATGACAAACAGGATACAGAACAAGACACTTGCAAGATTTGATTTTAAAAAAACTGTCACTTCTATATTGGTTTCTCTCTCTCTCTCTGTGTCTCTCTGCCTTTCTCCCTCTTTCACGCTCTCGTATCACTCGCTTTGGGGGAAGAGTTATCATGAGCAGCCCTTTGGGGAGACTCACATGGTGAGGAACTGAAGCCTCCTGTTCACAATCACATAAGTGAGATTGGAAGTTCATATTCCAGTCCTAGTCAACTCTTCAGAGACTGCATCTCTGGCCAACGATTTGACTATAACCTCATAAGAGACTCTGAACTAGATCCACCCGCTAAGCCACTCCCAATTTCTTGACCCTTAGAAACTGAATAAGATATTAAATCTTTGTTGTTTTAAACTTCTAGGTTTGGAAGTAATTTTTTCTACAGGAATAGATTACTAGCACATGATTATATGATTAATATTCCCCTATCAAGTTCAAAGAGGGCAAAAAATGTTCCTTACTGTGCTCACAAATGCCTATCGCAGTATTTGACATATAGTAGACACTCAATAGATATTTGTTTACTGAACAAATGAATGAACCACAATGACCTCACAGGTCTACTAAAAGGAAGTAGAAAGCTTACATATCTTACATGGCATTGGATGTCATGGGTTATTCAGTAGCAAGCTCTGTTGACATAACTTTAAATGTAAACCACGCTTCATTCACAAACAACTCAAGGAAGAAAAACCAGTACTCATATTTTTAGTTAATAGATCATGCAACTTGACAACCTGAAAAGAAGTATATTGAGATGTTTTCAGATGGAGTGGAGACTAGGAAAGAGGGACCATTGCAAACAATGTAGAGTCATTCCTTTATAGAAATTGAAGCCAAGGCCAGTTATCAGAGGGTTGAAGAAAATGAAAAGGACAAGGTGAAAGTGAGGCAGAAACTTATTTGGGAGAAACATACTTTCTGTCCATCATTGTGACTGACAGGTTTCTCATGAAAATAGTTCAAAGCCAATTGATGCATTTTTACTCCCTTAATGCAGAGATGCTTTTTAAATGACTTCCTAGATCCAGGGATGGTAGTTAAATAGACAAAGAAGAAGAAAAAAAGTGATCAAATGAAATAAATAAGACCTGAAAAGAAATCGCTTTAACATGAAACCTGACACTCAGCCATTAGAACAAGAAGTCAAAGTTGGACACCAAAACATCAGCATCTGTTTCCTTTAAAGAATAGTGTTACCAGTTTGACAGCACATGACACAGACATTTAAACCAGCTTCTCATCCAAGCAAGCAATGGATCTCTCCTGGCCTCCTCCATTGGACCAACTAACTCCCTGAACATGTCTTGGGTCAATGGAATGTAAAAGCATACTACTCACAGATAAACAAGAGAGAAAGGGGCATAAACCTTGAGACTGGGAACATCTGAGAGAAATCCCTGAGAGATAATGAAAATAGGATTTGGACAGAAAGCTTGAAGTTACCAAAGAATTAGAAAATGGCAAAATAAATGGTACCCATGGGTAATAGAATGTATTTGTACTCTCTCTGGTCACATACTGATTTTCATAATGTACTTTTTCATACGTATATAGTGCTTACTCAGATTTCAATAGAGAAATAGGTTTATTGTGGGAGGCCCACAGACTGACAGGCAGATATGTGTTCCTCTCTGCCCCAAGGTACTATATTCCTATTGCATGCCAATAAGAATAATCAAGTTGGGACAAGATTTGAAGCACAGAATGTCAGAGAGAGAGAGAGAGGATATTAGATCTTATTATTTTTATGTTCATGTTTTTAGAGGAAAAAAACCTGAGACACAAATACCAGCTCCCCTGCATTATTTTTCTAGTCCCTATTCTGATTACTTCCCATATCATCCGACTCTCTAAGCATGTCTCCTTTGAAGGAAGGTATAGACAGCACACGGAAAGCATTAAAAGCCAGGCTGAGGGATTCAGACATAGATCACTGAGGAACTGAAAACATTGAGGATGTTTAGCAGGGATATATCAGCTGTGGGGTAGGGGGATTATTCTGAAAGCAATATGCAAGGAACTAAAAAAAAGAAAAAAGAGGAAGATTAAAGCAATTAAGGTTGGGAAGCGGAGAAGAAGCAACAAAAATTGACTTGGGGCAACTTAAAAAAAGGAGAGAAATCACTTATTGAAAGGATATTTGGTAGGTAGGTCATAGCGTCCAAGAGAAAGTGGAAAGAACAAGCTTTGGAAGGCCCTGATCCAAAGCAGCCCTGAAAATTCAGGTAAGTGGGACTTCAGGGCACTTCCTCAGGCCAGCCCAGTGGGAAGAATCAAGATCAATCATTTTCCTTCTCTGATTCACAATCAGGGATCAAACTCCCATGAGAGCTTGGTTGGCACGTTGACTGCTTGGACAGGAGAGGGAGAGCATCCTATTGACTGTCCCTTCAAGACTTAAATATTTTCCCCTTAACTTTATAAAGGATACTGGATGCTCCTTTTTAAATTTAAAAAAGGATACTGGGCAGACAAATGAAATGGCTGCCCATCTGAGGACCAGCAAGGCAGCTGTCGTCTTAACTCAGTCCTAAGGGGATGGGAAATGACTGAGGGTAGAGACCAAGATCCAGCATGCTTCCTATTGGCTACCTCAAAATCAGTTTTGATGCATTTTCTGACAGTAAGGATTGTCCTCAGCACAGGTAGCAGAAAAGTGACTTATGTGCTCCTAAATCCCCACTTCCTATGCCTTAGATTACTTTCAAATGAATAGTCAAGTCAAATGCATCCTGGTCCTCCTGTCAAGTGCCATCAGGTGGGCTGTCAAGTGCTGTCAGCTGTCACTTTCCCTTTCTTCCTTATCTCCTCCAAATGGTGGGATGTGACTCTGGTGGACGTTTGGTCCTATTAGGAATGAGCCTGCCCCGTGCAGAAGAAAGCAGAGAGACTGCTGCAGAGCTGTTGCTTCATCCTGTTTTCTGCAAAACAAGCTGGTCCGTAGTAAAGACCAGGGAAAATGCCCAACACACTCTTCGCCCTCATTCCTGGAAGAGCGATCATCCCTGGATGAGAGGAGAGACAAAGGCTGTCAAACACAGCCGACAACTTTCTCATCGCCTTAAAACAACAGATCTCAGGAGCCCCCAAACACACTCACCGACGTGTCCCATCACCCTATGTCTATACCTCCCTCGGGAACGTGACCTCAAATGATCAGGAGAGAAAGTTAAAACTTTGTCTCTGAGTGACTTTACAAGAGGGAATTTCACAAGCTTTTCTAGTAACTAAAAGTATGTTTATTTTAAAAAAGAATAAGTAATTAAAACAGTATTTGTGTGAAAACAGAATAAAGGGAAAAGAACAAGGTTTAGGTAAACCTTTTGTGTTTTTTTTTCTTCCAGAGAAAGAGAGACACCCTGTGGATTTCAGAGAGAGCCCAACATAGCTCAGTTTACTTTAATATTCTATAAAGGAAAAATATTATTTCTTAAGAAGCTGGTAGCAAAATAGAGTATAAAGACAGATGAACAGGACGTTAAAGTGATCAGCACAGGTGAACAAAAAAGGCCCACGTTCCTCCTCTTAACACTGAGGTGGTCATGGAGAGCAACCTAGAAGCAGAGCCAAGGGAAAGGATTCCACCTGGAAAGCGATTCTGAGTCACCAGCTCCCGTTGTATTCCTGCTTTGGGGACAGGATGACAAGACCATTAGGGGACAGAGTAAAGTAAATATACTTCCCATCAGGTCCCACATTACAGGTATTTTGATTTGAATCAGCATCACAGAGACTAGAACCTGGTTTCAATCTGATCTCATCTGACGCTTACAAAGATGTAAGAAAAGAGAGCAATTTAGTCTGCAGCTCACTCTAGTCGTGCCTGGGAAATAATTGCAAAGGGAGGGAGGACAGCCCAGAGCCTGGAGGGGAAACTGGGGTGGGCAGGGAAGAGGAACAGATTGTCTTCAACACCGAGGACGTATGAAAATGAGCTACCATGGAACCTGTTTTGGTATCTCATCTGCAGCTACCAGAGGCACCGAATGCCGCATGATTTAAACACTGCCCCAAAGACTTGCAAAACAAGGGAATGTACACATGTGCCATGAGCCCCCTGCCACTATTTTCCAAGAGAATTCACAGTGTGTGCTACTATTCTAGGCTGGGTCAGCTTTTCCTTTTCTCCCTGCTTGAGCAACTTGCTATTTACACCTAGAAATCAGTTTGCAAACATAGCGCAAAGCCAAATAACATGAATATGCACATTCTTGCACTTAGAGACAAGTGCAATCACACAGAAACTGTGGGGCTGAGAGAGACAGCCCCATGACTCCTATCACTGATTTAAAAAAGAAAAAAAAGTGGATCAGAGAGGTCATGTGGCTGTGCTAAAGTCAGACAGCTAGAAATGAAACCCAATTCTCTGCCCTTAGTCTAATACAGTTTCCATTACAAAATGTGGCAAGCCATTCCATGCTCAGACACCGAAAGGCATTTTCTAAATAAAACATCATACAAAACCTCTAGATGTTCTTCAATCTTACTTTTTCTGTGTGAAAAATTACACTGAATAAAAAATAAACTTTAACAGATGTACCAGAATTTATATTTTATATATCCAAAGAGACCTGTTCTTTAAGTGGTCATTCTAGAAAGCCAGTGGATTTGCTATGGTTCACCACACAGTGGGAATTTCACTCTAGACTGTCATCGAAGTCAGTATTGAGTGACACAATAAAACCATTCTTATGACTTCAAAGTCATATGTTGCATCTGTCAGTACCATTCTGAAAAAGAATTCATCCCGGATGGTTCAAATGAAAAGATTTTAAAGAAGAGAGAACTTAAAGAGGTGAGGGCAGGGTTAAGGACAATGAGGTACCCATAGACTAGAGGAGTTCCCACTGCTGAGACTGGGAAGCCATTGGGTGACAGTACACAGGAGGAAATCACGTTAATAAAGTCAAGTGAGAGATACAAGCATGGAGACTTTGCCACCCCAGGGAAACTATAGTCTTGCAAGGTCTTATCTCTTCATAGAGATGCACTGTTAAAGCAGTGTATCCCAACCTCTCTCTCCTCCTGCCAGTCAATCTTCTGCTAGTGCATCCCATTGGAAACCATCAGGCAAGGAAGCAGGAGTGATCTCATCCACAGGAACCCACATCAAGGCAGAGATATTGGCTTTAGTGATAGACAGCAAAAAACTGGGACATACATCATTTCTGAATCGAAATGAGTTGATTATCCACCTTTTCTACCACCCCAAATTGCTGCTGCTTCTAAAAGCCATACTCAGTCAAGTTCTCAGGGAATAATTGCCCCTAAGTTTAATTGTTTTCTTTTTTAATTCTTCACATACATTAAGCCATGTCTTGCATGAACTAAACAGGAATATTTCATTGACTGGTGGTTGCCATTCCAAATGAATGATACATCACTCTAGTTTTAAGTGCATTAATCATAAGTACTGTACATAAAGTGCTTGTACGGTAACTAGCATATAGTAAGTTCTTAATAAGTGCTTTTGTACTTTTGATTTTTACTGCAGGCCATTACACTCGAAGTAGATCATGTCACACAAAATGAATTAGCACAGTCTGGCATGTATGGCCCTTCCTAGCCCATTCAGGCATCATCTCTGGAAAGTCATCCATGCTCGTCTCGTGTCTTGGAATTAATCTGCGTTGGCAGTTTCTGCAATACTAGAGAAGTATGCCATGTTGAATGAAGTCTTCCGAGTGTTGGTCATCACAGACAAAGTGTGCTCTTGTCACAACCCATTTGTTATGGAACAAATGGCAATGGAATGTCATGGAAGGAGCTGAGGAGTCAGGGACTTGGTTCTCCTTCCAGCTCAGTTTGATCCTAAACAAGACACTTAAACTCTTGAGGGGTCAGACTCCTCATCTCAAAAATAAGCAAGTTTAAAAAGACTTCTGAATGCCAAACTTTTTTGTTTCAGTAGAATCATGTTGTTATATAAAATACTATAGGGACGGTTAACTGATAAAACACATAAAGGTAGCATTGCTCTGGTTGAAGAAGGCTGAAGGAGCCTGGACTACTCCTCACCTTCCCCTTTACCCAGCACTCAAAATTCCCAAGGAGCACAGTGGAAAAACCCCAGAACTAGATGACTCCTGAAGGCCCATTTCCAATCTAACTTCTTCAAGGATTAGTTTTCCAAAATTTTATGGGGTATGGGAAAGGAAATGCTTAATTTTGCTCTCATAAAGCATAAAATCTAGCAGAAAACTTTTATGGACTACGGTGCAAATGGTATAATAAGTTCACTGTCCCATAGTGTCTGCTACTTAATTGTATCCATTCCCTTTGTGTATTTTAGTAATGAGAGTATAATTGTCAGTGCTTATAATACATATAATCTCATTACTGTCACTCCCATTAGTATGCTTTCACATCAGCCTATACACAGCGTGTTCCACTTTGCCTCTCATTGAAACACATAAATATTTCTCCTTTCCTGCATCCAGATTTCAGTCTAATTTCTGACAGTTACCATGGCTAATCATTGAGACAATGCTGTCTGCTTTGTTTTTAATATGTTTAATCTACCATTTTGACACAATGCTAAGAAGTCAGCATTGCATTGATATGAATTGCCATGACCACATCCTTGCCTTCCTACTAGGATGGTTAGGACTTTTATTTGGAGTAGAAACTAATTTAGACATGCAAATGACTGCATTCCTGACAGTGGCTATGTTTGGAGAATTGAAAGATTAGACACAATCATAACATGCCTTAATTTTGTCATCTGTCAAAGGATAGATTTGGCCTTTGTTATTCTCTTGGATGCCTTCTACTTCCAATAATTCTTATTATCTACAAAAGATGCAAATCAGGAAAACTTACCATAAACTTCTTTGTAGCTTAATTATTTTCTCAAAGTATTATATGACCAGAGTTTTAAAAGTCAAACAGTATTAATGGACATAAGAAATATCCCTCCCCAGAGGCGATGACTCTTAATTAGCGCTTCTGAAATTTACAAATCTTCGTATTTCTAGATAAATCACTATCTTTAAATTTATGCATTTTAGGCATCATCTCTTGACTTCCTGTTTGGTAGATGACAATGTAGCTCTCTTCCATCACCCTTTTGTTTCTCCTTCCGCAAACTCCAATTAGAGTGATATTGTAATTTTCACTAGAGACTCTGCTATGCATATCGGAGTGTTCTCAGTTCTTCCTTTATGGTCCTAGAATCTTACTTTCTCAAGGCTGTTTAGTGAATTACCTCTTTCCGTCTTTCTACTTTCCAGTTTCCAAATATTATAGAATTACATCTATTTTTTATATATTTTCTTGATAGTTTTTATTGTATTTTTGGGAGAGAGTGAAATTAGATATGCGTGTTCAATATGCCATCTTAACATGGAAACTCCCTAAATTCCCCTTTTAATCCATATTACTATAACACAGATCAGTCATTATGTACTGTTGATCATACCTCTTAAATGCCTCTCAAATCCATGCTCTCTTCCTCACACCGCTACTTTCCTCATAGTTCACTTTTTTCCCCCTAGAAAGTTATAAAAACCTCTTCAAAAGTATGGGGCCATGGGGAATGTTTACCTCTTCCTAGGCTCAGAGATCTGGACCTTGTAATATTTAGTTTCACCCAAATATAAGTGAAACAAGGCATCATCCTCTGTCTGGGGTAGATAGTATGTATGAGTGTCCTGGGTATCATTCATGTAGAGTAGACTACATCAGAGTTGAACTAGATCTTGCATTTATTCTTACTAGACTATCAATGAACGCTGTGCTGACTATAGTCAAAGGCATTCTCTAAGGATGCCAATAGGAAGGGCAGTTCCTCGCTTAAAATCTGACATCCTCAAGGGAGCCCCCATTAAATTAAGAAATGAATCTTCGGAGTAAAAACACAATGAAATAAGAATTTGAGGAAATCTTGAAAAGAAAGGTGACTGTGGTTACTATCACATTTAAGTGATTGGAAGGAGATAGATGGAAAACCTAAAAGATTTTAAGAAACTTGTATTAATCAAACAAAGTGTACATTGTCTTAACTAAACTGATGACTTTTCCAGAATTAAAACAACCATGAGGGGGAACGACGTGAGCTTGGAAAGTTGGGTAGATTTACTCAAAGATTTTAAGAAAAAGGGGGAAGATGGAATTGAATTAATGAATAGGAGAACATCAACATAGACTATTCAATGGAATAGCAAATGAGCCAATATTGTGCTTAAGAATTGTCAATCTAAGTTACTTGAAAACTGCTTGGAACAGGAGACAAACAAAAGAAAAAAGAGTTCAACTTGGATGCTGTGCTGTTGTATGCATTTTAATGATGGAATATTTGAGAGGCACTGAAAGGTGGAAATCCAGAATCCTGAAAGTTATTCTTGACACTCCTACTACACCAACCTGTAAAGTTGTTCTGTCACTCTTTTCTTTTACTTACTAAATACTCTCCTGCATTTATTGTTTCCCTCTAAATCCACCACAAATAATGTGGTCCAGGTGTAAATCATTTGTAGCCTGAGTGAACTAACTATCCTCCTAACAGGTCTTCCTGAAATTATCTTCATAATTTATTTGAGATTGATTAGTGTGATTATGGCTTACTTCTTCCCACTAGAATGAAAGCTCCTTGAGGACAGAAACTCTGTTTTTCTTCATCACTATTGTACTACCATCACCCAGAGCCAGTTTGTGGGGCATGGTGAGTGCTCAATAATTATCTGTTGACTGAAGGACTGATTTAAATGTTATTTCTGAGATAACGCTCAACAGTTATCACAATTGACTGTCACAGTAGGAGATGCTAAGTCACCAAATATGGAGCACAGGTGTCTGCTATCACCGTTAACACCAAAGAATCCTCAATCTCCTTTGGTCAGAATCCCCTTAAGTGATTTTTCTACATCCTCAAGGAGACAGAAAATAATAACTTGAGCTTTGGAAACTGAAATGACTTTGTAAGCATCTTGGGAGCAGTACTTTCAGAAGTCTTGAAGCCTTCAAAGGGAATATGGAGAGAAGACTAGTTGCTCAAAAGCTGCAGATAACCACCAGTGTGAAAATAGAATGGGCATTTCAGTTTCTCTCCCCTTCAAGCTCTCTCTGATAGCACTCTGAAATTATCAGGCCATGAGTGTCAAAGGAGTCACTCCGTAAATGGCAAATTCAATTTTAAGAAGTCGAAAGGCTTCTGTAATACCTGTTTAAAGAAGAAGAGCTATTAATGGAAAAAAAATACTTAGAGTGGACAGCTAGAAAGTCAACAGTCTAAACTTGCTTCATTAGCAACTTTATCTGAAATACCAGAAACTGGGAAAACCAGAGATCTATCCCCTTTAAAGATTTTCTGCAAGATCTCTCATCACATTGATTTCAATTTATGACTTAAGGAGGCAACATTGGGTTGTAAATAGATAGTGAACTCTGTTTACACGTTAGAGTCATCTGGGGAGTTTTTAAAACTTCATCTTTTTGTCAAAATGCATTGAATTGGGTACTAAAGATCTGTGAATTTCATGGTATGTAATTTTTTATTTTAATTTTTTTGGTGAGGAAGATTCACTCTGAGCTAACATCTGTTACCAATCTTCCTCTTTTTTCGCTTGAGGAAGATTAGCCCTGAGCTAAAATCTGTGTCAATCCTCCTGTATTTTGCATATGGGATGCCACCTCAGCATGGCTGACGAGTGGTGTAGGTCCATGCCTGGGCTCCAAACCCACAAAACCATGCCACTGAAGCAGAGTGTGCTGAACTTAACCACTATTCCATGGGACTGGCCCCTTACAGTATGTAATTTTTATTTTAGAAAAAGAACTGCAAACAAACGTTAAAACTCTAATTAGTAGATTTTCTTTTCATAGTGATATGGTATTCAGCAATCCTGAAACTACTTTCAGTGTCCTCTAAGCTTGAACAAATAAATATATATATGTACCTGGTGATATTGGATTGGACTTTAAAATTTGGTATTAATTCATATGCTTATATAAATAAGTAGATTGGTATATATACACACATATATATGTATATATGTATAGATATGTAAATTAAATAAATATAAATAAATAGGTATACATGGATACACATACATATATATATTTCCCAGTCCTTTCTACAGAAAGAGCCTAGAAGCAATGACAGACAAGTAGCAATAACATCTGGAACCCATACCTTCATTTCAAAATATTCTCCACTTGGTGGAACTAGGGATTCATGAAGAAATATTTGATTCCAGGGCTAGGTCAAGGAAGGCATAAGACTTCTTGTTTCACCGAAAACATTAAGGCTTGGAGATATGTCAAAAGAATATCGAAGCCAGCTTGGAGAAGCTCACACTAGCCAAATCAAGGATGATATTATAAAACAAAACTAAACAAACAAATACAAACTATTCGTTACAGAAGAATACCAGCTTATAAATAAATAAAGGAGGAATAATAGAGAAAGAAATCATCATTTTACAACAACCAATTTGATAATAGATTCAGTCAGGAATCATCAGTGGATAAATACCCACTGGGTGAAAAGTTGGGGAAGGAGGCAGCGGGGAAGGTATTTGTATATTATCACCTCATACAGGCAGACTATCACCCCATACAACTGCCATCAAGCCTCAAATGAGCTTAGGTCTTGATAGAATTAAAGTGATTATTTACTCCATCTGGCTAGTACAGATAAGGTAAATCCTTCCTGGAAGAATTCTTCATCTGGAGCATCTACAAGTGTTTTTGATAGAATGAGAAGCATTTAATCAAAAAATAATATGCATGCCAATAAATTAAAAAATAAAATTGTGGAAAATTAGATAAAATGATGGAGTAGTTAAGCAAGGGATTGGAGTAAAAAACCAAATTGAAATTCCAGAATTGAAAAATATATCTCAAATTAACATTTCAATAGATAAACTTAGCAACAGCTTAGACATTGATGAGGACATGATCTATGGACTAAAATAGGTCAACAGAAAATGTCTAAATAGAGAGCAGAGAAACAAATATGAAAAATATAGAAAAGATCATAAGAGACATGAAGGACAGGGAGGAAATGACTAACATGTTTGAGTGGAGAGGAGAGAGAGAATGGGACAGAAGTAATGTTTGGAGACATAACAGCTGAGAATTTCCAAAACTTATAAAGGATAAAAATCCACAAATTGAAGACATTCTAGAAAACCCAAGCAAGTTAAATACAAACAAAAAGAAAGATAAATACATCATAGTTAAACTGCTGAAAACCTAAAACAAGACGAAAATCTTAAGAACAGCCAGAGGGAAACAGGGCACACTACCTTCAAAGGATGAACTATCTGCCTTAGAGCTGACTTCTCAAAAGAAACAAGAGTAAAGAAGATAACAAATGGCATATTTGAAGTGCTGAAAGATAATAAATTCCACTCTGTAATTCCACACTTGACAAAAGTATACTTCAAAAGTGAAAAAAAATTTTCAAACAATAAAAACAAAGAATTCACCATCACAACTTCAATGAAAGTAATACTAAAGTTAGTTGTTCAAGCAGAAGATAAAATGATCCCAGATAAAACCACGTAGTTCCAGGAAATATTAGAGAGCAGAAAAAAGTAAAATACGTAGGTCAATGAGTGAAAATTGACTGTATAAAACAATAATGTAATGTCTCATAGGGTTTCATATATACGTATAATTAAACTGCATGTCATCAATAATCCAAAAGCTGAGAGCAGAACAAATAAAATCAAAATGTGCAAAGCATTTTCTGTTAACGGGAAGGTAGTAAAAGTATTTATTAATTTGTATTATATTGTGATAAATTTAATCCATATGGTAATCTCTATAGTAGCAAGTTAATAAGAGGGAAAATGGAACATGAAGAACATTTGATTAGTCCAGAAGAAAGTAAGAAGGAAAAGTTAAAGCATGTAAGACAGTGGGTCAAATAAAAAACAAATAGCAATTTGGTACATGTAAACTCAATTATATGAATAATTAAATTGTGTAAATTGACTAAATATTTGAAGTGAAAATAAGTTGGTCAAGTTGGATTAACAAATCAATATGTTGTTGAAAAGAGTCACATTTAAAATGACATGAGAATCAAACAATGTCATTAAAAAAATCAATTAAACACAAAAGAAGACAGTAATGGTGGAAATGAGGGACAAAACATGCTATAAGACATAAAGAAAAAAAAAATTGGCAAACGTGTTTCCTTGCCAGTAATTAGTTTAAATGTAAATGGATTAAGTGCCACAATCAGAAAACATAGATTGACAAAACAAATTTTTTTAAAAAGATCCAACTATATTCTATCTACAAGAAACCTATTTTAGATCTAAGGACATACATAGGTTGAAAGTGAAAGGATGGAGACAGATATTCCATGTGAATAGTAATCAAAAGAGAGTAGACATGGCTATGCTAATATTAGACAACATAGATGTTAAATAAGAAACTATTATAAGATCAAAGAAGGAAATTATACAATGGTTAAAAGGTCAATTCACTCAGAAGATATAACAACTATAAATATATATGCACCAAACATCAGCGATCCAAAATATATGAGTCAAACATTAAATGACTTGAAGGGAGAAATAGACATCTCTACAATAAAAGTAGGAGACTTCAATATCTCACTTTCAACAATGGATAGAACAACCAAACGTAAGATCAATAAGGAAATAGAAGATTCAAAAAATACCATAGATCACATGGAGTAATCAGACACATAGGGAATACTCAACCCAACAAAAGCAGAATACACATTTTCCTGAAATGCACATGGAATATTCTCTAGGAAAGACCATATCTTAGGACACAAAACAACTTTTTAATAAATCTAAAAATATTGAAATCATATAAAGTATCTTTTTTTAATCACAATGGAGTGAAACTAGAAGAAAAACTAAAAATTTACAAATATGTGGAAATTAAACAACACACTCTTAATCAACCAACGGATCAAAGAATCCTAAGAGGATTTGGAAAGTATCTTGAGACAAAAGAAAATAAAAACACATGTCAAAACTTATGGAATGCCGTAAAAACAGTGCTAAGAGGAAAATTTATAGCTGTAAATGCTTACACTATAAAAGAAACAGGTCTCAAATCAACAACCTAGCTTTACACCTTAAGGAATTAGAAAAATAAGAACAAACTAAGCCCAGTTAGAAGGAAGGAAATAATCAACATTTAGAGCTGAGATAAATAAAATAGAGAGTAGAAAAACAATAGAGAAAATCAACAAAGACAAAAAAGTTGGTTCTTAAAAACGATCAACAAAATTGACAAATTTTAACTAAATTGACTAAGAAAATAAGACATGATTCAAATAACTAAAATCAGAAATGAAAGAGAAGACATTACTACTGAGTTTGCAGAAACAAAAAGATTATAAAAGAGTGCCATAAATAACTGTTAACCAACAAATTGGACAACTTAGATGAAGTGGTTGAATTCCTGGCAATGCACAAGCTACCAAGACTGAATCAAGAAGAAATGGAAAATCTGAATACACTGACTATAAGTAGTAAGGAGATTGAATCAGTAATCAAAAATCTCCCAACAAAGAAAAATCCAGGACCAAATGGCTTCAACTGGTAAATTCTACCAAACATTTAAAGAACTAACACTAATCCTTCTCAAACTCTTCTAAAAAATTGAAGAGGAGACAACACTTCCAAATTCAGTCTATGAGGCCAGTATTACCCTGATACCAAAGATAGACAAAGACTCTACAAGAAAAGAAAGCTATAGATCAATATCTTTTATGAATATCGATGTAAAAATCCTAGCAAATCAAATTCAACAGCATAAAGGATTATGCACAATAATCAAGTGGGAATGCAAGGATGGTTCAATGTATGAAAATCATTAAATACAAATATTAACAGAATGAAGGGGAAAAATCATATGATCAACTCAATTGATGCAGAAAAAGCATTTTACAAAATTCAACACCCTTTCATGACAAAAATGCTCAAGATACTAGGAATTTAAGGAAACTACTTCAACATAATAAAAGCCCATGGATGAAAAACTCAGGCCTCAATGGTGAAAGACTGAAAGCTTTTCCTCTAAGATCCGAACAAGAAAGGAAATCTGTTTTACCACTTCTATTCAGCATATTAATAGAAGTTGTAACCAGAACAACTAGGTAATAAAAAGAAATAAAAGACAACTAAATGGGAAAGAAAGAAGTAACATTGTCTCTGTTTGCAGATGACATGATCTTATATATAGAAAACCCTAACAATTCCACACACACACACATACAAACAGTTACAACTAATAAATGAACGCAGCAAATGCAGTTACAGGATACAAAATCAACACATAAAAATCAGATGCATTTATATACACTAACAATGAACAATCCAGAAAAGAAATTACATTACATTACATTTACAATAACACCAAAAAGATAAAATATTTAGGAATAAACTTAACCATGGAGATGAAATACTGGCACACTTAAAACTACAAAATGTTGTTGAAAGACATTAAAGAAGATACCAACAAATGCAAAGATATCCTTGATTCATGGATTGAGAGAATTAAAGTCAATACTACCTAAGTATCCAGTACCCTGAAAATATTATGCTAAGTGAAATAAGCCATCACACAAGGACAAATATTGTATGATTTCACTTAGATGAAGTACCTAGAGTAGTCAAATTCATAGAGACAGAAAGTAGAATTGTGGTTGCCAGGGGCTGCAGGAGGGGACAATGGGGAGTTAATATTGAATGTGTTTCAATTAGGGAGATGAAAAAGTTCTGGAGATGGATGGTGGTGATGGTTTCACAATAATATGAATGCACTTAATGTCACTGAACTGTACACTTAAAAATGGCAAATATGGTAACTTTTATGTTATGTGTATTTTACCACTAGATATATATTTTATATATATATATATAATGCAAACAATAACCAAAATTAAAACCAGAATATCTATACTATTGTTAGATAAAGTAGACTTTAAGGCAAAAAATTATAAAAATAAAGAAGGGTATCTCATAATGATAGAGTGGTCAATCCATCAGGAAGTTATCATAATTCTACATCTTTATGTACCAAATAACATACCTTCAAAATATATAAAGCATAAAGTGACAGAACTTAAAGGAGAAATATCCATATTCATAATCACAGTGGAAGACTAATATATGTCTTTAAATGGCTGATAGAACTAGCCAATAAAAAAATAAATAGTATAGAAAATCTGAAAAGCATGATTAAAAAATTCACCAAATTGACAGAGAACATTACACTCAATAACAATTAATTTCAAGTGCACACAAAATATTTACCAAAATTGGTCACATGCTGGGTCACAAAGCAAGCCTCAGATAGTGTCAAGGGATTGTTATTTATCAGAGTATTTCCTCTAACCACAGTGGAATTAAGCTGGAAATTAATAAGAAAAACATAACTAGAAAATCTCCAACTGCTGGGCAATTAAGCAATGCATTTCAAAATAAACCATAGATTACAGAAGAAAGAAAATGAAAATTTGAAATTTTTTTTCCTGAATAATAATAAAATAAGACATAGAAAAACATCAGGAATTCAGCTTGGGAGCAAAGAAGTGCATTCTAAGAATATATCAGAATGCATATATTAGAATAGAAAAATGCCCCCCAGCAAAAAAAATGAGCCAAGCTTCAATCTCAAGATGCTAGGGAAAATAAAAAGGAAATCAAATATTCCACTGATTATTGTCCTAGTCTGTTTCTGCTGCTGTAACAAATTACTAAGACTGGTTAGCTTAGAAACAACAGAAATTTATTTCTCACAGTTCTAGAGGCTGGGAAGTCCAAGATCCTGGTGCCTGCAGATTTGGTGTCTAGTGAGAGGTTCTTGGTTCATAGGTGGCTGTCTTTTCACTGTGTCCTCACACGGCGGAAGGAACCAGGGAGCTCTCTCAAGCCTTTTTTATAAGGGCGCTAATCCCATTTATGAGGTGTCTGCTTTCATGAGCTAATCACTTCCCAAAGGCCTCAACTCTAATGCCATCATCTTGGGAATTAGGATTTCAACATATGAATTTTGGGGGCACACACTCAGACCATGGTAATTAATATTTACAAAGATAAAAGATGCCTTTACAATGGAGACGTTTGGCAGACACCGCCTGAAGCAAATGACAATAGCTAGTATCGCTATTAATGGGACAACCAATATGTACGACTCCTGATGCAATGCAGTGGAAAGTATACAACATCACCAAATCTGATTCTTGCCAAAAATGTTTGATATGAATCTAAAAATGAGGAAAAAATTCCAGATTGTAGGCGATTCTACTAGAAAGCCACCTTGGATTCTTTAAAACACGTGAGTCATGAAAATTTTGGTTTTTTAAGGGAGTGGAAGGTTCTAGATCAGGTTCAGCAAATTTTTTTCTGTGGAAGGCCAGATAGTAAATATTTTAGGCTTTGCAGTATGGTTTCTGTTGCAGCTACTCAATTTTGCCCTTGTAGCCCTGAAAGCACTCATGGACGATACATAACCATATGAGGACAGCCATGTCCAACTAAAACTTTATTTGCAGACACTCAAATTTGAATTTTATATAATTCAAAAAACATCATATTTTTAAAAAATTCTATTACAAAATGTAAAAGCCCTTATTAGCTTGCAGGTCATACACAACCAAGCAGTAGACCAGATTTGGCCCATGGGCTATAGTTTGCCAACCTATATTCTTGGTTAAAGGAGACTAATGGGGTGAAAAATAAATGCAATGTGTGATCCTTAACTGGATCCAGAATTTTTTTAAAAAGGCAATAAAGTTGCTTCTTTTTTTTTGAGGAAAATTAGCCCTGAGCTAACATCTGCTGCCAATCCTCTTTTTGCTGAGGAAGACTGGCCCTGAGCTAACATCTGTGCCCATCTTCCTCTACTAATAAAGGATATTTTTGAAACAACTGGGAAAATTTGAATGTGGACAATATGTAATATAAAAAATAAACATATCATTTTATCAGTGTTATATATCTTGAGTGTAAAGATGATATTTTGGTTATGGAGGAGGACATCCTTGTTCTACATAAGTGCATGCTGAAGATTTCAGAGTAAAGTGACATGATGTCTACCACTTACTTTCAAATGGACTAGGGAAATAAAAGAGGTAAATAAGTGTGTATATGTGTGTGCATATATGTGTGTGTATGCATATGAGAGAGGAAGGGAGCAAGGAATGGAGATTAAGCCAATGAGGTCAAACATTAATAACTGATAGCTTTGGGTAAAGGGAAGTGTGTTTATTGTACTATTATTTCAAATTTACTGTGTTTGAAATTTCCAGAATAAAAAATTAAGGAAAAATAAAATTTAAAAAAATACCATTTCTAGACCCCACCCCGGAATTCTGTAGTAAGGCCCCAGTACTTTTAACAGCATCTTACACGCAGCATGGGTTGAGAACTGCTAACGTAAAAAAAAGAAAAGGTGTTTTAGAGTCAGAGAGATTTAAGTTTTCTCTGCCACTCACCTTCCACAACCTCTTTCAAGTTATTTACTTCTAAGGTTTAGTTTTCAGGCTTATAGAATATGAATAACCCTACCAATGGCATAGAGCTGTTGTCATTATTAAATTGGGTAATGACTGAAGAGCACAAGAACAGCACAAGACACATTGCCCCGACTTATTTGAGCAGATTGTTGAGAAGACAGGATATGAAACAGAAGTGAGCAATGGACTAGGAAATACAACAACCAAAGATGAACTACAACCCGAGCTACGACAAGGAAGGATAATCTGGCAACACCACACAGTGACAATACCTGTTGTCAGCGCATTGCAGCAGCAGTTAGAGCTGCCAATCACAAAACGGACGTTTCCAAAAGTTTAAGGCCACTGCATTTTTTTTTTGGCCATGTCTACCTAGCATACATACTATCAATTACCTACTACTTTTCTTTAACTTGTATTTTTAACTACAAGTATTTATCTTGTATTTAACTTGTATTTTTAAATACAAGTATTGTGTTTTTAAATACAAGTATTTATCTTGTATTTTAAATACAAGTATACAAGTAATACTTATTTGTATTTTAAACACAAGTATTTACAAGTATTAAATACAAATATTTATTTTATCTTCTGGGTATGTACTGTAGTTTTATCCACATGCAGATTAAAACATATAACACTTAAAAAATATTCAGTGTATCTAAACACGTTTCACAAACTCTAGCAAAGTATGTGCAATACTTTGGGAAACTTGATTATTTGTGTCCTGTTAAGAAACTGAAACATAAATAAGTAAATAAACAAAATCTCTTAATGATGCTAGTAAAAGGAAACCAAGTTGGAAAATGACAGATGTCACATTCCTCCAAAGCTACTGATAACAGAGTTAGAGGGTGTAGGGGGAGGAACAGCATGCAGAGCTGGCCAGCATTCACTGAGTGACTGCACTGTACCAGGCTCTATATCAATTTTACAAACAACTTTAAATTTAACTTTACAAACATTATTTCATATAACACTCACAGCATCCCTAGGAAGTAATTATTTCCATATCACGGATATGAAAACTGAGGCTTAGAAAAGGTAAGGGATGTCCCTGAGCTCACATAGATGGTACACAGAAGTAAGATTTGATCTGTTTGTTGATATAACCTCAAGTTTCAAGCTATTAGTCACCATGATCTGTTACTTCCCATCGTAGGAAATCTCGAGCCCTTTGATTTTGCTCACTCACAATGAGTCAATCTTCTGGGTGGCAGCCAGTCTGTAAAACTACAACATTGAATTGTCATCATTCAGATCATAAATTACTCTTATAAGTGATAGAAATGTGCTCCATAGCAGAACAGGAGACAATCATCCCACAAGCATGGTGATTAATCTACGAGAAAACACCTCATTGCTGTAGTATTGGAAGAGAGCATCAATCAGTGTGGACCAGAGATTAGATGCTCTACCCTCAGGTCTATAAAAATAGGCAAACAACATTAGGTTTTATAATATCATATTCATTCGTTCATTCATCCACTCATCCACTCATTTATCTACTTTTACATATTTTTTAATTCATTCATCCATTAATCTATTTATATGTTTATTTATTCAACAACCCATTAATTCCTCCAATCATTCGCTCAATCTTTCAGTCAAAAAAATATATTTATTGAATCCTTACTATATGCCAGGAACATTTCTAGATACATTTCTAGAAGCTGAGATACAGAATCAAACAAAACAGACCATTATCTCTGTTTTCATGGAGCTTACCTCTACATGGAAAGATAATAAAGAACGATAACAACAAAAAACCATAAAATACATAGCAAAATAATTGGAGATTATTGCTAAGGGGAAAAAAAAGGAAGTGGGATAGCAAAGGTTGCATAGGATGAAGGTGGTAAACATGTAGACAGATTGCCAGAGAAACCTCACAGAAAAGGGGACTTTGTTATTGGTGAGGGAGAGGAAGATTCACCCTGAGTTAACATCAATTGCCAATCTTCCTCTACTTTGTATGTGGGATGCCTCCACACCATGGCTGATGAGTGGAGTAGTTCCATGCCCAGGATCTGAACCCTTGAACCAGGCCCCCGAAGTGGAACACGTGGAACTTTAACCACTTGGCCACGGGGCTGGCCCCTGAGGTGACTTTTAAATCAAAGACTAAAGGGAACAATGGAGGCAAATAAAAACATTCACATGTGTATATATATATGTGCTTCTGCACATATTCACATGCACACATGCATATGTATGTGTGCATATACATAGTATCTATGTACGTATGTATGTACGTATGTATGCATGTGTATACAAATATATGTCAATCATCCCCTCCTTCATTGAGAATGCGTTGCTTCTAAAAATAAAAAAAATATCAGCTGAATTAAACAGTGCTCACTGACATTGTTGATTTTATCTGGGGACAGGTAGAAGACCATTAAGTTTGTGGACTGGCACGGACGACACTTCAAGTAGCACTGACTTAAGGCTCTGGGAGTTCAAGTGCAGTTTTCGAGCTTTACGAAAATAATTGCAGGGTTTGGGGCAGAAGAGTGACATGATCTAACTTATCTCTTAAAAATTTCACTTTTACTTCAAAGATTTGGTTTTCCTGAGATGCAAAGAAAAAGAGTCTTCATGCCATCACCATCTCTTCCTGGAATCTCAAATTAACTGGAGAAACTTCCTCTATGCTCATGGGACACAGGACCCTGAACAAGGTGTCATATTTCAAAGCCTTGTTTGCTGGTACATAGACAAGTCTGGTTAAGAAACTGAAAAATAATTGAACCAGCTCAAATTCCTGGCATCCAAATGTCACCTGAATTGAATCTTTTGCCTTTCCCAATGACACTATCCTTGCATCTCATTTCTATCTGCTCCGTTCTGTTAACAAGAAATTGCATTCTCAGCCGAGAGTGGGCGTCTCTGACTTTGAAAACTAGCCTGCCATCTAGAAAAGTGGAGTTAATTACTTATATGAAGTGCCTGAATTACCAAGGGAATGCACTTTTGATCGCGCTAATACATTAGCTTTATTGTAACAGGGTTTTGTTGGTCCCTTGATGAGACACTGTATAATATACAAAAGGCAAATTGTGAGCTTAGAAATGTCAAAATAGCAGCCCACCGAAGGAGCTATGACATCTTAATGAGCTATGTCGGGCAGCTCATTGCTCTGGCAGTACAATGGACTGCATTTTTATTCAATGCTTAGTTCTTTGAGCGTCAAATAGAGAGTTGACTAGTTTGCAGTCCTTTTCCTACCTGAAAACAAAACAAAAACTCAACACTGCTTCATTTGGCTTACCTCTATTTTTACTCTTATCCTCCAGCTGATCAACAGTAACAATGCTTCCCATGCAACTGTATCATGGCTACTTACCTGCCAGGAAAACATTGACCTCCTCGGTTATCTTTGGTAAGTATGGTCACCGAGGGACACAGAGCCATTTCAAGTCCCTGCCTCTCCTGGGCTCCATCTCCAGGAAGTAGCTATCCATAAAAATCATTCCCTGGAGAAACTAACTGTAAGAAGCTTCCCTGGATTTTAGGAGGAAAATAAATGATAAGCTCCTTCCGGGTGGTCCATGGTAGACAAAATAATGCCCCTCCTTTTCCTTCCCCCTTCCCCTGATGTTTCCACATCTTCATCACTGGAAACTGAGAATATGCTACCATGGCAAGGACTTTTAGATGGAATTAAGGCTGTAACTTAAAGAGATTATCCTGAAATATCCGGATGTATTTAATGCAATCACATGGGTTCCGTAAAGTAGAAGAGCCAGGGAGAAAAGTCAGTGAGAGAGACGCAACAATGAAAGAAGAGGCACGGGACATTGGAAGTGTGAGAGGGACTTGACTCATCCATGCGAGCTCTGAGGATGGAGGAGGGGGGCATGAGCCAATGCATCAGAGCAACCTTAAGAAGCTGGGATCAAGCCACAGCTGACAGCAAAGAAACAGAGACCTCAGTTCATAACCACAAAGAACTGAATGCTACCAACAGCCTGAAGGAGCAGGAAACAGATTCTCTCCCCGAACCTCCAGAAAAGACCACAGCCCCGCCTACACTTTTATTTTAGCTTCCAGACACCCATGTCAGACTTCTGACCTACAGAAGTATAAGATGACAAATTGTGTTGCCTTAAGCCACTAAATTTGTAGTAATTTGTAATGGCAGCAATAGAGAACTAATTCATGGTCTGTAAGAGTCAGATTCTTGGATAGAAGGCACTCTGTCAAGTTTAGAAAGTATGGCCATGGAAAAGTAAGCAAGCACAATGCAGGTGCATTCTCTGCTCATCTCCTTTTGCCTGTTTAACTATTTCATTGTACAGGTTTGGGAGGAGAGAGCAAACAAGAGAGAGAATAATTTCTGTAAGTGCCTTGGTCTTGGGATATTACCATTCCACTTAATGAGCACGCACCCCAGAGGACAGCTGAATCTGATGCTTTCCAGTGAGTCTCAGGTCCTATGTAACTCTCATAGCATTCACATCTTGTCACATGGGGCGTGATGTAGAAGTGTGATCTTAGCATTTAAAGAAACATGTTTCTCAGAAAAAATAAATGGCCCTCGGGTACAAGCCAACTCCGTCAATTGGCAGTCAACTCCATCAGCTGGCTCAGTTAAAGAAAATATGATTCATTCTAGTACTTATGGAAAAGCTTGCTGTTCTGGGCTACGTGGTGCTTATACTATTCTCTAGTAGGGCACCTTGCTAAAGAACTTTAAGGGGTAAATGTCAAATAAATATTCGCCTTAAAACTTAACCTTGAGTAAAAATGACTCCTCTCTAAAGATAAAGGATGAAGTAGAACAGTATCTCTTATTCACAGAAATCTTTAACAATGAACTTTAGTTTGAAAAAAAATTAATTATTTCTGTTAGTCAGGGTTAAATAGAGATACAGTTTAAAGTTTCACCAGCCTCCAAGAGTGAATCTTGACCTGAAGATCCCCTTTCAAATTTACCTACAGCCGACCTCTGACCCTCCAGGCCCTTAGGCTCCAAGGTCTCAAGTTGCTCTTACCTGGGCTGGCCAGTGGCAGCTCTGTAACATCTCTCACACATTCTGCTACTCTCTTTCAGTGACGCTTTCCTAATGCCTGACCACACAGTTGCCTAAAATGGTCCCAGTAAGGTACGAGCTAATAAAGACTCAAAATGGCTGTGTAATAGGAAAATTTCAAGGAATAAAAAGGCTCTAAAATACAAAGAAGTGTTCCTTTCCAACTGTGAAATCTCAGCCACCCCAACAAACAGGAGGAAATATTTTAGAAACTCTACAAGTCACATCTTGTGATCATAATGCTTTGTTTTAAGGTACAAAATCAAATTCATCACAGAAAAGATCTCAAACTCATTGAAAAGATATTTTAATCCAACTCCTTTAATTTACTGCTGGGAAAAACAGGCTTGAAGATATTCAATAATATGAGAGTTGGTGGTTTTACCTGCAGCTCCTATCATTCCCTTGCATTCATTCACTCATCATTCATTCACTCAACAAATGTTTAATGAGCATCTGTCAAGCACTCGTTTAGGCAATTGGGAATTTAGTCACAACAAAGTATGGTGTAGTGAGAATACTTTGGATTAGAAATCAGTCTTCTCATTCCCCAGTGCTCTTCTTAAGATGCCTTTTAATTACCTCTCTATTTCTTCACTGAGTTGTTTGTGTATCTAACTATACTTTTTTCAAACACTCCCTTCCTAGGGGTCGCAATTAAAATCCTCTCACCCAGAACTTTATGTCTTTGCACTAGTCTAATTTTCTTAATCTGAAATAAAGATCCAAATAATGCACATTAATGTCTAAGCATCAAACAAAAATCAACAAATTATTACAGAGTACTTACCACATAAAAGCATCAGTCCGAGAGCTCATGGTCATACAACAAAGCATAAGTTGGAGTCCATTTCTTCAAAAAAGCTAGAATCCACTTAGGAGCACAAGATGAGTATTCTCAAAATGGAATAAAGTAAGATAAAGTGACAGTTACATCCAAGCAAGAAAATGCAGGTCCTATGCAAAATAAATGCTGGTTCAGAGAAGGTTTCCCAGAGAGGGTAGCAATGACCTCCATCTTCATAATGGTTAGAATAGGACTAGCCAGGAATGGATAGGTAAGAAATTTCTGGGAAGGAGAATAGTATGAGAAAAATGTGGGGAATTAGAAAAGCCTAAGATGCATTTGGGAATAATAATGGGTGGATTTGGCTCCATAAGGAACTGAGCTATGTTTTCTGAAAAAAAAAAAAAATTATAAAATTATTCAAATTTGGGTAGGAAAAGCTTTCCTAACTTGGAAGTGTTGGCTAGAAAGAAAATTCTTGAGTCTTGCCTCCTCCCCTTTGATACCTGCTGCCCTCATCATATCTAATTCACAGGTGAACTCTTGCCCCTGTGAAGAAACTTTCCTCCCTCAACCTGATGGCTTTCACCTTGACCATAAGGGCTATCCGAAGCCATTGGATATCACAAACTTTCTGTAGATCTAATGAATACTATGTTTTGAACTTGCATGCACATTATTTCAAGTGTGTGCAAATGCTTTATATTTAACATTTGGAATTCATAGTATCCTTTGTCATAATGATTTTTTCTCAACCAAGTAATACCGAGGGAACTATTACCAGAATGACAGGGTTGGGGTGTTAAGAGACCTGCCTACATTGTAAAGGTGTTAATTGTTCTATCACCACAAATGACAGCTCTTGGTTTTTTGACATATCAAGGAGTCATTGCAGTCTCTATGGATTTAGGAATAGTTACTTTTGCCTTCTCTCTTTGGAAAAATGCCACACTTAATTTATTCAAAACTCATTTAACAAACTTTCTAAGATCCTGAGGATCGCGGTCCTCAACTCAAAAGGCTGACACAAGGTTCAGCCCAGACCTTTAAAAGTATGTACTTAAAGCAGACAAATGTTAAAGTCTAGAATGGTGTTGAGCCTTGCATTGCACCACTTGCCTTCTTTGATCTTACCTACATGACTAATCACATTGATTCATCTCACTAGCAAGAAAATGCTCTAGCTGAAAGTCAACTCTAAGCACTAAAACTTAATCATAAAAATTAGCCTTTTATCACCTCTATCTATTGCTGGTCACCCCAAATGGTACTCATGAAATTAATCTTTTAGTTCTCACTTTTCATACCTTATTAGAAGAATGGTTATGTCTTTATGAGGCAAAGATTTATAAATTGCTCAGGTTTCCATGAGATTGAGCACAGTAGATTTTAACCATGAGGTTGAGCATACTAGATTTTAAGATAGCTTATCTTTCCTCCATCTGGTCAACCTAGGAAAATGATTGGTTCTGAAAAAAGGGTCGTAATATTTTAAAAGATCGGGAACAGCTGTTTTATTGCTTTCTCATTTGGTTCAATTTCTCTAAAGAAGCCTAGTTCAGAAATCATCCTCAGAACAAGAGAAAATAACAAATCCTAATTCCCAAGGAAAAAGGTTTCCTACCAATTTAGGTTCCCCTCTCCCTCCCACCCCTCACCCGAGTTGGCTACAAAGCATTCCACCCAAGCTCCTCACAGGCAGGGCCAGCTTCATGGCGTGCTCATGGCCCTGTGCTTAGGAGGATCCCTCACTTAGTTTAATATTCTACTATCACTGTCTTGAAATTCTTAATAACTTTTTAATAAGAGGCCCTGTTTTCATTTTGCGCTGAACCCCCCAAATTATGTAGCCTATCCCGCTCATAGAAACCTTATATCAGAATACTTTTGGCTGCACATAAACCCAACTAAAATTAGCTTAACCTATGAGAAAAACTTATCTCAAATAACAAGAAATCCTCAATTAGGTTAGCCCAGGACTGCCATAACTCAACAGTATCACCAACTAGGAACAAAAACACTTATAAAAGCTTTTAGACCCCTAGATTTTGTTTTCAGACATTCTGATAAGGACCTTATTTGAAAATTTCTCTCCAAGGTTGTAGCTGTAACAATATTTTGAAGATACAACCAGCCAACCAAATAGTCAAATCAGATGACCAAGTTTTCTATGAGGTTGGGGATAAGATATAGAACAAACGGAGATCTAGACCTTGAGCGTTATTATAAGATTATTTGACTCTGGACCAGCAAGATTCTTTACCATGTTTATGCAGTAATGAAGGAGGTTGTATAATCTCTCTAGTCAACCACATGCACCAACCACCAATGAAAGTTATTTACATCTCTTCGATTAACTAGCAAACCTTCTTGCATGCATTTCAGTAACAATATTTGAATTAATTACATACCCCCCTCCAAAGCATGGATTTCTTTTAGTGGCATGTCAAGGTATAGATTAAAGTCATCTTACACATACACACAAACCCATAGCATCTTTTTATATCGATGTTTTATATTGATGATTTTCAAAATAATTTACCATAAATATAATATAACACATTCTTTTTAAGAGGAAGGGAAACCAACTCAGCTATTTTCATATCTAATTAGCTAGAATTTGAATAACTTCCCTTTACCTAACCAGTTACTGGCAAAATTCATCCTGGAAGCTAAAACAGAGGTCAGATTCCCTGAAGCACCTGGCCAACAAGAGAAAAGTAAACAAAATGAAAGTTCTAGTAGAAAAGAGGTGGGGTATCAATGGTAATAGGGATGACATCTCACAGTAACTGCCATGTCCTGAACTCCTCTTCCCTTATTGGGAAATTATCTTGTCAAAGTTGAATTCAATTCCAGAGACTCTGGCTCTACCAAAACACAGCTGAGTAAGCATAAGTCCATATGCATACAAACGTCAGTTATCCCACCAATTTAGATTTTCCCCCGGATCAACTAGGAAGCATTGCACTCAAGCTCTTCACAGGTAGGGTCAGCTTCATGGCATGCACGTGGCCCTATGCTAAGGAGGATCCCTCACTTAGTTTGATATTCTACTGTCACTGTCTTGGAATTCTTAATATTTTTTAATAAGTAGCCCTGATTTCATTTTGCACTGAGCTCCACAAATTATGCAGACTATCAAGGAGCTTGGCTGCCAGTCTTTACAATTTAGGTGATTATACTGAAGCAAAATGGCAGAGGGCTTGAGAGCACAGGATTCTCAACTGTGCGACTTATCAGTTGTGTCATCCTGAACAAACCATTTGAGTTCTCAAATCATCAGTTTCCTTATCTGCAAAGCAGATGTCATAAGAGTAGCTGCCAGGACAAGATATATATAACTGTTGAATGAAATAATGAACATACCATGATAAGCACTGTATCTGACACTCTGGTAAGCATTCAGTTAACGTGCCCCTGACTAGGTAAATATCAATAGTTCTGAAAAAAGCCGTTAACGCTGGGTGAAGGAAAACTTCGCAGTGCAAAGATATGTCCATGATAACCTATAACGGATGATCTGGAGCTAAGACTGGATGTTATCTCGGCAGAAATGCTCACCTGGGGCCTATGCTGAAGCACTCGTGGAAGAGGAATGTGTGTGTGTGTCCGTGTGCTTGTGTGCATGTGTGTGATGTGCTCATATGTGTGGGTATATGTTGGGGGAGAGCAGAGGAGGGTTGTGATGGGCCTTTCTTTTTAATCCTTGAGAGTGATATAGTGAAGTACAAAGTAAACTAAGTCAGTCATTTTCAAATTGTTCTCAACACAACATTACAGATTAATGATCTGAAAAATACCCCCTTCAAATGTTTGACTTACGTGCAAAAAATAACTAGCTTAGTATCTGAAACTGGAATTTCCCCAAATACTGACTACTAAAAAAGGTCATCAAACCATGTATTACTTTTTTAAAAGAATCATCTTGCATCCCTCCCTCTGATTCTTTACACTTAAGGGTTTGCCAAGACAGGATTCTTTCTTCCACTCAAAAATCTAGTAAATAGGGTCTATCACTGAAACAACAAAGCAATCTTAATTATAGTTATCCAAACAAGGCCACTATAATTCTCTATTTATTGAAATAAGGAAATGCTCAGAAGACAATCAATAAGTCATGTTTTCTTTTTAGAAAATTCTAGACAATTGACTAATATTTTCCAATACACTATCTGGAAGGCAGTTTCTGATTCACGCTAATCAGTCAATCTTCTAATGAAATTTCAGACAAGATTGAACTCTAAACTCAATACTTAGAAAACGTTTGGAGTCAATGCATTTGAGTGCTGGTAGAATAGTATGAAAATTAGGCCTGTGGGATAAAGCAGCTGGCTCTACCACAGTTCGACAAGCCACACAGTACTGTAATTAAACAGTTCATGACTCTTTGTTGAATCACTTTTGCCTTTTATTCTCTATCCAGTATAAAGAGGACCAATAATCTGATTTGTCAGCATGGGCACAAAGAATAAGTAATAACAAGTTAGCAAATATTATAAATACACACCCAGGGTCACACACACAAATCAATATAAACATATTTATAAGCATATAAACATACAGCTATTCTTCTCTAAAATATTAACTGGTGCGGTTTTTTGATCTTGTACTGTCTTATACCCAAGAGCCCTTCCCCCTTCTGCCGGTTAAGGCTAGCTTCACTACTCCTTGCTTCAAGGAAGGGAAGAACAAGCAGAGAAACAAAATATATCTTCCTGGCTTTGCCTTTCAAGAGTTTACATTTTGCGGGGAAAGGGAAAAGTCCTGGCAGAGACAATGGGTTTGGGAACACGTGTAATGAGTCACGACAAGGCTTCCAGCCTCCCACAGATAAATGATGATTCTCCAGCTTGAGGGTGCTGGGAGAGAATGTACAAAGAAGAGGGGAGATGAGAGCCAAAGGGGGTCTGGGACATCTAGGCTGAACCTCAGGGACAGAGAGAAATACTCCCGACATAGATAAGAGAATATTTTGTGTGTGTTGTAACAATATATTCTTCCATGTTTATGAAAACCAAGGTCTGAGCATCAACAAACCATTTTGGAGAATACATAATGTCAGAGACAATTTTTTGTAACCCTCACACTAGATGACATGTCCTTGGATTTGGAGGAATGGGGGACAGAGAAAAAGGGAAGGTAACTTAGACACTGAGGGGTCCCCAAGACAGTTTCTGCACTTTGTCCCCCAAGAATGAGTCTTATTTGTCTTTGACTAGCCCAGTCTAAGGATGACATAAACTCCATGAATTTGGGTGTTTCTTTAGTTAGATATTTGGACTGATAGGTGAATGAATCAATGAATTAGTTACTGTTATTTTTTCAATACTTAGGAGACACTGTAACAGTGTATAAAAGTCTGGAATTCTGGGTTAGTCTTGAGTTTAAATTGATAGTCTTCTGCTCACAAATTATATGATCTTGGGTAAGTCATTTAATTTATTAGACTGTTTCTTTATCTGACACTACTTATGTTGTGAGGATTACATGAGAGAATATATTAAATGCACTGTGTTAGGCACAAAAGTGCTTATTAATAAATGGTAGCTACCCATTGTGGTGACTGTAGTTACTATTCTTATCAAGATATTTTGGAATCAACAAAATTGCAAATTAGTCAATTTAGTCAAGTGAAAGCAGAATATACGATTAAAAAAGTAGAAGTTAAGCAGCTCAAATCACCAATCCATTACCTAAAAGTTAAATTTGACCCCAAATTCAATTTCTTGCAGCTTCATTTGTCCCAAGCAATGTGGCAAGAACAGAGGATGAATAAACCCTGGGGTCTCTCCTCAGGAGTTCACACTAAAGTGGGAAGATAAGACATCCACTTAGAGCACTGAAATAACTTTGTGTGTGTCTGTGCCAAAAGGAGGGCTATTAAAAAATAACATATGTGAACAAGGAGCTGAGAGGAAGAAGGAATCAATGTGAGCTAGAATGATGGGGAAAACTTAGGGAAGAGGGCGGAGATGAGTTCTGCTGTACATATATTGTAGACATTCTCAGTGTGAGCTAGAATGATGGGGAAAACTTAGGGAAGAGGGTGGACATGAGTTCTGCCATAGATATATTGTAAACATTCTCAATGTGAGCTAGAATGATGGGGAAAACTTAGGGAAGAGGGCGGACATGAGTTCTGCCGTACATATATTGTAGACATTCTCAATGTGAAGAAGAGGGGCAAGACTGCACATGACAGGATCCTGGGACGCCAGATGAGAAATAGAGTGAAGATAGGCGTCTCACATATATCCTCATGGCACGTACTATTTCCATGCAAGCAGGCTGACTTCTAGCTCCCAGCCGTTATGACTCTCCGCCTGGGGACTTTCTCTGGCCATCAGCACAGGCAGAAGTGCAGGAAGATTAATACTCACTTCCCCCACTCAAGAGGCTCTCAATTTATCGTATTTGATGAATAAACAGCCCTGCTCCTTCACCCCTCTGCCTCCCAAGATGTCCCCAGTAGGACTGAGTTCCAGTTGCCCACAGTGATAAGTGTGCTATGGAATAAAACATGTTTTATTGACTTCTTTCCCTGCTCTTTCTCACTCTCCACTCCCCTAGGTTGTTACTTAGAATCATTTCCTAAAAAAACTACCTACACCTGAACCCTTGCATCTAATCAAACCAATACTGGGAAGATAAGGAAGTTCCGTTCAGTTCAGCATGGATTTCTTGAGCACTTTTGATGTATCTGCACTAGGCTACTCACTGTGGATGCAGAGACACTCTGACCTGCTGGTTGGAAATCTGAAGTGCACTGAAAATTAATTGTGTTGGGTCAACCAGATCATAAGCTCCTTTTGGACGGGGATCATAATTTATCATTATAGCTCCCTCAGTAATTAACACAATTCCAAGCAGATGATAGGCGCTCATCTATTTATTGAATAAAAAAACATGATAATAACAATAGAATGTATTTAAAATGTTCAATACATCTTCACTGAGCTAAATGCTTTACAAAAATAATGTCATTTAATCCTTACTGAAACCCTACTAGATAGGAATCATTGTGCCCACTGAATAGATTAAGAAACTGAGGCTCAGAGCAGCTTTATCATTAGCTAGTAGGTCATCAAGCTAGAGGTTGACAGTGTGCTCTCTGATTCCACATTTACTGCCCTCGATAACTGTACCTTCCTGGACTTTTCTTCCCCATAACCAGGTAAGCAAGTTGTAATTAGGGAGAAATGCAAGAAATCTGCCATCATTTCACCAGGAGCTTGGCCTATGATGCGACAAAAATGTGGCCTCTTAAGTTCCTTCAAACATTTTCTGGACTCTAACAGTCAGGATATTTGCTTCATTGGTTGTAATCCTACCTTTCCTGAGAGACAGGTAGCCACAGGGAAAGGAGACACTCATTCCTTCACATGATGACAGAAAATTAGAAGCCGTGACACTCTGTTGAGTATATGGTTCCATTATGTCAATTTACAGATGACAAAGAGGACCCAAAGAAGCCATGTGACATGCCTGAGCTCAAGATTGTTCTTTCCCTGCCAGTCTCCTCCAACAAACCCAGGCAGGCAACTCCTTCAGGTGAGAACAGCAGATGCCAGCACCTTGGCCTTTAGTGGCTGAAACAAGGCAAGGAGATGGAGAATTCAGCCTCATGTGTATCTTGGGTAGTACTTCTCAAACTATCTAGAGGGAAGGACCAGTGCTTTTTCCTTTAATTTCCAACCCATTGCAAACCAATTCTTCCATAAAATACAGTAAATATGAATTACTAGATGTCACAGTAACAACAAATTGCTCTAAACCTTTCTGAACACTTACTCTCAATTTCTATACTTGTCATTGGCCATTAACAGTTTGTGGTTTGGGGCTGGCCCTCTGACCACATACACTTTGAGCAGTACAATAAGGGGTGCAGGAAAGAGAGGGGTACACAGAAGGCAGCATACCATGCTGACCCAGGCTCAGTTTTGCGAGAAGTGGTTTGATGTCCCTCTCTTGGTCTTCAAATATAATCCCTCTGTCAGCAATGCTTCCCTGTGCCACCTTTGACCCCCCATCTCACTTGGGTCCTTAAAGTGTTTCTTGCACGCCCAGAACTCCTTCCTAAAAGTCCCCTACACCTGGAGTTCCCCTTACAATGCCTCAGCAAACTCGATCCTGTCGCCCATCAAAGCTAGGCCTGATTCTCTGCTAGAATGGAACGCAGGGCAATCCTAGAGGCAAACGTCATTTTCTGCAAACTACAATACATTAGTTTCCGAAGTATAGTGTTTGCATCCTGTGGGCTGTGCAGAAGACCCAGTGCAGAATAGGACCAGCAAATACAGCTTCTGTTTATATTGATCTTTTCTCTCATCATTTTAAAATATCTACTTTTGAGATATCATTTATAATGTACTTATCATTTCAGTAAAGTACATATAATAAATAAACATATGTTAAAGGTGCCAGCTCTTTTTTTTCCAGACACTGCTCAACGAAAAAAGAGTCGATTTTTTTCCAAAAATAAATGAACTTTAACATATTTAAGACTTATTGGGCTTCCTTGTTTAAAATGTAGATTCCAAGGTCCTGGCAGATTCCAGTTCACTGGATCTGCAGTGGGGCCCTGGGCTATGGATTTTTAAGAATCACCTCCCCCGACTCAAGTGATTTTGATGTAATTGTCCCAGGATCACCCTGAACTACCCTCAGCAAATAAAAAGTTAGGACATTTTGTTAGAAGAAATTGAAATAATTTTTGTGAGATTTTAGTTGATGATAACTCATGAGTAAGAACAGAGTACTGATATTCCTTTAACAGTGACGTTTTCAAGTAATTAATTCCCACACTTGAAAACAAGGTCACTGTCTCCAAAACTCGATGCTTGTTAAGATTCTAAAAGTAGAAATTAAGGGAGAGAAAGTCAGTTATTCTGGAAAATGAGCACATCAAAGAGAACATGCTGTTCCTTTTTGGATGAGTCCAATGAAGGTCATGCTGACCTGCAGAGAAACTGCTAAAACCTGAAACAAGGAAAGAATCTGAAGCATGATTTGACAGACATGGAGCTCAGCTGACAGCAAACCAGGCCATTCATTCTTGAAAGTTCCAGGATCCGGAGAAGAGATTTCTTTTCCAGAATGGGCCATGTATTTAGAAGCCTCAGCTTTGGCAACAAAAGCTAGAGGCTAGCTAACGGGATTGATGTGACATCCTGAGAGTAGGACGGGGAGACTTCAGGCAGTGGTTAGTGAAGGTCTGGCAAGGGATGACAGAGTGGTTAAGAAAGGATGTTCCTACAACAGACAGCAGGCATCCAGCCATTGGGCTGAAGTCTGGGGACTCGTGATTGGACTGGTGGGGACAAGGCAGCTTCTCCATACTGAGCTCATGAGATACAAGGGAGATTATCAAGCAAGGACTCCAGGATGGTAAAGACAGGCTACAGATGGAACCCAGGTTACCAATGAGGCAGGATCTCAGTTGTTTGCTTGGGAAAATTCAGACAGGATGAAAAGAAGGATAAGTTGATGCAGTTGAACTAGGATCCCTTAAAATGCTCTTTAGGAAGAGATGTATCCTATATCCCACAGTGGCCTAGATTTCCCTTTGGGAGTAAACTCCACTGTTTTTGTCAAATATGTTTGTGCCAGGCATAGTGCTGTGTGCTATATGCTAGTAGAATGTCAGAAAAATGCCTGTCCTTGCCCTCCTAGAGCATCCATTATAGTTGGGAAAGATTTAATTAAGTAATCACAAGAACAGATGTAATATTTCAAATATTTATGTCCTATAAAGTACTCCTGCAGAAGAGTGGATAAAAGTGTGTGTGGTAGAAAGGGTTCTAATTGGGCAATTGATGGCTAAGCAAAGATCTAAAGGTGAATAGGAGAAAGCTAGGTGAAGAGGAGAAGTGTATTCCAGGCAAAGGGAACAGCATGTGCAAAGGCCCTGTGGTAGGATGGAAGCTTGTATGGCTGAAATGTGGAGTGTAAGAAGCCCAGTGAACAATGTGGCTTCAGAAACAGGTCACTGAACTTTATTCTAAGTGAAATGAGAAGGCTTGGAGATGTGTTAAGCAAAGGAAAGGACAAGAGAGAATGTGAGATCTGAAAGTGTCACTTTCGATTTAGAGCTAAGAACAGCTTACAGAGAGGCACAGATGGATGACAATAATCAGATGGCTGTTAGAGTAGCCCTCATGAGGGATGATGGTGGTTTGGACTAAGGAGGTGGCAGTGAACATAAACATTTAAGATAGGGGCTGGTCTGGGGAGTAGTGGTTAAGTTCACGTACTCTGCTTCCGTGGCCCAGGGTTTGCGGGCCCAGGTGCAGACCTACACACTGCTAGTCAGGCCATGCTGTGGTGGCATCCCACATACAAAATAGAGGAAGATTGGCACAGATGTTAGCTCAGGGGCAATCCTCCTCACCAAAAAAAAATTTAGACAGAATTGTAGGATAAACAGAACTTGTCACAAGAAAGGAGGAATGTCAGAGCAGAAAACCAGGCATGTTATTAAATGCTTGTCTCAATAACTCATTATTTTAGCCAAAACATGTCTTTTTGAATACAATCTGGGCACATAATAAATTAATAGACAGACAAACAGATAAACAGATATATATTATCATGGGGCAGATCCTATCCCTGACTCAAAGTGCTGCTGGTTGCGTTATCGAAATATTTCAGAGCAACCCCAAAAGAGCTTTGTCAGAAAAAACATGAATTTTTAAACTTTTTGCTGGAAGAGCTGAAATTCTTCATAAAAATTTCTCAGAAGCCTGAGGATTCTGTACTGCACCAAAGGAATTCTTTCATGCATTTCCTGAGTGCCCTATGGCAGGCGAGGTATGGAGGAAGAGGTGGAAAGACACAAATTGATCATGGATATCACACTAAAAAGAGAGGTGATAATGTATAACAGATACGGACTTGCTGGGACAGAAATCTATACAGGTTAAGTGTGGGTCATTTCTATCTGTCCTGAATTTTCCATATGGATTATCTCCTTCGTTAAAGTCAGTGGCAATTCATCCTCATCCTGGTTTGGTGATTTCTCCCCAGGTGATTGTCCTGCTAGGCACCCTGGTTGAGTTTGAGCCCCCAAAGCACTGGGGTCAGGTGAGACATCCCGGGCATAAGCCCCTGAAGCAGACTCCTTTCGTCAACTCTTCGCCTTGAGAAGAAATTAAAGTAAAGGAATGATTCATTACTTGGTCTAATCTAAAACTTGCAAATTTCTCAGAACATAGACTAATCTATAAATGATGTATGCATTTTGAAAAGAAAAGTTCTGGCCCCTTTCTTATTCATTCATTCAACAAATGATTGTCTGTGATGGGCATTGTTCCAGACTAGGGTGATAGGGTGGTGCCCATATGGGAACACGGTGAAATAAGATATGTGAGCCATTAAAAAACAAAGAATTCGGGTATTGATGTAAATAGCAAAGATGGATCTCAAGAATAAACCTGTGGGACTTTTCCTGAAGGGAAAATCTGGCATCTTATGATTTGCTTATAATTGATCAACACCCTACATTATAGGAGAGATAGCATATTTAAGTCAAAAGAAAAGTTATAAGGACGCACAGATAATAAGAAGGTAGTTGATCAACATCTATTGAGTCATCTACTTGTTCATTTATTTGCCGAAAACTTGCTAATAATACCTATTAGATGCCAACCACTGTATGATGCACTAGGATGAGTTTTGAACAAAACAGTCATTGTGGGAAAAGAAAAAAGACATTAAATAAGTCATCCCACAGATAACTATGTAATTACAATGGTGTTAAGCTCAATGAGGGAGCATTGCAGGGTGCTCTAACAGGATACAGCAGGAGGCCAGATGGGAAGGGCAGGCAAATAGGAGGACAAGTAGGAGGAAAGGGATGGAGAGTAAGAAAAGACACGGCGCAAGCAGAGATCCTGTGAAGAGAAAGAGTTTGGGGTGATAGGCAGGAGGGAGAGGGTCCAGGGACCTGAAGTACAGTCAGAAAGATGGACACAGTCATGAGGTGAAGCTACAGAGAACGGTAGGAGCTGGAGTGTAAACCTTGCCAGAAGCCTAGAGATTTTGAATTTTCATGAGGAGAGCACAGGAAAGCCAATAAAGAGTTAAAGTAATTTCAACACACTATTTAGATAGTTCTGGCTGGTCTCAAGTAAAAGTTCCAAAAAAAGAGAACATTCCAGACATTCTAATTTGAGTAAATTAAAGCTATACTTCTAGAGCAATTACATTTTATAGGTTGATTATGGGAAAATAAATTTGAAATAAAATAGGACGCTATTGGTCATTTTCTTTTATTGTCCTGCCCCACTGCCTCCTACAAATGCAGTGCTGGTTCACCATCCCAGGAAAGACCTTCGACCAATGACACACAGGATTTGATGATACCCTCACCCTTCATGTGGGACGACTCTGAGACACCAATCTACCCAATGTCCTGGGGACCCACAGCAATAACCTACTCATTAACCTACCTTGAACTGGCTTCCTTCTCATGCCTGCCTCACTTCTTCACTCTCTACAGGGCTTCTTGAGTTACCTCACAATTAAACTACTTACTTTCATATCATTGTTTCTAATCCTTAGATTCCAGGGGATCCAACTGAGGCAAATACATTTTTCAAATAAGTTCCAAGATTTTATTCCAAATCTATGGTTAGTATCCGTGCAGAAAATAACGACCTTTAAATTTTCACAACTGGTGACCTCAAAGGCATCAAATGGCAAAATCTTTTTCACATGCCAACCATGCACACCAGGTCCTGGGGATAAAATGGTGAACGAGCTACCCTGCCACTCCTTCCTCAAGATGATAGTGTCAACCCCATGATAATGAATCTCAGATTCCTTCTCTGAGGGTTTCAGAAATGGGAAAGGTCCTGCATTTTACCTTCTAAAATTCTACTTTAAGGTCTCATATCCTCCCCTGAAAGACTCTAAGCCAGTTGTGACTACCCGTTTTTGGAATCACAAACTCTGATAAAAATCTAATGACATTCTTTCAGAAAAAATCCATATAGGCAGCTGCATATAACATTGTGCATACAATTTCAGAGATTTCCCAGTCTTCTAAAACCCTACTCATGAATCATTTTAGAGGTCTCTGGACCCAGGGAAAAATCTGTGCTCTAGATGAGGACTAGCCAATGGAAATAAAACACAAGACATACATGTAATCTTAATTTTCTAATAGTCACATTTTAAAAAAGCAAAAAGGAAACAGTTGAAACTAAGCTTAATATTATATTTTATTTAACCCAATATATCCAAACTCTCATGATTTCAATATGTAATCAATATACAAATTGTTAATAAGCTATTTTTACATTAGTTTTTCATTCTAAGTCTCCAAATTCCAATGTGTGTTTGACACATAGAAAACTCAATTCAGACTAGACACACTTCAAGTGTTCAGTTACAAATGCCTAGTGGCTACCATATTGGACAGTGCAGCTCTAGAGCAAGAAGTAGTGGAAATGTGTTTTCCTAACGTTTCTCTTTTCCTTTTGTAATGTCCTTCTGCCATTATAGAGTCAACTCACTATGGAATACTTTGCAACTCCCCACCCCATCTTATTGTCTGTCTCCTTCTTGCTGTGAAATGCTCCTAGATAGCTCTCTTGTTGACAAGGATGTAAAAACCCATTCATGCTCTAGTGCTAGGAGATGACAAGTTTTAGAGCAGAAATTGCAAACAATCTTCTATTCAAAAGCCAACTCTGACCCTTTTCTTATGGTTTTCAGTGTTGAGGGAGGCTCTGAGGCTGCATTCGGACTTAGTGGAAAGGAACGTCATGATTAACTAGCCATGTTCTCCATTGCTACACAAGTAAGTGGATAGCATATGAGCTATATATTCCCTGATAAAAGGTATTCATAGTATCAGATATTTCATAAATAACCCAATGAAGTTAGTCTTCAGAGAAGACATTTTAGGCATGTGGACTTAGCAATTATTTATCTGTGCTTTGATATCTATGGTTTATATTTTAAGAAATTTGTAGAATATGCAACATGTCAAGATGTATCACTATGGATAGAGACAGAGATATCTTCTCCACAAGTAGGGTAAGCTGATTTATCACACAGATAAAAACCAAATTGGGGGAGGAAAAAAAGAAGAAGCTAGAGAAAATTCTATGGCCAAGTTTTTGTGCTAGCAAGGATCAGCAACACCACTAGAAAGTATCCTCTGACAACCACCTTTGGGCAGTTATGATGTGGGGCTCATCCACCCACCCATTCTTTTATTTGATTCTCATGAGAACTTTATAAAGTAGATTGGAGAGGAGAAATTGCCCAACGGCCAGATAAAGACCCTGTGCAATGGGAAAGCGATTGGTACTCCCTACTGAATGAGTATTCATGACCTCTGGGGCCATTCTTTCCTCTAGATTCCACCAACTTCTATCATAGTCTCTTTTCCAGACTGGTAGACACTGACTGCCTCTGTAAGTTATCCTTTCTACACTGGTTTGTAAGTTTTTGAAGTTAGAAACTCTACAAATGGCCTTTTGTTCTCATGGGCAGAATTAGGTACTTAATTGATTCTAATCATAGTAATTAAACTCAATCATTTTTTCCCCTTCACGTGAAAGGGGATATTTCCAGGCATCCTCCTCCCCTGTCCCACACAGACTGTCAATAAATGAATTTTCTCTTTTGCCCTATTTTAGCCCTTTTCTAAGTTTGTGTCAATGAAAAACATAGGTGGAAAGAAACACTTTGATGTTAAAGGACTAGAAATATTTGCTTCCTGCAGAGCTAACTATATACTATTCAACGTAATAGAGAAGCAAGCAGAGCCCAGATGTCAGCTGGGTTCACCCAGTCCTCTCAATTGAAATAAAATTGGTTACAGCTTCATGTAATGAATAATGGGACACTTGTCTACTGCCCAGAATGCTCTGGGAATTCAGGAGGTGGTATGTATATTTCTTGTAATCACCTCTGGCTGCAAATTCCTGATGCTAAATGAGTTAGTCTAGTTTATAGATCTTTTTATTGCAGTACTTTTTGCTCCAGGACTCTCCATAATGGATGTCATCCCTTATTTTCTTTACTCCCCCCAATTCCACCAGCAGTGGGTCATGTGTATAGCAGATGAAGGGAGAGGGTAAGGCAGCAGGAGGAAAAAGAGGTTTATGTTACAGCAAATAACTTAGAACTGAATGAGAGACAGCCCTGTGTGGGGGAATATGGGACAAAATTTCATTGGGAATTTTGCTTGATCCTCTGTGTTGTTTTGTCCCATCGCTCCTTTCTTGATCTTCCTGATTTCTTCTCTCTTGCTGTATGCTCCATCATGCAAGCTCCCATAAACGTATCACTCAGGACAGTTGAACTACTTCTTTGCTTCAAGATCTCCTTACAGACCATGAGCTTGTCCTTCAACATCCCACCAAAACAGCTGGCCAGTCTATCTTCTCGTTCTCTCTAAACAATTTAAGCTCCTGGTACCAACTCTTTTTAAATAACAGAAAATTATATTTATTTTCACTTTTTTTTTTTTGGTGAGGAAGATTGTCCCTGAGCTAACATCCATGCCAATCTTCTTCTATTTTGTATGCAGGATGCTGCTACAGCATGGCTTGTGGGCCCACACCCAGTATCTGAACACGCAAACCCCAGGCCGCTGAAGCAGAGTACACAAACTTAATGACTATACCACCAGCCTGGCCCCAATTTTCACCCTTCTTTTGATCAGGTTCCCCAGAAGCAGATTGTGGGATGAGGATTCGCTTGGAAGCAATTTGTTAAGGAAGAACTTTCAGGGCAGACTGGTGAGCATGACAGGGATAGGGAGGAAGGCAAGCAAAGGTGAGAGCTCATGCAAAATCTGTCAGAGGTGCATTCAGCCAGATCCCACAGGGGACTTTGGAGCATAAGCCACACCTCAGAGTTGTCCTCAGTAGGGAGCACCCGTGAGCCATTGGCTAAGGGCCATCTAGGCGTTTCCTGGCCATTTGTGAGTGCAAAGTGGCTCAGGACACCTAAGGGAAGTCTTCCAAAGATAAGCTGTAGGTGCTCGTTGTTAGAATCAAAGTCAAACAGGGAAAGGGTGCACACAAACGTTCAATGGAAACCCAATGAGATCTAAGTGGAGCACCAACGTTGCCCATGATACCCTGCTTCATAAGAAATTTTCAAGCGCTTGGAATTTTCTCGGCATCTCTTTCCTCCACATTTCAAACAATATGCTCCCATACACTTTCCCAGGCACCACAGTATCCAGGCCTGTTCTCTCTGTTTTATACCCCTCTCTCCACTTCCTCCTCCAGAAAACTTTAGCCATCCGGTGTCACATAACATCGGTATCTTGACGCATCCTGTGCAACAACTACCTAGTCTGATCTTCAAGTCCATTTACTTGAATGTTAATATGTGATACTCCCCAGGTGACACTCATACTTTGATTAATGCTTATTCCAGAAATTGTATTCTAAGGAAATGACTCACTAAAATGATGTCCAATTATGGACAATACAGTGCAAAATAGAAGCAGTATTGAGTAGGTGGACTTTTCTAATGGTTTCTTTGAAATGATTGAATTCTTTCTACCCATAGCTGATACCTTGGTAGAGGTAGGAAATTAGTAATAGCCATTTATCGTGGTTCACTAAATGCCAAGCACGACACTAAGATAATTGTATCTCATTTAATCCTCACAATGACATTATGAGGTAAGAATTGCTATTCTTATTTTGTAGAGAATGAGGAAAACTGTGGCTTAGAAAGTTGAAAGAATTTGCCAAAGTGTAAGAGCTAAAAAGTTAGCAGACTTAGTATTCAAGCCTTGACAAGTATGAAAACAAAGCCCTGTTCTTCCCCACAATGCTATCCTGCCCCCAACAGATAACATTACTTTACATTATTCTCAAAACCATGGAACATACCAATAACCAGGTATCAGAAGCAGAGGATTAGCACTGTAGGGTGTGCATGGAAGCCCTAATGGACAGCTCAAATTTGAGCTTTTTAATGATATATAAATGTGTGTCTGTGTTGTACATTGCTCTCTTGCTTGCTCGATCCTCTTTCTCTCTCTCTCTCACACACACACACACTTACTCTTTAGGAGTAAAAGATAAATTCAGACAGGACTGGTAGGTTCAAAATAAGCTTTCTAAAAACAGCTCTTACGCCCCTAGTCCTCTACACTGAGACACTAAAGAAAATGAGAAAATATCTAACTTCTCCATATTTTGTTAAAATCTGAATCAATGAAGAACTTACTGTATCCCTGAAACTTACAGAAAACTGTGTGAGAACTTGCATATTATACATATCTATCCACTATATAAGTTTTCAGAACACAGAATTTCAGAAAATAAGTTCATAAAATATTATAAAGCATAGAAGAGTTAAGATGTAATGTTTGTTGCTGCTGCACAATTGGCAGCTGCAAAATGATACCTAGAAAATGAAAAATGATTTCCAGAGCCTTCTGAAATGACACCAAAATGATAAATGTTTAATAAAAATCACATCAATGTTAAAGAAATTGATTATCACTGTCTGACCTTTTACCTCAAATTGCACTATTTTTAATAATGTTTAAAACATTTCAAAGGGAACACTACAATACATTTTATTTTATGGCCTTTCATCCTTTTCATGAAAATCTTTCATTTTGATGAATGGTAAAAGGAGAAAATATAGAAGATGATTCTGGATGTTTAATGACATCTCTATCTGCACAAACTGTGAGCCACAATTATCAGTGTCATGTGGTCAGAGGCTGTCATTCATCCATTAGAGAGTCTTAAGGTGATTAAGAAACAAAGGGTAACTGTGAAGAGAGCCTTCAAGGACTGGGAGATCTGGAAACAGTGGTTGAAACTCAACTTCTACTTGAGGAAAACCTTCGGATCTCTTAAGGCAAATATACGTCTCTAACTAATATTTGCTTTCTGGAAGGAAAACATAACCTGGTTTCCAAAATACTAAGGAGGATATGGGCATGTTCCTTAGTCTTAGGTGTAATTTGAAGACTACAAAAGTCTGAAAGGATGTGTGTGGTAGGCGAGGAGGAAAGGGAAGAAGGAGGGTGAGTTTAGACCTCGTGGTATTTCAACACACATAAGCTTGGATTTTCCCAAGAACTGTATCCATCCGTGTTCCAGGTACTCTGATTGCTTAACAATTACTCTCCAAAGCCATGTTATAAAGCACTCATTTATTATGCTCCTGAATTCTGCAGCTCAGGAATTCAGACAGGGCACAATAGGGATGGCTGTGTCTGTTCCAGATGTCTGGGGCCTCAGATGGAAACCGTATGCCTGGGGGGCAGGGGTTGGCAAATTTTTCTGTAAAGACCAGGTAGTATTTTCAGCTTACAAGCCATAAATACGATCTCTGTCATGACTACTCATTTCTGCTGCTGTAGAGTAGAAGTAGCAATTGATAATAAATGAATGGATGTGGCTGTGTCCTGATAAAACTTTATTTACAAAAACAGGCAGCTGGCTGGGTTTGATTCTCAGGGCCCCTGAAGGCTCATTCACTTGCTTCTCAGGAAGTTGATGAGAGCTGTTAACTGAGGGTCTCAGTTCTTCTGCATGTGGACCCCTCCATGTAGTCTTGCTCCATTTCAGATAGTTTGGGCTTCCTCTCGGCATGGAGGCTGGGATCCAAGGATGTGAGTCCTGAGAGAAACAGAGGGAGGAAGGGAGGAAGGGAGGAAGAGGAGGATGGGGGAGGGAGTGAGCGAGGGAGGAAGAAAGTAGAGGAGAGATGAAGGGAGAGAGAGAGTGAGAGAGCAAGTGCCACATGGCAACCATATCACCCTTTGTGACCTCATCTCGGATATCATGCAGCATGACTTCTGTTTCATTCTTTCATTCAGGCAATCCAACCCAGGTTCAAGGAGAGGGGAAATAGCTCCTGCCTCTTGCTGGGTAGTGGCAAGTTTCAAGAAGGGCATGTGGGCCTGGAAATATTGCTCTGGCCATTTTTGGGAAATACAATCGTCCACTGTCTCATTTAATACACCAAAAAAGCTTTATGAGATACATGCCAAGACCTATACCGGACAATTGGTAAATAAAAGTCAGTATCTGCCTTAGAAAAGGCCACAACAGGATGAAAAGACAGCTTTGCAAAGGGATAGATTAGCAAAGATAATATATGATATTACTGAGATATGAACCAAAAATCAAAAAAATAAAACATGAGGGCACTACAATAAAGTACCACCAACATAGCCTTAAGCTGTAACATTTTTGCTTGGTCTAGGACAGGGGTCAGCAAACTATAGCTCATAGGCCAAATCTGGCCTGTTGCCTGTTTCTTTTTTTTTTTTTTTTTTAAGATTTTATTTTTTTCCTTTTTCTCCCCAAAGCCCCCCGGTACATAGTTGCATATTCTTCGTTGTGGGTCCTTCTTGTTGTGGCATGTGGGACGCTGCCTCAGCGTGGTCCGACGAGCAGTGCCATGTCCGCGCCCAGGATTCGAACCAACGAAACACTGGGCCGCCTGCAGCAGAGCGCGCGAACTTAACCACTCGGCCACGGGGCCAGCCCCTGCCTGTTTCTTTTTAAATAAAGTTTTATTGGCTCACACTTACTCATTAATATGTTGTCTATGGCTGCCTTTACCCTATAACAGCAGAGGTGAGCAGCTGCAACAGACACTGGTTTGCAAAGCTGAAACCATTTACCATCTGGCCCATTATGGAAAAAGTTTGCCAACCACTGATCTAAAGGAGGAGAAGTCTGCCAGGAGATAGAGGGGAAGGGAGAGAGGGAAAAGCATGTGCACAGGTGGAAAGTCCTATGGAGTCCTGCGCTCAGCTCAAATGACATTTCCTGGGCGTGTTAACTACGTTAAACAAGAACTGTTCAAGTTACTACTTCTTCAGGATGATATTCAGACACTTTACTTGTGCCAGGAGTAATGAACACATGATCTTGTGGGATAACTTACATCCCTGTGTGGAGATAGATTCAGAGAATCATAGGAATTCAGAAAGAAATGCTTAATTATATCTGCCAGAGATCTAGAAAGAAAAAATAAAAAACAACACTAGCACGCCTGCGAGATACTTGCCATCTTGGATGTACATCTTCTTCTAAAAGGCTAAAAGGTTTTACTGATCTCAGGCAAGAGCCAAATCACACCTTCCCCTACCCATTTTTCCTGTTTCTTCATATTTTTTTCTTCCCCTGACACACAAAAAGTATGCGTTCTGGAATCAGAATCCACAGCTTTGAAGCCCAGCTCTCCTATATATTATGGGATAATCTTGTGCAATTTACTAAATTTCCTTGGCCTCAATTTTCTCCTCTCCAAATGGGAGCAATAACAGCGTATTCTTTAGAGAGTGAGCCTTCCAGTTGGGCTGGCTGGCTCTAAACAACATGAAATAAATGTAGCTTTACCCCCACTGCACTCCCTCCTTTCTCCCTATCAACTGCGCAAAGTCCAACAGACCAGGGATTTTTTCCTTCCCATCAGGAAGTTACCTAGGCAATCAGGTTATTAACTCAGCGAATTTCTCCTCATCCCTTTACTAGAACATGAGTTCTCTCTCTACTAAGCCTTGCCGGTGTACAGCCTGCGCTGCCCACTCAGCTCCTTAATGGTAGTGTTACTTCTGTTCTCTAAAGACATTGAAAGTGTTTTAACACAAACTACAGCACCCGTCTTCTCTCCGACCACACCTCAGACCACGGCCCACTTGGCCGCTTCTATGCGCTGTATCGGCCTTCCCTCACTTCCTCCAGCTCACACTTTGCCCTCTGCTCTGCTCCTCCTGCTCCTCAGTTTTCACCCACGTGACTCCCCAACTCACCCTCCAGGTCTCAGTGCAAATGACCATCCCCCAAAGTGGGCTTCTCTGACCTCCCACGCTAAGCTAGGTAACAGTCCCTCTGGCCTTCCCTCACAGAATCCATGGCTTGTCTTTGTTGTACTTAACAAAATGTACATTTGTCATGTATTTATATGTGTTTAATTAATGCTTGTCTCTCTCATTAGAGCAGAGATCAACAAAGTTCAGCCTGCGGTCAAACCTGGCCTAGAGCCTGCTTTTGTGCAGGGCAGGGGCTAAGATTGGCTACATTTTCAGTGATTATTAAGTACCTAAGTAATAGCCTCCATTTTCCTCTTGGCTCACAAAGTCTAACATGTTTACTGTCTGGTCCTTTGTGGAAGAAGTGTGTTGACCCTGCACTAGAACATATGCTTCTTTTTTAATTCCTATATATCCAAGACCTGGCATAGGATCTGTCACAGAGTAAAAATAGATAGATAAGCTAGACAGATAGATGAGTAAACAACTAATCAAATAATTAGAATTTTTAAAAGCTCTCATTTTGAGCACACTCTGTGTACAAGGCACCACTTGTTGAAGGAATGCTGATTATATGAACAGAGAACAGAGTTTTTAACGGAAGCATTGCTGACTGCCACCATCTCTGAATGAACATACCTGATTAATTATGAAACATAAATCTGTGAATTTGGGGTAAAATCAGCTCTACTATGCCTCTGCTCATCTGGCTTTTAAATCTTTGCTTCTTGCTGAAATGCTTCGCCCCTCCCTCTATCCAAGTTCCACTCAATCTTCAAGGCCAACCTCAGGCCCCAGCCTTCCTGAAGACTGCTCATCAAGACATGGATGAATAAGGTCATACTCAGTTTGTTCAGATCCTTTAAGACCATGGTTTTCGAAGTGGAATCCCAGGACCACCATGATTATCACCTGAGACATTGTCAGAAATGTAAAATCAGGGTCCCAATCCCAGCCTGACTGAATTAGAAACTCTGGGAGAGGGGAACGGCAGGCGGGGACAGCGATCTGTGAAGCAACAAGCTCTCCAGGTGACTCTGCTTTCAGGCAACAGCTCTCAATCTTAGTTATATAGTATAATCACCTTGGACACTTTTTAAAAGTATTCCCAAGTCCCACTCCCTAAAGGAATCTGATGCAAAAGGATTGAGTAAGGCCAAGGTATAGCTATTTTAAATCAATCCATCCATCCACCCATCCATCCATCCACCCATCCATCCACCCAACCCCAGGTCATTCTAATAAGCAATCAGAGTTGAGACTATTCTTACATGTTCACAATCCAGATCAGCAACCAACTCTTTACTAGAATAACCAATAGTTCAATAGCCTTCCAGTAGACTAATGCTTTGTTTTAAGCATATTGTTGAATGAAATAAACAAAGAAAAGTAAGTACTTCCCAGAATATCACATCACTAAAAAAAAAGGAAAAGAAAAGCTGTTTAAGATATAAACAACAGCAACAACAACCAAAAGAGACCAACTAGAATAAGCCTTCCACTTTGTGTTAACATCTGTACTTTGCAAACTAGAATTCACCTGATTCAAATGTGTCTAAAACTTTATGCATTCACAACTCAGGAAGCAGAAAAGGAATACTGTTCAGCTTAGGTAAATGGTCACTTCGATAACTTACAGAAAAACAATATCACATCATTAATATATATCTGCCATTTTCATGAATACATTTGTCCTGCTTGGTATTCTAGCCACTTGTTCCGAGTTCCTAAAGTATTGGTTTTATAAGCATCTTCTTTATTGGGATGGAAATTTTTGCTTTTGAAAACATAACATTACCTCAGAAATCTCTTGGGGGACTAGGCAATATATTTGCCAGGAAAATTATCATTTTAATAACTCATCATGATAGACATACTATAAAGAATACAAATCTGGCAGGAGTCCTTTGAACTTGACAAATGTCCTCTATTTGCTAGATGAGATCAAATCAAATAGTATTTTTCAGTTTTTAAGTTCATCCAAGATTTGAGGAGAGGGGTGCAGGGGGAGAGTGGTGGGAGTGTTATCTTTCAAAGAGGAAACAGGCGGCAATGAATTAGCTTTGGCTGTATTTATCTTTGACTGTATACACATCATAGAGTTTACACATAATAGAGTTTTCTGTGCCAAGTGACAGACCTACACAATCATCTGAGTTATAAACAACCTTCAGACTAAAACTCCTGTTTAGAAATGGGCCAGTACAACTTGGGGAGAAATTGGTGCACAGCTAGAAAGTTCTCCTGGGGGGTAAGAGAATTTGGCCAAGTCTCCTTGTGCAGCTGCTCCATAGCAGTTTGCCGTCTGACAAGGGACCTTCACTGACAAGGTCAATCGCCTTCGTTCACAGTGTTTCTCCCTCTAAAAATGCCCTTTCTTGCTCCTAGCCCTGCTTCTGATCAGTTGCCCTTCCCCAGGAACATTTTCTCAACCAGTCTAGAGCAGTGCTTCTCAAACTATCTGTGGTGATTGACCAGACTTTTCTTTCTTTGTTTTATTATTTTAATTTCTAATTCATTGTATGAATACTTTTGTAATAACAAATTAAAAGTTACTAGAGAAAGTATATTTAAAAGGGCATATAAAATGCATGTTCAATTTTTTCAACGACATCAACAGACATCAAATTACTCTGTTCAATTGCTACGAAAGTTTCCTCTTGCTTACTCTCAATATCTGTACTGCTTGTCCCTGTGCAGACTAGCAAACCAGAGTTTGTGAAGTAGAACCAGTTCCTCAACCTCATTGTGAGTGGTTCTGTTCCAAATAACGCAGATCTCTTCTTCTCTTCTCTGCAACCGACAACAAATATTTTGGCAACTTTCCACACAGTCATTAGATCTCCTAAATATGTCTTATGACTCTAACTATAGGGAAACCTCTTGAAAACAAAGATCACGTACTGAAGTTTCAGTCAAAGGATTCATTATCAGTCTCCTCAACTTTAGCAATCCACTTTAGCAATCCAAATCAAACAAAACAGTTTCCTCACCAAGGAATTAACCAGACTCAGAAATATGTAGATCCCAGTGTAAGTAAAGGAGAATGATTTACCCTCTGTTCCAATAAACATTTTCTCTAACGTTACTCAAAGCGAATTCTGAGAACATAAGTCCCACAAGGTACTATGCCTACACATTGTACAATTATCCTTATGGAAATGCCAGTTTTCTGAACAGTCACCACTCACAAAGTACTAGGTACTAGGAACATGCAAATATGATGAAACATAGCCTCTGTGTTCAAGGAGATAATGATATTTGTATTAGTCAAGGCTCCCCAGAGAAAAATAAACAACAGGATGAGCACAGAGAGAGAGAGAGATTTATTTTAAGGAATTGGTTCATGTGATTTAGGAAGCTGACGAGTCCAAAATCTGCAGAGTAGGCTGGCAGGTTAGAGACCCAGGGAAGAGCCAATGTTGCAGTTCAAGTCTGAAGGCTGTCTGCTAGCAGAGTTCCCTTTTCCTCAGGGGAGGTCAGTTTTTTGTTCTATTCAGGCTTTCAACTGATCGGATGAAGCCCAGATGGATTATAGAGGGCAAACTGCTTTACTCCAAGTCCACCAATTTAAATGCTCCTCTCATCCAAAAACACCCTCACAGAAACTTCCAGAATAAAGTTTGGCCAAATATCTGAGTACCACAGCCTAGCCAAATTGACACATACAATTAACCATCACAGTATACTAATTAGAACCATAAGTCATGCACACAAAAGACAATAAGGCAAAGGAGAATGAGTGAAGGGCTAATAAACACAGCAGACTCTTTACAGCTTCGTCTCATTGCTCTTAGGATAAGGATCAAATTCCTCTTATGACCTTCAAGGCTTTGCATCATCTGGGGCCCAGTCCCTGTCAAACCATGTCAAGCATCACTCTATCCCTTGCTTTTTGAGCTCCAACCACTGCCTTTCTTTCAATGCCTCAATCATTCCTTGTCCTGTCCAGTCCTGGGGCTTAGATCCTGTCCCCTCCATCTGGAACACTCCCCCCAGCCACACCACCTCCTACATCCTTTTATCTTTTACCTCCCACTCATGCTACACTCTTAGCTCAAACTATACTTCTCAGAGAATCCTCTCTGACCTTGAGCCCAAGTCTCCAGTCTAGCTCAGGATAGTTTATTTTGCTTTCTCACTGAACTGGAATCCTCTTCTTCCTTGCACTAATAACAATCTGTAATTGTAGATTCATTACTGTGCTAAGTTGATAATTGCCTGTCTCCCTCTACTAGATTGCAAGCTCCATGAGAACTAGGATGCTAGGTTCTGCCCACCATCGTAGTCTCAGCACCTAGCTCACCATTCTGTCCCCAGAAAAGCAGGCACTCAATAAATGTGTTGATTGAATAAATGAATGAATAAACATCAGAAACAAAATTCAAAATGTTTCATAGATTTGCATAGCTATTCAGGATGAAAAGAAAGGGAAGGAGAAAGCAAGAAAAGTTGCTAGAAAAAAATGGTATGGGGTTCCTCAAAAAAATTAAAAATAGGGGCCAGCCCTGTGGCCCAGTGGTTAAGTTCAGCACACTCCCCTTCAGCAGCCTGGGTTCAGTTCCCAGGCACGAACCTATACCACTCATCAGCAGTCATGCTGTGGCAGCATCCCACATATAAAATAGAGGAAGATTGGCACAGATGTTAGCTCAGGGTGAATCTTCCTCAAGAAAAAAAAAAATTAAAAATAGAACTACCAACCCTCATACACTGTTGGTGGGAATGCAAACTGGTACAGCCACTATGGAAAACAGTATGGAGATTTCTCACAAAGTTAAAAATAGAAATACCCTATAACCCAGCCATCCCATTACTGGGTATCTATCCTAAGAACCTGAAATCAGAAATCCCAAGAGTCCCTTTCACCCCTATGTTCATCGCAGCATTATTTACAATAGCCAAGACGTGGAACCAACCTACATGCCCAGAAACTGATGATTGGATAAAGAAGATATGGTATATATACACAATGGAATACTACTCAGCCATAAAAAAAGACAAAATTGGCCCATTCGCAGCAACGTGGATGGACCTCGAGGGTATTATGTTAAGCGAAATAAGCCAGTCAGAGAAAGACGAACTCTATATGACTCCACTCATAGGTGGAAGTTAACATATTGACAAGGAGATCTGATCGGTGGTTACCAGGGAAAAGGGGGGGTGGGGGGAGGGCACAAAGGGGGAAGTGGTGTACCCACAACATGACTAACAATAATGTACAACTGAAATCTCACAAGGTTGTAATCTATCATAACATTAATAAAAAAAAGAAAATAGAACTACCATATGATCCAGCAATTCCACTTCTGGGCATATATCTAAAGGAAATGAAAACAGGATATTGAAAAGATATCTGTACTCCCATGTTTATTGTAACATTATTCACAATGACCAAGATACAGAAGCAACTTAAGTGTTCATGAACAGGTGGATTGAGAAAGAAGATGTAGCATACACACACACACATACACACGCACACATATATATACTATGGAATATTATTCATCTGTGAGAAAGAAGGAAATCCTACCATTTATGACAACATGGATGAAACTTGAGGGCATTATGCTAAGTGAGATAAGTCAGACAGAGAAAAACAAATACTGCATGATATCACTTACACATGGAATCTAAAAAAGCCAAGCTCATAAAAACAGAAAGTAGAATGGTGGTCACTAGGGCTGGCAGGCAGGGCAATTGGGGAGATATTGGTCAGAGGGTACAAACTCGCAACTAGAAGATAAATAAGTCCTAGAGATCTAATGTACAGCATAGTGATTATAGTCAACAATACTGCATACTATATACTTCAAAGTTGCTAAGAGACTAGATCTTAAATGTGCTCATCACAGAAAAGAAACGATAATTATGGGATGTGATAGAGGTGTTACTAACGCTACGATGGTAATCATATTGTGATATATAAATATATTAAACCAACACTTCGTACACCTTACACTTATACAATATTCTATGACCATTTTATCTCAATAAAAAGAAAGATCAAAACCGTAAGCAGGGTTACTTTCTCATCTATCAGTAAGATTCTATCACCAAAGGCACCTATGACTTCCCAAGAGAAACTAGCTGTCTTCCTATACTGTGGTAGAATGACTCCTAGAATGACTTCCTTCCCATCTCTTCCCCATTTCCCAAACCATAAGGTCCTTCAAAATTACTTGGCTTTGGCTTATTTATATTTTTAATTACCTCGTTGGCATTTTGTCAGCGTTTTTTAAACATATGAATGCTTGTTAATTTTTGAGATTAAAGATATAAATCTGAAAGTTAAGGTGTAATAACACATCATCCAGATAAAATACATAATATAATTTAATAATATTAATAGCACACTAAAAATATCATCTATTGCACATGTATGTCAAAAGATGACAAGGATAATAAAGCTCAAACGTATTGTGCAGTAATAACATACCCAGAAGAACAGCAAATGAGGCATCGTTAAATAAACTACTTTCAGAATAAGGACCTGTTGTTGAAAATTGCAATATCAAGAATGCAGTAAAAGGAACTGAATGCGCTAAAGGTTTGTAAATTAAAGCAAAAACGAGAACTTAAGTATTGTTCATTATCCTGATTTAACAGAGGAGATTTGAAAAGTCATTCACAATTACCAAGATAAGCTGCAGAAAAACATCAACAGAGTCAGGTTCTGAGAAGTTATTGCTGATGGGAAAAAACATCCATCAAAGGCACCCAGAAAATATTTTGCTTTTTCTTTAAGTCTAGATGGCAGGATTACGATTACAGATAATTTTATCTTCTTTTGGAGGTCTTTCTGAATTCTCGTTTTTCTAAATTTGAAAAAATGTGGCAAAATAACAAATAAGTAATTTAAGTACAAAAAGATATCACATGTAAAATTGTGAAAAGTTTCTAAGTCAATACTTCTCTAGATAGACAGAAAACATTTCTATTCATTTCTTCATTTGCCCACTTCACATATAGTTTCTGAGAATTTACCATTTCTGGGCATCGTCCTAGAGTCCTGTGAATATACAGGTGTCATCAATCTCTTCCTGTTATATTTCTTCCAGGGCAGAAGATATGTATATTGACAATAGTTATGGGAACCAGCCCTGTGATTTGGTCCTCATGTCACTGCTCGTAAACTGAATCAGCCACAATCTCTATTAAACACATATCATGCATATTTATTCAGTCAACATTTATTGACTGAGTACCAACTCTGTCTCAAGTAGTCAAGTACTGTGCTAGGCACTTTGGGCATAGCAATGACCAAGACTTAGACAGTCTGTGCTTACTAGGGAAACACCAGCACAGCCTACAGATTAAATGTAGAAACCCATAGCATTTTCAAAGTTGCATTCATTTCTTCTTTTTTTATTTTGGTGAGGAAGATGGGCCCTGAGCTAACATCTCAAGCCAATCCTCCTCTTTTTGCTTGAGGAAGATTGTTGCTGAGCTAACATCTGTGCCAATCTTCCTGTATTTTGTATGTAGGCTACCACCACAGCATGGCCTGATGAGCAATGTATAGGTCCATGCCTGGGATCTGAACCTGCGAACCCCGGGCCACTGAAGCGGAGCATGTAAACTTAACCACTGTGCCACTGGGCCAGCCCTTGCATTCATTTCTTAAAACTTTTGTGACTCTGTTGAATATTTGTTTCCTGATCACCCCGACTAAACTAGTTCAATCCCTGAGTAAGCAATATATCGGTTAGGATTCCATTTGCCTGAAGGCAGAAAAAAGCCCAAACATGGTAGTTTACCATTTGGTGTATATTTTTCTTACCAAAAAGGAGGGAGGTAGTTCAGAACTGGTACAACAGCTCCTTGATGCCATCAGAGACTCAGCCTCCTTCCACCTTCCCATCTTTCCACATACTTATTGCCTTCAGTAATGGTATTTCTGGAAGAGAAGGTGGTATCTAGCAATATTTTTTACTAAGAAAGGTAAAAATAGGAGTCATGTACTAGTTAACACCCACCTACAAGACCAGAAAAGAATTATCTGAGAACATAACACTAATAACACAGATGCCAAAAATTGGAAAAGTAATTCTTTTTCCAGGATTGAGGAAAATGAGGAAAAGAGTCTGGATGATTTAAGTGGTACCAGAAAAAGACAAAATGTATTAGTGAATTGTTCAGGTGTGGGCAAGCACCATAGGTACAAAAACCAATCAGGACAATGTAGGCCAAATATTGCAAAGGAGCAATAATGATCCAAGTTACCAGACATCCCCTAGTTGGTAGCTCTGTGCCAAGTGCTCTGCCTGCGTTCTTTCATTCATCCTCACCACGATTTTATCAGCCAGGGGCACATCATGAAACAAATGGTGCAGTCAAATGGGCTTTCACAAAGGCATGATTTAGAAAAACGCAGCAGGGTTAAAGGAAATGACCAAGGAATAGAATAAACCTTCTCCATCCTTATGCAGAGGGGGCCAAGGCTGAGTGATGTTCCAGTTACTCAGGGAGAGCAGGACTGGCTGTAAGGGGGACTAGGCAGCAAGCCACGGTCTTTTGGGGAGGGCCACAGCCAGCCCTTCATAAGCCCAGAGGGAGGGAGCTGGAGAATACAATCTACTCACTTCCCTCTCCTTCAGCACGTAGTTGTCCCACTGGTACTTCACGTCAGCTGAATCCAGTTGGAAAGGAGAGGACAAGAAGATGGGTCAGCTTCCTGGGCCACATGGCAAAACGGAGAAGGGAGGAAAATAGAACTAGAGAGACAAAGAAAAGATCTCCAGCACACACCGTGGAAGGTAGGCATTTCTGTTGCTCCTGGTTTACTAATATAGAAACAGAGGCTCAAAGATGTTAGCTCACTCACCTGAAGATGCACCTGAAACCAGTTCTGACTCGAGAGTCCCAGCACTCAACCAGCAAACCATATACCATCACTAAAGACAGACTTGAGTGGCCAAATGGAGTAATACAATTGAATTTCCATCCATAGTCATCACTGTCTAAGAGATGGGACATATGGATAGTCTAGTTTTGTTTATCCCAGGATTCAACTCTGCATTGAGAAATTACCCCCAGATTATCCTATCCCCTAAGCCATAGACCAGTGACTGTCAAAGTCTGGTACCCAGACCAACAGCAGCAGCAGCACGGCATGCTGATGTTGTGTTAGGTATGTATATACTCACCCCCAGCTCCCAACCTACTGACTCAGAAATTGGGGGTAAGGCCCAGCATTCATATTTAACATTCCTTCCGAGTGATTCTGACGCATGCTCAAGTTTGAAAACCACTGCAATAGATGTTCTACCTTCCATCTAGAGGAGAGACCCTAAATACCTTAAGTGTCACTTCTCCCCATCTCCTTGGGTATCAGCAGTGGTACCCAAGAGGACTCCTCAGCTTAACACACCACAGTGTGCTGTATCACATGCAAGTAGAGAAGACACCAGGGTTTGAACTCAGGCAAGCAGGTGGCACATACGACTGGGGAGCTGCTGTTGCCCTTTTTTTCAGTTTATCTGAAGTGGCCTAATTCGTGAGAGAATTGGTCACAGTTGCTGAAGAGAGAAAAAGGGGATGGGGCCATAAGTGGCTCTAATCGTCCTCCCAGCAAGCTCTGTGCTTTGTTATAGTTCTGGAGCAATTGTTCCCTGCTCTGAGGACAAACCAGGACACATCACTTTGTGCACAAATATGATGGTCCTGTGGACCTTCCATTTTTAGATTCCTGGTAATCACATCGACAGACTCCCGTGGGTTCAATAGCCATTTCAAAACTGTGCTTTTTCTACCATTCTCCATGAGTGAAGTGCTTCTTACATATCAGAGTACACCAGAACCGGCTCAGGAGCTTGTTAAAATTCAGACAGCCCAAGCTCAGCTCCAAGACTGATTTCATAAACTGGAGGGCCCAGGGATCTGCATATTTAACAAGCTCCCTAGATGATTCCAGAGCATCTGTTCCAGAGACCACACTGAACAACGCTGGGTGGTCAAATGCCAGTCCACGTTCCAGTTCCACCTCTACGACATCTGTTGCCTTGAGTAAGCTATTCACCTCTTTGTACCTCTGATTTCTACTTTGTAATCTTGGATAGTTTAATTACCTATGTCATAGACTTGTTGGTAAAACCTAAAGAAGACAATCTATGCAGAGCACTTAGCACAGTGCCCAGCACATAGTAATTACTCAGTAAATACTAAACGTCAGCCACTATTATTTCCATGCTGATAATGATGATTATCACCATCATCTAAATTACGTTGATCAGAAAAGAAGGAAGAAGACTTATCTTTGCCTCTTTCTTCTGACAACCCCCTTCTGGTGTGTCTGAATTCTCACCTAGGTTGCCTCTTTGTAAGAAGTTTCTTAGAAAATGAAATTGAATTTAAAAGGTAGCACGTCCCCATTATGTGGGTGGGGGACACAATGACATGGCTTATTAGGGGGCTTCAGAGGAAAGGAGACAGTCAGCCAAGCCTCAGTCCCCTGCCAGGTTGGGGTAAGGGTGGGAGTAACGGAGGTAGAAAGAGAAGGGGCGTAGCTGGATCCCGCAGGGTGTGCACGGAGCTGTGGAGAGTGATAATGGCAGCGAACAAGCTTTACTCAAGTGTGAAGTACAGGTAAATGCAAGAGATTACCCTCAAACTCTTTAAATTTGAAAGGAACTCTTTGGAAAAGGGAAGGTTTTGACATTTTGACTGACGCGTCACATCCCTCGATTACCTACCCCTTCCCGAGAACTCAATTTAAGAATATAAAAGGAATTTTATTTCATGAGGGATGGATTTGAGGAGAAAAATGTGGATGCGTGGGATGTTTTTAGATCTTTAATAATTTTAACTCATATTCTCGCAATATTATTAGACTGAAAAACTGTGGTGCTTTCTTCCAGTGGATCAAAGTATGCATCTCCCACCAGCTGACCACTCCCTCCCCACAAAAAGCCCAGGGTTCTCTTTCTCTTCCCTGTTCCTTCATTAGATAATATCCTCTAAATATATGTAATGGCATCTCAGGATTACTAAACGGGCCATCGCGATGTAAATCCCGCACCTCACTTACGAAGGAAAGCAGTCCATAGAAAGCTACTGTTAGCACATATGTGACTCTGACTCTTCATGTCCTCATTTTCAAGAAGAGAAATCTTCCCTGCCTGTGTCAGCTGATTCCTTGGAGTCCCCTGTGTCTTTGACCCCATATAAATATCTGGGGCAATTTCCCAAATAATCAGGCCCAACAAATTTCATTAGAAGAAAACAGTGAACTACTCAAACCTTTGAGTCATCATGACACTCGGTGGGCTACGCTGACCTTGTTGTCAGTGGGACACTATGGAGACATAGTCAAGAGACAAGCTTATAAGGCTTATTTCATCACTGTTGCCTCCTTCAACAAGGAAGAAGAGAGGGGTGAGGACAATTACATATTCAGCCCACCTCCCTTGATGGAAGCCTTGATGGCAGTGTATTGGAGAGCAGTGTTAAGTGGGAGCTGGGCACCTCACGGAGGCTTCCTGCCTGATGAAACCGTATGCATGGAACAGGTGCTGAAACAGGAGCACTTGGTTTCTCTAGAACTCATCCTCTCTGAAGGATCCTTCACTCTCTTATGACCTTATTCCATTGTCATTTGACTTATTGTTTATCCCTTCTTGGCTCTCCCATCTGGATTATAAAAAAAAAACCTAAGTGCAAGAGGCATATAAAACACTTCGCTATTAGCCATAGTGTTTTGGGCATTGGTTTGTGCATAACATGCCTGTAAATAAGTTGAACCATGTGAAATATTTGATATTCAACCACTTTTGACCTTTAAAAGCAGCAATTTCACACAGTTCAATCTAACATGCTGTTTCCTCTGCCTGGAAGCCTCTTCTCCCTGCTTCTTTGCCAATTAACTCCCACTCTTGCTTCAGAAGCCAGTTTTAGTCATCATTTCCAAGACCAATCTTCCCTGACAGGGTCAAGTCTCCTTATGATAGGTTCATGAGATACCAACCACTGCTCCTTCACAGCTCCGAGATAGTTATAATTTCATATTTTTTGTATAATTATTTTAATAACATCTCTTCATCCCAAAAGATGATAAATTACATGAACTCAGACTATGCTTTTCTGCTTGCCACTGTTTCTCTTATATAATGTCTGGCAGTTAGTAGGTATCAGTAAATATTTGTTGAATGAATAAATGGGTTCCACGAACCCACATGCATCTACCGTGACCAGAACACCTTCCTGGTATGGCAGAGAAAAAGCTATTCCATGCTCCAGCTTTTCCATGTAATTATACAGCACACTGAAGGTTTAGACGAACACAATGGCTCAAAAATGATCTAGGTGATATTTTTTATGCCACATTTGCCTGTTACCTTCCTTTAGCTTCCCTCCTGCTTTAGCTTCCACTAGTAGGTTCTGTCTCAGTTTTAGTTACCGAGATTAATTCCCTTCCGAGCTAGGGTAGCTTTAAGACGTTCTTAACTTCAAATGTTTTTCAACATCAAGGAATCTGGTTGCTGAGCCTCTGCTTTGCCCCTAAGTCTGGTATGTTGCCAGAATCCTTTTAGTCAAATCCTGCCAAGTCTCTTGGTCTGGAGTCTACATCTCTGTGTTATTCTGGTCCTGTATCTCTGAAATCTTTATTTTCCCTTATCTGCATGCAATGTATTCTTGAGTGCCTGTTTGCCACCAGAATGTCCTACCAGGACCCCCTGTCCAAAGGTAAAAATAAGATACCATATAGATTCATTCCATCTATTTAGTAGCATTTCAAGGAAGGAAAAACGAGAAACTCACAAAGATGGACTGGTAGTTCTTCATACATTTAGCTGACTTCAGAGAGAATGAGCTCCAAAGCCTGACTTATCCCTTTCCACCCTTAGGGAGTTCTTTAAATTTTCTGATAATGAGATACTTATGTCATTAACTTGTTGGGGACACTGCATGAGAAAATGTCTGTGTGTCTAGCACAATGTCTAGCAATATAAAAAACACAGACGAAATGGAAACTATTATTCTTCTTCATTAATGAAAAGAGACTGTGACTATGTAAATTATACTTTCTCCCCCAACACCAGAATAAAAAGTAAATTGCTTTCTCTCCAAAGCCCTTACTTGACTGTATCTTTCAAGTGACTGGACTGGGTCAATTAGGAAGTTAGCAGTCAGTACAGAGAGTGGTAGCTGAAATTCTTACTGTTCACTGAAATCAAATAACTATTTTCACTTCTAATTGCTTTTCTGTATTTTTCCTTTTAATTCGGTCCTAATTCCCAAATCTGAGTGAGTCTGTAGACTGAGGCTTTTGGCAAACATCCTCACCATTAGCAAGCACCTCTCCCCTCTGGGGTCTCCAAATCTCCCTCGTGTCTGCAGCTTGGGGTCCATTTATGGGCGAGCTGATGCTTCTCTCTGAGCAGTCACCAAAGCTAATCTTTGACATAAAAACTGGTCCATTTCCTATGAAAACCATTGACCAATCTGTTAGCATCGGCACCATTAACTCTTAAACCGTGCTCTTTAAGGATCTATCCAGGCATTAATCCTACTGATCACACGCTCTTTCTGCAAACAAAAAGGGTTCATACCACCTTTATTATTTTATTACCAGTTTTTTCATTTATTAATTTTTTCTGTATAATATGCACAACACTGCATTTTGCACCATATAAAATTCATTTATGGGAAGATTTCCAAATTTAAAGTGGCTGAGTTTCCTTTTTATTTCTCTAGAAATTTTTTTATGCCTTGCTTTTTTTCCTCTTTGTGGGCGGGGTTTTGCTTTTTAATTATTTGTTTAGTTTTTAAGAGGCATTCCACTCAACAAGGCTTAAATATGTAAGTGTAGATAAAGATATGCAGTGAGAAGTCTCCCTCCCAGCCCAGGTAACCACTGTTCATGTCTTGTTTATCAGTCCAGAGATTTTTATTCATATACTGACCAATACATACTTTTTCTCTCTTTTTTACACAAACAGTAGCATACTATACCTGCTTTTCTACACTTTGCTTTTTTTTTCATTTAAATAGATTTTTAATATCTTTCCACAGGAATGCATACTGAGCTTCCTTATGCTTTGTTTACATTTGGATTTTCCTCCATGGTAAGGATATACCATAACTTATCTAGTCAACATACTATGATGGATATTTAGGCTAAGTCTAGTCTTTAGCTATTACAGTGATGCAAATCATTTAACATACATCATTTCATGTGTTTTTGAGTATAATCACAGGATAAATATTTTGAGGTAGACCTGCTGGATCAGAGGGTAAACATACACTTCATACATTTTCACATATCCCGCAGTCCTCCCCAGGGTTGCGCCAGTTTATATTCTAAATAATAATGTGACCAAGCACTCCTTTTTCACAAACTCACCAACAAAATGTATGAACTTTTTGGACTTTTGCCAATTTAGCAGGTGAAGAATTATATCTCACTGTGGATTCATTTATACTTTTCTTATTATGAGTGAGGTTTAGCATCTTTTCAAATATTAAAGAGCCGCTTTTATTTCCTTGTCCTTGACTGTTATATTTATAAATTTTGGCCATTTTATTTTTAATTGAACTGTCTTTTCATTATAAATTATAAAGCCTCCTTTACATATTGGTAATACTACCCCTTTGCAAGAATTGAAAATATTCTAAGTTCTTGTTTGTTTGTTTGTTTACTTTGCTTATTGTCTTTTGGAAGGCAAAGGGACAAGCAGAAGTTTATTTCATTTTTTTTTTTTTTGGTAGCTTATTTTATCATTCTTTTATTTCATGGATTCTGGATTTTGAGTTCATGTTAAGAAAGCCACCTCATCCTGAGGTTTAAAAACATTCTCCTATAGGGACCCAGCCCTCTGGCACAGCGGTTAAGACTGCACGCTCCACTGCGGTGGCCTAGGGTTTGCCGGTGTGGACCTAGCACTGCTCATCAAGCCATGCTATGGCAGGCGTCCCACGTATAAAATAGAGGAAGATGGGCACAGATGGTAGCTCAGAGCCAGTCTTCCTCAGCAAAAGAAGAGGAGGGTTGGTGGTGGATATTAGCTCAGGGCTAATCTTCTTTGAAAAGAAAATTCTCCTATATTTTTCTTTTAGTAATTTTATAGTTTAATTTTTTCCCACTTAAAACTCTGATCCACTGGAATTTTTCCTAGTGTATGAAGTATAGACTCATATTTATTTTTTTCCTAGATGTCTATTCATTTGTCCTGAGACCACTTATTAAATGGTCCAGCTTTCCACAGTGGTTCAAGAAGTCACTTTTCTCAAATATTAATTCCATACTTAAACACATCTGCTTCTAGACTTTAAATTCTATCTCACTGATATAGCTCATGTGCCAGGATCACATTCTTTTAACTATGAAACTTTATTGTATATTCTAATGCCTGGCAATATTTATTTTTTAATGTAAACTTTACATCAACTTGTCCAGCTCATAAAGAGAAAAAAACTGCCTATTGGCATTCTACTTGGGATGCCTACTTCATGGAGTAACTGAGAGAGCTCTGAGATCTTTATGATGCTGCTGTTCTACTCAAGAGTATGATATGCCTTTCAATTTGTTCACGTTTTCTTCATAAAGATCTTGTGCATTTCTTGTTAATTCCTTGGTACTTCATCTTCTGTGTTGCAATTGGAAGTACAGTCTTTTATTTTACAATATATTTTTAACTGGTTTGTTTGAATATGTGAAAGTTATTATGTATAGACTTTTAATCCCAGTAACTTACTGAATCATTGTCTCTGTAGTTGATTCTCTTGTATTTTCTGGTATACCATTACTTCTTCTGGAAATAAAGATATTTTTCCTCCTCCTTACACACCTGTATATCTCTAATTTTCTTCTTGATCTAATTATGCTACCAGCATCTCTAACGCAATACGAATTATAGCACAGCACATAGTGGTGACAGTACATAGAACCAACTGCTCCTGACTTCAGTAGAGAAGCTTCTAGTGTTTTCCCGTTACGCATCATGCTGCTATACGGGACCGATTCTTCCTTAAAATATTTTATCAAGATAAGAAAGAATTCACATAAATTTATTGACTGTATTTATTCTGAATGGAAGCTGAATTTTATCAAATGCCTTTTCAGCATATGTGAAGAAAATCATGATTTTTCTCTTTAGATCATGACCAATGTGATTCAATATAAGGAAAACTTTTAATAGTGACTATTTATTTATAAATATTAATTATTTAGGAGTAGGTACTGGCATTGAGGTTAGTGACCTATAGTACTTTTATTTCCTTCTTAATAGTCTGTGTCAGATTTTGGTAACAGTTTTATAATTTCTTTTAAAAAAATGGAAATGTTCAATCTTTTCTTTTTTTTCTCTAAAGATTGGCACCTGAGCTAACATCTGTTGCCAATCTTTTTTTTCTTCTTCTCCCTAAAGCCCCCCAGTACATAGTTGTATATTCTAGTTGTGAGTGCCTCTGGTTGTGCTACGTGGGACGCTGCCTCAGCATGGCCTGATGAGCGGTGTCATGTCCACGTCCAAAATCCGAACCGGCAAAACCCTGGGCCACTGAAGCAGAGCACGCACACTTAACCACTCGGCCATGGGGCCTGTCCGCCCCAATAATTCTTATTCTATGCTCTGGACCAGTTTAAACTATATTATGATTTTCCATTCTTTAATAGTTTGGTAGGAAACCCCCCCCCATAAAACTATCCTGGTGCTTTTCTTGTTCAATTTTTGTTGAGGAAGATTGGCCCTGAGCTAACATCTGTGCCAATCTTTCTCTATTTTTTGTAAGTGGAACACCACCATAGCATGGTTTGATGAGCAGTGTGTAGGTTCCCACCCCAGATCCAAACCATGAACCTGGGATGCTGAAGCAGAGTACATGAACTTAACCACGATGCCACTGGGCTGGCCCGTCCTGGTGCTTTTTTGTGGGTATTGCTTTGACATAGTTCTCCATTTCTTCTATGGAAATTATTCTGCTTCTATTATATATTTTATCTGTGAACATTTTTGGCAAATTACTTTTCCTATCAAGATGTCCATTTTAATTGTGTTCATTTGCTCCATACACAAACCAAATTCTAGTAAAATGGATGTTCTGTATGATTGGTTATGGAGCCCCACTTCCATTGGTTTTGGAACCATTCAGAGGCCATATGGCTTTGCTGCCACCTAGCTCAGCCTGTTTCTACCCTGAATATGCAAACAGGAACATCCCTTTTTGCCTTTCGCATTGTGCTCTGCACTTTCAAGAACTGTTGACGGCTTCTGGCCTCTTTCTCCTCCACTTTTCTCCAATTCTTCTCATGTAGTCTCTACATGAACTCAGTCCTTACAAATATTTTGGATCTCTTTCTAGATTTGACAAAAACACAAAGTTTGTTTCTTTGTTTTACACTTTTGTTGATGCTTTTGGATGGTTTCCAGAATGAAAATGTGGGATACTGAGTTAGGCAGCCATTTTCATATCAGGCGTCCACTTTTTTTCATTCTTTCTAAGTATTTGTAGTGTTTAAATCATTTTGGGTTATTTTTAAACTTAAAAAAATCATAATTTTGTTTTAGAAAATCCTTAGGAAAGAGACTAAAACCATGAGACAGAAACTCCATTTTGCAACAGAACAGATGTAATAAAATGCCTCTTAGCCTCCCCAAGCACAGAATCTCTCCATTTACATAGAATGGCTGCCATAGATTAAACTGAACCTCAGGAGTATAGGGAAAGAGAGAGACAGTTCTTACTTTGTAATTATAAGGAAATTGTAAGCTGGTTAATTTAATACAATCCTCAAGTCTTAATAATATTTTTATGTCTCTTCGTACACTGCCCACACCCTCTGCCACCTCCAAGAAAAGGAAACTGTTGCCTCCTTGACACTGATCAGTCTCCTAGACACAGCAAGGAATTACCTCTGTTTGCCATTCTGTAGACAAAGCTCTCAAATAACAGAAAATCTGGAATCTAGTCTCTGGTCATGGAATGGGAGCTGTGCTTGCAGAGGTAAAATGGGGATTGCTTAGAAGAACTCAGGAAATGGGGAGGTGTTAATGCATTTTATAAGGTGGCAGCAAAATATAAAGCTTCTTGACCCATAAAAGAGATTAGAAGCAACTTGGTGGAATGAATGCATTAATCAGGTTTTCACAAAGGTCTATCAATCTCTGTCCACCCCGTGTGTTTCCTGCATAGTATGAACTTGACGATTAATGGACCAAACCTTTTCATGGTTCCTCCCATTCTCTTAGGGGATCAGAGGGAGGCCCAATACCTCCCAAAAAATCAAGAGGTACAGAATGTCCTGGGCCTTGACAGATATTTTGAAAATCATAAAAATGAGTTGCGAGTTATCCCACTGGTCACTAGGTTACCCTGTTTGAGAGGGACACTCAACCCATTACTTAATTTTTGTTATATCTACTGGGCTAAGAAACTGGCAGGCAGAAATAAATGTAGAGATTGACATGTTTTGTTTTTGCTGCTGTTGTTTTAACCCAATAAAGTAAAAACACAAAGCCACAAAATACGGAAGTTGGAGGTAGGTATACTAAATCCTGAAAACATTTTTTCTTTATAACAGAATTCACTACAGGGATTCTGCTAAAAATCCTACTTTTCTAATGTGTTGAATTTTTTCTGAATAATCTAAAGTTTTCAGAAGCTCTCTCTAACATACATGTGACATTCTAACAGCAGTATCAATTACCAATAGTTGGAGGAGATCACCACTTTATGTGTTAGGACCCAATCTGATTTTGAAACCACTGTAATCAATTCTGAATTCCATGTACTTTACATCTTTACCAAAAATCTTTTCCTCTAGTCTCTACCTTTCTTAATGCAATGACATATTCCCAGTTTTTGAGGTTTAAAACTATAGTCATCTTCTTTGCTCACTTTTTTCAATTAGTTATCAAGTCCTTGTGATTATTCTTTCATATCACCAGTCTATTCCTGGTGCCATAAATCATGTTATGTTTCATTAGCACTCACTCTTCTAGACCCTTCCTAACTGGTTTTCAGGCTTCCAGCTGGGTCTAGGTATTATCTATTTCACCTTCCTGTTCAGACCTCTTCTGTGGTTCCTATTTTCTATTGGCCAAATCCTCAATACCGAGGCTTGACCTTCAAGTTCTCCTTGAGTCGCCCCTACTTCTCTTCCCAGCGTCGTTCACCACTTTTTCTTACTTCTGCAATCATATCCAGTTTCAGCCACTATATAGCTCTCACAATCCTTTCCTATTAGAGGGAATTTCATAAAACTTATAGGAAGGGTTGTTTTGCCATGAAGCTTGCAAATGCTCCTTACACATTTACATGTGCGTAAAATGATTATAAGAAATAATACGAGAAAGGAAGAACACAAAAATTTGCATTTAAATGTTTCCTATGTTGCAAGAACCAAGACAGGACAAATATGTGTTTATATGTATATCTAGATTTCTGCACACGTGTATAAAAATTGAGGACAATAATTTTAAATTAAAAAAGATAAACGTATTTTCAAACGTGTTTTCTCCAAAAAGGATGTCCATTTATAAATGAGAAAACAAGGCCCAAAGAGGTTAAGTAACTTCTCAACATCGAATCACACAAGAAGATAGATTTGAGTTTTTGCCTGCCTATCTTGTGCTAAACTTTGTTTAATTTTAGATCCCGTCTGGTTAGCCTATAGACAGGAGGTTCCTCTCCTCCCGTTCACTTGAGGTGAATGAGCCTGTGATTCATGTTATCTACTAAACAACAAAGAGTCACAATAGAACTCTAACTAACACAAGGAGAGTTAAATGACTTGCAAGCACTAACTGCGGCTCAAGTTTCCTGATTTTCAACTGAGGAAGGGTGAATGCTACCTTCAAGTTTTGTGAGTCCACTGAAAATCACAATCACAACACTTGTAATGTTTTGTCGAGTTAAAGAGGAATAAAGGATGTCAATCTGAAATCTATGAGCCCCTTGGCTCTGTTACAATCTTGGGCTGCATTTCAGAGAAATATACCACGGTCCAGAGAATTCCATCAAAAGATACATTTATCTTGGTTGGATCTAACACTCTTACCATCATCACAAAAATTTTGATGTTTGTTTTTGGCTTAAATTGTTGAAACAATTCTATTTGCTTCTCTCCTCCTTTAGCCTATACAGACACTCAAGGAAAGAGGTTGAGCCTTTGGTAAATGGATTGTCATAGATAATTTATATCACACAACCAAAGTTAGCATTTCAAAATATGAGCCCCTGACTTCATTAAATGTAGCTTTCAGTTGTCGAGGGAAAAGTGGGGCTTCAAAAAACAAAAAAATTGAGTGAATGGAGTGTGGCACTGATTCGATTATGAGTGCAAGGCAATGTAAACCATATTAAACATTTACAGTCTAAGTCATTCCAAGCAAGATCAAATACTTTCTGAGAATGTGAGCAAGCTCCTTAATTATTAAGAATTCGGCCTTAAATGAAAAAGGAGGAATTCAGTAGGATAAAAATTATGTATTATCATCCAACATAGTGATTATACTTTATATTTCCAGGAAGTAACTTTGAAGAGGGAAGGGGATAAAGTATATGAATTAGGATTCTGGATCACTTGGCTCCCCGTCTTGGATACAATGAAGAGGATAATCTGTCCTTTGTCAATCAGTGTAATGGACTGTGACTTTAAACCCCCTGTGGGGCATAACTCTGTTTTACTGTTTATCTGCAGTGCAAAGTCTCCCTCTGAAGTCTTTATACAACATGTCATTCAAGCAGATGAAAAATGCACTCTGCAAAAGTGCTACCTGCACCTTCTTTGCAACGAATAGCTTCCAGTAAAAGAAAACTATACAAATATTTGCCCTGTTTTTGGCCCTAAGAAGCACTGACTGTATAAGCAAATGATCAGCTAGTCACAGACTTCCCTCAATGCAAATGGTAATACAAGCATAGTCATCTGAAGAACTGTCACTGCCTAGTACCAAATTTTTGAGATTCTATGTGGGTTTACCCAAATAGGTCAAATGATTATAGAATTCAAATGGGGACACAGTGGCTTAGTGATTTAGCACGACCTTGGAGAGGTACCAGTAGCTAATGTTCTAGAAACTGAAATATGCTGATGCCATCTATTACTCATTGAAAGATGGTAAGACAAAATCCAGACACAATGAAGACAGAGGGATGATGGACAGAAAAGAAAGGAGAACAAGTTAAGACGATGGTATGGGGCATCTGAGCTGCCACTTGCACAGACTGCACCTTGTATGAATTATAAAAAGATGACTGCTCTGAGTGGACAACTTAAAACAGCACCCACTGCGAGCAGATGAATTATAAACACGTCCTCCTTTCTGCAGGCAGGTACGGCCAGCCAGGACGATGGCACTGCCTGGATTTCAGCAGTAAAGTTGGCCAGATGACTTTGCGCGGTGCACAAACTGACAGTCAGACTGGGTGGCCCTGCCAGGAATGCCTCTCTAGAGGAAAATGAATTGTTATTGAATTGAGAGGAAACTTGACTTTTCACACCTTGAGGAAGGGAAGTTGTTGAAGAAATAAAGGCATCTTACGGAGACCTGACATCTGGGCATCTTGGAGCCTGCTAGGCCATTTTATGAAGGTATGCACCATATTTTTTCAAATCCAAGACATCATTGATTATAAGATTGTCTTATGTGGCTCTAAGACAGAAAAAAATGCTGTCGATTAGACTGTTGCATCGTACTGATTATAAGATGCAACCCAATACCACAGATGTTTAAAGTAGGAAAAATATGCATCTTAGCACTGATTAAATATGGTTTAAAAAGAAGCAAAAACCCCACAATTATCAGTGAAAATAAAGCATCTTCTAAATTAGACAGGCAATGCTTGTACATAGTACAGAATATGATTCTGGTCTTTAAGAAACTAAATAATCAGGACTGTCTAATCAGAGGCCAATGAAATGCCTAAAATTTAACGCAAACCTCTACGTGTTGGTTAAATGTGAATTCTTCTGGATATAAGTTTCTTAGCATTCATCAGACCAATTCTTATCAGAACAATTTTTCTGTGACCCTAAAATGTTTATAAATAACTGCCGTAAACAGGGACAACACTTTTTCTGAATATACAATTTAAATCCTAAGAAAACCAAATGATTAACACTAAAGGCCAAAGTTGTTCAAGAGAAGGAATTAGAAAGCTTCTGTAACAACAATGACAAAAAAATAGCAGCAATGATAATAATGACTGATATTTATTTCGTGCTTACTACATGCCTGACTCTGTACTATATGTTTATATGTGTATTATGTCACTTAATATGTTTAGGCTAAGGGTGGAGACCATATGCCCAAATGGAAGCCATAGGACGACTTGAGTGGGTTGTAGATACAAAGGCTTTCTTTCACACTCTGGAAATCATCCATCTCACTTTGCCTTGGGGCTATTGTTGATGATGTTGCCTTTGGCTAGAATGTTCTCCCCCAACTCTACCTGCAGTCTTCTTTTTCAAATCTCAATCCTTTCTCAGAGCACCATTTCCACACTATCCAAAGTAGGACTCTCCTTTTTACTTTCTCTTAGAAACCTGTTCTTTCCCTTCATAGCATTTGCCCCAACCCAAAGTTACATATTTATTTATACATTTACTTATACTTACCATGTGCAGACAATATTCCAAATGCTTTGAGTCTGATATCTCATTTTAGTCTCACAACGACCTGTGATACTGTGATTTATAATAAGAAATACATATTTGTCCATCGTCCCCATTTCTGCCGCAGAGCTCCTAAAATCCTTGGAATTTCCTAAGTGATAGAAGTATTTTGGTATTCATTTCTACCATCTTCGTGAGTTTATGTTAAGGAGATGACTTTGGGAAAGCACCTACAGATGGGGACTGGTTGCCCAGGTGAACCAATCATGTGATTAGAGGGTTGGAACTTCAGTCCCACCCCCAACGTCAGGGAGGGGACAGTGGCTGGAGATAGAGTTCAATCACCAAGGGCCAATGATTTAATCAACAATGCCTATGGAATGAAGCCTCCATAAAACCCCAAAAGGACAGTGTTCGGAGAGGTTCCAGGTTGGTGAACAGGTGGAGATGAGAGAGAAGTGGTGTGCTCAGAGAGCATGGAAGATCCACACCCCTTTCCCCATACCTATGCACTGAGCACTAAGCATCTCTTCTACCTGGCTGTTCTTCAGTTATACCCTTTCATAATAAACAGGTGATCTAGTAAGTAAAGTGTTTCTCAGAGTTCTGTGAGTTGCTCTAGCAAATTAAGCAAACCCAGCAGGCAGTCACTGGAACCTCCAGTCTACAGCTGGTCACAAGTATAGGTGACAACCTGAACTTGTGGATGGCATCTGAAATGGGGGGAGTGACAGGGGCAGTCTTGTAGGACTGAACTTGAACCTTTAACCTGAAGAATCTGATGCTACCTCCAAGTGGATAGTGTCAGAATTGAGGTGAATTGTAGAACACCCAGCTGGTGCAAGAGAATTGCTTGTATGGGGGAAAAAATCCAAACATCAGAATTAGAGTCAGAATTGCTACAATCCTATAAGCTATTTTTCTCATTTTATGTGTAAGAAAGCAGAGGCATGAGGAGGATTTGAAATTTGATGAAGGTCACTCAGCTCGTCAGTGGACACGTTAGGATTTGAACCCAGGCAGCCTAATTCCAAAGATACTAACAAGTTGTTTAATGGCTACTCAACTGGATGAGGCTGCAGGAGAACAGGGAATACATCTCATTTCTTCATCACTATATTCTGGGCCTCTAACAGTCCCTGGTACATGCACGTAATAGGCCTGCTGAAAACATTTGTTGAGTACATGAGAATACACATGAATTAATAATAAAGGGAAAGGTAGTAGGCAACAAAAAAGTTCAGAAAATTTTACAGAGAAAAAGTTGAAATAGATTAGATGTATCCATTAATTTTTTCCTATTAAATTAAAACTGTTCACTATTCACTTTTAATGGTGGAACACTTTGGTTTAACCCACGGAACACAAATTTCCTTTACCAGTGTAGAAAACACTGGACTAGATGAAACTAGAAGTCTCTAGAGTCTGTGAACCTGGTACCCCTGCCTATAAATGGCTAGCCCTGCCCACCCCATGGGGTACTCCGTGCACATCTTTGCTAGACCTTCTACGGGGGAAAGAAGGTTGCAATATGGTGCTCAAATATTTATCCCCCAGAGCAATCAGGGCCTCATAAATCCCTACCAGAAGTTCCCATGAGGCACTCTAAGATGCTTCTATACCAATAAGATGGCACTGGGATGAAGAGCAGTAATTCTATCAGTTCCGTAGACTGCCAGCGACAAGTTCCTAACAGCACACACTTGGATTAAGCTGCCCGTTTCCCGCTGCCCCATTCCTAGCAGCAGTAACAGCTCCAACCTGAACTTGGAGAGACTGACATAGACCATCTTTCCATTTTAATCCATCCAAGGGATCTTCAGAGACCATCAGCAAAGGCTGTGGAGACCAGCAAAAAAGAAAAAAAAAAGATAAACATTTTAGGCTTACAGGCCATATGGTCTCTGTCACAACGATTCAACTCTGCTATTGTAGTGTGAAAGCACCACAGACCATATGTAAACAAACGAGTGTGACTGTCTTCCAATCAAACTTTATGTCAAAACAAGGCCGAAGGGGCGTATAGAGCTCTAGTTTGCTGACCCATAGGCATAGGACTTATTTAATTATCAATTGCCCTGGTTAAATTTTCATCTCATTCTGGTTAAATTTCCATTTTATCCTGGATAAATTTTCACCTTGTTCCATTCTATCTTTTTTGGAAAGTCCCAGAAAAAGCGTCGATAAAAGAGACCGGAAAGATGCAGATAATGAAATAGCATGTGCATGAAAAATGTAACCACGTCTATGGCTTGCTCTTTGCCTGTCAAATAAATCAATGTATGGGCTGTTTTCTGAAAAGACTAACTCAGAATTTTCTCTATAACTTTAAATAAAATATGGAATGTTCGTTGCTGAATTTCTTTCCCTGCTAAATACATTGATGCACAAAGAAATGAAAGGAATTACTATCAACTCTCTTAAATCAAACTGAATTTACAAAAGATAGATTAATATTCTAAGTCTTTTGATTTACTGTTCTGTAGAAATTCCATTCTATGGATAATTAATGAAACTGAGAGGTCATTTTAATTATGCATCATTTCCATAAGATTTGATTTTTTTAAAGAGTTTTAAGAAGCTGAGGGAAATAGTCAAAGGATATAATTCTGCTTATCTACACAAACAGCAACCTCATGGTCTTTTTCTGATTACTGTAGGATGGTGTTAGCTGCTTAGAGAGGTTTTAGATTGACACAGTGATGACCTGTCTTATTTTCAAACACTCTTTTGGCATTTCAAAAGGATTACCATTCTGTCTTTTTTAAAGCATTCCTGTATCAGGCTTTTAAAACAGATCTAATACAAGACACCCTTTAAAGTCTCTACAGAATCCAGCTAAGAGATCTTTTAGTAAATGTCAACCCTACAACCACCAGGGTCCCTGAAGTCCAGAGGTACACTTCCCCAGGAATCCCAGGTGTAGGGAGCAGGAGTAAAAGAAGCAAATTAACACTTAAACAGCATTCCAGCAGGCCCTGTGCTCAGAGCTTTATAGACATACACTCCCAGTGCATCATTAGCACAAGTGATAATAAAATGACAATTTCAGCCTGCCTCAGATAAAGAACAGATCTGGGAAATGGACATTGTCACATTTCTCAGCATCTGTTTTGCAACAATCTTTCTTTTCTGTCCAATAAAGTTGAGGATTGGATAGTTAAAGGACTTGATAAATAATTGCGGATCTTGCCTTTCTAAAGCGTAAACAGGCCTTCCTCCGCTTACATCTGGCCAATGTTTCCAACAGCTGCCCTGGTGGTTTAGTAGCTAAGGTTTGGTGCTCTCACCACTATGGCCTGAGTTTGTTTCCCAGGCAGGAAAACACACCACCCATCTGTCGGTTGTCATACTGCGGCAGCTGCGTGTTGCTGTGATGCTGAAAGCGATGCCACCTGTATTTCAAATACCAGCAGGATCACCAAGGTGGAGGGGTTTCAGCGGAGCTTCCAGACTAAGACAGACTAGGATGAGGGACCTGGCCACCCACTTCCAAGAAATTGTCCATGAAGAGTGGAGCCTTGTCTGATAGAGCGCTGGAAGGTGAGAGGATGCCACAAAAAGACCCGGCAGGTTTCCGCTTTGCTGTACACAGGGTTGCTAGGAGCCAGGATTGACTTGACATTCTAACAATACATATTTCCAGCATTCATTTATAGGTCTATTACTTGGGTCCTTGAATATCTTTTCCAATTAAAAACATGGCAATATGATGGTTGGATTCCCAGGCTAGCCCACAAATACTATCTTAAGAGAAATGTAGCAGAAGATTTGCAGTTACAGTGTTAAGGAGAGGTAACTGGGTGTTATAAAGAATCTGCTCTATTCCCAACCCTGTGTCAGGTTTTTCCGCCTCTCTCCACCTTGCTGGGCCTAAAACAAGCACACTAACTTTGGCAAAGATTTGGGACTTACAATGGCTATTATGTATTTAGCGCCGACTATGCTCCAGGCATAGTGTGAACTACTTCATGCCACCCCGTGAGGTGGAAATCATTAACCCCGTTTCCCAGATAGAAAAGCAGAAACTCAGCGAGACGTTGTGATTTGAACAAGGTCACACAGCTAGATAGTAGCTGAGACAGAATCCACACCAGCTCTGTCTAACCCCAAGGCCTGCACTCTTGACCACAATGCTAGGCTTCTCGATATTTTCTTTCTTTTCCTTTTTTATTGTAGTAAGAACACTTAACGTGAGATCTACACTCTTAACACATTTTTAAGTGCACAAAATTTTAAGTATTGTGAACGAGAGGCACAATGTTGTACAGCAGATCTCTAGAAATTATTCCTCTTGCTTAACTGAAACTTTATGCCCATTGAACAGCAACAGCCCATTTTCCTATCCCTCCAGCCCTTAGCAACCACCATTCTACTCTCAAGTTCCCTTATTTTCTAACAATAGCTTTCAACTTAATTCTAAAGACTTCTTCCCAATTTATCTAATCCTAGTGGCACTACTAGGAAATTCCATCCTCACTATGTCTTCCTTAAAGAAGCCTTCTTCTGGTGCCCCACCTGGCTCCCCAGTCCTTTCCTCCTCCTTCAAGATTAAAATGAAGCCCAACTGCTGGAGTTAGAATCCCAGGTGGGCCAGTTACCAGCTGAGTGGCCTTAGGCAAATTACTTAACCTCTCTGGGCTTCAGTTTTCTTAATGGTAAAATTGGCATTGATTTAGGTAGAGTTACCCAGAAGTAAACTGTGAAATAATAATCCACGTGAAATTTGGGTTTACTAGGAAGTGTTCTCAGGAAAACTAGTACGGGAGTGGGGAAATGGAACAGGAATGAGACGGGAACATGATGTCAAGCAGCATCCCACAGAGGGAACCCTTGGATGTGTCCCACAGGGGAGCTCTGGAGATGGTGCATGTCTTACCTTGAAGTCATTTTATTCAGGGTCAAGGGAGCCGGAGTATTTATACTCCTGCACCTCTCAGTCCTTGGTTCAGGGCTGCGCAAAGGAGACATAAATTCCCAAATGCTCTGGCTCTCCATAAAGGCAAAGCAGGCTTCCGCAGCCTGGGGGTGGGTCTGTGCCAGAGGAGCAAGTGCTGGTCATTGGGGCTGACAGTGCACTGGAGCTGGTCTATACGAAAAGGCTAAGGGGAGCTGGGCTGATCTGGGCAAAGCACTGATTTCATCTGCCACAGGAGTACTAGCAGTTCCTTCTCATGGGGTTATTAGGAGGGTTTTGATTTGTAAAGTGCCTTTAAGAGCGCCCAGTGGCTGGCCCAGTGGCATAGCAGTGAAGTTGGCACACTCTGCTTCGGCAGCCCGGGGTTCGCTGGTTCAGATTCCGGGTGCGGACATGGCACCGCTTGGCAAGCCATGCTGTGGCAGGCGTCCCACATATAATGTAGAGGAAGATGGGCACGGATGTTAGCTCAGGGCCAGTCTTCCTCAGCAAAAGAGAGGAGGATTGGCAGCAGATGTTAGCTCAGGGCTAATCTTCCTCACATAAATTAATTAATTAAATAAAATAAAAAAGAGTGCTCAGCATATAGTAGGCAAGATTAAGTGTACATCAAACAAATAAAAAGCCTACATGGGTGTTGATGGCTGGGACTCCTCAAAACAGTGAAGAAGATTTAAAGAAAACCCTATATTCAAAGTCTAGTCTTTTCTTCTTTTTAGGGTGATTTTGCAAAGTTCTCCGGCAGGCTAGGAAGGGCTGAGCACCTCCAGCAGAGGGAAAGATGAGGATCCTGGGCACCGTAGCATGACAGCATGCAGAACCAATTGTTCGCTTACTGCTTGAATATAACTTATTGAGTTAAACTAAGTAAATAAACAAAACCAGGAGTTCCAAGCTCTCAACATGTTATCAAGATCTCTACCAAGGCCAAACCCGGGTAGCCATATGGTCACTGAAAGTAGCATTTTCTCACCACAGGAGTCCAGGGCAGCTGAAGCTCACAGGAAGCCCCACCTCCAACTGTTCCCCCATCACATCCTTTCTCTGCCCTCCCGCCCTGTTCACATCCTTCGTCCTGAAGCTCAGCTCTCAGGCTGACTCTCCCAGCAACTCGGCCCTACTCCCTCCATGCCCACTAATGAAATACCAGCTTTCCCTCCCTGGAGTGGCCACAGACTTTGGGGAAAAAAATTTCGACTTGTGCCCCATTTCCCTACAGTTATATTGGAACTTGTCTCCACTTTTCTGCAATTATCTCTGCTTGTAGACAGTTCCTTCTTAAAGACACGGACCAGGTCTGAGTCACCCTCCTATACCATCAGCTGTCTAGAATTATAGAGGAGTCAAATGAGTTTCTCCCTTAGAAAAGCTTCTAGTTGAAGAAGAATGTTGAATGCAAGGCCTGACTTTGAAAGGCACATACTTTACCCTTAGATCCATGGCTATCATCCTGGCCTCAATCTTACTCAAAAGCCAAGAATGGCTGATTCCAAAGGGTGGACCACTAGCTTTGTGGGGTAATTTGAACAGGAGACCTCTCTCTCCCTCCTCCCAGGCTGCCAACCCAAGTGCCAAAAATTCCCAGAGAAGTAGGTTAAGGCATTAAAAGAAATCACAACTGTAATTCCACATTTCCTAGTTTCCCAAAATGAAGCCATACCCCACTGGTGAACCCAAAGATGACTTTACATAGTCTACAGGTAACTATTCTTTATTAGGACAATGTTTTATTTAATTTAGTGTATATTAGAATATTCATGTGTATGTGTATATAGGTTATATTTATCTAAAACAATAATCCATAATTTTCAAATCCACAATTTTAGAAATATGAAAACAAAGTTATATAAGAAAAAGTCTATTAAAATGTATTAAACAACTTGTAAAGGAGGCATGGAGATGAGTAAAGTCTGAGAAACATCAATACGGTGAAAAGTACAATAGAGTTATAAATGGAAGGCCTAGATTCCAATCCTATGGAAAATAAGAAACCATATTACTGAGCAAGTCGCTCACTTGTCTGAGGTTCAGTTTTTCTCTTCAACAAAATAAAGCTTTGATTGTCTATGTTGCTACATCCCTGTCAAATGCAAATATCCTGTCTGTTGGTGGCACATGTCCCCTTATCACCAATTTCATCTTAGAGCAAAGGAGTTTGTCAGAGTTGTTCTGGTATCTAGTTGAGTCTCAGGGAATTCCAGCACAAGCCAGATTATTTTGAATGTGGAAAACTGAAAACATTAAAAACTTAGGGTCCAATTAGGAGATGGAGGCGGACAGATACTCTAAAAGAGTCCTAGGTAGAAATAAAGGTGGGAAGACTTTAAAAGTGGGGGTGAGGTGAGTCCAAATGACTTTCACCCAATTTACAATTTGACTAAAGCCACCACAACTATGAGTCACTTTATTTCTCTTGATAGAAAATGTGATAGTCTAAGGAAGCAGGGCAAATCTTAGGGGAAAGATAAAGAATGATTTAAAAAATTTCAGACAGAAGATCCAAGATGGCGCCGTGAGTAGTCCTCTTTGTCTCTCCCCCTTCGAGTCTACAATTATTTGGACACTTATCGCTTAACAAAGGATATACAGACAGCATCTCAGGACGTCTGAGATACCCACGCGACTATACATCAGAAGGCAGATGGACTTTCCTCTGGGAGGATGTGGAAATAGGTGAAAACTCTCCGACCCCGACCGAGCAGCCTAGTACCCGCAAGCAGCTTTCTTCCAACGGACGCCCCCAGAAGATCTACACACATCTAGGGCAGGAGCGAGCACACAACAGAGGAGCGACGGTGGAAACAGGTGACCAGAACCCTACCTAAACCCCCCGCAATTACTCCTAAATGCAGAGGGAAACTTTGGAGTTGCACACCTGGGCCCGCGGGGAGAGTCTCTCCCCGCCATTGGCGGGGAGACCCTGCCTGGTGTTCGAGGTGCCCGGAGGGTCCCAGAGAGATTCGCTGAGGGTACGGAGGTCTCCCAGCTGCCGTTGCCCGCCCCGTGGGAGTAGGAATTGCCGGAGATCTCAGAGAGGACTGGGGCTGGGGGAAGTTCCATAGGCCCACTCTGTGCCCCGGAGGGGATGTTACAGAATTCTGCCCAGGCAGCAGACAAAACTCTCTGTCTGCCATTAGCGGAGGGGCTACGCCCAGCACTCAACTCCGGGAAAGTCCCGGAGAGAATCCCAGAGGGCGGGGCGACCCCCAGCTGCCGTTGCCCGCCCGGTGGGACTAGGGATTGCCGGAGATCTCGGAGAGGACTGGGGCTGGGGGAAGTTTCAAAGGCTGGCTCTGCGACCCAGAGGGGAAGCTCCGGAGTTCTGCCCGGGCAGCAGACAAAACTCTCTGTCTGCCATTAGCAGAGGGGCTACACCCAGCATTCATGGCTCCAGGAGAGTCCCGGAGAGAATCCCAGAGGGCGGGGCGACCCCCAGCTGCCATTGCCCACCCCGTGGGACTAGGGATTGCCGGAGATCTCGGAGAGGACTGGGGCTGGGGGAAGTTCCATAGGCCTGCTCTGCGCCCTGGAGGGGACGTTACAGAATTCTGCCCAGGCAGCAGACAAAACTCTCTGTCTGCCATTAGCGAAGGGGCCATGCCCAGCACTCAACTCCAGGAAAGCCCCGGAAAGAATCCCAGAGGGCGGGGCGACCCCCAGCTGCCATTGCCCACCCCGTGGGACTAGGGATTGCCGGAGATCTCAGAGAGGACTGGGGCTGGGGGAGTTCCAGAGACCCAGCTCCGTAGCCCAGGGGGAAACCCTACAGGCTCACAGCAGCCTTAGGGAAAGCCTCTGCACAGCACCAGTAGAAGGCACCCAGCCGGCAGCCACAAGGCTAGAAGACCCCAGGGCAAAAGCAGCATAGCTAGGTGAACTAACCACAGACTGTAGAAGATGCCAATAGCTCTCCTGCGACACATAGAGGACAAGTGAGATTTTGTGGGTGCCGACAGCAACGGAGCGACAAATATAAGTGATCCCACCCCTGGCTGCTGGAAAAGCCTATAACACTGTTGCAGACCCCAAGGAGGGAGCACATCTAGGTGGGCTGCAACAGTAGGCACCTGCAGCCTGAAGCCCCCCTGTGACAGCCCCCAAGGCAGAGGAGGGAATCCAAAGGACCACTGTGACTACGAGGAGGGGCCCAGGCCCAGTTAGCAACTGCGGACAGGGTTCCTGGTTGGTGCAGTATAAACAGCTGCTCCCCCACCGCAGCAGCTGAAACAAGTGAAAGGAGCAACTAAACTCTATCTCCATGTGGAGGCACAAATCAACAACATCAAGCAATATGAAAAAATACATTAAATCTGCAGAACAGAAAGAAAGTAACAAATACACAGAAAACAATCCCAAAGAAAATGAGATATATAACCTAAATGATGATGACTTCAAAACAGCCATCATTAAAATACTCAATGAGTTAGGAGAGAATTCTGACTGACAACTCAACGAGTTCAGGAGCTATGTCACAAAAGAGTTTGATACGATAAAGAAGAACCAAACAGAAATATTGGAAATGAAGAACACAATAGAGGAGATTAAGAAAAATCTAGAAGCTCTGAACAGTAGGGCCGATAATATGGAGGAAAGAATTAGCAGTATGGAAGATGGCAATATAGAATTGCTGCAGGCAGAGGAGGAGAGAGAAGCAAGACTAAAAAGAAATGAAGAAACTCTCCGAGAATTATCAGACACAATTAGGAGATGCAACATAAGGATTATAGGTATACCAGAGGAAGAAGAGAAGGAGAAAGGGGCAGAAAGCCTATTCAAAGAAATAATGGCTGAGAACTTCCCAAATCTGGTGAGAGAGATGGATCTTCAGGTGACAGAAGCCAATAGATCTCCAAACTTTATCAATGCAAGAAGACCAACTCCACGGCCTATAGTAGTGAAGCTAGCAAAAGTCAACAACAAGGAGAAAATACTAAGGACAGCCAGGCAAAAGAAACTAACCTACAAAGGAACCCCCATCAGGCTATCAGCAGATTTCTCAGCAGAAACTTTACAGGCTAGAAGAGAGTGGAATGATATATTCAAAAATTTGAAGGACAAAAATCTACAGCCGAGAATTCTCTACCCAGTGAAAATATCCTTCAAATACGATGGAGAAATAAAAACTTTCCCAGATAAACAAAAATTAAGGGAGTTCATTGCCACAAAACCTCCTCTTCAGGAAATACTCAGGAAAACCCTCATTCCTGAAAAATCCAAAAAAGGAAAGGGGCTACAAAACCAAGAGCAGAGGAGATAAGTAGAAGGACAACAACAGAGAGTAGCAGCTCTACATCAGAACAGATTAAACCATGGGACGAGAAACAAAGGAAACTGAAGAAAACCGGAAAACAAGACACAAAATGGTAGTGGTAGGCCCCCACATCTCAATAATCACTCTAAATGTAAATGGATTGAACTCCCCAATCAAAAGACACAGAGTGGCAGGATGGATCAAAGAACAAGATCCAACAATATGCTGCCTCCAGGAAACACACCTCAGCCCCAAAGACAAACACAGACTCAGAGTGAAGGGATGGAGAACAATACTCCAAGCTAATAATGAACAAAAGAAAGCAGGTGTCGCTATACTAATATCAGACAAGGTAGATTTCAAAGCAAAACAGATAAAGAAAGATAAAGAGGGACAGTATATAATGATAAAAGGGACTCTCCACCAAGAAGACATAGCACTTATAAATATATATGCACCCAACACAGGAGCACCAAAATTTGTAAAGCAACTCTTAATAGAACTAAAAGAAGACATCAACAACAATACAATAATAGTAGGGGACCTCAACACACCATTAACACCAATGGACAGAACATCCAGACAGAAAATCAACAAGGAAATAATAGAATTAAATGAAAAATTAGACCAGATGGACTTAATAGATATATATAGAACACTTGATCCAAAAACAGCAGGTTACACATTCTTCTCAAGTGCACATGGAACATTCTCAAGGATTGACCATATTTTGGGAACCAAAGCAAACATCAATAAATACAAGAGAGTTGAAATAATATGAAGCATCTTTTCTGATCATAATGCTATTAAACTAGAAATCAACTACAAGAAAAAAAGCAGAGAAAGGTGCAAAACTGTGGAGACTAAACAACACGCTTCTCAACAAACAATGGATCATTGAAGAAATTAAAGAAGAAATCAAATTTTATCTGGAGACTAATGAAAATGAGAACACGACATACCAAATCATTTGGGATGCAGCAAAAGCAGTCCTAAGAGGGAAATTCATCGCAATACAGGCTCACCTCACTAAACAAGAAAAAGCTCACATAAGCAACCTCAAACGACACCTAACAGAACTAGAAAAAGAAGAACAAACAAAGCCCAGAGTCAGTAGGAGGAGGGAAATAATAAAAATAGGAGCAGAAATAAACGATATTGAAACAAAAAAGACAATAGAAAGGATCAATGAAACAAAGAGTTGGTTCTTCGAAAGAATTAACAAAATTGACAAACCCCTAGCCGGACTCACCAAGAAAAGAAGAGGGAAATCGCAAATTAATAAAATTAGGAATGACAGAGGAGAAATCACAACAGATACCAATGAAATACAAGAGATCATAAGAGAATGAAAAACTATATGCCAACAAATTGAACAACCTGGAAGAAATGGACAAATTCCTAGACTCCTACAATCTCCCCAAACTGAATCAGGAAGAAATGGAGAATCTGAATAGGCCAATCACAAGTAAGGAAATAGAAACGGTAATTAAAAACCTCCCCAAAAATAAGAGTCCAGGACCAGACGGCTTCTCTGGAGAATTCTACCAAACATTCAAAGAAGACTTAATACCTATTCTCCTCAAACTGTTCCAGAAAATTGAGAAAGATGGAAAACTCCCTAACACATTCTATGAAGCCAACATCACTCTGATCCCCAAACCTGACAAGGACAACACAAAGAAGGAGAACTACAGGCCGATATCGCTGATGAACATAGATGCAAAAATCCTCAACAAAATTTTGGCAAACCTAATACAGCAATACATCAAAAAGATTATACACCATGATCAAGTGAGATTTATACCAGGGACACAGGGATGGTTCAACATCCGCAAGTCAATCAACGTGATACACTACATCAACAAAATGAAAAACAAAAACCACATGATCATCTCAATAGATGCAGAGAAAGCATTCGACAAGATCCAACACCCATTTATGATAAAAACCCTCAGTAAAATGGGTATAGAAGGAAAGTACCTCAACATAATAAAGGCCATATATGATAGACCCACAGCCAACATCATATTCAATGGACAAAAACTGAAAGCCATCCCTCTGAGGACAGGAACAAGACAAGGGTGCCCACTTTCACCACTCCTGTTCAACATAGTACTGGAGGTGCTTGCCAGAGAAATTCGGCAGGAAAAAGAAATAAAAGGAATCCAAATAGGTAACGAAGAAGTAAAACTATCGTTGTTTGCAGACGACATGATCTTATATATAGAAAACCCCAAAGAATCCATAGAAAAACTATTAGAAATAATCAACAACTACAGCAAAGTAGCAGGGTATAAAGTTAACGTGCATAAATCAGTAGCATTTCTATACACTAACAATGAACTAACAGAAAAAGAACTCAAGAACTCAATCCCATTCACAATCGCAATGAAAAGAATAAAATACCTTGGGATAAACTTAACCAAGGAAGTGAAGGATCTATACAATGAAAACTACAAGACTTTCTTGAAAGAAATTGACGATGACATAAAGAGATGGAAAGACATTCCTTGCACATGGATTGGAAGAATAAACATAGTTAAAATGTCCATACTACCTAAAGCAATCTACAGATTCAATGCTATCCCAATCAGAATCCCAAGAACATTCTTCACAGAAATTGAACAAACAATCCTAAAATTCATATGGGGCAACAAAAGACCGCGAATTGCTAAAGCAATCCTGAGCAAAAACAAAGCCGGCAGAATCACAATCCCCGATTTCAAAACATAGTACAAAGCTACAGTGATCAAAACAGCATGGTACTGGTCCAAAAACAGGTCCACAGATCAATGGAACAGAATTGAAAGCCCAGAGATAAAACCACACATCTATGGACAGCTAATCTTCGACAAAAGAGCAGAGGGCCTACAATGGAGAAAAGAAAGTTTCTTCAACAAATGGTGCTGGGAAAACTGGACAGCCACATGCAAAGGATTGAAAATTGACCATTCTTTTTCACCACACACCAAAATAAACTCAAAATGGATCAAAGACCTAAAGATTAGGCCTGAGACAATAAGTCTTTTGGAAGAGAATATAGGCAGTACACTCTTTGACATCAGTTTCAAAAGAATCTTTTCGGACACTGTAACTCTTCAGTTGAGGGTAACAATAGAAAGAATAAACAAATGGGACTTCATCAGACTAAAGAGCTTCTTCAAGTCAAGGGAAAACAGGATTGAAACAAAAAAACAGCTCACTAATTGGGAAAAAATATTTACAAGCCACTTATCTGACAAAGGGTTAATCTCCATAATATACAAAGAACTCACACTGATTAGCAACAAAAAAACAAACAACCCGATCAAAAAATGGGCAGAGGACATGAACAGACATTTCTCAAAAGAAGATATGAGTATGGCCAATAGACACATGAAAAGATGTTCATCATCGCTAATCATCAGGGAAATGCAAATCAAAACTACACTAAGATATCACCTTACACCCGTTAGATTGGCAAAAACATCCAAAACCAAGAGTGACAAATGTTGGAGAGGATGTGGAGAAAAAGGAACCCTCATACACTGTTGGTGGGAATGCAAACTGGTACAGCCACTATGGAAAACAGTATGGAGATTGCTCAAAAAGTTAAAAATAGAAATACCCTATGACCCAGCCATCCCATTACTGGGTATCTATCCTAAGAACCTGATATCAGAAATCTCAAGAGTCCGTTGCACCCCTATGTTCATCGCAGCATTATTTACAATACCCAAGACGTGGAACCAGCCTACATGCCCAGAAACTGATGATTCGATAAAGAAGATGTGGTATATATACACAATGGAATACTACTCAGCCATAAAAAAAGACAAAATTGGCCCATTCACAACAACGTGGATGGACCTCAAGGGTATTATGTTAAGCGAAATAAGCCAGTCAGAGAAAGACGAACTCTATATGACTCCACTCATAGGTGGAAGTTAGTATATTGATAAGGAGATCGGTGGTTACCAGGGAAAAGGGGGGGTGGGGGGAGGGCACAAAGGGGGAAGTGGTGTACCCACAACATGACTAACAAAAATGTACAACTGAAATCTCACAAGGTTGTAATCTATCATAACATTAATAAAAAAAAAATTTCAGACAAACATCTAAAGCCTTTGCATAGGGAAAAAAAAGGAAATTTTCCTGGAAATATAAATTTGTATTTCTCAAATTATATTATGGCTAATTGACATTAACAGCTCTGGAAAACCAGGATGTTCTTCTGTATAGTCCAGATTTAGAAGCTTACCTCTCTGAGCTTAAATCTCACTGAGAAGACTTTCCAAGTATCAGCGATGCTGAGCCTCCGCGTGCTGTGACTGGCACACCAAGAGCGGTTCCTGCTTGCTCTAAGGAGGACCTGCACCGGAGTCCCATTGCTGGAGCCACAGTGGCTTTACACTAAGCAAACCATACTCCCCATCCAGAGGCCACCACAGCCACCTGCCCTCCCACTGTACCTCCACTGACCCCACCCCCACCTGCCCTCCCACTCCACCTCCACCAGACCTCCACTAGAACACCTCCTGTGTTTAGGCACCACTTGGCCAACGTTATGATTTCTTCATCGTATGAAATAAACAGATGGGGGAAGGAATGAAACTCCAGGCCTCCATCTCACCAGCATCATTCAGACCAACCCGAATCAGAGACCAGAACAGGGCTTAATAAAATGAGAAGGAATCACAAATCCTCTGCTGCAGAATCAGGTGCCACTGGAAGGGGAAGAAATAAAAACCACAAAGTTTATTTAGATCCATGGTCTAGTTATTCCAAAACAGGATTAAACCTCGTAAACATAAACGACTAGTCCCCATCAGCTGGCAAATGCTTCAGAGAAGTGGTAGGCATGTTCTGAAAAGCTGGTTTAAATTCCAGCTATTGAGTCTCTATATTGAAGACAACCTTTCTATTCACCTTTCATGTGCAAATTTCTCAAGAAAATGTTGTCTATTTCAAATCACCAGAGACGATCTCTACGATTTCCCCAAAGAGGTGAGGCACAAGTGTTAATCTTTGAGCAAATATCATGCTGAAGCTACGGAATTCCTATTACTTCTTGGATTTACATAGTGTCTCCCTAAGTGCTAGGAACTGAGGGAAGGGAAATCAGGTTAGCAAAACAGTAGTGAGAAGCGCTCCTCAAGGGGCCTCCACCACTCTGCCTGCCAGCAGCTCTATTTCAAAGAGGCATGATTAGTCATGTATTGAACTAATCATGGCAATTAGGGACACAGTGAACTCACAATTACTGCAGGTGGAAGACAGGAATGTATTGTCTTAAGCATTTCTGTTAAACAGCTTCATGCCACTGTTATAAAAAGACTTGGTCTTTGCCCTTAGCCTGCTTACTGTCTAATATATAAGACAAACAGTGCTTGTGCCCCTTAAACACAGGTGGGAGGGACATGTTGACAAACACATGGACACAAATTACTTAAAAGCAGATGTTGACGGTTTAAGGTGAATTGAAGGCTGCTTTGCTGTGCATTCTAATGAAGACAGATGAGACATTTTTGACATAAGGGAGGATGAGTTACAGGGAGAAAAGCAAAAGGACTCCTAGAAGTAGAGAAAAAGAGCAGGAGGTAATGACAGAGGTGGAAAGCAGAAAGCAATAAAAATGAAATTGTCCCCAAAAGCAATCACTTGGTTCTCTTCCTACGTATTTTTGTGTTCCAAACTCCATTTGTCCTGTTCCATATATTTCTGAATTTGTTTTTTGTTTAAAAATATTTATATTACCTCTACCATGGAAAAAATTATGAATCATAATAACTGGAATGCAATCTAAATGAATCACAGGGTAAGCCTGTTTACCATTTGGCCTCAAGAACCCATGCTAGTGGCCTCTCACCATCCTCGGAGCTGTATATATCCAGCTCCTGGATTTCCTCCTGGTTCAGAACACCTTAGGTACTATTTCAAAAATATCTTTATTTGCTGCTTCTAACTTATCAATTAAATAAACCCTGTAAAACAGGATGATCCAGCAATCCCACTCCTGGGTTTATATCTAAGAGAACTGAAACCAAGATCTCAAGGAGATAGCTGCACACCCGTGTTCATTGCAGCCTTTTTATAATAGCCAAGATATGGAAACGACCTACATGTCCTTCAATGGCTGGATAGATGAAGAAAATGTGGTGTGTATATATATACAATTGGAATATTAATCCACCATAAAAAAGAAGGAAATCCTGCCATTTATGACGATGTGCATGAAACTGGAGAGCATTATGCTAAGTGAAATGTCAGACACAGAAAAACAAATACTGTATGGTCTCACTTATATGTGGAATCTAAAAAAATAAAAAATAAACAATTTCATAGAAACAGAGAAGAGGGAGGGTGGTGGTTTCTAGGAGCTTGGGGGAGGGGAAATGGGGTGATGTAGGTCAAAGGGTACACATTTTTAGTTATAAGAAGCATAAGTTCTGAAGATCTAATGTACAGCATGGTGAATATAGTTAATAAAATGGTATTGTATACTTGAAAGTTATTGAGAGTAGATCTTAAGCATTCTCACCACACCCACATTAAAAACCTTGTACGATGATGGATGTGATATTTATTTTGATCTTGGTAATGTACATATTTAATATATACATATATAAAATCATCACAATGTGTACTTTAAATATATACAATTATATTTGTTAATTATTCCTCAATAAAGATAAAAAAGAAAACCTGTTCCTTCAACATTACGATTCCCTTAGAAATAGCGTAGCTAGACAAAATATGGGATACCCAGGGGCCGGCCTGGTGGCGTAGCAGTTAAGTTCACATGTTCCGCTTCTTGGCGGCCCAGGGTTTGCCGGTTCAGATCCTGGGTGTGGACATGGCACTGCTTGGCAAGCCATGCTGTGGTAGGCGTCCCACATAAAAGTAGAGGAAGATGGGCACGGATGTTAACTAAGGTCCAGGCTTCCTCAGCAAAAAGAGGAGGACTGGCAGTAGTTAGCTCAGGGCTAATCTTCCTCAAAAACAAAAACAAAAAAATATGGGATACCCAGATAAATCTGAATTTCAGATAAACAATTTTTTAATATGTATATGTCCCAAATATTGCATGGCACAGAGAGTCTAGTTTTTGTTTGTGGTATTATTTTCATTTCACTTTACTTTGCTTTGTTTTTGCTAAATCTGGACGCTCTCCTTAGAAGACAAACTTCACTTTGTCTGAGTGGCTTAGGCAGAGTTGAATAGAAATTTGAGGAGTTGGGGACCTGGTGCAAAGAACACAAGTAGTGTATCTGAACAGGAGTTGAGGACAAAAATTTATGAACCTATAGATGTGAGTATTTGCTATCTTTACAACCCTCCTCCACCCTCAGCCAAGAATCCTGTGAGAGACAGAAGTAAAGACTGAAGGGTTCTTAACTACTTCTTGCTGAGTATGTTTCTTTGAAAGTGACACGACACAGAGACTGGACCATTAAGACTCTGCTTATATACTAGGGTTATACATAGACACACACTATGGACTGGCAGAAAGCTGGACACAGGATTGAAAACAGGTCCCTATTCTTTTCTACCCTACAAGCCACATATATCTCCTCAAGTTTGCCGCTTTGTCATAGGTTCAAGATCCCATTAAAAGAAGAAGCATATATTTCTCTAGAAGAAAAAAAGTTTAATCATTTTTAAAACTCATTTAGGACCAAAGGAGTTCAGAAAATGCCCACGATAAAGAAAGGAATATGTTATTTGAATGACACTGCTCTTTCTGAATTCCTTCATCTTCTCTCCTTCACCCCTGTGACATTAAGCAGGCCAGATTTAGGACAAACTTCCACCCCACTTTGTCATGGGCTTCAAGTCAACTGTCACCATAATTAAGCTGGAGTGATGGCAGGCATAAATATATCTTTTTAAAATTCACTACCAGTAAATGGCTCTTCTTATGCCTTCCCACCTCTCAAACACACGCTATTATTTTATTCCCTTTATTATTTACATATGCACTCTAGCATCAGCATTCAGATCCAACTCACTGACATGAATAAAATATGCATAAAATATCAAGGGCATTTCTGAGAAAGCCCCTTCTTCAGGCTGGACTTCTATAGCACGTCCTATAAGAAATGGAGCTAAAGGAGAGAAAGGAACACAGTTTCTTGGGGAGGACCAGGGGGGAATCTGTGCCCACCTTGGTGTGGAGCCACTTCTCCAGCTTACTACTTACCTGCACCAGAGAACAGACCTTAAAATAACAGCAGGATGAAGAGATCGGATAAAAAGAGAACCAAAGCAATCTTGTCATACTTCCTCATTCTAAGAGCCAATCCTTCCCAATGACAAAGTTTAGTATAATTTAATGGAATAAAAGGTTTTCTTTCTTAATGAAGGTCAATTTTCCTTTAAAAAACTCATAACTGATCACATATGGATTTAAAACAATACACTAATGTAATATTTTGGTAGATGCCCTCAATATTAACCAGTATGTTAACCTAGTTTTTAGCACACCACATCTGGTCATGGCACAATTTCAGCTTGAGAGCTAGAGAGAGCTGGGAAACGCAAAAACATTTGTACCATTAGCTAGTATAATAATTTCTGATTTAATTGTCTATGTAAAAATTAACTTTGACACAAGCAAGGTTGCAAGTATTTTAAGGCAGAAACAGTTCCTTCTTTTAAATATCCATTATTTTCCTTAATTTAACACCACTTCCAGTTGATGTTGGCCTCTGATAGATAAAGTCCAATCCCTCTGCCAGGCACATTTCCACACTGAGTGCTTAGAAGTACAGGAAATGAAAGGAATGGAGAAATGAGAAAGACAGAAATGAGGTCACAAGAGAAAAAATACAGTCTACAAATGAGCCGTAAAGAGCCAGGTAGGGGACAGGAAGTTAGTCACTGGGCCAAAAATGATCATTATAGTCCCGACAAAAATAGGAATAGGAGGTAAGGTTTTCAGATGTAAAGTTAAAAGTAAATTACAAATAGCTGAACAGGTATTGTTAAGTCCAGATTATTCTCGAGAGAGCACAGTTCTTCTGTCCGTAAACCCGGTGCCTGGGGTGACTGGAGAAGCATTATTGCTTAGAAGAAACGTTAGCAACAGGGTGAACTACAGAGTCCTGAGATGTTTGATCCCTAATTTTTGGCCATTCTCTGGGTACCAGTGTCTTTCCTGAGTTTTTGTGCATGACTTGGCATAGTCTAGGGAACAGAACTGTGGTATGAGTTCACCAGATTCCAGTCACACCGTTGGCCTTAACGCTGTTTCATGATCAAGGAGAGAGAGGCGTAGAGGCTGTTTCAGACAGATGATGCAGGTGGCGAACCTGCAAAGCCACCATCTGATTGCGTGTATGTAGCCTGTCCCTGGACCTCTAAGAAACAGCAAGCAGTTTCCCTTAGTGCCCCTCCTTGGAGTAATCACCCCTCCTCCACCAGACATTCCTCAAATGGCAGGGACCATCGTGTTTCTCCTCAGCTCCCAGTCTGGCCTGGCCTCACAGCACCTAGGAACTCTCTAGGCCCCCTTCTTGATCAAAATGTACATGTTTTGTACCTTACTCCCACAACGATGTGATAAGATATCAGCAAAGAAAAGTGACATTTAATGGGTCAAGATGTTGTATCGGGGTTATTTTTGCATTCTAAAATGCGTTCAGGAGTTCTAGCAACATCAGTTGCTAAGGCTGTGGTGGGGAGGTGATTGTGGAGCGTTCACTGGCATTCCAAAAACCCACCACATGGACGAATGCCAATCCAATCTTGTAAGAGAGGGTTTGCATTTAGGATGTTTCTCATGGGCTTGGGGAGAAAAATGAACTTAGTAGAATGGAACAGCTCCACATGGAATTAATATTACCATATAATTGATCAATTTCATCGCAGGATCTTTTCCAGGAAACCCAGCTGGCTTAAAGTGGCTGAGCTTTGGGCCACTTCTGAGAGAGCCCATACTCTTCAGGTAAAGACAGGAGCATGAAGTTTTCTCCTTGTCTGTCTGAGTATCCCTCCCGCATGTATGTAGTTATTACAGTATCTCTCAGTAGTTATTATTTCTATCCTTTTTTTCCTCCTTCCCTGCATCCATCCCTCCAACCAGCCATCCATCCACTATCCAACCAACAATGGCTCCGGCAGCCTGCTAGCTCCTGGGGCAGAGCTGAACAAGGCTGCTGCCTTCATGGAGTTTATGTTGTAATGAGAGAGAGGGGGTAATTATAGAGTTTAAGGATATTAGGCAAAAAGACAAAGCAGTATGATAGAAAAGAAACTAGAAGGAGAGGTGACTACTCTCGAGAGGGTGGTAAGGGAAGGCATCTCTAAGAAGGTAGCATTTTAGCTAAGACACAAAGTAAGAAAGCAGGCCATCATTCGGAGGACTGAAAAAAGAATATTTGAGAAGATACAACTTGTAGAAAAATCTTGAAGTGAAAATAGCTTTATACGTTCAAGAAACAGAGAAGAGAAAAATATGCCTGGAGCATAGTGAGCAAGACAGAGAATGGTACATGGTAAGGTGGGAGAAATTAATAGGAAATACAGCTTATGCAACCCTGTAGACTTGGCAAAGAATACGGATAATATTCCAATAAGAATTATGGGAGGCCAAGACTTTAAAGTGGGAGAGGACAAGATGAGACTGGCACTTTCAAACAGATCCCTCTAGTTAATCTGTGGAGGAGAAGCTGGGGGGAGGGCATGTGGGAAAACAGCAGGTGGAACAGTTTCTAAATTATTATAGAAATTCAGGCATTAGAGGATGGAGGCTTTGAGCATTGCAGTGGCGATGGACAGAAGGGATGAACTTAAATTACATTCTAGGGGCCAGCCCCATAGCCTAGTGGTTAAGGTCAGTGTGCCCTGTTTTGGTGTCTCGGGTTTGGTTCTGGGTGCAGACCTATTCCACTTGCCAGAGGCCATGCTGAGGTGGTGACCCACATTCAATATAAAGGAAGAGTGGCACACACGTTAGCTCAGAGCGAATCTTCCTCAAGTAAAAAGAGGAAGATTGGCAACAGATGTTAGCTCAGGGCAAATCTTCCTTAGCAAAAATAAAAATAAATTCCTATAAATTATATTCAGGAGGTAGAAACTAGCAGATTAGTACATCAACTGGATTTAGGGAATGAGAAAAAGCAAAGAATCAAGGATCTTTGGCTTAAACAACTTGAAAGTTAAGAGAAACACAGGATTAAGGAGAAAATCATAAAGTTAGTTTGGGACATGTAAATTTAGAGATGCCTAAGAGATGTCCCTGCAGAACTGAGAATACTATAGTTAAACAGATGAATTTGGGGGACAGAGACGGGTTAAGACCAGAGAGCCTCCAATGCATTGACCAAGGTCTAAGGGAATCATCCTGTACATCTCAAGCAAAATCAACCTACTATGGCCACATTTGTTAAATACTTACTGTGTTCAAGAAGTCGTAAAGGATAGAAATGCTGAGAAGCCAAGGAAGTAGTAACTGTTCTCAGAGAGCATACATATATGAAAAAAGAATGTAGAATATGTTGAGTGCTAAATGAATGACATGGAGAGTTGGCTGGGAGGCCATAGCGTCACAGCTTGAGGAACAGCATGAATGAAGTTCAGTAGCCCTGAGTTTCACTCTTAGTCCCTTACTGGCTGTGTAAGCTTGAGCAATTCTTTTAAGTTCCCTAAGCCTTGGCCTCCTCATTCTAAAACAGGCACATTACTGCTGTACTCAAGGTGTTGATATAATGTACAAGGACACGTGTTTTGCCAGTGTAAGACTAGCTTCCATTATAGACAGGAGCAACTAGGCAAAGTGCCCAGAAGAGCAAGCATTTGAGCTGGGCCTTGAAGAACAGGTAGAATTGAGAACAACTGACAGGCCACTGAAGGCAGGATGTTCCAGTTCAGGAGACCATTAAGGAGGTTAGCAGGTGTTGCCATCCTCCCCACAGATATCAAACATTCCAGTGCATCATCTGTCAAACCATAAGTTCCCCCCAGAGTATCATCTCATCTGTGAAACTCAATATATTAATCTTTGTAAAGAAGTCTCAGGTAAACTGAAGTAAATGACTGTGTCTTTTCTTACATTGTCAGAATGTAAGAAAAATGAGAATTTAACATTGTTTTCATCCAATGCACCAGTGGTCACCATAGAAGGAACTTGCAGCCCGCTAAAGCTCAAAATATATAAGTTCAAAATATATTTTTTCAATATATAGATATATATAATATATATCAATATATATATGTTCAATATACATAAAGCTTAACATATCAATATGTAAGCTCTCAATATAACTCTGGTGTAAACGCAAAGACAACAGAAACTCTTTGTATTCCTTGGGAGTCAACGTGAACTTGGCCATTTGAATGTAGGAAAACTTGAAGGCAGCAAGATTCAGGTGGGTCTTCTTCAGGAGCATCCCTGAAGTACATGGTTTTAACTTGCCAACCTCCTTTTACAAGCATTTGAACAGTGATGGACAACTTCGGGGTAATTGATCCTCCTGAGAAAGAAGCCCCCACCTGAACGTTCTACACCAAGTGGTGCAGGGGTCGCCTTTGGGGCTGTAGAGAAGGGAATGTCATCAAAACATTCTCTCTGGCTCTGCCAAGAACAATGTTTTCCTAGTCACAATAATGAAAATGCCGGTTCTCTGGAATCAACCTACAGAAAATGTTCAGAAGACTTAATTAAGGTTACACTGTAGCATGTAAATGTCATCAACCTTAACAACATTCAATTACTGATGCAGAAGCTGGGGTCGGGGGAGAAAGTGAGGAGGAAGTGAGCATGGGGGCTGTAGAGAACTGTTCCGTTCCCTTAGGACTTCTTAGTACTGTTTGATTTTTTTAATTGTGTGTGTGCTATTTTGATCATTTTTAAATTAAATAGAAGTAGAAAAGCAAATTCTTGATGAGTAAATAACACCTTTGTAAAGTCAAAGGCCACATTTCTTAACCCAATCCTGCTCTCTAAGCAGAAAGCATTTACATATTTTCCATACAGTCATGTGCCACATACCCATAAGATTAGTCCCATGTAGCCTATGTGTGTAGTAGGCTACACCATCTAGGTTTGTGTAAGAACATCTATGATATTCACACAAGGACAAAATCACTTAATGATGCATTTCTCAGAACGTGGTCCTGTCGTTAAGCGACATATGACTGCATGGAATGCTCACAACTGTGAAATTGGCAGTTTAATACATTTCTAAGGCGGACTCTTGGCATACTCCAGAGTTAAGACTTAGAATGTGACTCACAGACCACCTGCCACAGAATCACGTGGGGCCTTTGTTTATTAAAAAATAACAACGACACCTTCTTAGCCACCACCTGAGACTAACAGATTCAGATTTGCAGTAGTGGAGTCCAGAATCCATGCTTTTAACAACTCCCCAAGTGATGTTTATAAACATCACAGAGATAAGAATCATTGTTCCATAGTTCCATTTCCACCAAAGTATCTTCTCCTTGGAACCATAAACCCTCAACTATTTTTCTAAGAAAATGGAATTGAAAGTGAAGTCCCAAAGTCTATCCCAAAGCTGTCAGAATGAAGGGGTTTACATCAGTTTAGTTTGGATCAGTTTGATTTGTCTTTTTAAGAATCATACAAATTTTCTGAACCCTGATAATGATAGTCCTTTGAATTTATCCTTAAACGGAAGTCATATTCAACATATTTTACCACCGCTGTAGAAAAGATACTTCCAAATCAAAAAGGATTCAGACCAAAACCCTGGGGTGGAGCATTCTAGAGGTCCCTAATTAACTTCCAGGCTGTGTGCTTGTGGTTTGACTTGGAAAGGTCCTCCAAGGAGAAGCTGGAGTGGCCAGGATAGTGAGGCTCATGCAGGGCTACTTGGTAGACTGAATAATCAGCATCTGGTGTGAAAGGATATTAAACAAGCAAGGTTGAACTGGTGCAACTAGTGTATAATAGCTGAATAGCAACCTATTTATAAAGTGTCAGAAACGGTGACTCAGAGAGGCAATTTTACCATGAGATATGAAGGCATGATTAATCCTCATTGCCTTGTTCCGTATTACTTCTCCAACAAGTGAGCAGGGCTATGTGTGTGCAAGGGGAGGAGGGGAGAGGATGCTGTGTGTACAGAGGAGAAAGGCATGTTCCACAGTACTTCCAGAGAGATTTTCCAAAGAGTAATTCCAACCTTGTCACATCTGCTTAAAAATCTTTCACTGATGCTTTTTCTCCTCCTAGATAATGTTAAAACTTCATAACAAGGCAAGAAATTTCCTTCACAATCCATTTGATGCTTATCTGTCAAAACAAAGCAATGACAAAACCTTAGCACAGTACGACCCTCCCCACTCCTACAATCATGGCAGACAGTACCAATCAACCAGCTGAGCACAGGGTAACCTTAGGTTCCTCCTTATCACAATGTCCCAAGAAGCTCTTGCCATTTAAAATAGTTGGCATAAGAGTTGAAACCTTCTTTCCTTTCTTCTAGGTCATGCTGAACCACAATTCCCCAAATGTGGCTTGATCTTTCTTTTGCACCGGCCATTCTAACTCCCTAGATTGTCTGTCCTCAATTGTCAGATAAACTTCTATTCATCCATCAATAACTCAGTTCACACATCATCCACTTCATGAAACCCTCAATATGCTTCTTTGATCCCAGACTGTTAGTGCTTGATTTTCTATACCCCCATAACATTTTGTATCTATCATAGGAGACCATTTTCATAATGCATTGAGACTACTGGTTGGCATGCCCATCTCCTGGATAATTTGAACTCCCTAGGGGTGCAGACTTGAACCTTTATAGCCTGCTCTGGAAGTAAGCAGCATATTATTTTAAGATTTCCAATTACTAGTACCAAATCAAATATGACCAGGATCAATGGCTTCCCACAGATGGCCAGCAGTCCTCGCTGCTTACATGTTGGAGACTACATAACAGTAACTGCCATGTCCTTATTCCTGTTTTATACCTCTTGCTCTCAGATCAAGACTTGTGTTGTGCTCACTAGTTGAGAATATGGTTTATGTAAAACAAAGGTACATTTTCCTCCCTCTCTGCTTCTCCATTCCCATTAAGACCTGGTCAAAATATATCCTTCTTCCATTTAGCATTTACTTCACCATGCCTTATAGGATTTCATTATAATTTCCAGGCAGGCTGTATTGTGCAGTCATTCAGAGCATGAACGCAAGCCAGCATGCCCAGGTGGGTACCTAGGAACTCCTTGTTAGCTCTGAGGTCTCTCTGTGCCTTTGTTTCCTCATTTAAATACTACTCAGCCATTAAAAAAAGACAAAATTGTGCCATTTGCGACATGCAAAAGTATGAAATTAGACCATCATACACCATACACAAAAATTAACACAAAATGTATTAAAGACATGAATGTAATATGTGAAATCACAAAACAAGAAAACATAGATGGTAAGCTCCTTGAGATTAGTTGTAGTGACGATTCTTTTAATCTGACACCAAAAGCAAAAATAAACAAATGGGACTACACTGAACCAAAAAGCTTCTGCACAGCAAAGGAAATCATCAACAAATTGAAAAGGCAATCTACTGAATGGGAGAAAATATTTGCAAATCACGTATCTGATAAGGGGTCAATAACCAAAATACATAAAGAACTCATACAACTCAATAGCAAAAAACAATCAATCTAATTAAAAAATGTGCAGAGGGACTGAAGAGACATTTTTCCAAAGAAGACATACAGCTGGCCAACAGGTACATGGAAAGGTCCTGACATTAATCATTGGGAAAATGCAAATCAAAACCACAGTGAAACATCACCTCACTCCTGTTAGAATGGCTATTATTAAAAAGACAAGAAATAGCAACTGTTGGTAAAAATATGGACAAAAGGTAATCCTTCTGCACCGTTAGTGGGAATGTGAATTGGTGCAACCACTATGGAAAACAGTATGGCAGCTCCTCAAAAAATTAAAAATAGAAATACCAAAATCCAGCTATTCCAATTCTGGGTATTTATCCAAAGAACATGAAAACATGAATTCTAAAAGATGCATGCACCCCTATGTTCATTGCAGCATTATTCACGATAGTGAAGACTTCAAAGCAACCTAATTGCCCATCATTGGATGAACTGATAAAGAAGATGTGGTAAATACATATACGATGGAATACTACTCTGCCATAAAAAAGACAAAACCATGCCATTTGTGACAACATGGATGCACCTGGAGGGTATGATACAGAGCAAAATAAGTCATACAGGGAAAGATAAATACCACATGATTTCACTCATATGTGGAAGACAAACAACACATAGATAAGGAGAACAGATTGGTGGTTACCAGAAGGGAAGGGGGTGGGGAGAGGGCAAAAGGGGTAAAGGGGCACATATGTATGGTGACAGATAAAAACTAGACTATTGGTGGTAAACATGATGCAGTCTATACAGAAACTGAAATATAATAATGTAGACCTGAAATTTATATAAAGTTATAAGCCATTATGACCTCAATAATTTTTTTTAAAGTGGTAATAATACTTCATAAAGCTATCGTGAGAATTATATGGGCTTATGTATATAAAGTGCTTAGAAAAGTGCCTGTCATGATAACCATTCAGTAGAGGATACATTCAATAGAGGATACAGCATACTATAGAAGATACTACAGAAGCATTCAATAGAAGATATAACATTTAACCAAAGGTTTCTCCAGGGGCCCCAGGATCAAGACTATGCAACTAGTCCTCCCTTTGGGACTCAGCTCAGAAGGAAGATGACAAGATGACAGCAGCAGGGCATGCAGAAAGAAAAAGCAAAGAGAAAGAAGAGAAATAAATGAGGCTAGAGGAAAGGTTGCTTTGCTTGGGGAAAGGATTTTAGGACGGCAATCTTCAATGCCATTAGTGTATTTCCAAGTGGAACTCAAGTCTCCTAAGCATATCCTTTCATAAGCATCTATTTGAAGGTTGCTTAGGAGGACATAAAACAATATAGGATGTAGTGCCTGCCCACAAGCAACCTGCCAGCTAAAAGATCCAAAACATATACAAATATTTATAAATAGAATATTTATATACAGCATGAATATATAAGATAATATAATATAAATCTATATATATTTAATAGCTTTGATAAAAATTAAATAAAATAATCATATAGACATTTAATAGATCTAAAATCTCAAAATTTATATTTATTGACAAAAAAATAAATACAAAAGCCTCAACAAAAAATTAGCAAAGGATATATATATATATATATAAAGTCAACTTGAGGAGAAAATCCAAGTGGCTAATAAACAGTGAGCTAAATTTTAGTTTTAAAATTAGCAAAATTTTCCAAATGGTAAGAATTGTTAGTAATGACAAGGTGATATGATAATATAAAGGCTAATAGCTGCTGTGTGCTTACTCTGTGCCAGATATGTTTCATCTATTTTACTCTTTTATTTTTTCCCCAACTCTTTAGAGTAAATATATCATTACTCTCTTTTTGGATGAGGAAACAGAGGTAGAGAGACCACACAAGACACACATTTAGTGTGATGGTAAATTTTATGCATCAACTTGGCTTGACCGCTGTGCCCAGATACATGGTCACCCTTATTCTGAGTTACTGTGAGAGTGTTTTGGATGAGATTAATGTTTAAACTGGTGGGCTTTGAATGAAGCAGATTACCCTCTATAATATGCGTGTGATCTAAGCAGTTAAAGGCCTTCATGGAAGAAAGATGGCCTTGGGACTCGAACTACAACTCTTCCCTGGGTCTTCAGCCTACTAGCCTACCCCTTCAAATTTTGGTTTTATCAAGTCTTCACCATCACATGAGCCAATTCCTTATAAATCCCTTTCGTGCTCTCTCTCAGCATCTGTCTACACACACACACACACACACACTGTGGTTCTGTTTCTTTGGACAACTCTGACTCATACACTTAGGACATGGTGGAGCCAGGTTTTGAGCCCAAATTTTCTGACTGTTGCACTTCACTGCTAGCCTTTACAGCTTCCTTGTAAATGCTTTCTTGATACGAAAAATTCATGTAACCTTTTGGAATAACAATTTGGCTATACACATGAAGACCCTTTTAAAAGTTCACACATTCTAGGGCTTTTTTCTAAGTAAATAGTCAAATTCAGACAAAGGTTTCTAGCACTTTTCTCACAGTAAAAAAACTTGAATCAATTTGAATGTCCAACAGTGAAAGCATTAAATAAATTATAATGTATACATAAGAGTAAATATTAGACAGTTATTAAATTTTGCTTCTGAAGGACAATGCCATGGGGAATTACTAGAGATATTAATTTTTTAAAATGAGCTAAGTCATTATATATATGGTGTGATGTGAATTATATTAAAAATGAATATGTATTCATAGATACTCAGAGGAAAAACAAGATAATTATATTAAAATCGGTCATAGAGTTTTATTTCTGGGTGGTGTTATTCACTCATTGTCTTCTTTATAATTTTCAATATTTTTCAAGAACTTTATAAAAACTAACGTTTTGGGGTCTTGTTGTTTTGAGGGTTGAGGCAAAATAGTGGCAATGAGACCCACAGACCCTCTTGAGAGAAATGTGTGACACATTAGGGAAAACAGGGTTCCTGGACTTAGAAGAGTTGTATTCCCAGCAATTCTTTACCTAATTATATGTGGGAACTTCAATAAGTGGCTTGATTAGTCTAAGCCTCAGATTCCTCACTGGTAAAATAGAGGTAATCAGTGTACCTATACATTAACTTCACAGTGAGCTGGAAGGGATAAAGTTTTGGCCTTGAATGGTGTTAACTTACACTCTACTTTATAAAAAGTATGGACCATGATTTGGAATGATTTTTTTTAATAGTTCTGTTAAGATATCATTCACATACCATATAGTTCACCATTTTTAAAGTGTATTATAGAGGAGGAAGACATTTCCTCTACCCGCTCGGTTCTTCTGGCTGAAGAATGAATGAGACAGAATAATAGGAGAAAATTAAACAAAGCTTTATAACATGTATACATGGGAGAGGCTCAGGCAACCTGAGCAACTCACCAAAATGGCAGAAGCCACAACCTTAAATATCATCTTTAGCTAAAGACAAAAGAGGATGTTGGGGGTTGGGGGAGTCAGTTACAGGAGATTACCAGAGAAGTGCAGTAAACAAGGGTCAGGTTGTTATGCAGATTTAAGTCCTTGCCTTCTGCTTTGATAAGAGTTTCTAGAGATAGTGTCATCCCTCCTTCTTCCTGTACAGAGAGGGAGACACATTTACAGATGGAGATTTCCTTTACAATGTAAATGTTTCTTAACAAACGGTAAGTAAACTCTGCTTTTCAGAGTTTCTTTCCTGTCTGCAGTTTTTAAAAGTAACCAGCCCAAAATAATCCTCATGCCAAAGAGACATACCTTGGGTGGCCAATTCCAATCCCCCACGGTATAATTCAGTGTTTTTTAGTATGTTCACAGAGTTGTGAAATCATCAACACAATAGAACCTTAGGACATTTTTGTCATTCCAGAAAGAAATCCACACCCATTAGCAGCCTCTCCCCACTCCCTACTCTCCTTAGCCCTTGTAACTCATTAATCTACTTTTTCTCTATAAATTTGCCTGTTGGTGATGCTTCATGGAAGTGCAATCATGCAATATGTGCCTTTTGTGTCTGGCTTCTTTCACCTAGCATATTTCCAAGGTTCATCCATGTTGTAGCGTATATCAATACTTCATTCCTTTTTGTTTCCAAATAATACTCTACTGTATTAACAAACCACATCTTATTTATTCATTGATCAATTGATGGGCATTTGGGTTGTTTATACTTTTGAGCCATTATAAATAATGCTGTTATGAACATTCATATATACATTTTTGTGTGGACATATGTTTTATTTCTCTTGGGTATATACCTAGGAGTAAAACTGCTGAGCCATATGATAACTCTATGTTTAATGCTTCAAGGAATTGCCAAATGGTTTTCCCAAGTGGCTGCATCATTTTAAAACACAGTGAGCAATGTATGAGAGTTCTAATTCCTTTTAATAATTTTTAACTACGTATTTTTTTTAGTTGTTTTCTTAGTAGTTGCTCTAAGGCTTATAACGTGCATCAAAACTTACACACTAAGCTAATTTGGTGAGAGGTAGAAACACTAATATAGCTCCAACCCTTGTCCCTCTTCTAGTGCTATTGTTGTTGCACACATCACATTGATATATGTTACAACCCCAACCATACGTTTTTATAAGTATTCATGTAATTTTATGTCTTTTAAAGAAGCTGAGAGAAGAAAGAAGGGCAAATATATATTTATAGATTTTGTTATATTAACCTTATTATTTGCCATTTCTGGTTCTTTTCAATTCTTCCTGTGTTTTCAAGTTACCATCTGCCATCATTTCCTTACTCCAAAACAGTTCAGTTCCCACCCACTGCCTCTGTGCTGTTATTTTCAAATACATTACATTTCTATACATTATAGACCTAAAAATGCAATTATGTGTATATTGTTTATGCAAGCGCTTTTTAAATCAGTTTAGAGAAGAGATATTCAATTGTATTTTTTTTTATAATTACCTACATAATTACCTTTACCACTGCTTTTTGCTCTTTTGTGTGGATTTGAATCTGAATCTGCTCTCAGTTGCTTTCAGCCTGAAGAACTTTCTTGAGTATTTCTTCTAAGATGTGATTGCTAGCAATAAATTCCCTCAGTTTTTGTTTGTCTGGGCATATCATTGTTTCACTTTTACTTTTGAAAAATAGTTTTGCTGGTCGTGGGATCATTGGTTGATAGTTATTCTCTTTCAGTACCTTGACTGTGCCATCCCAAAGCCTTGCAGCCTGCGTTGCTGCTGATGCTAAGTCACCTGTTAATCTTATTGGATTAACAATAATGAGCCCTTTTTTTCCACTTTCTAAATGTTCTTTTTGACGTTGGCTTTCAACATTTGACTATGATATGTTTGACTGTGGATCTCTGCGTTTATCCTACCTGAAGTTCTTTGAGTCTCTTGGGTTGTATTGATTAACATTTTTCATCAGATTTGGGGAGTATTCAGCCTTACCTCATGCAAAACTGGACATTTTAAATGATATATTATAGCAACTCTGGATACTGAACCATGACCACCTTCCCCCCCAACCCAGGTCTTGTTATTGTTTTCTTGCTTCCTTTTTATTTGTTTAGTGACCTAGGCAGAATATTTCATTGAAGTCTGTTTCATCCACAGTGTGCAACCTCTGAAATCGCTCCTCAGAGGATAAAGCCCTGGATGTGCACACAGTTTTCATGGGCATCTGAGCTGATCTGCCCCTATTGGTATCACACCCAGCTGTTGGTTTCCATTAATTAATATCTGATTCCTTTATTGTTTTTGACAAAGCCCTGGGGCATAAATTGCTCCACAGTCTTATCCAATTAAGTTAGAGCCTATTTTCAGTGGCAGAGTTTTGCCAGTCTTTGAGGCTGCTCAGACTTCAGAAGAGCTTTTCTTGGCTGCCTCATTCCCTGGTTCTCTTTGTTAAACTTCTAGCTGGTCCTCCATTTCGCTTATTGCTATCATGGAGCTACCAGCCTGAAGGCACAATACTAATTGGTCACCCCCAAGATCTTCATTTTTATTGACAACACCTCTAGGCACGAATTTCCCCACTCTTTGCTCCAAAAAAAGTCAGTCCCCCTAGGGAGATCTGTGGAGCTCTCTGTTTTTATGGCCCGATTATCCCACTGAGCAGTATCTCTGTGTAAATGCAATGGAGCAGGGTAGGGGGCAGGCATGGACAATGGTTTGCTTCTCCTAGAGTGACATCCTGCTCTGTGAGTAGGGATTCAGGTAACAATGGAAGCCCTGGGTCTTCTCATCTTGCCCCTCCTGGCATGGAGCGAAGAGCTTGCTTATAATCCCTACCTTATAAGGAAGCTGAAGTGGGTGTTTTAGGGTCCAGTATTCTTGGCCTGCCATGCCTGAGGTAGCGCTTCCACCCTAGGAGTGGGACTGGATAACGGAAGGGAGACCAGTCCTCTCAGCAGCACCTGCCCAGAATAGAGCTTCTGCAACAGAAAGATGGTAGCTGGGGGATGAGAGATGCTAGTGGAAAGCCCCTCCTGGGGTGAATGGTGGCTGTGGACTGGCAGCTGGGCAAGAGAGAGGCATGTCTCCTTGGCTGTACATGCCTGGTATATGGTTTCTATTACACTGAGCTGAAGAGAAGGGAATGGGAGCAGGTCATGGCTTAAATGCTACAGATCTTCACTGTTTTTACCAAGGTTTAGTACATTTTTTAATATTTCTCCATTTTCTATATGCCCTTAGGACACTTTCCAGAGATTTTAATGTCAACCATTTAACTTATAAAAATTATATACACATAATTATGTAATTATATAAAATATATTTAAATATTTATATATACGTATCGTATATATAATTACTTATTTATTATATTTTCAGAAGTTACATTTGTTTTGCTAAGGAGAAGGTCCAGTATGCTCCTCACACCACCATTCCAGAAGTCAATCTGATTGAGTTTTATAAGGAAAGAAAAGTCATGGATACCTTGAAGACAACAGCACCCTGAAAGAATCATAGTGCATGACTGCAGACTGTCCAGGTGCACGGTGAATACAATTAAGGGGAAAGGGACATTGTTGACAGCTTTTTATATTGGTGGTATACTCCACTGCTCACACTTGGTGCACCAGGAAAAAGAACGTCACTGAAATGCAGCTAAGAGTCAATCCAGAATTTTCTCCTGCCTTGGAAATGAACTTCCCAATACCTAACTACAGGGTTACAAGCACCTGCCAGAGACAGCAGAGAATAAAGCAAACAAACAATTCCACTTAAACACCTTGGAATCTGACTCCTATAATCTCAGAGCCTAAAAGCCTAACAAATCCACTTTGAATTCTCACAATTGAAAAATGATTTGTAAAACTATACCTTTTAACAGGAGTCCTTCAAGGCAATGATAAAAGACCCATAGAGAAAAAAAGTAAAAATCTTTTAGAAAAAAAAATTGGTAAGCAAGTATCTTAAACATCAAGCAGAAAATGCAAGTTTAGGCCATTTGGAAGCTTATAATTTATTTAACATTGAAATCGCGAAATCAATTTTATACTTTACCTCTAGTTAGAGAAGTTATCACAGCAGAGGGGCAAAATATTGGAAAAGCTTCACTCTCCAAGTACTGTAATCTAGCTACAGAATACCTAACTATCAGCCAAAGAACTGCAAGGAGAAGTACAGACAAAGGACTAGGGTAATAAAGGTATGAAGGACCAAAAACACAGGAAAATGCTTCAAGGGCGACTGCTGAGAAAGCAGCCTGGGGAGCAGGAGCCCGAGAGAGAGCAGGCCCAGGATACATGTCTGATTCACAGGCACTTCCACAGAAGGCTCAGGGTCCCCACCATCCCCGAGGCATCGGTTCTGGAGAAGTACAGTGTCAGCATCCCCTCAAGAAGCAGAAAGACAAGAAATCCTCCTTGATGCATCTCAGGAGGAACCAGCCCTTCAGGCAGTAGGTTGAACCAAACATTCCCGCTTTAACATGAGCCATGACTGTGATGGCAGGAGTCTGAGATTAGAGGACAGAGCTCTAGAAGGTGATTCTGATCCTCTTCCACTCTATGGACTTCTTCCAGCTATTATCACCAAGAGTTTGGCAATAGTCTTTTGGGGGGTATAAAGCCAGAAGAATTATTTAGGGATAGTACTTAAAAATCTTAATATCTACCTACCTTTTGTCAATGAAAATAATCCATAAGCAATCTATAAACGAAAATTTGGGTGAGTTTATTTTGAGCTGAAATCTGAGGACCATGGCCCAGGGAAGAAAGGGCACCGAAGAAGTGGGGTGCACAGAGTGGTTATATACCCCCATACAGAACGTTTCACATATGATTGAAATGTCCCTCCCACAATAGTCACAAGATTGCCCTGAAGGCACAGTGCTTGATGGACACAGCAGGTAGTGGGTCTGCTATCTCAGAGGGCGTAGCAGGAGGCAAGCCTATTGTCTCAAGCTGGGTGGTCACAGGTGAGCCCAGCAATCAGTTCCTAGCCTAAGGAAAGATGCTTAATCCTTAAGATAATGCCAACATTGGGAGGGGGAGGGAAGTTGCACCTTTATCTCAAGGGCCTTTGTTCTTGCCATAGGGAATATCTAAAGCAGATATACAATGCATGCTCAACAGCCACGGTCAAGCCCTTTTGGAAAGACAAGGTCAGGCCGAATTAGGTTTATACCAAATGGCTTCCTCATATTCTCCAATATATCCTATTGCTTGCCATTTTTATTTGTCACTTTCCATCCTGAGAGCCCACCAGGCACCCAATCCTGTGGCCATAGGAGACTACATGCAGTGTGGTCTTTGTGTAACTGAGCGATGGGCTTGTTCTGCTTGCTGCAAGACTAGCCAAAAAGTCAAGAGGCAAGTTGGTGGAATAGAAAGAGTTTATTCATTTTTGTTACAAAACTGGAAGATGGGGACTACTGTCCTTAAAGCCCATCTTCCAGAACAAACACTACAGGCCAGTTATACAGGGGACAGGATGTGCAGGCATGCAGGAAACCATGTTTGGAACGCAGTTTCTTCAGACATCTGGTCTCTGAGTGGGGCAGAGGTCTCTTCTTAGTTCCTGATAATCTTATTTCTCCTCTCTTCTGACTGATGTTCCTGGTTTCCAGAGAATGGATATGCATCAGAGACCAGATGAATGCCCTCCACCCTGATTAATAAGAACAAAAGCTTTAATATACATAGTAAAGACTACTTTTTGAACAAGTGGTGCCAGCATTTGTCCTCCACAGCAGGCCTGGCCCCTGTGCCTGGAGGTCCTTTTCCACTTCCTCTACCTAGTTAATTTGCATTGTCCTTAAGGCTCCTCTCAGGCAGCCCATCCTCTTGGAAGTGGTCTGCCTTTGAAACAACTTAGGACTACCTCCTCTGGGTTCACCCAGCACCTGGGGCTTCCTTCTGGCATACCACTGTGTTACAATCTTTAGTTTTGTCATCTCTAGAGCAGTGTTCTCAAATTTTAGCATTCCTCAAGATCACCTGGATTGCTGGACCCCACTTTCACAACAGATAATTAGTATGTCTTGGGCACAGTCTAAAAATTAGCACTTCTAACAAGTTCCAGTGATGTCGCTGTAGCTGGTCCAGGATGGCAATTTGAGAATCACAGCTCTAGACTATCAGCCTTTTGTCAAATTCCATACCCATCCTTTTGTCACCAGCATATTGTATATCCAAATGCTGGCACATGGTAGCTTCCATAAGTACTCATTGAATGAAGGTTGGATCAACAAAACTGAAAAGTACTAATGTTTATCACTTCACATGCTAAAGAAGGTGGAGTAACACAGATATAGTTCCTCTAAAATGGTAGTGATCCAATGGAAATATTCCATGGGTGAAAAAGAGCTAGAGGTCCTTTCCCATTGACAAATTATCAGCTCACTTCTTACAGTCATCCCTTGCAAATGTGAATAGACACACTACACTATAGCAAATCAAGCAAAGAAGCAAAACAGGAAAGCTCGGAAGTACTTTGACTTGTGACACAACCATGTTTTTTCCTCAGAAAAGGAGTCAAAGGTGCAGCAACTAATCAGAATCAACTTGTCATTGTATTTACTGAGTCTCAACCTTGAAATTGCCTGTTCAGCCCCTTGGTTTTGCTCATTCTTGTCCAGCGACCCTGTGGTCCTTCTTGGGTCCCCTCTAACTCCCTGGATAAGTGCGAGAGCTAGATGTCTTCCCCAGGTGTCTCCAGGTAACCTCTTCAAGCTACCCCAGGATGACTCTGCAATTTGTTCTTGTTTTTTCTTTATAATTACAGCACCATTTTTAGCACTACTGCTAAGTTTTTTAAAATAGTTGTAAATCATATGATATCATTCTTCTGCTCGGAACCATCCAGTGGCTTCTTATCTTACTGCACATAAAGCTGAAGTCATCAGAATAGCTCCCAAGGCCCTAGAGCATCTTGCCTCAGCCCACCCATTGCTCCTCTGAACTCAGCTTCTCTAACTCTCCCCCTCAGACCCCTGCCCCGGCCACAGTGACCTCACTGCTCCTACTTCAGGGAATTTGAACCTTGCATTTCCTTCTGCCCAGAGACTCTTCCCAGATATCCGCATGGCACCATCTGTGCCTCTTCATTCAAATGTCACCTTCTCATGGAGGCCTTCCTTGACCCCATTCTAAACATTGCAACACTCCCTCCAACACTCTCTATCCCCCCTTACTAGCTTTATTTTTCTCTATGGCACTCATGACCGTCTACACAGTACATATTTACTTGTTTGTTTGTCTCCCTCCACCATACTGTAAAATGCAGGAGGGCAGGGATTTTCATCTGTTTTGCTCTCTCATGCCTAGAAAATTTCTGGGTCCATAGAAGGTGTTTGTGGTGAGCACACAGAGATGTGCCTCCCAAAACCCCTGTCAAGGGCGGATTTGCTGCCCAACTGTAGGGGATGTGGTCAGCTGAAGGCATCCAGCCATCAGCTGCTTTAGGATCTGCCTCCACTGCAGACAGCTGCCTTGCCCAGAGCCACTCATCCTGAGGCCCACCAACCCCAGGCCGTGCCAGGTGGACCCTGACGCAGCTCACTCCAGACACCCATTCCTTGGGATGGCTGGAATTTTGGGGGGCCTACATCACCATTTGACTCCTCCTCCTTCCCAAATCTTTGCCCTCCTCCTTTTCACAAATGTTGATCTCTAATAAACATACGGCACCTCAACTCTGCATCAGCATCTGCTTCGAGAGACCCCCAGCCTGTAACAGCACTCAATAAATACTTGTTAAATGAATGAATATACAAATGGATATGTCCCTTATCAGGAGTGGCCCCACCATTATTCCAGCATGGGGCCCCAGCTCAATCCCCAAGAACAGAGGAAGTTGAACCTCTGAAGAAGTGGTAGCTAAACAGATCTGAAGGCTGAGGAGGAGTTAACTGAGTGAAGATGGTCGGCATTCAGGCTGAGGGCCCAGGCCTGTGCCACCAGGAAGCCTAGAAGGCCCTGAGCGGCTGGAGAGCAGGAGTGAGGGGCAGCAGGATGGTGGAGGAAGAGGGAAGCCACCTTCTTTTCTCTTCTCCCACCATAGCCCTTGATGGCCAATCAGGGAGAGCCTTGATCCACATGAAAACCGGAGCCCTAATTTTAAGCAACAAGGTTATTGTTTCCTCATTCCTCCAGGAAAAGAAAGACCCTATGGTACATAGAATAACGGCCCCCTCCCTGGAACCTGTAAAAATGTTACCTTTTTTGGTAATGGCAAAGGGACTTTACAGATGTAAGTAAGTAAGCATTTTGAGATGGGGAGATTACCTCAGATTATCTGGGTAGTTGCAACGCAATTACAGGGTCTTTATAAAAGGAAATAGGGTAAGAAAGAAATTGAAAGATGCTACACTGCTGGCTTTGTAGATGGAGGAAGGGGTCATAAGTCAAGGGATGCAGGCAGCTTCTAGAAGCTGGAAGGCAAGAAAATGGATTCTCCCCAGAGCCTCCAGAAGGAACATGGCCCTGCTGACTCCTTAATTGAAACTCGTTCCAGACCGTAAGATAATAAATTTGTGTTGTTTTAAGCCATTAAATTTGTGGTAATTTGTTATGGCAGCAATACGAAGTGAATACAGACTCATTCTTCAGAAACATAATTACCTGATGTTCTCTCACTGCAGGGAGAGAGAAAATGTCTGTCTTCTGTACCAAAGATGGACAACCTCCTCCACAGACTGAGCCGATGACAATTTATGTACAAAGAAATATGCATGTGCATGCATTCCAATGAATGTGGTTCTCCGGAAATAACAGGCTAAACATCCACATCCTTCTAACACCTCTGTGTCGTGTGTGTGTGTACATGTGTGTATTTGCCTTTATACATTCACTGACATTTCAAGAGCACTGACTTTGTGCCAGGATTATATTTGGCCCTTTAGTATGTTCTCTCATTTGTTTCACTTTATTTACCTCACATTGCCCTGTGAGGTAAATATTATTCTCTTCACCTAAGAAAGTAATAAACTCAGGGTCATGGAGATCAGTTGTATTCAAAGCCAAGATTCAAACACAGATTGGTCCTCCTCTTCCCAAGTCCAGCATTATACCTTTCAGATATTTAGGTATTCCTCATTACAAGCCCCTTCCTACCTCGAAGTTTTACATCTTTCCACTATGCCATCCACCTCCGCCATTTCTCCCCACTACACACACCCTCTAGGCTCCAGCCACAATGAGATTCTTCCTCCTGAACCGACTTGGCTTCCTACTACCTGGTCTTTATACCTGCTGCCTCCTCCATGTGGAATTCTCCTCCTTGTCATTTTGCCTGATGTGCTCCTACTCATCTTTCAGGTGCTGGCATAAATATGAATTCTTCCAAGAAGCCTTTCTCAAGCTCAAGTCCCAAGAAAGTTAGGTGTTCTTGTTAGTGCTTTCATGGTATTCTGTCCCCAGTCATTACACATATCACATTTCATGAGCTGCTGTTCAATATTGTCTGACCCCCTTCTCCATCTCTAAGCTATAACTTCCATGAGGTCAAGGATCACTTTGATCTTGTCTACTACATTATGCTCAGTGTACCCTACAAAGTCATAATAGAAACTTAATATTGATTACATAATTAGGTAGGAGTGACAATACACCTGCTTTTAGTTGTTAGAAAAGTAAACATATTAAGTTATATAACAAATGGTTCTTAGAGCTTTCAACTAGTAACTAAAAGAAAAATGCTCACTTAATGTTTCATTGTTTGGGCCATTATTTTTTTGGCTATTGTTTATTTTTTGGTTTTTTTTTTTTAGATTTTTTTTTTTCCCTTTTTCTCTCCAAAGCCCCCCGGTACAGCGTGGTATATTCTTCGTTGTGGGTCCTTCTAGTTGTGGCATGTGGGACGCTGCCTCAGCGTGGTCTGATGAGCAGTGCCATGTCCGCGCCCAGGATTCGAACCAACGAAACACTGGGCCGCCTGCAGTGGAGCGCGCGAACTTAACCACTCGGCCACGGGGCCAGCCCCTTGGCTATTGTTTTTTTCACTCTGAGCTAACATCTATTACATATGTGGGTCACTGCCACAGCGTGGCTTGATGGGTAGTGTAGTTCTGCCCCCAGATCCGAACCTGCAAACTAGGGCTGCCAAAGCAAAGTGCAGTGGACTTAACCACTATGCCACTGAACAGACCCCTTGGGGTTGGGCTTTTTTTTTAAAGATTGGCACCTGAGCTACCAACTGTTACCAATCTTTTTTTTTTTTTTTTTCTGCTTTATCTCCTGAAATCCCCCCTGGTGCACAGTTGTATATCTTAGTTGCAGGTCCTTCTAGTTGTGGCATGTGGGATGCTGCCTCAACGTGGCCTGACAAGTGGTGCCATGTCCGCGCCCAGGATCCAAACCAGTGAAACCCTGGGCTGCTGCAAGCAGAGCATACAAACTTAACCACTTGGCCACGGGGCCGGCCCCTGAGCTATTTTTTAACGATAATACCAAAGAGCAACTTCCAGGCTTGAGCCCTGGCTACATTACATCATTTGCTGTGAGCTTTGAGTCACGTCAACTGGTGATGCAGACCTGCATAAAGTTTTCCTATTTCCCAAAACAAATAGTGATAAAGAAGCCCCTTGTAACTTTCATTCTCTTTCACCAAAGTTAACACTTTAAGGAAACAGTCTTTTCCACACCATTTAGTTGTCACTCTGTGATCCAGGAGAATATGGAGCAAGATTCATATAAACCCTTCTGTGAAAGCAGAAAAAAGAAAACTCTCTCACATTCCAGGACACAAAAATCCTGCTATGATATCCGTGTAAGCTGCAGTGTATCTGCCGATCAGAGCCATGTGGCCTTAAAGACATGGAGGGAGATTTCAAGGGCTGGTCTTCCAAAATGATCTGCCGGGTTGCCTGACTAGTAGAGCAAGAACAGAGTAACAACAGTGATGGTAGTAACAGCCGTGGTTTAAGAGACCACTTCCTATGTGCCAGGTACTAGGCATCATGTACATTGTATCAATTACTCCTCACCATAGCCCTAAGAGGCAGACACTGTTGTTATCCCCATTTTATAGATGGGGAAGCTGAGCTCAGGAAAGATAGAGGAACTGACTCAAACCCAGGCATTTTTGACTACAAATCCTGTGCTTCCCATTGACTATAGAATCTTCCTCTGCTCACTAACTGAATTTGCTCCTTGGTACCTCAGTTCTTGAGTGTGAGCACTGGCTTCCTCTTAGAGGGGGATTACACTACAAAGTATTGCACTTTATGTTGTTTTTCATTGCTCATATTAATATGAGGGGTTTGGGGCAGTTTTTTTTTTTTTTTTTTTTTGAGGAAGATTAGCCCTGAGCTAACATTTGCTGCCAATCCTCCTCTTTGTGCTGAGGAAGACTGGCCCTCGTCTAACATCCATGTCCATCTTCCTCTACTTTCTGTGTGGGACGCCTACCACAGCACGGCTTGCCAAGCAGTGCCATGTCCGCACCCAGCATCCGAACTGGCGAACCCCGGGCCGCCGAAGTGGAATGTGCGGACTTAAGCGCCGCTGCGCCACCGGGCCGGCCCCTTTAGGCTGATTTTTAAAAGGAAAATTAAAATGTTCCAGGAGTAAAGGAAAGGAGTAATGAACCAGAGTTGAAATAAGTTCAAACAGATTTGAGTAACAATGAAGATTTGCCCTCAACAACTGGGCAGAGGAGTAACCCTCATAAGGAATAACTGGTTTTGCCTCCTACACAAAAGGCCAGTGTAGCAACGTATGAAAATACCAGACCTGGAGTCAGAGAATCGGGGTTTAAATCTTGGCTTTCTCCCCTACATCTTACACAAACCTAGGAGGACAGAACAACATCTACCTCAGTGGGCTAATACAAATTAACAAAATATCATGTGTATAAAACCTTAGGACTCAACAAAAGTGAATTGAATCTGACTTTATATTGAATCTAAGAAACAAAATACTCCATAGAGAAATAATCCTGACACCTGTTTGTTTCACAACAATATCGCTGTTGTCATCCCAGGTATTTTTCTAGAAGATATTGTCAGGTGCTTAGCAGGTCATTGAAAAGCAATGTTTTCAGTTTAGACCAAGACAGCCTCTCAAGGCCAATCATCAAACGGTGCTTGGTATTTTCAAAACATAACGTCAGTGCTTTATAATCCAATACCTATTTGTTTAGATTTAAATTTTAATTAGTCAGTGACATTTTCAAAAGTCCTGTCTTGTACCATTGTTGCTATAATTGTCTCCTAAGAATAAACATGTTCTTAAGAAAATATTTAACCTGATTTTAAGAATAATTTAACATGGGCAGCTAATTAGCCCTCTGCACCACCGTCATAAACTTTCTTGTCCAATGCAGCATTTGGAATCTCATGTCAACTCATAGCTAGCCACATTAACAAAAGTGCTTCCTTCAACTCACTTAATGCCTTTTCAATGAACAAGAATGTTTTGTGCACCTAATATGCGCAAGATTCCTCTCCAGGCACTCAGTGGTGCAGGGGCAGGAAGACGATTCACAAGCAGCTTGTGGAATTAGGAAGCTTGGTGCAGTGTAACCACACTAACAGACCCAGAGAGCAACTATGTGTAAAGTTGCTTGTGGGATATGGCACCTTGGGGTAAAGACTGTCCCCGGGGCCAGAAGGAGACATGTTTATCCAGACTGGTCACAAGACAAGCTGAAAATGACTATGCACGCCCCATCATACTACCAATCCCCCAAAACAGAAATAACTGCCAAACAGCCCCGAGAGAGAACAGATGTCAATCCTCGATGAAATCCGTGAGTCTTCTGTGTGTGATTGACTCATTACAGAGGAACTAGATTAGCACAGGTGAAATGACAAGGGATTAGAGCTAACTTGAAAAGATCACAAATAGAGGCCCCTGTGGCCAAAATGATGACTTTGCAAATCATCGTGCACATTTCAGGGAATCTGCCAAGACTGTCAGAATGACTACCACAAGTCACCTGATTAATTGGCGTTTATTATTTTTTTATTTTGCGTTAACATTTTGCTATGTCTGTAAGCCTAGGCTAAGAGAACTTGAAAGATCAAGTATGTGGATAAAGAGTACAATGCAATATGTACACCACCAAAGAAATGTGTTTTCCTACGTGTAATATATTATAATTCACAAACATTATTAAGGTTTCATCAATAAAGTTCTCTGAGATTTGCTTTAGTAATAGCTAGGCTACTCCCCCATGCTGTCTGCTTGTAATAAGCAACATGTGGCTCAACTCTTGTAATTTCCAGAGGATCATATTATTGGTAAGGCACTAATTCATTCTGATTTCCCAGGTTGGCTCCAATATGATGCAATCTTATTCTTTTCCATAAAGCCAATTCATTAAGTTAAAACTAAATGTTATTTTGTTGTCTTTGTTCTACTTTTTAGGTAAAAAAAATTCATGAATTGGAAAATAAAAAGCCTTTAGTCTACCATGTGCCCCAAAATATGGCCATCTTAAAAACACTAAGACAGGGGCTGGCCCGGTGGCACAGCAGTTAACTTCACACGTTCCACTTCTTGGCGGCCCAGGGCTCGTCGGTTCGGATCGCTGGTGTGGACATGGTGCCGCTTGGCAAAAGCCATGCTGTGGTAGGCATCCCATATGTAAAGTAGAAGAAGATGGGCATGGATGTTAGCTGAGGGCCAGTCGTCCTCAGCAAAAAGAGGAGGATTGGCAGCAAATGTTAGCTCAGGGCTAATCTTCCTCAAAAAAAAAAAAAAAACCCTAAGACATTACACAGTATGAAGTAGTTGATAGTTGATGAGGTAAGGAGGTAAGCGATGCTTGCAAACGTAGCTCTAAGATTTCTTAACTATGCAGCCCACTAACTCAGACAAACAACAGCCATTCAGATTCTAATTCAAGAACTTGTTTTCTTCTCCTTCTCTGCAGGGTCAAAAACCCATGTGCATAAGAAAAACAATCAGAGCTTTCAGCAAAAACGACCTGAAATTGTAGATTTCACAGAGGAAGAGAGAATAAAGAACATCAACAACAGGAAAGAGGGAGGAAGGACCTGTAATGACAGCTGAGAATTGAATTCCCTAAGAAATTATCCGGTTAAGTCAATATTTGTGGTTCAGTGTTATCATCACCAACCACCATTCCCTTGGGGACCCCAGGGATTTGCCAAGATACAGGTTGAGTGCTCTGCCTGCCCCCCAAAATAAATTCCTGCTCTCATTCCTGACAGGTACACAATAGTCTTATTGGGAAAGCATTTCTCAAAGAGGCAAGCACTCTCCACAAAGAGCATCCCTTGGGCAGCAGGGATGTGTCCATATTAAATGTCTATCTGTTTAACTAAATAGTTTATAAGGTTTATATAAGGGCTACAAATGATGGGATAAGGCCAGCCTCACACCCAAAGCCATACATATCCACAAAGATGTTTCTTAGACAGATACAAAAGAGTGTCATTGAGACACAGGTGTGTGGAACCAATGTACCTCCACAAGTAATTTGAAAGGTATATCGGGATGGTGGTGGACAGCAATAAAGAAATTCATCAAAGTGGCATCTAACAAGAAATAAGGGCCTTATTCATGCTACAATGAGATCTCCGTTAGAACACAGACTCCCAAGTTACACAATTGGGGCAGCTTTCTAACTGGGAATCTATTCACTGCAAGCAAAGGACAGTTTGCTGATAAGGAACACCAAGGATAGATAAAGAAGGAAAATGTCATCGAGCATCTCAGTAAGCTTGCAGCCAGCTCCTACCACCCCAATTTTATCCACTCACCCAGTGACCTAGCTAGCAGTGAATGTCTGTGCATCATCCACCACATCGTAAACTGAAGCGGGGCGTTGTCATTAAGGACAGCAGCAGTCACAGTCCCCATCCTCATCAAAACGCAAGCACATATTAAACCTCAGGGATCCTTTGCCATCCCTGTAAGCTGCCACAATGTTAATGAGCTCACTTAGAGACAACCTGGTACAAATCTATATGAAAACCAGAAAAATGCAATAAATAGTCACATGGAAAATGAAGTAATTTAGAAAATAAAATATTGTCTGGAGAGACTGACAGAGCACAACTCATTCAGAACCTTGAAGGCCATATGAAGGATTTTGACCTTTATCCTAAATTGGTGAGAAGTGATTAAAGGGTTTAAAGGAGGGCAGTAACATGATGTGCTTTGCCAGCTTCAAAGATGACTCTAGTTGAGTGAAAATAATGCATTAGGGACTCAAGTGCCTCATGCATGTGGCGTCATCCCTCCTTTGAAGTTCATATCAAAAACTGACGGATGTACATTTTTCCTGAAAGTCTTCCAATCTTGACTGGAAGTTTCACGAGGGCAACAACTCAAGTCTTAACACTTTTTCTTAACCACCTCAATGACTAGCTAAATGAATATAACTTGATTAATTAGTAGATGAACTGTTTACTTGTAAAAATCCTCAAAAAGGGATGAGAGGGGGCTGGGTGAATTATTTTCTCATGCTGGAACAAGAACCACTATGCAATATATGCAGCTTCCCAAAGCTTTGTCTTTATGAAATGATTTTCCATGTTGAGGTAAGTCAGTATTGAACCCGTGTCTGGATTTTTTACTATGTCTGGGAACCTCTACCTTGAAGATAATCCACCTCGTGGTCTTCTCTCCTACTGACGTGAACCCTTATTTCTACCACCTCATTAGTCCCATGAATATACCGACAAAGATCCTTTACATGACCAAACTCCAGGTAGGCTCTCCTGAGACTGACTAGACTCCATCCTTGCGCATATCCTTAAGAGTCCAATTTTAGCAATAATCCTGAATTGGTTCAGCCCCACGCTCAGTATCTGACCACCCTCAACATCTCCACCATCCCCCAGGCAATATCTGATCACCCTGACCCTACTTGAGCAAGAATCCTGTTAGGCCAGTTTAGCCAAAATTCCCACTTGAACTGGTGTTTCCTTTTAGAAACTTTCCATCCACTGATGCCCAACCCTGGCTCCTTGGCTATAAATTTCCAATTTTTCTTATCATATTGGGAGTTGAGCCCAATCTGTCTCCCCCACCTGCAAAACCCCATGGCAGTGGTCCCTACACCTATCTCAACAGCCCCCTTGAATAAAGTCTGCCTTCCCATTCTTTAACAAGTGTCATGAATAATTTTTCTCTTTAACAATACACAAGAAGAGTTAAAGTATTTTCAAAGAACCAAGTCAAACCTTTCTCTTTTAAGACAAAAAGAAAGTTTTATAGTTTCTGATGAGAAAATATAGGTCTGGAGAAAGGGCATTTGAACACATTTTTGTATTTGGATATGTAGAGAATAAATTCTAACTAACTGGAATCTTCAGTTAAGATATTCTGGGCTCAAGATACACTCAGTCCAATATCCTCTATCATCTTCAGCACAATCCTCCCTGTTCAGTAAGAGTCTCCTGCAGTGAGCAGCCAGTAAATATTTGTTGACAGTAAGAACTCTGGGAGCTGGCAAGCCTTTCAGTTATCACTGATAATCTAAATGCTTATTTTATTTTCATGGCCATGGAGGAGAACTGACACTTTGCAGAAAGATTTCCAACAAGATTTAAAGAGCAAACAAAAGGGTTTCTGGTGTAGTGTAAGGTAACAAATTTTCAGCTAATGAAAACATCCTATTTAATGTGAAATTTTTTGTGTATCTGTTTTTCTCCATCAGTGAGCAAAGCTCATCTTCCTATCAGATATAAATTCTTTAGGAACACATTTTGAAACATGCTGTAGACAGAAAAATAATGCAGAAAGTGAAAGATAAGTGAGATTATAAAGAAAGAAAAATGGATGGGGGAAAAAAGACACTTGGACCAAAGAAACATCATTATGAATTCAAATACCTATCAAACGGACGGGTGTTAAAGTCAGGACAGCCCAAGACCCTTGTGTTCTGATAAAAATCATGAGGCTTAGTGTCCAACCCACTGTAACACCTTACTTTGGAATTTCCCTTAGCAGGAACCTTTGTAAACTACAAAAATCCTTTTATATTTCATTTTTTCCAGCGGCAATCAAAAGTGTTCCAACGAAAATGTCTAATATAGTTTCAGTGACAGATGACTTCGGTGCCTTGGATCTGTTCATATGTTAACATTATGAAGACCTGTCACAGTGTCAGTCTTGATTACCTTTCATTCCCATAGGTGGCTTTCCAAAAAAAAATTGCACGTAAAATGCTCATCAATCCATTCACAAAGTTTACCAATCTGGGTGAAATTTTACTGCCGTTCTTTGACTATGCATTTTTTAATAAAATGAAATTTTGTAAAAGACTTAGGGATTACTGGTAAAATAGGTCATAAGAAGTATAAGAGAGATTTGGGGGTTTTATTAACAGCTTTACGAAGATTTAATTCATGTACCATACAATTTACTAAAGTGTAAAAATCAATTGCTTCTAGTATATTCATGGAGTTATGTGATCATCACCACAATTAATATTTGAACATCTTCATCACCCCAGAAAGAAACTCTGAACCCTCAACCCCCTTCCCCCCAACCCTGGCAGTCATTACTCTTTCTGTCTCTATAGATTTGACCATTCTATAAATAGAGTCATACAACATGTGGTCCTTTGTGATCAGCTTCTTTCACTTAGCATAGTGTTTACAGGGTTTATCCATACTGCAGCACCAATCAGTACTTAATTCTTTTTTGTTGCCAGATAATATTCCATCATATGGATATAACACATTTCACTTGTTTATTCGTCAACTAATGGACATTTCAGTTGTTCCTACTTTTGGTCTATTATGAATAATGCTTCAATGAATATTCACGTACAAGTTATGTGTAGACATCTATTTTCATACCTCTTGGGTTTACACCTAGGAGTGGAGTTGCAGAGTCATACAATAACTCTATATTAATCATTCTGAGAAACTGCCAGATTGTTTTCCCAAATGGCTGCACCGTTTTACATTCCTACCAGCAGTCTATGAGGCTTCCAATTTCTCTGTGAGAAGCTTTAATTTCAGGAATCCATGTCCAATATTTGAAAACTTATTAAAGCAGAGTTTTAGACAGATATTGACTATCTTAGGAAATAACTTGTTTGCCTAGAAAGTTTGCTTGGGACTTTGGACATCATATTTCTCCACCAAATCCCATTTTTACCTTCCTCCTGTAAGGCAAGATCTGCTAAACTGTGTAAAGAAACATTCGGCTAAAAGGCAAGCTGGACAAAGAGGTATCAAACAGGTTTCTGTTTTTCAGACAATGTTTCTTCTGCTAAATTAGACTCAAAACTACACCAACCTGAGTCTATCGAGCTTAGTACTTGCAGTGCTTGTCCTTCCAGATTATGTTTCAGCTAGCAATTTACAATTTCGAGACTCCACGTTTACCGTCTATATTAACCTGTTACGTCATTTATTATTATTCAATTCGATTTAAATACACACACTGCAAGATTAATTTTTTCACCTCTGTTTTTCTTCCATCTTCCTCCAACCTCAAGGTTTCCGTACTGTGATGCATCTGTTTGGTTACAGTAAGTTTTCAGCATATTACTTATATTAGTTACATAAGATGGATCTAAATCCCTTCTTATCTGCAAATATCTTTCTTTCACTTAATGGGGAAACGATCCTTTGACTGCATTGAAGAGTCTTTTTCTCTAGTGAATTATAGGTGCTAATCTTTCTTCTTCTAATGTTCAGTGTAGCAAATGAGAAGTCAGATGCCAGTTTTAATCTTTTTCCTTTGGGGGCTGGCCCAGGGTGCAGCGGTTAAGTTCACATGTTCTGCTTCTTGGCGGCCCAGGGTTTGCCCGTTCGAATCCGGGGTTCGAATCCTGGGTGCAGACACGGCACCACTTGGCAAAAGCCATGCTGTGGTAGGTGTCCCACATATAAAAAGTAGAGGCAGATGGGCATGGATGTTAGCTCAGGGCCAGGTTTCATCAGCAAAAAAGAGGAGGACTGGCAGTAGTTAGCTCAGGGTTAATCTTCCTCAAAAAAAAAATCTTTCTCCTTTGAAAATAACATATTCTTTCTGTCTGGAAGATTCTAAGATTTCTTCTCTATGCTCAAAGCTGAAGAATTTCACTAGGTATGTGTCTTCTCTTATTAATCCTACCTAGAAACCTGGGAGCGTTTCCAATCTCGTATCCAAGTCTGTCTTTAACTCCAGGAAGTTTTCTCTCATTACTTATTGAATATGCCTCCCCTATCATTTCCTCCTTCTCCCTCTGAGGGGGTTATTATTCACTTGTCAGATCTTCTGGATCTGACTTCCAAGTATCTAATCTTTTCTTTCACAATTTCCATGTGTTTGTAATTTCAATCTATGTTTTGTGATTTTTTTTCACTTAATCATCAAGAGCACTAATTTAACTCTCTGTGGTATCCATCTTCTCTTTCAAAAAATATCTCCATTTGAAAGCCATGAAAGTGAGCGTGTTTATGTGAGTTTGCTACAGTGCAATCTACCTAAGTGCTCTCTCATTTGCTTGTTCAAACTATCTTTCTCTTACAATAGTTGTCTTTTGCAAGAAGTCATTTTTCCTTGGTGTTTTGCATATTCTCCCTCTCCCTGGCTGCAAAGTCCAAGTGACTATTTCTTTTCCCAGAACTAGCTCCAGCCATAGGCAGGCAATGCGCCAGCTCACTTCCGGCCCCGTCAAAGGCAGCAGATATAAAACTCTCTACTCTGGTTTCCTCAGCTATGAAATAGCAACCTTCCTGCATCATCAATAAAGCCATCTTAGCCTACTGATACAGTGATGCTGCAACCCTTTCACAAGTAGGAATGCAAGGGAACCCTCCCAAGAGCCATCTTGATGACGTGGCCTCTCATTCTGAGGGCTCTGCCAGCTGATCCCCAAGCCTTAAATCAAGGTAACTATACCTCCTTTCAAATCTGAAGCCTGAAGACTATTTCTCACCATTCAATCCCTCATTCCTGCTAACCTGGTAACTTCTTAACTCAGGATAAGTAAAAATAAGAATATTGGGGCCAGCCCAGTGGCGCAGTGGTTAAGTGTGCACGTTCCGCTTCAGCGGCCCAGGGTTCGCTGGTTCGGATCCCGGGTGCCAACAAGGCACCACTTGGCATGCCATGCTGTGGTAGGCGTCCCACATATAAAGTAGAGGAAGATGGGCACAGATGTTAGCTCAGGGCCAGTCTTCCCCAGCATAAAGAGGAGGATTGGCAGCAGATGTTAGCTCAGGGCTAATCTTCCTCAAAAAAAGAAAAAAGAGTATTAACAATCACAGCAATAACTAACATTTCTGGGAAACTTAATATATAATATTTAGTAATAAACCAGAGGAGCTGTCTTTCCATCAGGTGCCTATTTATTCTTCATCAGTCAGTTCAAATGCACATAATAGACATTTCAAAGCAGGCACAATGTCTCTACAAATAAAATAAGGCAGAGCTGGGAGAAATTATAAAGTGTCATGGAAACAATTTAATGCTTTACTATTATAAGATTTAGATAAACTTCACGCAGCGGAGAAAGTACAAACATGGGTACAGATTCAGAGGCTCCCGACATGGTAATCAATGTCTTAGAAAGAACCAAAGCTCTGTTTTCAGAGAAACCTGGGATTAATTCCCCAGTATGGACTTTCCTTTTCTGCATCCCAAATTCTTCACCTGTGAAGTGGGAACCAGAGTACCTTCTACACAGGGCCTTTGCAAGGATCAAATGAGAAAATATCTTCTAGGACGCGGCATGTTGTAGGTGCTCAATAAACATCAGCTCCCATTCTGCTTTCTTTCAAACTAATTTTTGTAAACAAGGCCTCACATGCGTAAGGTTTTGTTTTGTTCTAACAGCAGAGTCCCCCCAGCAGAGTGTAAGTTCCCTGGTGGTAGGACATGTTGCCTGCCTCGTTCACTGCTGAGTTCCCAGGCCCTAGAATAGCCCTAACACGTAGTCAGCACTCTGTAAACATTTGTGGAAGGCTGAACAGCAATCTCAGCTAATGTGGGCAGAATGTCTTCGTTTGAAAGGAACATTAGCATTACTGTTTCATTTGAACAGCATAATAGTCTCATGATTATTACGTCCATTTGTTAGATGGGGAATGAAGACTCAGTCAGGCAAAGTGACTTGCCCAAGAAAGACAGAAAGGGGTATGATGCTCAGTCTTCAGATTCCAAATTAGTGATTTGTGCTCTTGATTGCGTTACCAGCTACTATTCTCTGCTTCCTTCTACCAGGGTATAAGCGACTTTTACTACAATTTCTTTTTTTTGAAAACAACTTATTCCAATGGGTCATGTAGGGTCTAGGACTCAAATGACGCCGAATGTCCATTAGCATCAGCTTAACAGCCCAGCATTCTCATTCCCTTTAGCAGTACAGAAATGGCCTAAGGCAGCTGAGAACATAAATGCTCCACAATCGTGAATTAAACTTTCCAGATCCCCGGAGAGACTGATGCTCACATGGTGAGCTTAGACACAGAGAGGTTACAGGACAAGTTGCTCCAGGCCAAATTTATTCATAGACCTGGAGGAAACTTTACAGATCCTTTGTGCAATGAGGAAAGTGAATGTCTTTATTTTACAGAGGAGTTCCAGAGAGGGTGAGTCACCTGCCCAAGGTCACACAGCAAATTAGAGAGAGAACTGGGGCTAGTAAGCACAGGTTTCTAGCACCCCAGACTGTAATTATCATCATCCTCACTAGATCCTGATGAAGATGAAGATGAAGGCGATGTGGTGACGCTAATGCTGCTGATGCTGCTGATGGCTCTGCTATCCTACGGCTTCCTGTGGGTCAAGCCCTGTGCTATGTGGTTCACACATTTTATCTCATTAAATCTTCTATTCGCTTCATTCATTCTATTAGCTTCAATGAAAGCAAATTAAAAAAAAAAAACTCGTCGAAAGTCACATAGCTAGTGAGAACTGAAATCAACATACCTTTCTGCCCCCGTGTTAAACAGTTCTGAGAGCGGCAAAAATAAGTGAGTTATGTGCTGGAAGAAGAGAAGGGGATGACTCCACTCAAGTGGTATGTCTTCAAGACTATTAGCTTACTTTGCCAGAGGTTCTTCAAGACCCTTACCTCACTATTATGTTACAAACGCTGCCCTTTCCCAACCAGTTCCCCGCCCCTTGCAAGGCCAGCTTTAAAATCACCCAGCCCTACGCTAAAGTACTTTAAATATCTTCCTCTGACCTCTCCCTTCTGAGACGCTGTAAAGACTCCTGGAAGGAGATGTTCTCTTTACTGCAGAAGGTCTGATAAATCTGCCTTTGTCTGATCAACAGGTTACTGTGGGGGGTTTTAGAGGTATCAACATAAGCCTGTGGCAGAGCTGCAGCTCCAGCCCGGATATGCTGAAATACAAAATCCGTGGTACTAACCATTCCATGTGACCCCTCTTCATCAAACTGCTAGTCTTCACACCTCAGCTCAAATGTTGCCTGTTCTAAAAACCCTCCCTAATGATCCAAGTCATTCAAAGGCTCCTGCCTCTTATTCCCAACATATCCTCTGTTCCCCATCATCATGGCATATTCTTTGATGTAACAACCCGCCCACCACTGCCCACAGACTATGTAAGTATCATGTCTTCACTTATTCATTCATTCCCTGAACAAATATCTTTTAAGCACCTACTACATGCCAGATTCTGTGCTGTTTATTCAAGATTTTATTTTCATCATCTCAGCACACAGAACTTATTCAATAAATATTTATTTAAAAATGAATGGATAGTTGAATGGTTGGAGAGGTGGATGGATGAGGCTATAAAATGATTCTGCTTTGTGGGAATAGGCTTAAGATATCCAGTGTAGGGCTGGGTTGCCTTTTATACCCTGACAACTCTTGCAGACCCTTGTTGGAAATGAAAGGAAAGGAGCAACATACATTATTTTTTCTCCTAACATAGGAGTAGTGGCTAACAGATCGGCACAGGAGTATAACATCAGGAAAATAAGAATCTGTCCCTTTTCTTCCTATTGGGAAGTGTTACAGCCCAACAATTTAAGAGAAGCGATCCATGTCAGCAGCCTGACCACACTGTTGAAAGCGCTCACAGTGGCCTCAAAGCTGAAATGCACTGTTTCTCCCCTCATTCAGGGTGACTCATGAAGCCACTGAGCAGCCTTTCAGCATTAACTCAAGTCTCCTGTCTCTCACTCACCCTGGTCCCCTCCAGATAAACAGGCAAATGAGGGTGCAGAATTTCAGGAGGGAGCTGGATTACCTCTCTGCTTTCTCCAAATGACCATCAAGGTGATTCTGATAGACAACCATTCAGCACCAGACACACGATGGTGGAGGGGAACACTCTCAAGTTACTAAAGAGAATAATGGGAAAATTCTTCCAGTCCTGCAACTCTTCCTTTTTTCCTTCCCTCTTTTGTGGTCATGAATAAAGAGACTACGCAGAAAACCTCGCAAAATGGAAAATTCCAAAGAAAGTCGTCTCTCCCTCCAATCTCTTGGCACACGGTGGTCAGTGGTGCCGAGACTATTAGGGAAGGGGTGGGCAAGGATGGACATCACCTTCGCCCCCAACAAATATTCAAACTCACACCTCGACTACACATGAAGAAGTAGCTTAAGGCATCACCACCTCTTTTGCTAAGAGCAGAAACAAAGAGCCAGAAACAAAAGGCCATCACCTGCCTTTTCCACAGTCCACACGACTGAAACATGGTTCATGTTTCTGCAGCTAAGGGATGAAGGGTCACACTGGTATGAGCAATTGAAAGAGACAGGAAAACAGAGAGGAAAAAAATCTCAAATGTAAAAGGAAAACAAACAGGAAAACAGCAGGAAACTAGCCCCGAATATCGGCAGAGACCACAGGGGTTTACAGGCATACCTGGGCTTCCTCTTGGGATGCAGTGAGCTGCGGGAGCCCTGCTCTCTCCCAGACAAGAAAAGAAAAACGGGACAAGTGGCAAATTCCTAAATTCTCCAAAAACTCAGAACACTGAGGTCACAGGGCAACCGACTAACCCAAAATTTAAGGAAAAACAGGTGCCTGCAAGCAAAGGGAAGACACCAGCACTTGCTGACCTAGGGAAGACCCCTCTGGACATCAGTAAGGAACACTCATCTAAAACGTTTAACAAATTATCAAGGCCAAGTGCAGGCTAGCTCAAGAAGAGAGTCCCTACGGCAGGGGTTCTAAGAGGAATTCGTACCCTCTGTAGGCTTTTCTCCTGGAAGGAGAGATTGGCAGGGTCCTGAGCAAGCATCCCTCAAAGTACAGGCCTGGGGACGGGCACAGCAGCCCCAAGAGGTCAGGAGGCCTCAAAGCTGGGGGGCCTTACAGTGCTGGGGGAAGGGCAACAAATTCTGTCCCCAGGGCCATGGTGTGACTCATGCCAACTCTATGCACTTCTGCCTTTATGGTCCTCTTCCTCCATGAAAAAAATAATAATTAAAAATTCTATTTTACAACTGTGTGAATGTAAAAATGAATATAATCCAGGCTGGATAGATTACTCTATATTCATTATTATTATCTTCATTTTCTCCTATGATTTTACATAAGTTAAAGCTAAAGCATTTGGGAGGAGCCCTAAAAGTATGATGGGCTCTAGACACCATGCGTAGGGGGACTGACAGACAAGTCAGCCTGGTCGTTGGGACACCGGGAAACAGCTACTGCAGCTGGGGAAAGGGATGGAAAAAAGCCCCCTGCTCCTCGGAGAGGGACAGACCTGCACTGACAGGGGCACATTGGAGACCCAGGGACACGGTGCCAACAAGACTGAGCCTCATCAGAGCCACAGAACTCCCCACCTCCGAACATGACCAGCCTAACCATCTAGCTAGTTACAGTGGCACAAGAGCAAGAGCATGGATACAGCCCTGAGAGAAAAAGAAAACTAGAGGGTGGAGAACAGATCAGTGGATGCAGGTGGGGGGCAGATGGGGAGAGGTGTTGACTCCAAAAATGCAGCCTGAGTGGCCTTGTGGGCAGTGACGGAACCATTGTATATCTTGACTGTGGCTGTGCATACAGGACTCTCTGCATTCATCAAAACTCAAAAAACCATACACCAAATAGAGTGAATTTTACTCTATACAAATAAATTAATAAATATCAAATCGTAGTAGCAAGAAATGCATCCATACCTCTTTGTTCATTTACCATCCCAAATTCAGCAGCCTGCCCCTGCAGCGTTTCTCATGCGTGCTGCCCTTTCAACATAGCTTGCCTATCAGGAAGGAAGAATGCTAAAAGAAAAATAAGACATTGGTCCGCAAATGAAAATTTTATGTACATATTATTAATTTAAGCACTGTTTGTGGCTGAGACAAAGTGAGTTTTGAGGGGAATACAAAACTTTTAAATACTTTGAATACATTCTCGTTGCTTCGGTTGTCCAAATCTCTCTGTGTTACAATTCACTTACTGCTTGGATAAAGAGATAAAAGTGAAATTATTAATGTGCCTTTGCCATAAATAATTAACCTCATCATGGGGAAAAGTGGGAAAGCTGGCTTAAAAAAATGCTTCCTCTAATAGTAATTGATATTTATCTCTTCTGTCTTTCTAACTATTAAAAGCTGCTCATAACACTTATTACTGTCACTAAGAGGAAGAATACTTAATCCATCATAATTCCCGATGATTTATATATAGATTGTAAAGGGGGCAGTTCTTCTCTTTTGCCATTCATAAAATAGTAAGCTCCCAATAAATCACTCAGCACAGATTTCCACTCAAGTGCCATCTCCTCATGTTCTAGATTAAAGGAATAGCTCCTTGATGCCATGATTATAAATCAAACCCCATTCATATGATTGGACCCATGTGTTATTCATTAACAGATTTCATATTTGAGTAGATATTCTGTTCTCTGCTCAGTCTGTTCAGGAATTGGACTCCGTGCTCATTCATGATTAACTGAAGTTTCCCTGGTCTTCACCAGCCTGAGGGTGTAGATGGAATCATTTTACCAATAATAATTCATAGTTTCCTGGCTCTTGCCCTCACCTGCCCATACAGGACCTCTAGTCACCTGTAATGATTCACCCTGGGGGTCTGAGCCCACACAAGTTATCTCACAAGTATTCAGGGTCTAAACTATCAGCTACTGTCACTACAGGGGAACCACCATGTCCCCTCCCGTGATCCAGCCCTGTCCTCTGCCCATGAAGACCCTAGGTAAAATCTCATCACCATCACTGCTGGTAGGACCCACCATGAGTTACCAATACCATGCCAACAGCAATGTATCCAGCCAGGGCTCCCTAAGCCACCAACCCTGAGGTACTAGACGGCGTTCTCCACCCCAGGGCTCCTCACCCGTCTCTGATTCACACCATGTCACCAAACAGCTATTGTCCATCAATTCTAAATCCCTCATCATAACGACTCCTTTTCATGCTCCCTACAAATCTCTCTGCTGGGTGAAGCCGGGCCAGACAGATGCCACGCTTTCACGCCAAGGTCCTCCTCTAATCCAGGCCCTCAACAAACCTCCCCCTAGCTTTTTTTTAAAATCATTTGTTTTATTTGCTCACACAAGTTCCTCTCTTTTTTTTTTCCATTCTTTTTTATTGTGGTAAAATACACATAACATAAAATTTACCACCTTAACCATTTTTAAATGTACCTACAGTGGTATTCGATACATTCACAATGCCGTGCAACCATCATCACTGTCCATCTCCAGAAATCTTTTCATCTTGGAAGACTGACTCTGTACCCACTAAACACTAACTTCCCATCTCTCCCTGCCCCCAGCTCCTGGCAACCGCCATCCTACTCTCTGTCTCTATGATTTTGACTACCCTAAGTATCTCATAGAGGTGGAATCATAGAGCATTTGTCTTTTTGTGACTGCCTTATTTCACTTAGCATCATGTCCTCAAGGATCGTCCACATTTCTCCCAGAATTTTCCACCAAAACCAAGAACATAGTACGAAACAACCTCTCAGGTCCTGTCTGACAACTCACCAGCAATGTGTGTCTGAATTTCAGTTTGGGTCAAAGATGCGAGGCATAGATGTAAAGCCTTATATATAAAGCCTTTGGGTTTCAAAGCCGACTTCTCTCTAATACCTTTCCCAGGACCACCTATATCCCCCTACTCTCTCTCTCATTCACAGCTTTGTGCGGAATGTTAACAAGCGTAAACTTCCTAAGTGAATCAGTGAGAGGACCATATATTTTCTTTTCTCATATTCTTCTTTTGTAAAACACAAACAGCCCGACTAGCTGCTGGCCAGTCTCGCTATGCAATTTCTGAGATTCACGTCCTGCTAATTTATGGCACCAGCACATGGATCATCTGATACAAGCCTATTTCAAACACATGTGGGGAAACCAAGGCTTAAAGGGGTTAAATAACGTGGCTGAGGCCACACAGCGAGTCTGGGTCTGATTCTAAATGAAGCCTCTTCTATCCATAGGACTCTTCCTTCCATCTGTTATAACTCATGAAATCTCTCTTGAAAGGAGACTTGGAGTTATGATCCAAAGGACATCAAAATATCCCACAATTTGCTTCAAGCCTTACACTCTCATTTCTTTCTCCTTGCCCTTTTTTTAATGGGATATTTAGCTTTCCCATGCTAAGAAAAAGGGCTGAGATGAGTTTCATTGAAGAAACTAAATTCTCAGCATTTCTAGCTAGAGCAACAATCTGAAGGCAATCTTTTATGTAGCTTCCTGAGCAAGAGAAGTTCAAGAAATTGCCACTATTTCCTTATAAATATAAAATGCTTATTATCGAGCACCAAGACTCTTAAAAATCATTTACAGTTTTCAATAAAAAGTAATTTCTCAAAGTCTTTATTGTGTCCTAGGTTTTATGTTGCCATACAGTTTTTTATAATTTACTTTTAAGAAATTATCTTATCTCAATCTACACAAGCAATGCTGGTACAAATTAAAAACTCTCATTTCAAATAGGACAAATTGTGTACACTCTACAAATACCCTCTGACATCTCTTGGCAATTACCCTGTGCACAGAGATATTATCATAAATGAAATACTAAATGTAAGAGCCATGATTTATATATTGATTTTTCGGTATCCTGGAAAATAACTTCCCTTTTCTAGTCTTCAATTTTCTCTCCAGTTTTTAAACGAGATTGCACTAGGCCACCTCAATTGTTCTATAACTCAAAGCTGACAATGCAAGTCTAGAAATGTGAGTGCGGTCGTTACTACAGTGTCCACTAGGTGGCAGAAGAGGAAACTTGGCAGTAATCATGAAAAAGAAAGGCTAAAATTCCAGCAACATAGGCACCAGAAGGACAATTTGGAACATGGTCTCCTCATTTTATAGATGAGGAAACTAGGACCTAGATGGTTAGATGCCACTTTGCCTTTTCCTCTGCGACAGCAGGCAAGATACTTAAACTCCAATTTGCTCACCTGTAAAATGGGACTAATTGGGTCTACCTACTTGTGAGTTGGTAACAATGAGGTGGCACATATGAAAGCACTTAACACAATGCCTAGCACATAGTACATGCTTAATAAAAACTATATATCATTATTTTTGCTTAAAGAGTTATTGGCAGAGCTGAAAAGAGAAAGTGGATCTACTTTCCAAAAGGTCAGAATTATAATGATGTTTAAATTATTAATAACCTAGGAGGGATCTTACCATGTCGCATTTTGTCACTTCCTACAGGTGCATGTTTCATATAAGCTACATGCTCCATTACTTAAGGTAGTATCTTTCTTTCCTTCCTCATCTTCCTGGGAAACATTACTACTTGCTCAGAGGACTATTTTTGCAATTTATAAGTTTCAAATTTCTTTACCAATACCTATGAATACCCACTTTGAATTTGCTGTCACTTGTTGTTCAATTGGTGGGACTTGCTGTGCATTAAAGAGGATGCGATAAAGTGTCCCCAGAATTGAAACTAACAGCATTCACACCTCACATCTAATGGGAGCTTTCTCTGTACCGGACGTTGCAACAAGCGCTCTCTCTGTGCTAACACATTTGGCCCGACAACAAACCTTTGGAGTAAGTCCTTTTATTCTTCTCATTTTACAGAGGAGGAAATTGAGGCATAGAATCTGTATAAAAATTTAATACATTCCATTGCATAATACAATGTTCCAAGTAACATCAGAGCTATTCCTGCTTCCAATAAAATACATGAAAATTGATCATCAGACTCTCTGGAACAATTTCCCTTCCCTCAGGTAGAAAGTTGGTACCTTTTGAAGTCACTTTACAGGCCAACATCAAGAATAATATGAACCAACCTACCAAAATCACAGTGTAGTCCTGTCTCAAGCAATTTCACAGACTGTCTACTTATTTCTTCTCTTAATGGGATTATTCATAATATTATAAATTATATGGCAATTTTATATGTAAGTTTCTATATAACATTATACTAATATATATTAATAAAATTATAAATATTTGTAATATTTAGTAAAGATCATCATTCTTCACCAGCTGACATGTTTTCGTAGTGTTGCTTTCTGGCAAAATAATAAAAAGGGATAACCTCGTAAATCTGATTTCCTAACCCAATGCCCTTAAACAATGCTATGATTTCCCCCAAAATCCCTCCACAGAGATCTAATCAGATCTTCACAGAGCCCTTAGGTCAAACTAACAACTTCTCTTCTTAGCTCCCCAGCTTGGGGCCACCCATGAATAGGGATAACGTATTATACTACTCAGGTTTATGTTTTCCCTGAGCCACCTAATACCTAAATGCTTCCTGATTCTGATAAAACAATAAAGGACCAGAACAAGAAACATTAGGAACCTAAATCATCTAGGATCCTGGCTTGGCTCCATAGCCAAGAATTTGTCAACTCTCAACCCCTCTCTTGCTAGATATGTTGCCCAAGGAAACTTGGATCAAGTTGATGTGAAGAATAAGCATAACAAGATTTCCTTCTACACCAAAACATAAAGCTGTGCTCAGCTCTGCCAACATGGATGAGCCTTGACTATGTGTCGTGAACTAGGCTGAGGCTGGTAACTCAAAGGTGAGGGATAGGCCCTGCTTTCTGGATTCATATTCACAAATTCTAAAAATACTAAAATGTTATATGTAAGTAGAACAATAGGATCTATGATCCCTTTACTCTTTTGTCCTTTTTCCTCTTTGCCCTTGGTAGTAAAGAAGGATAATGACACATCAAAGTTATGCTACGAAGGGGAATAATATTGAGTACTTGTGGGTCAAATTGAGCCCCTTGTCTTTGAATGAGGGACAATACCATGAAAATTTAATGCAGACTAAAACACATAGGAAGGAGCAAGATGAAGCTATGGGCCCCAGAGAAAGAGCAATGGAGATCAAAGGAGAGGAACTCCTAGGTACCCAAGGAAAACAGCTTTGGGAGTAACTGACAGAGAACTCAGGAAAGGGAAAAGAAACACACAAATGTTGGATTTCAGGCACATTGGCATTCAGCTGCAAATAAGAGTAGGTTCTCAGTGGTGACAGAGTTAGCCTGACAATCCATCTTGCCATTGTGAAGTATTACGGCAAATACAGGTCAGTAATGCTAAAAGTCGATACAAAACACGGAACTAACACTGAAGAGGGAGTCAATAATGTAGCTCTAAAGACCAGATGATGACGGTTTACCCAAATCAGGATGTGATGGAATGGAATGCATTTCATATTAATTCATATCATTCCTAACCTTCTATCTGTCACCACAGTATAGAAAACGAAACCAGCAAAAGAGTCAGCCTCAAACATTACCACCCATGTTATGAGGTAAATTGTGTCTCCCCAAAATTTATATGTTGAAGTCCTAACCCCCAGTACATCAGAACTTATTCAGAGATAGGGTTGTTCAAGGGGTCATTGGGGTGGCCCTTAATATAGTATGACTGGTGTCCTTAAAAGAAGAGGATATTAGGACACAGACACACACAGAGGGAAGACCATGTGAAAACAGAGGGGGAAGCCAGCCATCTACAAGACAAGGAAAGAGACTCTAAAAAGAAACCAACCCTGCCGACTCCTTGATCTAGGACTCAAGCCTCCAGACATATGAGGAAATAGATTTCTGTTGTTTCAGCCACCAATCTGTGGTACTTCATTATGGCAGACCTAGAGAACCAATACACCCATTGCCCATAGTTATCACCTACTGCCTCCGTCTTTCTGAACACCTAAGGACAACCTTTTGTGGAAAAGTTGCCTTTTCAAGCTCTCTTGCACAGCCGATGTAGATAATAAATATAAGCGTATAGTGGCCCCACCTATCTCACAATTTCTCAGATACCTCAGAACAGGAAGTTTCATTTTCCTTCTGGTCACTGTTACAAAACTACATGCATGGCTAAGCTAATTCATCTTGTAATGTGTACCTTCTCAGGCATGTTGTGGGAGATCTATTGGTTTTTCTCAAAAAAATAAAACTCTTTTCAATAAGCTTTCCTCCCAGGTTCAAATCCATGGGGTTAAACATAAAATCATAGGAAGCATTAAAAAAATAATCATTTGCCTTAGGTTATAGGATGTATTCAATCATCAATGGTGGCAAAATGCATATTTTTTTATTATAGAAGGAAATTATGCATTGATAAAGCCAGAGTTGTCTGCCCCAGTACTCACTTAGCATCGCTGTTTAGCAATGGACAAGTCAAAATATCACAAGTGACGACATGTAGCAAGCAATTTTATGAGACAGAAGCCACTGGTACATTAAAATTTCCTATCGTTTCCTTTTTAGTCACCTTCCATAGCACAACCCCCCATGCTCTTGAAAGAGAGGGATAGGATCTTATGCTTCCTATTAAATCTACATCTTCTCTTGAAGATGCCAAACCCACAGGAAAAGATCAGTGAACACAGCCCAACCTCTGAGCAGTCGACTACTCTGGCAGATCTTTCTACTGAGTGGGGGTTTGTGAATGCGTTACTCACGATTATTTTAGGACTTAAAGAAGAGCGAATATCTTTGCTAAGGCACTGAGAAATCCATACATGCAAGTAAAATACTCCTGCCATGAAATATTCAGAACCAGACCCTCAGACAATCTGTACAAGACTATTCAACCCTTTTTTTACTCACAAAACCTTTTTTTGGTAAATACACAGATTCAGACTTTATTTCGCATTGCCAAAGTCATTATAAAATCAATAAAACAAGGAATGTCTCAATGACACCTACAAATAAAAAGGTTGGGCCTTCTAATCTTTTTGGAACAAATTCAATGCACATGGCCGTCAACCTGGTACTTTATTACACTGGCTACAGTTCACCCTAAGCCACGAAGTCCGCACAGAGGACTTCTCTAGACAGTGTCCCAGGAGAGGGGGTTTATCTGTCCGGCTCTTTCCTTTCGTACATTGGCTACAGGGAACTAACTTTCCTGCTCTTCCAGGTTGCTTTATCTAGCCCTTCAGCACCCCAAAAGAGGTAAGATCTGAATCCCACACTATGGTGTTTCATTCATGTCCAATATCAGAGGAAAACCAGCTAAGGTGGGGCAACAACAAAGGCAGAGAACAAAGAGAGGCTGAGAAGCCTAAGAAAGTTACAGGGTTTGTGTCTCAACATAAAGGCTTGAGAAGAGCATCCCAAACAAATATCAAGCATATGATATATAATTTTGAGGTATTTGCACAGACCAAGAAACCATATCCAGAAGGAGACTCAATTACATATGGGAATTTAATATATAGTAAAGGTAGCATTTCAAATCAAGAAGGATAATATTTATTTTTCAAAGAATGATGCTAGAATAACCTAATAGTAATCTGCACAAAAAATAAGTTTGGATCCCTACTTCATACCTTACAGTAAGATAAAAACCTAATGAATCAAATAATTAAACAAAAAAGAAATCATAAATGTGCCAGAAGAAACTGGGAAACAGGGAAATTTCTTTGATAAGATCAGAATGGAAAATGCATTCCTAAGTACGACATAGATCCCAGAGACAAACAAAACAAAATTTGAGCTCAACTACACAAAAATTTTAAATGTCTACATAGCAAAATAATACAAAACCAAAAAAACACACAAACTTCCAACTCAAATCACAGAGGATTCATTTATACAAAGAATTCTTACAAGTCACAAGCTGAAACCAATAACAGAATAGAAACATAGGTAAACAATATGAACAGCTGGCTCAGAGAACAATACAGCTGTTACACATGTGAAATGGTTCTTAAAACTTTTAGAGAAATAAAACTATAATGTGATAGCAAAACTGTTGGAGCACTAATATAGATAATTTGATAAACACCATGTTGGCAAAGCTATGGAAAAGGGTATTTCTGTATGTGGTTCTTAGAAATGTAATACGGTAGATTCTTAATGGCTAGAAATTCAATAACATCTGTATCTGTCAAAATTTTAAAGAACATACCTATTTACCAAGGAACATCACATTTAGGAATGTGCCCTACATTAGCTACAGAGACATAGATATAGATATAGATATATGTATATCTATAGATATAGATATATCTGTACCCATATATGTATATATGTATATCTATAGATATATCTATGTCTATATGTGTGTGTGTGTGTATATATATACATATATATAAAGTAACGTGTACCAGATATTTATTGCAGCAGTATTTATAACAGAAAAGCCTAGAAATAACCTAAATGGAAAATTATCTGCGAGATATATAATTACATTTCAAGGACTAGGGCAGGACAGTGTTTATAGCATATACAGTTGTATTTTTAAAAAGTGCCTATTCTTGAATATGTGCAGAACAAATTCTAAATATGAATACACAGCAAAGTGTCAAAGTTGCTATTTCTAGAGGAGAGAAATAAAATGTTCAGAGTCAAAGTTTGGAGATTCTGATCAATGAATACTCTCATGAATGTGGTGCTGTGTAAATATGTTCACTATTCAGAAAAATAAACAAGCCAGATTTGAAGTCTCTTCATCCTCTAATTTACAGAAACTTCTTGTGGGCTACTCCTACTTTTTTTTACCAGGACATCCCTAGACATGTTTGAATCTCAAATGGACTGAATTTACACATACTCATAGGGGAAAAAAATACTAAAATTTTAACGCAAATTTTAGCATGTGTAGTAGAATTGTGGATAATTTTCTGGGTTTTTTTCCCTGATTTTCTATACTAAATATATGTAATACCATTTTTACAAACAGTAAAAAAAGTTATAAGTAAGTTAAAAGATTGTATATGCTCCTGTTAAAATACTAGGATTGAGACATATATACATACTAGTGCTAATTAAAAGAAAGGTAGAATAACTATATTAATGTCAGACAAAACAGAATTCAGACCAAGGAAATTTATCAGGGATAAAGAAGGGAATTACTACATAATAATAAAGCAGCCAAAATTCCAAGAAGTTATAATAATCTTTAATCTGTATGCACCTAACAACAGAGCATTAAAATAAATGAGCTAAGAACTGATAGAACTGCAAGGTAAAACAGACAAATTCACTATTATAGTTGGATATGTTGAACACCTCTCTTGCAGTAATTGATAGATCAAGTACACAGAAAATCACTTACAGTAGAAATGACCTGAACAACACTATCATTCAACTTGATCCAACTGACATTTATAGAATACTGCGTCCAACACCAGCAGAATAGACATTCTTCTCAGGCTTACGCCTGAGACCACATGCTGGGCTATAATTCATACCTTAACAAATTTAAACGAATAGAAATTATATAAAGTATATTCTCAATCCATAACTAAACTCCTTATCAGAAAAGTAGAAGGAAAGTCCCCAAATATTTGGAAATTAAACAGCACAATTCTAAATTGCATATGGGTCAAGAAGTGTTTGAGAAATTTTAAAATATTTTTAACTAAATGAAAATGGAAATACAACTTACCAAAATTTGTGGAATGCAGTGAAAGTAATGCTTAGGGGGAAATTTATACCATTAAGTTCACATATTATAAAATAATACAGAATGAAAATCAATAATCTCAGCTTCCACAATAGGAAACTAAAGAAAGAAGAATAATTTAAACAAGCAGAAGAAAAGAAATAATAATAAAAAAGAGCAGAAATCAATAAAATTGAAAAGAGGAAAGCAACTGAAAAAATTTGTGACCAAAAGCTGGTTCTTTGAAAAGAGTAAAATTAACAAGCCTCTAGCCAAGCTAACCAAACAAAAATGAAGAAAAGAGAGAGAGAAGACACAAATTACAAATAACAAAAACAAAAGATGAATTATCACTATTTCTTCCATGGGCATTTAAGTGATAATAAAGAAATACTATAAACAACCCAGAAATTTGATAACTTAGATGAAATGAACCAATTACTTGAAAGATACACACTACCAAAACTCACAGGGAGAAATACGTAATCCGGTAAGGCCTAAATCTATGAAACAAATTGAATCAATAATTAATAATCTTCCCAAACAGAAGGCACCAGGCCCAGATGGTTTCACTAGTGAATTCCACCAAATATTTAAGGATTAAATGACGCCAATTCTCCACAATCTCTTCCAGAAAACAGAAGCAGAGGGAACGCTTCCTAACTCATTCTATAAGAAAAGCATTAACCTAATACCAAAACAAGGTGAAAACATTACAGGAAAGGGAAACTACAGATCAATATCTCTCATGAATATAGATGGAAAAATTATCAACAAAATATCAGGACATTGAATGCAAGAATGTATAAAAAGAATTACACATCGTGACCAAGTGGTATTTATTCGAGGTATGCAAGGCTGGGTCAACATTCAAAAATCAGTCAAGGGAACCCACTGCATCAACAGACTAAAGAAGAGAAATCATATAACCACATCAACTGATACAGAAAAAGCATTCTATAAAATTCAACACCCGTTCATTATGAAAACTCTCAGAACAGTATAAACAGAGGTGAACTTCCTCAATGTGGTGAATATCTACAAAAAAAGACAGACAGCTGACATCATCCTCAATGGTGAGAAACTGCACACTTCCTTCCTAAGATCAGGAACGGGCAAGGCTGTCCTCTCTAACGACTCCTATTAAATATAATATTGGAAGATCTAACAGTGCAGTAAGACAAGAAAAGGAAATAAAGTATATAAAATGCAAGGAAAGTCCAAAATGCAAGTACCTTTTTTCACAGATGACATTATTGTCTATGTAGAAAACCCCAAAGGATCAACAAACTCCTCTTGGAATTTCTTACACTGCTAACCAGTCTTCCCGTACAGTCTAGCAATCACGCTCTTAGGTATTAACCCAAGTGACTTGAAAACTTATGTCTACACAAAAACCTGCATATCACTATTTGTAGCAGCTTTATTCATAATCATCCAAAACTGGAAGCAACTAAATTGTCCTTTAGTAGGTAAATCAATAAACTGTGGTATATCCATACAATGGACAATTATTGGGTAATCAAAGGAAATAAGTGAACAAACCAAGAAAAGACACAGATGCATATTGCTAAGTGAAAGGAGTTTATCTGAAAAGGCTATATACTATATGATTCCAATTATGTGACATTTTGGGAAAGGCAAAACTAAAACTATAGAAACAGTAAGAGATCAGTGGTTGCCAGCAGTAGAGAGGGAGGGGAGAAGGGTGAAAATGGTGAGGCACAGGGAATTTTTTAGGGCAGTGCAACTATTCTGTATGATTCTGTAATTCTGAATACATGATACTACGAATTTGTCAAAACCCATTGAACTTTTCAACACAAAGAGTGAACCCTAATGTACACAAAGTTTTATAAAATCATTTAGAAAGTCAGGGGAAATTTTAGCATGGAATGCAAAACGTGACAAAAAATATAACTGTATTACATTTGTATGAAACAACCATACCGAAGGGGAGCAAGAAATAAATTAATGACTTAAGTAACTTTGGAAATGCGTGGAGTCTGTAAAACTGAAGACAAAAGAAACAATGCATAAGCACTGCACTCTAGCTGATAAAGCTGTTTGCCATGGGGGTTATGGGTTAAAAATTCTGAGACTGCTAGACAGGCATAATGAAACTGAACAGCTGAGCAAATGGATGGCCAATGGTGAGTCAGGTTTCTCACTGGGTTGGGATGTGAGTTTACAGATAAGCAAGAGGAGGAGGCTAGAATGAGCCATATGGTGACAGGTTAGAGCTGGAGATATCAATATGAATTCATACTTAGCTTAATACAGATACAGGTATAGCGATATTTATATTTATATGTATATAAACAAGTTAGTATATATTTATTTATTTCCTTGCTCTGTCACCTGAGAAGGCCTAGAAGCAATGACAATCCAGGAGTGACAAGCATAACTAGTGCCCAGTTCTTTGTTTCTAATGCCATTCTCCAGCGAAAGGCACCAGACATCCTTGGAGAAATGGCTGATTCTGTAACTGGGGCAGGAAATATATAAGAAGGAGGTACCAGAGGAATAACACCACATGATGGGGGTATGTCAAAGGGACACATAAGCCAACCGAAACAGTACCCAATGGCCAAAGAGGGAAGAATTTGAGCAAAAAATATTTTGGATTATAACCCAAAGTATAATATATCTATGAGTCCTTACTGATATAAATAGCAGAATAAATAAATAAATGGAGTAGAAAAATCTTCCATGCAGAAGAATTTCAAATTATTTATGTAGATACTCCACCCTCAAGAATTACCTCCTTAAACGCAGACTGTGCATAGTGACTTCCTTCCCAACAGTACAGTATCGGAAGACAGAACAAAACAGAGTAACTTTACAGTGGAGAAACCTGACGAGCACGACCTCACCCAGATGATCAAGGTCAACATCAACAGTGATAAGTACGCACCCTTAGTGTAGTGAAAATGGCTCTTTACCTCTGTAGCCTTCTTCTCCAAAACACATAACCTTAGGCTAATCATGAGAAAACCATCATGCAAATTCCAACAGAGGGGCATTCTACAAACTATCTGACTGGTACTCCTCAAAGTGTCAAGGTCCTCATAAATAAGGAAAGTCTGAGAAATTGTCACAACCAAGAGGAGCCTAAGTGGATGTGGGGACTAAATGTAATGTGGTTTCCTGGATGGAATCCTGGACGGAAAAGGGACATTAGGTAAAAACTAAGAAAATATGAATAAAGTATGGACTTCATTTGATAATAATGTATTGATGTTGGTTCATTAATTATAACAATGTACCACAGTAATGTAAGATGTTAATAATATACAGGAAACTGGGTGCAGGGTATATAGGAACTCTCTGTACTAGCTTCACAGTTTTTCTATAAATCTAAAACTATCCTAAGAGATAAAGTTTATTTCTTTTAAAGAAACTAAATAATAAAAAATATATGCTATTTGAAGAATGACACTAAAGCAAAGAGAAAAAAATCTCTTATCAACTGGAATAGAGCTACAGGACCTCTGGGTAAAGACAAGAGAGTGATGAGCAGTAACAGAAACTTCATCCTCTAAAATATAACAGAATCAACAAAAAATAGTAGCTCCTTCCAAAAAACGTTCCCCAATAATAAATAATCAGAGGAATTTAGTATCATGAAATTAAAATAAGTTGGTATCCAAATAAATCAATATAAAATTCAATGGCAGAGCTAAAAGAGCAGAGCCAGTCCCTGTACTCACTGTCACTACTCATATGCCATCAGATGAACTAAAACTAATGCCTAGAACTTCCACTAACACCCTGAAATCAGGTGAGAAGCTAACTACTACTTGGGTATCCTTATCTTTTCCCTCTTCTTTCTGAGTAGAGGTAGAAATGGATGCTGAGGCTGTTATGCTCCGTGAGAAGGAAAATTTCCACTATGAGTTGGAGAAATGATCTGATGGCTGAGAGTATTCTCTTCCCCATGGGACATATTCTCTTAATAGGTGTAATAACTTCCAGTATGGGGCACTTACCACAATCTCGGAATACAGAGTGGAGCCCAAGCAGAGAGAAGCCCTGTTTGCCACACACCATCCCCTCCATTACCTTTCCTTCAGATACAGAGCAGGATTGAAAACACAATTAATGTGGTAGTTAGAACAATGGCCATGGAACCATGGGACAGAAAGGCAAGCAGATCACCAACACTATGTAAGAGAAAAGAGAAGGTAAGCAAGATGAAAAAAGAAGAAAAAAGCCTAACATGTCAACAGGACTACCGCCCTAAAAGTGAAAAAAGGAAGCAGGTAAAAACATTGCATATTTGTGTGCACATATGCATATATATGCATGCATCTCTCCCTATATATATATGCATAAATATAGGTATATGTTCATGAATAAATAAAACAGAACCCAACCCGCAAGAGAACACATCCAAAGTAGAGAACATTCCCACAAGTGCTTTCCACTGTAATAAGAACACAGACTCAATAAAAACAGGATTTTAAAGAAGATATGATATGATAAGATATGATAAGATAATCTTCCTCTTTTTTTTTTTTTTGGCTTGAGGAAGATTAGCCCTGACCTAACATCTGTGCCAATCTTCCTCTACTTTGTATGTGGGATGCTGCATAGCAAGGCTGATGAGGGGAGCAGGTCTGTGCCCAGGATCCAAACCCACAAACCCGGCCACCAAAGCAGAGCACATGGGACCTTAACCACTCAGCCATGGGGCCAGGCCCTGAAAAGTATATTTTTCTTTTTGACTTTTTCTTTTGAGGAAGACTTGCCCTGAGCTAACATCCGTGTCCATCTTCCTCTACTTTATATGTGGGACACCTGCCACAGCATGGCTGCCAAGGGGTACCATGTCCATACCCGGGATCTGAACCAGCAAACACTGGGCCACCAAAGCGGAACGTGGACTTAACCGCTGTGCCGTCAGCCAGCCCCAAAAAGTATATTTTTGATTTATAGGAAAGGCTTAATAACAAACATAACGCATGCAAATATAAAGACCAGAAGATGAAAGTAGTTAGAGATAAGCTAATAGATGAGGAGGACAAACATACTGTCCAAGATAAAAATTACTTTTGGTGCTGAAGTAAATGTATCAATAAACACAACCCAAGAAGTACAACACAATAAATAAACATTTTCCTGAAATGGCAGGAGAAAACTTGACTCATTAGAACAAAAACCACAGTCCGTTCCATGGAAACTTGACACGGAACATTCAATACTAAATTCTTTCTTGGTATAACACGATGTTCCAAGCACAGAAAAAGAAGTCTTAAGTTATAAGAAAAAAAAGTAAATAATGGACAGGAGAAAAAGTCAGATTGGCTGCATAATTTTACACAAGCAACATGGAAACAGTGGAAATGGTGATTTTATAAAAGAACCTTAACATTCTATACCTGGAAAACATAAAAATAATATATAACAAAAAATAGGAGTTTGGGGAGGGGAGATTGAAAGGTGCCCTCATTTCTTTTCACCACATAATATATAAAAGGGAGTTTTCTTGGGGCCGGACCCGGGGCCGAGTGGTTAATTTCACACCCTCCACGTCGGTGGCCCAGGGTTTTGCCTGTTCGGATCCTGAGTGCGGATGTGGCACCGCTCATCAAGCCGTGCTGAGGCGGCGTCCCACATGCCACAACTAGAAGGACCCAAAACTAAAATATACAACTGTGTACCAGGGTGCTTTGCGGAGAAAAAGGAAAAATAAAATCTTTAAAATAAATAAATAAAAAATAAATAAAAGGGAGTTTTCTTGTTAATTTCAACCACTTGGTGTTTTCCATAAGTTCTTAATCTTAGAAAGATCTTTCAGGAATAAGTGAATCATTGGGTCACTGAGTGCCAAGGTGTAGCTCTGAAGATAAATGTGCACATGGTACAAATTGAGGATTCTCTCTCCCCTGTCACACTGTTTTTCAATTAACACATTTGCTTCCAGAATATGCATAAGAAATTGGACATATTTTCAAGGAAAATAAACTGATTACTCGTAAATATAAATAAGTTTATTTATTAGAGTTGCTTTGATTTATTACCCTGTTCTAGGTGTTGCCAAACTTGAAAAGAGCCAGGTAGTAAATATTTTGGTCTTTACAGTCACAATTCCTCAACTCTGCTGTTGGAATGCAAAGCCGGCTGTAGAACGTCAGTAAATGAACAGGTACGGTAGCTGTGTTACAATAAAACTTTATTTACAAAACCAGGCAGCAGGCAGAACATAGCCCACTGGTGGTAATTTGTGTATCCTTGCTCCAGATCACAACTGTGTGCATATCATGCTGGAAAAAAATTTTTAATTAAAACATTTTCTAAAAACAGTCTAACCTTTTGCCTACATTTTGTGGTAAATGTTTATTGTTAAAATATGTGTACATCGGGGCCGGCCCAGTGGTGTAGTGGTTAAGTTTGGTGCGTTCCGCTTTGGTGGCTCAGGTTTGTGGGTTCGGATCCCTGGTGCAAACCTACACCACTCATTAGCCATGCTGTGATGGCAGCCCACATATAAAGTGGAGGAAGACTGGCACAGATGTTAGCTTAGGGCTAATCTTCCTCAGCAAAAAAAAAAAAAAAAAAAAAAGTGTGCATTGTCAAAAACTCAGTAAAATAGAGACTATTTTGAAATGAGAATAAAAATTATATATATTTCCACTATTCCAAGGATAGAGGATATTTGATATTAACATATTTCCCTCTTTTTATATGTACTGTTTTTCAGATAATAATGTACTAACAATTTAACATCCTGATGTTTACACTTAACATTATATCACAAGTAATTCTTATACAATTAAAACTTATAAACATGATGATTTTTAATTCATGTAAAATTCTATCCTATAGTTATTTCATCCCTTAAATTTGGGTATTTGGATATTCCACTTTATCCCAATAATGTAATAGTTAAATGATTATCTTTGTACTTAAATCCTTATTTTTTAGAATGGACCCCTAAAAATGAAATTACAGAGTATGAACATTCTTGAGGCTTGCAATGTACTTTTCTAAATTCCTTTAAATTCCCATCTATAGCATTTGAGAGGTACACATAGAAAATTAAAATTATATATATTCATCTTACAGTTAGCAACCACTATCCTCTTAAAAAATAGAAATCTAGATTACAAATTAACCTTCGAAATACTCCATCTAATACAAGCTGTGTATCACTTGGTCAAAAGAAAGTAGGTTTAACTGTTGTTCTATGGCAAGACATAAGGCATTTATTTGCTTCAGATTTGGGGCTACAGAGGTAAGCACCACAGCAAAATCTCAGAGCAGTGTAATTAATCATCATGGACATCTCATTGTCAGTGAACATAAATCAAAAGGCAAGTGTTTGTCCTCCCCGAGTGATATGAAACCAGCAGAAACATGGAGAGAGGAATCTGATGCTTGTCAGTGGCTGATATGTATTTCTCACTTCTCCTACAAATAAGTAGTGGAATGTTACACATGAATACCTTCCACCCTGTGATTTATTTTCTCTACCAAGTATTACTCAGATTGAGGAGAACCGGAGCAGAAGCTTTCTCCTCGGCATCCTGGTGTAAAAATGCCAAAAGATAAAATAACCCAAATATCAATATAAATTGCCCAGGAATACATCCAGCTTAAAATCATCATGGCCAATTCGACTGCTTAGAAACATTGTCTATCTCAAACCAGACGAGTAGGAGGCCATATTTTCCATTTTTTAAGCAACTGAACAGACTGGAAACAGCACAGAAACTGGATCCCATGGAGCCAGATTAGAATCCCATCGTTGTTAGTTATCCTTGTATGATTTGAGGCAATTTCACTATTCAAATCTCTATCCTTCACTGCAAAATGGAGAAAATAATACTTATCTAATAGGTTATAATTAAGAATAAGTAAGATAACATAGACCAAAGTGACAACCAGGCACCTGGATATAAGTCTCAATAGATGTTGGTTGAATCAGAAGTTCTTCCCACATTCAGAGGATCAAAAAGTTGTATTACATCTATCTCAATAATTTAGTATCTCTCTTAATGATTGAAAAGGTAAGCTTTATCTCTATATTTCACTGACTTCAAGGAGCTTAAAGCTTATTACAATAAGAGTCCCAATTATGATGCTTCTGTAACTCTAATTCCATCACACATAGAACTAGACAAATAACTTTAAAGCCTCATAAGCAAATTCATGCTCCAGGACAGCCCTTATCAAAGTGAATTTTCATATGAGCTGCCAAGCCTCACATTTTTCAACCTTACACTTGTATAAAATCCAGACATCATTTTACTGTACAAGTTTTATATGCACTATTACTGTTTCTTTCACTTTTATTAAAGATGAGAAATGATTAAAATCCCCATAAAGTGCATGTTAAGAACTACCTAGAGTGAGTATTGGCAATACTGTACGAGATACTTATTGAATTCGTCAGAGTTGGGTACGATGTACATATATTATGGAATTCTTAAAAATGCATGTTGTTGACTTGAACACAGTGCTTTAGTGGAAAAAATTTTCATTTGAATCTTTTAAAAATAGATACTACAAAATCTTCCTGACAAGCAAGATGATAGGGAATCTGGTGACGTCCATTATGCAAATTCACTGCTGGATTTTATGAGCCAAAAGTGGGGGGGCAGTGCAGAATATTGCAGCAGAAGATAGCTCCAACCTCTTTACAAACCTTGCTGTTTGTTATCGTAAAACACAAAGAATCCTTGTGTGAGTCTACGTTGACTCCCATTTATAATTGTCAGGGAACGTTAGGAACGAGTTCTTCCAGAAGTAGAACCAGAGCCGATGAGTTGAGTGTAATGATCTGTTAAGAAAATGCTCTCAGAAGAAACCAATGAGGGAGTGGGGAAAGGAGGATAGAAAAGGAGAAGCAGCCAAGAAGGATATGACTTCAGGTCCAAGGGTAGTCTCAGTTTGATCCTGCTGGGAGCCCTGGAGTGTTAACTTATAACTCAGAGTTTCTCTCTCTGGAGTCAAAGGAGCTGGCCTTTCAAACTAATACATCGGAAAGTCATTTGGCCATGCGTAGCCTAGGGAAGGAGGGAGGTGAATGAGCAAGTATATCTGACTCCCCTTAAGGGGCAAGGGGCTCTAGTACCCAAAAACCATCCTCTGAAGGTCATAAGTGTTTGTTTTTAGCAGGAAAAGGTGCAGAGGCTGGGAGAGAGATGCGAAAGGATGCAGATGGGCACCAATTCATCTAAGTCTTAAATCTAAAAATAATTTTAGAAAAGTGCCTAGATCACAAAAATATGGTTTCCCCAATGAAAAATTTTTCTTTATTACACGAAATTATTTTTCTTCACGTTCTACTGCCACATTAACCAAGTCATTCGATGTATTTATTACTTATCTAGTATAATCAGGGACCCCTGTAATAATGAGTTTAGTCGATTAAAGGGATTAATTTACTTTTCACTGTTCCATGGTCAAACACTTTCCCTTGACCCACAGTGCATCCAAGTTGATGCAAATTCCCCACAAATGGAGGGGAAGATCCCCCAAGAGAATGTGCAAAACCATCCTCTCCTTAGTACACAACTCAAAATGCGTTTCCTATGAGAATCATGAATCAATGGCCATAGGTGGCATCTTAATCTGTAGACAAGTAGTTTCATTCATGATAGAATAACTCATCAGCACAAATTTAAAAGTGGAAGAATGAGCCGTTCTGAAAACTTGCATAAATATTTATATAAAGACTCTCAGCCCTCACCAATCCCACCTTTACAAATCCCAAGTATCTACATGCCTCCTCTCTGCCAGCCGCAACATTCTTCTACTAATGACCAGTTGGGGCTCAACTTACCATTTATTCAGAGGTCTTTGGTTGAATTGGAGAAGCATCTCACCTAGTTACTCCAAAAAGAACTTTTTCACTTAGCAAGTGAAATAGTGCCCCCATCTTTATTGTCTGTACTTTACAACTGAGCACTAGCATACATTGTTTTCATATATAATTTTGGCATGTCCCTGAAGAGCACAGACACTCTTGGTGAGCAGAGACTGTTTTATTACATCTTTGAAACATCAAAAGTATGGGTCAACATTGATTGAGTACATCTTCTCATTCAATCAACATTTTTAGGATCTTCTTGAATCCCTACTTTAAAGCTTTTATAATTTTCGATATTACAATCCCTCCTTTCATATATTTTCATTAGTATACTTTTGCCTGTCTTCCTTGCCTCTAACTGATCTTGTGTAATATTTCTAATATTTTGACAAACTCAGAAATATTTTCCATCACAAGAATAAATTTATATTTTCTCTCGGGTTGGGGCAAGGAGCGCTGCTTTGGATGGCTTGCAAATAACCCCATTCGTTTAAAACAAAACTTTTAACTTTTCAAGGTCCTATAAGAAGACAACATGGAGGGGCTGGCCCCGTGGCCGAGTGGTTAAGTTCGCGCGCTCCGCTGCAGGCGGCCCAGTGTTTTGTTGGTTCGAATCCTGGGCGCGGACATGGCACTGTTCATCAGACCACGCTGAGGCAGCGTCCCACATGCCACAACTAGAAGGACCCACAACGAAGAATATACAGCTATGCACCGGGGGGCTTTGGGGAGAAAAAAGGAAAAAATAAAATCTTTAAAAAAAAAGAAGACAACATGGAGTGACTTGTGTGGAGCTAGAATACCTCCTTTAGAGACTTAAACTAAGAAGTTTAAGCAATGAGCGTAACGAGAATACCAGAAAACCACAGGGATCAGCTTAAGCTACGACACTGAGCCACACTTTGTGAATGTGTTTACAACATATTCCTATTATATGCATGTTTCAGTGAAATGCAGACTTTTAATGAAAGGGAGTAAAACATTTCATAAAAAGTTAGGGAGCTGATATCTAAAGTATGCAATTTTCTAAATTACTGTAATTGAAGCCATTGTTAGGTTGTGAGAGGGATGACTTCAAGAGTTCCCTAATTGGTCCCCAAGCATGCCAAGATTTCACCAGATAATGAAATGCTCCCATTAACCAGCGCTCTCTTAAAGTCCCCAGAGGAAACTGCTATTTCCAGGTTAGTGAAGATGCCAAGTCTTTCACTGCCCTGTGTTTCTGATGGGTGAGCTGATGCAGGAAAGACAAAGGTTTACATGCGATTGCTTGTTCCACACCACAGGCTTTTCCGGTGGGTGGGAGAGTGGGTGGAGGAGAATACCAATAATTCATGACTCCCAAACACATTCGGGAAATTTTCCAGGGGCAACAGAGACACTGACAGCTATATAATTATGTTGTTTACCAAGATGTATACCAAGTAATTCCATTTCTCTACTAATACAAGTCCTGTATACCTGGTTGCTGAGGAAGCCAAGCACGGAGAAGAGAAGCTTGGCTGCGCATGACATCCTGCTCAGGGTTAATGACTTTAAGGAACAGTGATCGTGCTTGCCCCTGTGAAGTTGCCAGGACCTACACAACCAGAGACGTCTATGTATAAAGCCACCATACCACTAGCTCCCAACCCACACTCCATATGTCAGATCCAAGTTCCCATTAGTGAGGCAGAGATATCCAGGGAGGTAAACTCAGAGAAATGAAATGAGTGGGAAAGATGTGATTGAGAGAAAGCCCACTGATTGGCTTTACTTTCCTGTAATTATATTAGGATACTCCTCTCTGTGAAACAAAATGGCCACATATTTAGAGGAAGACAAGAAAAAAAAGAAATTGGTGGGAGAGCAGAAGAAAGAGAGAGAAGTGGAGAGGAAGGGAGAGACGATCGTGCTGGCTTCATAAAATGAGTAGAAATATTCCCTCTTTGCCTATATTTTTTGAAAGAGCTTGTGTAGAATTGGTATTATTTATGCCTTCAATGTTTAATAGAATTAACCAGTAAAGCAAGCTGAACCTGGAGTTTTCCTTATGGGAAACTTTTTTTGGAGGGGAAGGGGGGGAGATTCACCCTAAGCTAACATCTGTTGCCAGTCTTCCTCTGCTTTTCCTCCTTTTCCCCCCACAGAGCCCCAGTACACAGTGGTGTATAGTGGGAAGTTCTTCTGGTTCTTCTATGTGAACAGCTGCCACAGCTTGGCTACTGACAGACGAGTGCTGTGGGTCCACACCCAGGAACCAAATCTGGGGCCGCTGAAGCAGGGCACACTGAACTTACACCACTAGGCCATCAGGCCTGGCTCATGGGAAGCTTTCTTAAAACAAAATTTTATTTTAGAATAATTTTAGATTTTTAAAAATGTTGCCAAAATAGTACTGAGTCCCCATTTATCCTTCATTTCATTTTCCCGTATGTAGGGTTTTTCCACTTTTGCACAATTGATATTTCAGGCCAGATAATTCTTTGTTGTGGGAGCTGTCCTGTGCCTTGTGGGATGTTTACCAGCATGCTTAGACTTTTACCCACGAGTTGCTGGTAGCACCAGCCCCCCAATTGTGATACCCAAAAATGTTTCCCGACATTGCCTGATGTCCCCTGGGGGACAAAATCATGCCTGGTGGAGAATCACTGCGCTAATGTTAACATCTTACGTAACCACGGTACATTTGTAAAAACTAAAAAATTAACACTGGTGCGTTACTATTAACTGAACTATTCAGATTTTACCAATTTGTTTATGAACTTTTTTTTTCTGTCTGAAGATTCAATTCAAGATATCATACTGCATTTAATAAGGGAAACATTTTAATTACAAATCAAATTTCTTTAGTTGATATAGGGCTATTCATTCTATTTCTTCTGGGGTCAATTTTAACAAAAAATATGTCTCGCAAAGACTTTGTCCATTTCATCTAAGTTGCTAAATTTATTGGTGTACAATTCATTGGTCATAATGTTTCTTTATTTTCCTTTTATTGCCTGTCGAGTATGTGGCAATATCCCCATGTTCATCCCTGATAGGGGTAATGATACTTTCTCTCTTGTTTCTTGATCACTCTGGCTAGAAGTCTGTTTATTGTCTATTTTATCAACCTTTTCAAAGAACAAGATTTTAGTTTTATTCTCTATTTTCTATTTTAGGGATTTTTCTTCATATCTTTGCTGTTTTCTTCCTTCTACCATAGGTTTAACTTGGTCTTCTTTCTCTAGCTTAAGATGAAAACCTAAATTACTATTTGAGATCTTTCTTCTTTTCCAATATGGCTAACAGCTCTCAATATACCTCCTAGCACTGACTTGGATGCATCCCACAAATTTAGGTATTTTGTGTTTTCATTTAGTTCAAAATAATTTTTATTTTCTTTTGTGATTTATCTTTGACTCATAGATTATTTAGAAGTGCATGTTTAATTTCCAAATGTTTGGGGATACTCTAGATATGCTTCTTCTGATAATTTCTAAATTAATTCTTCACTGGAAAGAGAAAAAACTCTGCAAAATTTTAATTCTTAAATGTATTCAGTTGTTTTACCATCCAGGATATAATCATCTTGGTGAATATTCTATGTGCACTTTAAAAGAATGTGTACTTTGCTGTTATTGGATAGAATGTTCCATAAATATCAATTTAGTCAAGTTGATCTTTAGTGTTGATCAAATCTTCAATATCCTTACTGATTTTTGCTCTAAATGTTCTATTAACAAGAAAAGAAGGTTGAAATTTCTATCCATAATTATAGATTTTCTACTTCTCCTTTCATTTCTGTTCTACTTCACATATTTTGAAGTTCTTAGGTGCGTACATGTTTCAGATTCTGCCTTCTAAAAAACTGACTCTTTGTTATAATGATATGTCCTCTTTATCCCTGAGAATGTTCCTTGTTCTGGTCTACTTGCATAATATTAATATTGCCACTCCAACTTTTTATGATTAGTTTTTCCATGGTATACCGCTTTCTATTCTTTTACTTTTGATATATTTGTATATTTATATTTAAAGTGGGTTTCTTATATATAGAATATAGGTAGATCCTTCTTTTTTATCCAATGTGACAAATCCTTCATTTGTCTTCATTTTTCAAATATATTTCTTTCCGGTTATAGAATTCTAGGTTGCCAGTTTTTGTTTTTGCTTTTATTTCAATGCCTTAAAAATATGTTTCCTTGTCTTCTGGCTTACATAATTTGTGATGAGAAGTCTGAGTCATTCTTATTTTTTTTCCTCTGTACATGTCTTTTTTTCTGGCTGCTTTGAGATTTTCTATCACTGGTTTTCAGAAGTTTGATTATGATGAGTGTCAGCCTGGATTTTCTTGTGTGTGTTAATCTTGCTCATGTTTTATTGAGCTTGGATCTGTGGCTTTATGGGGTTTAACATTGTATTGTTAAAATTACTGAAAAATTTGTTGTTGAAAATTGAATAATTTGAAAAAGTTCTGCTCTCATTTCTTAAAATATTTTTCTGTTTTCTATTTTGTGACTTTAATTACACATTAGATGATTGTTAGACAGCTTGAAACTGTTCCACATGTCACTGAGGCTCTGTACCTTTTTCACTCTTTTTCTCTCTGTGTTTCACTTGGATAGTTTCTACTTCTGTGTTTTCAAGGTCACTCATCCTTTCTTCTGCAGTGTCTAATCTGTTAATCCAGCAGAAGTTTTATTTCAGATATTGCACTTTTTTTTAATTCTTGAAGTTCCATTTGGTTAGGTTCTTTCTCTCCTCAATTGGGCATATTTTCCTTTAAATCTTTTCCTTAGTCCTATAGATTACACTTATAGTAGCTGTTTAAAGTCCTTATCTGCTGTTTCTATCATCTTTCTCTCACTCCTGGAACTGCTTCCAGTTAAGTGATTTTTGTCCTACATATTGTTCATATTTTCCTTCTTCACATTTTGATGCATACCAGATATTCTGGATTTTACGGGTTTTACTGAATTTGCTGAAAGGGAGCTGGACTTTGTTCTGTCAGGCAGTTCAATAGTTATCATAGATCTGGTTGAGCCTTTCAAGGTTTGTTGATAAGCTTTTAAGGGAGAGCCTATTGTAGCCTTTACTCTAGCACTAATTTAGCCCCGCTATTAAAGTGTTACCATTCTGGAGTCTCTACTAAAGTCTAGTTTATTCAATGATGTCTCTGCTGGAATGCCGATGGTAATTCAAAAAGTTCCCGCTCTGTATGAACTTTGGCTTACAACTCCCCAATAATCGTTCCTTTCCTTCCAGTTGTTTTTGCCCCATTTCATGGAATTTCACCCTACATGTATACATACTGATATTCAGTCAAGGATTTATGAGGACTCTTCAGCAGATCTCCAGAACATGTTCTCTCTCTCTCTCTCTCTGCCACTGCCTTCTGTCCAGTGCTCTGCACCTCAAATTCCAGAGGCCTCAGCATAGCACCCTTGAACTCTGATCTCTGTCTCTTCAACTCAGCAAGATCACCAGGCTTTGTTTTGGTTCTTCCTCCCTGTACCACAGTGAAGAGGTGCTTCTGGGAAGAAAGCTGGAGTACACATAGTTCACCTTTTTTGCCTCCTCTCATGAATTTTTGTCTGCCATCTAATATTCAAAAACTATCATTTTGTATATTTTATCCCATTTTTCTACATGTTTCTGGAAAGAGGGAAAGTTCTGTAACAGATACTCTTTTATGGACAAAAATTAAGTCTCCATACAGCCTTCTGATGGGACTGTCTGCCTCTACTAATTTTACTGATGACCTAGCAAGTGTGGTGGATGCTGTACCAAGTACTTTCCCGTGATAAATCAGTTAACTTTAACTGATGTATGAGGCTGTTATTCTTCCCAAACACTGAGGGTCCAAAGGTCATAAAGGTACGAATTTACTAATTTGAACCTAGGTCTTCCTACCTCTTAGTTCAGTACTCTTTCCAATTCAAAAAGCAACTTATTGTTTACAGGACTTCTGTATGAGTCCTCTGGAACTCAGTTTCTCCCTTTAATGTCCCATTTTTATGTTTTTGCAAGATATCACTTGGTCTTATTCTCTGCTTTGAGAAATGCTATTAATATTAATATGCCCATTTAACAGAGAGGTCAACTGAGGTCCAGAGGGCTTTGTAATTTTCTCAAGTCCCTACTAGTAGTGAACAATAAGGAGAAGTAGGGAAGCAAGATTTGCACTCATATCTCTGAATATCTCAAATAGCAATCCTTCCATTACAACCTACTAGACAGCACTGGTTATTTAACTGATTGTATTTTTTTTTCCAAAAAAGTAACCCTTAAAATAATAAATCCTTAATCTTCAATCTGCTCTTCCAGCTCACCCTCTCAAATCTGATCTCTATAAAATGAAATGAGGTTTAAATGCACTGACATTCTGTCAACCACGTCCTTAAGGAACAGATTCCAAAGTCTGCTTTGTTTGAAATGACTGTCATGAGTTGACTTGTAAAAGGTAATTGGTTCTATAATTTCATACATGTCAAAATCTGTAACACACAGTTTCCTAATTGCTGGTTGTGTGTGCACACAGGTGTAAAATCAAATTAGTCGCTCGGGTAGTTCTCCAGCGCTGCCTCGATGCCACAAAATAGTAAAATGCAATGATTATCCCTAGCCTGTGGCTCAAGCTTTTCAATACCCTTCTGTCTCATCTAAAAGATTATGTCAAGGTCATATAGCCTTCTGGACATCAGTTTCCTCAACAAAAAACGGCAGCTGGAGATAACTGACATAAGTAGCTCTGTTTCTTTCCATTTCTAACATTTTAGAATTCTATTTTTAAGCACACTGGCATTGTATCAACTGGGAACACCCATTAATTGGCATGTTCATGCTCATCTAATACAATGATAACCCAGGTTCAAAATGGTATCAAGTCATCTAAATAAAAAGAAGATACAGTATTTTCTGTATAAATGAAACATTTAGCACCTACCAATTCTTTGCAAATCACTGAAGGCCTTCTAGAATGTTAGCTATAGATAGGACACAAAGATCATTTTTCCTAGTGGTTCTCAAATTATGGCATGCATCAGAATCCCCTGGAGGGCATGTTAAAACACAGATTGCTGGGCCCCACCCCACAATGTTCTGATTCAGTAGGTTTGGGGTGGGACCTGAGAATCTAAATTTCTAACAGATTCCCAGGTGATGCTGATGCTGCTGGTCCTGGGATCACACTTGAAGAGCCACTGATTTAGCCCAACCCATTGGTTTCCTGTCCTCCAAAATTCCACAGATTAATGGAAAGAGGTGTGTAAGTAAGATCGTCTGTCCAATATCACACAATAACCCTGTTGCTGAACCAGTTCTCCAAGTCATCAGCCCTTTGCACTGTTTCTGCATGATCTCCCACATTGCCCCAATTTTCCTATAACATTTAGACACATGTCCTAAAGGATTCTGTTAATGTGTTTCTCTGAATCACAGTGCTATATGGTGCCTTTTGTGGACACAGTAGTGTGCACAAATCATGACAGAAAGCTTACAACATAAGAAATGAACAATTTGGGGAATTTACATGATACCTGCCCTCTAATCTCATCAGTATAACTTGCTATCGGCACTTTCAACTTCAATCTATTATTTTTGTTTTTTGTAACTCCTCTGACTTTTCAAAAGTGCTGATACTCATTTGATCACCAGAAATATAAATTAAAATAATCAAAAGCCACTTTATATAATAATGTAACATTTAAAATTAAATATAAAGGAAATTTTTCATACATGACGAAACTATTAAGAACACCATCTATCCTATAAGCAAAGCAGATAAAAGACTTCAGTAGTACATGATATGGATGCATCTTAGGATGGGAAACCCAAGCATTCCAATTATAAAACCCACAACTGTTGTATGAATTTGAAGACAAAAGGTCTGAATTCTTTTAACTATGTGGCATCGTTGGTGTGTATTGCAAAACAAAGAAGTTCAATGGAACTGTTGTTTATTCCATTCTATTTTATAATTCCATCTCCTCTAGTTGAACCTCTCAGATGAAACAATCCTTAGAGGAAGAAGAGGCAGAGGAAGGGAAAGGAGAAGAAATGTAGAGGAAGGAAGACAAAGCTGCTTCTCAGAATATCAGACCTTGATAAAACTGACATAACTCAGTGAGGGTGGACAAGTCGTAAGAACTGAAAGACTCTGAAGCCAGTCCAAATGACAGGCTATTAATTGGAGCTTCTTATGGTCACTTGTGGTCTAGCTAAGCAATAAATCACAAGTTGTGGGAATGGTGGAACTTTGTAACTACATGTCAGATGCACTAGACCAGATTAATAGGGTTCTGGGAAGTGGGCTAACTAAATGAGCATCAACACCTTCTAGATAACTCTGAAGTTTAATTCTGATTTTTCTTTTTTGGAAAGGGAAGGGGCAGTGAGGGTTAAGACCTGAATCACTAGTGCTTAAAAGAACAGTAGCCATTAGCCAAAAGTACATCATTTTTTATCTTTTTTCTCCTATTGGACCTTTTTTTTAATAGCTGAATTCCTTATCTATAACACTGAATCTCAACTCCAGCTCCCACCACAATCATTGAGGGAGTTTTAGAAAAAAGAGATACTCAAGACCCAACCCAAGCCAATTAAACGAAATTCTCTGTAACCAGAGCTTCCTCAGTTATTTCTGACCTGAAGTTTGGTTTGAGAAAGGCTTTACTAGGACCTTCTTCAAAAGAGTTAACAACGTTCAGTTATATTTCTCCCCCTATGCAACATCAAGATACATTTGCTACAGATGAACTCAATAATAATTTCCACTCAGAGAGGAAGAATTGTACACGGATTAAGAACATAGGCTCTGGCACCAGACTGCCTGGGTTCAAATCCCCTGACTTAGCATTTATTTATTAGCTGAGTGACCTCAGTCAAGTTGCTTGGTCTCCCTGTCCTTCACTTTCCTCCTCAGTAAAAGGAGAGATAAGATTTTTACTTATGACACAGGGTGTTTGTGAGATTAAATCACTTACAATAGTGCCTGTTACGTACTAAGCACTATAATTATTTCCAAACCTCGTCAAGAGACAAGCGAGCATACTGGCTGAGAACACAGACTTTAGAGTAAAATAGAGTCATTTTCAGGTTTGGTTCTACCAATGTACCAACTAGGTGATCCTGCAAAAGTTATTTTAGTTATCCATAAAATAGACATAATAATACTGCCTGTCTTATATGGTCATTGGGAAGATTAAATGAAACAATTTGTGTCATGGGTTTAGCATAGAGCCTGGCTCAACAATAAGTTCTTGTCATAATTATTACAGCCAACCTAAGAGGAAGGAATGGATGCATTATAGACTTCAGTAAGGTCTGTGGTTGACTTTGCCATCTCAGTTGAGAGGGAGCATTGTGTTTATAGAGGTCACCAATCTTTTCTTGAGGAGAGTGAAAGAAGGAGAACAATCCACAGGGGAATTGGTTGAGCTTGAAATTGTAGACCTCAGTTATCCCTGGCAGAAAATGGATTATCATCATTAACATCTTCTGTCTCCAGCCCAGATGTGAGAGCCAGAGGCATCTTAATTATAAGCAGCTTCACAAATTAATCTCCATAATTCTAGTACTTCAGAAATTAACCTCTTGTCCTGAGAAGGTCAAGTTAAATGTCAGTCCCAGATGGCACCTGAAGGGGCATTCAGATTCAACATCAACAACACAGTTAGCTACACAGCTGTGCGTTCTTCCTCCAAATTGCCATTGATCTTTCCAAAAGCATGACTCTGAAGACATTTTAAAAATAAAGATCCAAGATAGAATTCTTTTTTTTCTTATATTTAGTCAGCATACATCTGGAGACTTGAGAAGAGTTGAATCTGTATTTGGCCAAAAGTCTCATTTTGGATACGGAGATGATGAGAGGCAAAAGGATTACATTTATTGGCTTTTGCAGGTCAGTGTAGCAAAGGAAGATGTGTTTGATCCCTGCTGATTATATGGTACTGCTTTCTTGCTGGCCTGGGAGTGTAAAGATAAACACCACTTTCTTAATTTTGTAATTGAGGGCATAAATATATTTAGGCTCTGATTAGCAGCAAGAAAACATAGATCCATAAAAAATAATATAGCTCAAATGGATGTGAATGCTCCTGGGTTTACAAATCAGTCAACACATCCCATTTATGACACCCAAAGTAGCTGTCAAGTTAGATCGTATATTAGACATGAAAATAGTTATAAGAGCATCACTGTTTTAATAACAAGTGTTTGTTATTTGAGATGCACTTTTTAAAATATATAAATTTCATGCAAAATTAAGCTGTCAGGAATAAAACATAAATAATGTTAATGAGCAAAAGTGGGAGACAGATCCTGCTGGAAATAAAATTATTATTCGAGTTAAAGTAAAAAAACTGTCATGCAAAAACACCAGTGAACCCAGAGATGGGTTTGGGACACTGCTGTACAAGCATCTCATCAAACAGCTGAGCTTTATAAACAATGTTTTATCATCTTCCTATTTTCAGTGCCTAGAATTTTGCTCTAGTAATTGGCAAAACAAAAATTAAAGGATTATTTGTCTCAAGATAGTCAATCAAAAAACTATGGCAGATAAGGTGTTTAGATCCTTTGTTTCTGGGCAAGTCATTAAGAACCATTAGTGGTTCTTGATTTTCCTATTGGTAAAATAGGGATGAGAGACCCTTCATTTCTACAGTTTGCCCCTCTCCTCCCGAAAAAGAGTAACTACTGAACATACAAGGAGAGAGAGGAGATTTGTA